>NC_087342.1:223168520-223793520 GCF_030014295.1 Loxodonta africana | reverse complement strand
ACTTCTTGGGAACTGTTTAGCATAATACAAGGTGTCTAGGGGTAGGGGTAGGCCTACTGCTTCTCTGTGTCCTCAAAAACTCTGTCAGTTGGTTGAGGGAAGTTATTGACCCTGCTGATTTTCAAAGCTCTTGAAACAAATTATAAGATCTGCAATGACAATTTCAGACCCAGAGGGGGCAATCACATGGCAGTCCTCAGCACAGGCTGAGGAAACAACCCTGATACTTCCCCCCAAGAATTTTAGAACTTTGGAAAGCCCAGAAACACTTTTGAAGGATCACCTTCAAGTGATGTTTGAAATTCGAGCTTCAGTCCCAAAGGGACTGGTTCAAATCCATGTGAAGTATAGGGCTCATGAGTTTGTAACACATTCTTCGTTCTGTATTGAATGCTTTAAAAAAAAAAAGAAAGAAAGGAAATACAGTCAATTTGCAGCTAGTTGCTTTCTCCTATTAATTGCTATTTCTGAAAACTGTGTTTGCCGGAAAATTTTCTGATCTTTATTACTCTGGCACAGCATTAACTCAAAGTCCATAGGAATTCCTGAAATCTACACAATCTAAACAGCTTGGGGGAAGGGTGGAGAGCTAAGAGGGAATAAAAGTCAATACTGTACATACGTGGGTATTAAAGCAAAGATATTATCACTTCAAATAATTCTGTTGCAGTTAGAGATTGGACAGCAATTTACATACGGGCAAGGTGAGGCACAGATACAGGGTAGAAAAAGAGGAATTCTAGATGCATCTGAAGCGTTCATCTGTTGCCATGGAAACAGATACATCCTAGCAACAGCTGTTTGGTACATAGATGACATGCGGAGCTTAAGCTCTTAAACAAGAGGAAAATGAGCCATGATGAAAGCTTTAGTATATATACCATTTTTATTTTTAAGAGTTTGAAACAGATAATGGAAAATTCATAAATAAATATGTCAAAAAATTTACAGAAATTGCACTGTATTTCCTCACCATCATAGGACCCAGAATATTGCTTTATATATTATAAAAATCTATTATTATCCTGACGGCAAGATGAAATGCCATTTATCAGATGGCCAGTATTAGTTGAAATCTTTTTGTTGTTGTTGAGTCCAGAATCTAGTATCTACCATATTTTTAAAACACATGCTTTGTTCTCAATGATTCTTAAAATCTTATCAGTATAAAATATTCAAAACATCCTCTGTAAAAGAAGGAGAAAATCAGACAATACTTAATGGTTTTTACGAAAGCTTGAAAACTTGTGATTCCATCTTTTTTCTTTTAAGTTAATAGAATAGTTTTCTTATGCTTTAAATTTTCTGGGTATGTGTTTTCACTGTTATTTTTACATGTTTAAATGAACATTTTGATGTAAAATGAAAATAAATAAATGTTCAGCATAGTCTCATATCACCTTGTGTGTGTGTATATGTGTGTTTCCATAGCAAATAGGGCCTTTTCTACACAAATTATCAAATTGCTGGATCACAGGAAGTTACATCTGGAGTGGATCACCCCTTATTCTAAAGGAAATTAATACCCTGGAAGGGAATGGCATACAAGGTTAGTTTCTACTGCTTTTTCCTTTTCCCATAGATGTATGTATTTTTTTTTCTCCTTGCCTAGGCATGGTATTCTATGTACGAGATTTCTTATTCCATAATCTCCTCAGATTTAATTATCAAGCAAAGAATTCCACTGTGATTAATCAGTTGTTGAAGCAGACACCATCAAGAGGAGTGGGAGGAAGATACTTTAAAGATAATGAACTGTAAGAAAAAGAAAGCTTTGAGGACTCCCAATTAATCCAGGCAGCGGTTAAGAGCTGTGGCGAGTTACAGCTGCTAACTAAAAGTCTGGTGGTTCCAATTCACCAGCAGCTCCTTGGAAACCCTCTAAGGCAGTTCTACTCTGTCATATAGGGTCACTACGAGTCAAAATTGACTAGATGGCAATGTTTTATTTTATTTTAATTTCAGGGTAAAAGAATTGGAATTTGTAGCATTTTATATATCTGGCCATGGTTACTATAAATGTTTCTGATTTATATTGTGTTGTTTAGTGAAACACATTTTCTGCTCTTCATATTGTCGATAATGAGGAACCAGAGAAAGAGTTAATTTTTTTTCCTCTGTGCGAAGACTCACCTCCATGCGATAGACGTCAATAGGGAGGAAGTCAAGCTTGTTGAACTAGATACCTCTAAATAAAAATAGTTATTAAATGGTTCATTAAACTGACTTTAAAGATCCAAACCAACCCAGAATCCTGAAGAGTGCTGACCCCTGAGAAGTAGACCCCACTGATTCCTTGGTGAGGGATGTTTCCTCATTCGTAAAGTAGTTGTGCCGTAGCCACGACACGTTGCATGGCAACCGCTTCATCTCCCTGCCTTCTCAGATTCAATGAATTGCAGCAAAAGGGCTCTTTGGACTTGAAACCTCCGCCGTGGCCAGTGTCGGGGCCAAATATTGGCTTGGGCTTCCGCTTCCCTCAGTTTTCACCAGTTCCTAAAGCCACACAAATAAACAGCTATTCTAATATAAATGATTCATTTTATATGTTGTAGCTTCAAGATGTATCCTATGGGCTTCCCTTTCTCCTATTTCTGGAGCCAACGATATTAGTGCCGTAGAGGTGGAAACTATAACATTACATATTTGCAACAGGACATTTAAATGTCCTTCTGCTGTCATACACAGAATTATTTACATGATGCAAAGGACCTTGTTCTGTGACTGTCGTCATATCAAATGGGCGCTGATGTCAGCATTATGCCTTAGCTGTGATGCTTACTTCTAGTTTTGCAATACACTGACATCTCTAATCAGCTCAAGGTATGAGGGTCTTCAAAGCCTTGAAAATTAATTATCATTTATTTTAGTTTCATTACATCACCATTTGTTATGGGTTGATTTGTGTCCCCCAAAAGTTATGTCAAAGTCCTAAGCCGTGCACCTGTGACTGTGACCTTATTTGGAAATAAGGTCTTTGCAGATATAGTCAATATCAGGTCACATTGGAATATAGTGGGTCTTAATCCAATATAACTGGTGTCCTTACACAAAGAGAAGACGAGACACAGATACAAAAAGACACACGGGGAAGACCCTCATGCTCCAGTGGAGACAGATTGGAGCGATGCTGCCACAAGCCAAGGAACACCTGGAGCTATCAGAGGAGACAAGGAAGGATCTTTCCCTACAGTCTTCAGAGAAAACAGGGCCTGCTGAAACCGTGAATTTGAACTTCGAAACTCCAGAGCTATGAAAGTATACATTTCTGTTGTTTTAAGGCACTCAGTCTGTGGTACTTTGTTTACAGCAGCTCCAGGAAACTAGTCTAACATCCATACACGTTTCAAGACAAAAACCTGGCCATCATTCTATACTTTTTCTTTCTATCTTTTTTCATATCTCTCATATCCAGTCAGTCACCAAGACCTGTCAATTTTATCTCATTTCTTTTGAATTCTCCTGCCTTCCTTTAACAGGCTCCTTAACTATTCCTTCTGCCCCGTCTGTCCTCACTTCAACCAGTTCTCCTCACGGTTCCTACCTGAGCTTTCTAAAATTCAAATCCAATGATGTTACTCTCCTACTTAAAATATTTTAATGGCTTCCCATTCCCTTTACAATAAAGTACAGATTCTTTCAGACGGTGTACAAAATCCTCTAAGACCTGACCTCTATAATTCCAACCTTACATACCCCTCCGCTTTTTAAACTCTAAGCAACAGCCATACAAAACTAAGTATATTTCCTGACCTGTTCTCTCTTACGCTTTTACACCTTGCTTCTTTTTAAGAAACCTTTCTTTAACCTCTAATGAAAGTTCCATGCTCCTCTCTCTCCTTCAACATCACCAATTCAAATTCAAGGCCACAGGGATTTCACTTAGTCTTTTCTACCTTACATCTGCATCTCCCTCCCACACTGAGAATCCTGGTTCTAAAGGATATTGGTCATAATAGAATGGTACATAGTTATTTATTTGATTTACATCATATTAACACACAGCAGTGTCAGAGTTACGATAACACTATCACCAACTTTACGATTTCCTAAAACAAAACAAAACAAAATTTTTTTCCCAGTTCTTTTTGTCTTTTTCTCCTTAGGGTGTGTTCTAATAAGGATGGTAAAGCCAAATTCCTGTGTTTTAAAGTCACTTTGTATAGTTCCTCTCTGTGTGGATATAGAACTACCGACTACATATTTAGTTCAGTTTTTATAATTTCTTAAGATTTTTAACAATTAAAAATATAGTTTTTTATTAATTATGTAAAACATTTTCATATTTCCAAAATAAAAACAAGATATATTTAAAGAAGTCTAGCTCCCACCACCATTTCCTTGCTCTTAATTCCATCCTTATTTATAGTTATCTAAAAAAAAAAACTTTTATTTTTTTATTTAAAATTATATTTCTTTCCTTTCACTTTTTTTGAAAATTAACCACCATTCTTTTTAACCTCGCTTTTTTTAATTGAAAATATTACCCTGAGATCCATCCATCATAGCGTATAGAGAAATTCCTCATTTGCTTTTGTAGCTACGTGGTAATCCAGTGTACGTGTGGATCCCGCAGTTCAGCCAGCCCCCGGCTAAACACCCTTAAGTTGCTTAACAGCTATTCTGGTATAGAATAGTCTTATGCAGAAGTCTTTTTGTATTTTGGCCAGTATAGCTGCAGGAGAGATTTAAGCAAGTGGGATTGCTCGGTCAAAAGAAAATTGCTATGTAATTTTGCTAAATCTTTCGAAATTATTCTCCATAGCGATTGCTCCATGATGCATTCTCTCTACTGATATACAAACATGCTTCTTTTCCCACAGTTTGATCAGTAGAGTATGTTTCTTGGTTTTGTGCCAAACTATAACGAGTGAAAAATGGTCTCTTGGTATAGTTTTAATTTGCATATTCTCTGCTTATGAGCTAGGTTTTACATAGTAGAAGTCATTTACAGCTTTTTTTTGTTTCTATGAATTGTTAATTTCTATAGCCCTTCTTCACAGAACCGTTAGCCCTTTTCTAGTCTTAAAAAAAAAACCCACTGCCGTCCAGTTGATTCAAGCCTTTAATATGCTAGAGGTATTAATCATTTGTGATTTAAGTTGAAAGTAAGTTTCACATAAGTAATTTACCTGATTACTTGAAGTGGTTTTTGGCCATTTAATATATATATATTTTTACATGATCAAATTTTTCTTTTTTTTTTTCTTTTTGTGACAAGATTTTGAATATAAGATGGTAACTAACAACAAGAACAAAAATTATTCCCATTGAAGGTTATAGGGAAATTCATCAAAGTTTTCTTTTAGTACTATGTGATTTTACTTTTTGTTTAAATCTCTGATTCATTTGAGGTTTATCTCTTTGTATGATGTAATAGATCCAATTTTAGTATTTATCCATATGGCTATCCAGTTATCCCAACACCACTTATTTAAAGAAAAAAATATCCACAAAGTTGAAATGGTGCCCTTTTTATATATTAAGTTTGTGTGTGCATTTTGGGATTTTAATCTTTTTCAATGGTTCTGTCTTAACATTCATGCACAAATTTTTCTCATTGTTTTAATTACAGAGACTTGTTTTTGGATTGTTTTAATATCTGGTGGGGCTAACTCCTTCCTTTCCCTTCTACTTGACCTTCTTTAGGGTTCTCAGGTTTTATTGCTCACCTATGGGTGTCTTTAACACGATCATGTAGACAGAGCCGTTATCCTCCTGTCAAGGAGCCCTGGTGGAACAGTGGTTAAGCACTTGACCGCTAACTGAAAGGTTGGTGGTTCTAACCCATCAATGGCTCTGTGGGAGAAAGGCTTGGTGGTCTGTTCCTGTAAAGATTACAGGCTAGAAAACCCTATGGGGTAGTTCTAGTCTGTCACATGGGTTCTCTATGAGTCGGAATCGACTTGACAGCACCTAACAATAAAGTCTAAGAGTAAAGCTATGGTGCATATCACTCTTGTAGTCCTCAACTTTTTTTTTTTTTTTTTTGCAAATATCCATAGATAATTTATAAATCAAGACTTCTGATAGTCTGACTTCAGCTTTTGGCCACAGAAGTCAAGGGCATGGTATTGCAAATGCTTTATTTCCTGGAAACCTGAACCTAATATAACTAGAAGTATGTCTGCCTTAATTTATCTAGATCAATTTCATTTGGTTCTTAATAATTATTAAATAGTGTTTAGGCATATTTTGACTTAGAAATTTATACCATTGCTTAACATGAGAGCAAATTATTTTTACTGGTCAGGTTATAAACAAACATTTAGGTCTCGGGATCTTTACTAGATAATCCCTACCAAAGCTACAGTTACAGGTTGTCCCCAACTTATGATGGGGTTCCATTCCGATAACTATGTTGTAGGTTGATTTTGACATAAGCCAAATTTCTGTCTCTCTTTTATTTTCACAGCCCGCTATATGGCGGTGTTTGGAAGGTAAACCATAACACTGAATATTTGCAAGTGAATATCTGAGAATGATAACATCAGCAAATCATGTGTTGTGGCAGTATATGTAGTT
Organism: Loxodonta africana; assembly: GCF_030014295.1. Classification (NCBI taxonomy): domain Eukaryota; kingdom Metazoa; phylum Chordata; class Mammalia; order Proboscidea; family Elephantidae; genus Loxodonta; species Loxodonta africana. The sequence goes on along the minus strand of NC_087342.1, from coordinate 223,786,995 downwards.
CGTATTACTAACAACAAGATGTACCAAAAAAATGGATAGTACGAAGTGCGGTTTATGGTAACTGGAGTACATTGTAAATTAGGGACTACCTGTATATCCTGACAGTATTCACAGAGCTCTAATAGCCAGGAAAAAACCCCTCTCTCTAGACAAAGTCTTCTTGGATAATCACTGAAAACTGGAGGAGTAATAAAAATTTCAAATTCCTAAAATTTCCAAAGGTGTTGATGCAAGTATCCTTTGTATGTCTATTACTGCATTGTTTTAATTTAGAAATTAATTCCTGAGTGACTGATTTGTATCAGCTATATAGCAATTCAAAGATCTGGTGGCACAGTGGTTAAGATCTTGGCTGCAAACCAAAAGGTGAGAGCTCGAATCCACCAGCCACTCTCTGGAAACACTATGGGGCAGTTCTAATCTGTTCTACAGGGTCACGTGAGTTGGAATCGACTCAATGGCAATGGGATTTTTATATATCAATTCATTTTAACTTAGTATAGAACTGGCTTTGTTTCTTGTAGCTACAGAAAAATTAAACCCCATAACCATAGCCATAGCCAATCAGCTAACTTTTTTCTTGTAACTATATATATATATGTATTTTTTTAACTGCTTTGTAGTACAGGTTGAGGTATTCTACAATGTTCCTTTGTTCCAAAATACCTTTCCTCACTACAGTACATGAGAATCAAAATTTCCAGAATACCTACTTCTTCAGAGGAGGCCCTAAAAGACTTAGCTGATTTCCATTATTAATGAAATGGCAAAATGTAGGTTCCTGTCATTTTGAAAAATAACATCTTAGCTTGGAAATCAAACTACCCTACCTAATATGATCCTGAAGATCTAGAATCAAAGAGAAGTCAAGTCCTGATGAGATAGTAGAAAAAGGGCTTCAACAACTTACATTTTTATAGCTAACTCTCTGACTCAGTTCTCACTCTTCTTACCAGATATGAGGCAACATGAGATTATTTGAGATGCAGGAACCGGGTGCTTAAAAGAGGCAACCAAAAGGGCACTTCTCTCTCTCCTTGGAACAATATAATTACAAAATGTCCATGAAATTTGAATATCTTCCTCTATTTTATTGTAAGTTCTTTTCCTGTCTGGTGTGTTACTTGAGCACCTTCCGTGTTGCCTTCTGTCTTCAGTCACCGTGGGCTTGGTGTGGGACACAGTGTCTGGAGCATAACAAGCGCACAGTGTTTTCTCAAATGAGTAAGCAAAGGACAAACTTTTTTTTTTTTTTTTTGCCATTTGTGCCCAGGTCATCTCTGCTTGGAAACAGGCTGCAAAAAGATTCTTTATTTCAGAGTTTAAAGAAATCATGTCATATAGGACTGTATGTCATATAGGCTTCCATAGGAGTAATTCAACATGGAGAAAGATATTCCTTGGTTGTTTGTATTCCTGAAATGGTAAATTGACTTTTGAATGTAAAGGCTGGCTATGTAGAAAAAGCTGCTCTTATCAGACTTCAGGGTGGAAGCTCAAAACATTGTACTGACATGAAGAGTGTCTTCTGTTAATTTGTAGGTCACCATCAAGAGCGAATCTTGAATAGTAAAGCAATGCACTCTGTGCTAGAAAGACCAGGAGCCCTGGAGATGGCCTTTCCTCTTGAACGGCTTGGACTGAAGTGGGGTAAATCAGATTCTAAGTCAACAAAAATATATTAGGGAACATATTAGAAATATTTAATTTTCACGACTGATTTCCAGTGCGATGCACAAATTTTAAAAGCACTCTTTTTATGCACCTTCACAGTGGACAGTTGCCATTCAATCATTTAATACAGTTAATCGTTTTTACATTTGAAAATCCCTCAGACTCTCTTAGACTCATTTTACTAAAACTGTTGTTATTTTTCAGTGCTCATAATCATGACCTTCTTTATTTTGGCAGGCACTGTGCAGTAACTTCCCTCGCAAAGTTCATCAAGATCAGAGATTAATGTTTTGCTTTTTTATAGGCATGGTTTTCATTTGTTCCCTGTAGGGTATTCAGAACCATAGGGTGAAATAACTATAGCAAACAGAACAAGCACAAACATTTATAATTCCATGATGCCCTACTTTTGTAAAAAGAATATGCTGAAATTGAAAGGACAAAGAATTATTTAAATATTAAATATTATTTACAAATCATCCAATTTGATATATGCTTGATCTAACCATGGTGAAATGAAAAGTCTATCTTTTCAATGTTTAGGCGTGGTTTACGCACACAAGTTTCAATTCAGGAGGAGGCAAAAAAAAGCAGTGGGGAGAACGGGATCTAAAGAAAAACGGGGAGAAAAATAGAGAAAAGGCAAACATGACGGATGTCAGGCAGAATTAAAATGCATAAATACGTATGGCATTGTAACACATCTGACTATCTGCTGAAGCCCTGCAAAACGAGTATATGCAAAACTTTCCAATTATTGAGATTTTTTTTTTTTTGAAAAAAAAAATTTTTGAGGCTGCTCCTTGCACTGTAGGCTCAGCTAGTTGCTTCTCGGTTAAAACTTTCCATCTTTGTTCGTTATAATTTATTTAATGGCAACCAGTAATTGAAACTTTCCTTCTTTGCTTAAACTTTCTTTAAACATAACTTTGCAAATTAGTACTGGTTATTTTCAAAAGCTTTTGTACTAGCTGTACTGTCATTTCTCTTAAGGTTGAAGATACCCAGAGTTACAGCCATTTCTCATACCAGATGAAACAAAACAAAACAAAAATCCTTTTGCTGTCAAGCTGATTCCAACTCAGAGCAACGCTATAGGACAGAGTAGAACTGCCCCATTGTTTCCAAGGAGCACCTGGTGGATTCGAACTGCTGACATTTTGGTTAGCAGCCATGGCACTTAACCGATAAACCACCAGGGTTTCCCGTACCAGATAGTCATATAATAAATCAGACTTAGTGTATCACCAGCATTTTTAAAGCCAGACTTAGGGAAGGCACTAGACCTGGGGACACATTCATTATCTTCATAAAGTGAATGTCTCTCCTGCCCTGGTTATCACGAAATCAAGACACGGAGAATTTTTAGTTTTTTCTGTTTTTGTCTTTTTTTTAGTTATAAAAATCACTTGTTGGAACTGGCTACTCTGAGAGTGGGGCGGCAAGTCCAGGGCCAGATTCTTTAGATTCAAAAATAATGTTCAGATTGAAAAATAAAATACAGCCCAGACCACATTAGAGAGCTGCCTGGCTTCCAAACAACTTCAGAATTTTTCGGGCTTGCAGTTCCAGCTTTTGACCAGAGATGGCGCTGAGGGTACGGGAAACGTACAGCAAACCTGAATCAGAAATTGGAAAGAAATAGAACTAACGTCTGTGAGCATGAATCATCAGTTAACCTCACTTGCACAACATCTCAGATAGTGAGTCTGGAGGAAGTGAAAGAAAAGCATAAAGAACAAATCAGAAAGATTTGCGTTAGAGCAGTCTCGCATTAGCAAGGAGATAAGGAATGAAAATCTCTGCAGGTTAATATGGAAGAGGCACAAACCAGGTGAGGCATCAGGAATACACGTCAAAACAACCAGAGAATTGAGGCATCAATGCATTTGCTTAGGTTAACTCAACCTTTCAAGATTTTTTTGTTTTTTAAATACCTAATAAGTTTGGGCATAAGGTCCATGGAACTTATCATGCTTTTATGCTATATTCTGAATGTAGGTGGACTTGTTTTTTTTAAGAGCATTAATTCAGAAGTAATTTGATGTGGTCGTAGAGGACCAAACTAACCGAAAAGTCTAATTTAATGATTTTTAAATTTCCTTTCGGTTAATGGACATTTGCTAAACGAACATGTCAGTGTTAAGCAAGGAAGGCATAAACTGCCTAACTTAGTGCAGCAGAGTGAGCTGATGTTCATGCGCCTTTCATTTCTATTTGAAAAAACAAAATTGGAGATGCCACGTGCGTGTAAGAAGAGAAACAAATATTCAAAGGTCCTCCAATAAGTATGGCAATGTTTCAAAATTATTTTTATGCATTCCTGTTGCTTAACCCCATGTTTGTTTGTTTGTTTTTTCTGTTGTTCTTTTCAAAAATAAAAACAAAGGAATTTCCAAATCATACAAAAGGATTTTAAATGGGACATAAAACTCTCCTTCCCCACCTTGCTTACGCTCCTCCTCTCTTGCTTCCTGGGAATGCGTAACTCGGGCACACACAGCTGTGGGCAAAGAGGTTGTTGTTGTTGTTAGGTACTGCCAAGTCAGTTCCGACTCATAGTGACCCTGTGTTCAACAGAACAAAACATTGCCTGGTCCTGCACCATGCTCACAATCGTTGTTTGCTCAAGTCCATTGTTGCAGCCACTTTGTCAATCCATCTCTTTGAGCAAAGAGGTGCTAAGAGGTATTGAGTACTTTATCCTTGCTACTCCAAGTGTCATCTGTGAATCGGCAGTCTGAGCACTACCTGGGAGCTTGTCAGAAATGAAGAATCTCAGACCCTAACCCAGAATTAATGGGTCCCAACCTGTATTTTAACGAACTGCCCAAGTGAGAGGTATGCAAATAAATAATTGAGAAGCACTGCTCTAGGTTTGAAAAGAGAGAACCACTAATCAAGGCCAAGCGTTCTCTTCCAGCTTAGCAAGAAGCTGCAGAAATGATCTAAAAATACACATTGCCCCAATTTTGAGCCTATATGAGAAGAGAACTAGGGAGAGATGGTTTAAGTTGATCATCATTAGCGACACGGAGAAGTTCAATGCTATGGTACGCTCTCCTTTCTAAGGAGTTGAGAAGAGTTCCAAGGGAACCAGTGGCAGATATAGGTGGTGCTGACGTAAAGGGAACACTTGCATCTCTGTCCAAGGCTAGATACTTGTTGATTCACAGAATCAACATGGCCACCCTGGGGCTTCACTTGAGGAGAAAATAAGATGCAAGTTCTTGGGCAAGCTTGTCAGTGCTTCCCTGGAGTTTAGTTGCTGTTGTTGTTAGGCGCTGTTGAGTCAGTTCTGACTCATAGTGTCCCTGTGTACCACAGAACAAAACACTGCCCAGTCCTGCTCCATCCTCACAATCGTTATTATGCTTGAGCCCATTTTTGCAGCCACTGTGTCAACCCATCCCGTTGAGGGTCTTCCTCTTTTCCACTGACCCTGAGTTTAGAGGCATATGTAAACATAGAGACTGTTCCTATTTATGGACTAGAGATTTTTTTAATGTAAGAGCTCCTTGGAGCAGCCTGTAACAGCAATGTGAGAGGGACCGTGGTGTACTATGTCTGGGAAGAAAACGGTAGGTACTCAGCCAAAGACTGATGAGAGCTGGAGGATGAATACCTCAGCTCCCTTACCTTGAGGAAGGGACGTTGCTGAGTTATGTTCTACACCATTTCCAGTATGGGAACATTTAAAAGTAAAGCCACTGTGACAGAAATGCCCAACAACTTTACTACCACATGAAATTGGATAGATTGTCTGTGGGTCTAAAAATGGTCACACTTAATTTGCATAACTAGAAGAGGGTTTTTTTGTCTGATCTGCAAAATGGGATAAGCAAAGATTATAAAATAATTTGGAGAAAATCCACAATGATTATGAAGTTGTGTTATAGAAGCAATCTACCCATTAACCCACTGCTGTTCAGTCTACTCTGACTCAGAGCAACCCTGTAGGACAGGGTAGAACTGCCCCATAGGAATTTCAAGGATACAATCTCTAACGAAGGCACTGGGTTTTTTTTTTTTTTTAATCTCTAAGGAGGCAAACTACCACACCTTTCTCCTGTGGAGCAGCTGATGGGCTCCAGCCACTGACCTTTCAGTTAACGGCAGATTGCCTTAACCACTGTACCACCAAAGCTCCTTAGAAGCAATTTAAGCACAGTCAATTTTTAGAGTCTTCTTAGGGACTTTTGTAGGGATTGTTTTTTCAGCGTACATTTTTAGAGTCTTTTATTTTTCCTCTTCCTTCCTGCAACATGCCTTTTAAGACATGTCATTACGTTTTTCAAGTTTGAAAGAAGTCAGACAGGAGACAAAGGCATAAAACTCAAAGAAGTTTGTTTTGCTCCTATTAAAGCAATTTTGCTTAAAAGGCAGGAAGGAAGGATTTGGAAACAATTATCTAAAATATCGCTCAGGCTACATATGGATTTTAATTTTTTAAGAGAGATTCAGAATTTTAGGTGGGCTACAGATTGGCAGGAAGAGACCACCCACACATACACAAACACTCACATTTCTCCATCCACAAAAAGGTTAGATTACATTCATGATTTAACTCCCAGGGCTACAGAAATATGAATGACTATGACTGACTACGGTAATGTGGGGCCCTGGTGGCACAGTGGTTAAGAGCTCAGGTTGCTAACCAAAAGGTCAGCTGTACAAATTCTTCAGCCACTCCTCGGAAATGGTGGAGCAGTTCTACTCTGTCCTATAGGGTCACTATGAGTCGGAATGGACTCGATGGCACACAACAACAACAACACAATAATGTGTCTATACTGACAGGGAGCACAGCAGGAAGCATATGAATACAACTTTCCTTGGCAGAGAGATTCAAACATACGGGCAGTGAATCTGTCAGTGGTCTCAGTCAAAGTTCAGTTCTTGTGCACTGTGGCCTTTGATTTTGGGCCATTCATTACACTTGGGTGGAGTCTACACAATAATCTACAATTCTACTTAAGCCAGGACTCCTCAACCTTTGCACTATTGACATTTGGACCAGATAATTCTTTGCTGTGGAGAGCTATTTTAGTCTCCTCAGGCTGCCACAACAAAGTACCACACACTGGGTGGCTTAAAACAACAGAAATGTATTGTCTCACAGCTTTGGAGGCCAGAAGTCTGAAATCGAGGTGTTGGCCGGGCTGTGCTCTTTCTGAGGGCTCTAGAGGGAGATTGTTCCTGGTCTCTCCCAGCGTCTAGTAGCCCCAGGTGTTCCTTGGCTTGAAGCAGCGTAACTCCAGCCTCTGCCTCCATCTTAACTCTTCTGTGTCTGACTGTGCCTCTTCTCTTCTGTTTATAAGGAAACCGGTCGTATTAGATTAGGACTCATCCTATTCCTATGTGATCTCATGTTAACTAATTACATCTGCAAAGACAGTCTTTCCAAATATGACAATATTCACAGAAATAGGAAGTTGAGATTTCAACATATCTTTTGGGGGAACAAAGTTCAACCTGTAACATGGGGTAGCCCATGTATCACAGAGTATTTTGCAGCATGCCTGGCTGTCACTCACTTGATGCCATTAGCATCCCTTCTAGTTGTGACAACCCAAAATGCCAGTAGACATTGCCAAATATTCCCTGGGAATAGATAGAGCCTGGTTGGAAAGCACTGAATAGTCACAAAGAGTTGGCTCTCCTAATTCAGCATCAAGTCCTTGTACTCGGAGAGCAAACAAAGTCAATGGCCAGGGACCCCTGAGCAATTAGAGCTGCCTACAGCTCCTCATATCCCCTGAAAAGCTGTTTCCTACAATAGCCTCCCCCCACCCCACCACCAAAAGTAATTAGCCTAATAGTGCTTTATTCTATAAATTGTATGAAAAGAAATATTTGTGTTTGTTTATACCCTTTAAATTATACATTGTAAACCTCTTGATCTCTTTTCTGTCTTCCTTTTTGTATTCTTTTTCTAATCTTGTGTTTGTTGAAATCGGTGGTTTTTGTAAGTGGGAAGTAAGATGGTCCTGACTGGAATATTTGTTGATATTAGTAGCCATTGATTCGGTTCTGAATCACAGTGACCCTATGTACTTCCAACACTGTATCAGACAATATTCTGCTGTGTTTCAGAGGCTTTCATCAACTGATTTTCAGAAGTAGATCACCAGACCTCTCTTCCTAGTCTGTCTCAGTCTGAAAGCTCCACTTAAACCCGTCCAACATGGGTGACCTTGCTGGTATTTGAAACACCAGTGGCACACCTTCAAGCATCGTAGCAACATGCAAGCCTTCACAGTAGGACAAATGGACAGGCTGGTGGTGATCTAGGATATTACTATTTTAAATATTACTGTTATAAATTTAAATTAAGTTTAATTCAAAGGTCAACCAGCCAATCTGAAACTATTCATTACATGTTTACAGTGTTGTTCTGCATTATACCACAAAGCCCTTTGATCATTATCTAAATGCCACTTCCAGGTTTGGCAGCATGTATATCATTCTTTTATATTCTCCCCACTGTATTTTCTGCTTATATTTGCCCACTCCACTTTTTACACAGTCTCTCTTAGTAAATATGTGCAATTTTAAAGAGAAATAACAGAGTGCTTGCCACTCGAAAGATAAATACTTGTGACCATCACTTGAAGAGCAGTAAGAATACATGTGGTATTCTCCAGTGATAATTTCTAGTCAAAGGTCTAGAATATGAAAGTTGCAACAAAAAGGATAAGCATAGCAAGATCTTTCCTCCAGGGTAAAGGCAGGGACAGAGCACCTCTTATTTCAGTTGTTATTTTCTTGAATATTCACTTTTACAATAATATCACTTTGTGTCCACTAGAATGGCTATAATAAAAAAGACAGACAATAACAAGTGTGGTAAAAATATGTGAAAACTGAAACCCTTATACATTGTTGGTGGAGATGTAAAATGCTGCGATCACTTTGGGAAATACTTTGACAGGTTCTGAAAAAGTTAAACATAAATTTAGCACATAACTTGGCAATTCCATTTCTAGGTATCTACCTCCCAAAATAAAAACAGAATCTGCATCGAGACTTGTTTATAAAAGCAGCTTTATTCATAACAGCAAGAGGTGAAAATAATCTGAAGATCAATCAACTGGTGAAAAGATAAATAAAATGTGGTATATCCTTGCAATGGAATACTACTGAGCAATAAAAAAGAACAGACCACTGATTCCTGCTACAACATGAATGAATCTCAAGAAACATTACGCTAAGAAGTCACATGCAAAAGACTACATATTGTATGATTCAATTTGCATTCAGTATCTAGAAAAGGTAAATCTATGAACAGAAACAGATCAGTGGTTTCCTAAGGCTGAGGGTACAAACAAGGGTTGATTAAAAATGGGCCCAAGGAAAAATTTCTGGGATGATGGGAATGTTCTGGAACTGGATTATTGAGATGGCTGCACAACTTTCCATTTTTCAGTCTTTTAATATGGTCCTATCTTGAATATAGGCCCTTATTTACCATTTTCCTGGAAGTTTTTACTGATATTCAGTAAGTGGTTATTACAACTTCGAAAATGATTTTCAAGATAAGGTATCACATGGTATGTTTCTCTTAAATGCCAGGTAGAGTTCAGCACAAAGCTTGACAACTAAATATAGTCTAATATTTATTCAATAGAACCACAATATATTAAACTAAACTGAACAAGCTTGATTATACCAAGAAGCTCTAACCCAGACTGTGGAATATTTGAGGGACTCCTTAACAAACACCTTATTCTTGTGGGCTGACCACACATGATTAAGAGTCAATCATGACATACGTGGAACTGATGATTTCAAAATTAAATTTATGTGTATTTATATCATTCACATATATTTTACTTCATTTTAGAGGTCATGAAAGGCTTTTGCATAAATTATCCCAGATGATGGTTATAAGTATCTTGTGAGGTGGGCTTGTCAGGCCTAAAGACATAAACAGCTTGTTCAGATTCCCATCATCGTTGACAGAGGCACACTCCATATACAACAGGCCACAATCCTAGGATGTGAAAGCCCCCCACCTACACTCCCTGAAGTGCAGACTCTGGGACCTTCCCACTAGCTTGTGATTGGACAAAACATGGGCATCTGACAGAAAGGTCAGGGAGAAATCTGTGCCACAAGCTGATGTGGAAAGACTGGCAGGATAAATCAGATCAGCCCAGGAATAAGAATTGTAAAATAGAGCTGCTGGCCATGGAATTGAAGTTGAAAGGATGGCATGAGGTAGAGCAGGGCCTTGTGGACTCCGGGCAAGTCAACAGCGTGGGGGAAGGGAGTCAGAGTTACAGGTCAAGCAGAAGTTGTCAAATAGGGAAAAGAGAAAGTGTCACTAAGAGACATGTGATAGATACTAAAACAAACACACAAAACCAAACCCACTGCCTTTGACTGGATTCTGACTCATGGTGACCCCGTGTGTGCACAGAGCAGAAGTCTTTTACAGGGACTTCTTTGCTATAATCTTTAAGGAAGCAGGATAGATGTTGTTTTTGTTGTTTGGTGTCCTCGAGTTGGTTCCAACTCATAATGACACTATGTACAACAGAACAAAACACTGGCCAGTACTGCCCCATCCTCACAATCATTGTTATGCTTGAACCCATTGTTGCAGCCACTGTGTCAATACATCTTGTTGAAGGTCTTCCTCTTTTTTGCTGACCCTCTACTTTACCAAACGTTGCAAAGAATGGGTATTCCAGAACATTTAACTGTGCTCATGAGGAACCTTTACATAGATCAAGAGGCAGTTGTTCAGGCAGAACAAGGGGATACTGCATGGTTTAAAGTCAGGAAAGTTGTGCATCAAGGTTGTATTCTTTCACCATACCTATTCAGTCTGTACGCTGAGCAAATAATATGAGAAGCTGGACTATATGAAGAAGAATGGGGCATCAGGATTGGAGGAAGACTCATTAACAACCTGCGTTATGCGGATGACACAATCTTGCTTGCTGAAAGTGAAAAGGACTTGAAGCACTTACTAATGAAGATCAAAGACCACAGCCTTCAGTAAGGATTACACCTAAACACAAAGAAAACAAAAATCCTCACAACTGGACCAATGAGCAACATCATGATAAATGGAGAAAAGGTTGAAGTTGTCAAGGATTTCATTTTACTTGGATCCACAATCAACAGCCATGGAAGCAGCAGTCAAGAAATCAAAAGATGCATTGCACTGGGTAAATCTGCTGCAAAGGGCCTCTTTAAAATGTTGAAGAGTAAAGATGTCACCCTGAAGACTAAAGTGCACCTGGCCCAGGCTATGGTATTTTCAATCACATCATATGCATATGAAAGCTGAACAATGAATAAGGAAGATGGAAGAAGAATTGATGCCTTTGAACTGTGGTGTTGGCAAAGAATATTGAATATACCATGGACTGCCAAAAGAACGAACAAATCTGTCTTAGAAGTACAACCAGAATGCTCCTTAGAAGCAAGGATGGCAAGACTGCGTCTTACACACTTTGGACATGTTGTCAGGAGGGATGAGTCCCTGGAGAAGGACATCATGCTTGGCAAAGTGCAGGGTCAGCTGAAAAGAGGAAGACCCTCAACGAGGTGGATTGACACAGTGGCTGGAACAATGAACTCAAGCATAACAACGATTGTAAGGATGGCGAGGGACCGGGCAGTGTTTCATTCTGTTGTGCATAGGGTTGCTATGAGTCGGATCCGACTCGACGACACCGAACCTAACTACTTTACCAAGCATGATGTCCTAGATGTGTGATAGATACCCACCAAACCAAACCAAACCCATTGCCATCGAGTCGATTCCGACTCATATAGCGACCCTATATAAAAAAAAAAGACCCTATAGCAGGGCAGAAATAAAGAGATATGCAAATGTGGCTGACCCACTGCAGCGGTGAACGTGGGCATGAAAATATACACTTTCTGTGCCTGAGATCTCCAGAACTGCCCTGACTCCTCTTGAAATATGTTCTGGTTTTTATGATGGAAGGATGCTGGATTAAACTGGGTATTTATCCACATGAGATCCTTATACTAACCTTTCTTTATCAACTCCTTCATTGTCAGAAATACAAGGTCTAACTTTATTTTTAAAATAACATGTCTTGCAAACTCACGTGCACACCCCTGAATTATTCACATGTTTCATCAGATATGGGTCATTCCTTCAACTTATCTCAGAAAAATACAACAAGCAAAAATGAAATATTTTCCGTAAATATGCATCTAACATAACATTAAGCTTTGTTTTGGAATTCTTGCTTCATAAGTATTTGAGCATAGCACTTTTGTTACTTAGCTGTGTTGCTTTAATTTCAGAAGTTTACTTCACTTGTGCTATTTGCGGACTCTATTAGTGGATCCAGATTTTAAAAACTGATGCGTGGAAGTTACCTGGGCTTCCAGAAAAGCTCATGGACCGCTTACTGTGAGAGGAAGACCAGTGTGATCCTGGAAGACACGACTTTGGTATAGTTTATGTGCCCTGTCTTCATAGTTGCTCAGCCTGGAGGCTTTCTCATTTACACATTCCAATTGCTAATTTCCAAGTATGTGGTGGCGAAATATACTGACCCATTTTAATATCTCTGTAAAATGTCTCTGGTTTTTCACTGGTTTAGATTTCTAAAGTTGCCTTTTTTTTAACCTGGGAGGCTTCTTTTTTGTTGTTGTTATTAACTTTAATGCCGAGCAAAATGTTCCCATTCATCTAAAACACCTACTTTTTTATCTTTTAGAACTTGCAGCAGCTGTTTTCTTTTTGTATAGATTGTTTTATTCCACCCTGCAAATTTCTTCAGCTATCCCTATGTCTGAGACTGCCTTATCTTCTTTTAATTTTCTTTTCCCTTCCCTTGATTGAGTATATCAGCAGTTTAATTTTGGTGCTGGGAGGAATGATTATTCTCATTTTGTAAAGGAGGAAGCTGAGTCTTAGAGAGGAGAAGGTCCTTATCTAATGTCCAATGCCAGTAAGTGACAAAGCCTGTACTTGAACCTATGTCTGCTGTCTGCTGGCTGCAAACCTGTGCTACTATCCCTCTACCACGTATTCCATGTATTGTTAGTTCTTGTTCTCGCAACCAAGAATACCAAAATAAATCCAAAGCTCTTAAGCACAGAATCTTAAATTGGTCCAAGATCTAGCAATTACATTGCCTGCGTTATTAGTACTACATCAGGTTACTTCCCAGAAACAATTCCGTTTCGCTTCGCTTTGAGTCCACATGGTGTTTTCACATCTGTCATTTTGACTTGCCCCAGAGGCGAGAAGAGCAGGCATTATTATACAGATAAGTCAACCCAGCCCGACAGAAGTTAAAAGACATACCTAAGGTTACACAGCAAGTAAAACTTCCTCTCAAAAAGACTTTGTATTTTGAAGATGTTTTATTAATTTGTCATCATGTATTTAAGAATCAGAGCAGAGTTAGGCACCAGATAGAATCTCTAGTCACATTAAACCAAGAACCAGCTGTATTTCAAATGCTTTGCTTACTTAAGCCAGCTATCTCTCCAACTCCACTCCGCTTGTCTTCATTGCAAACAGTGGCATAAACTGGAGCAAAAACAAGAAGAGGCTTTGTGACGTGGGTGTAGCTCGGTGTACAGGCCAGCTCTGGTAGTGCTTGTCAGCAAAACTCTGTTCTGGGATGGGGTTCTCCTTATTTCTCCAGCATGAGTGGAAAAGGCTTCTTGAAAGAAAGCCAGCAAGACAATATGCACAAAGGGCAGACACAGGTTGGGTCTTTCATTGCGCAGCAGCTCAGTGGTGGGGTCCGGTGAGAGATGAGACCGGAGTTTACCAATGCATGAGAGAATAGAACAGCTACTGAGCACTCTGCATCATGTGGCTTCATTTACTATAAAGTAATCAAAGTTAAATAGGAATTACATCCCCCCAAGGAACTCTAGGGAGAAAGCAAACCTGGCTTATACTAGTCAGTCATTCTTATAATCAAGTTCAGGCTACTGAAGCAAAGAGAAGTAGCTGTTCGTGTGTACACACACTTCGGCAGAGTTTGCACAATTGCCGTTTGCAACCTCCAGATCTTTTCTCATGATATGGTAGAATAGCGTTACACTCTTCCAAGAACATTTCCTGCCAGCATGACAGATGCTGGCTCAGAAAAAGACTTCCATCACAAGAAAGCAGAGCGACTTCGATGATGGCTTGTCTACTTAGTATGCCTATGATTTTGTTCTTTCTTTATTAAAAAATTTTTTTTTCTAAATAAACCTCTACCTTTCTGTTTTGCATACCGTCTTCTCTTCATTTGTAACTGTGGATAGTAAATTGCCAAGACAGACTTTGCCTGTGGATAGATAACACCTGCTGTTTTAAAACATTACAATTTCTGTGAGACATTCATATGCATATATTCCAATTTCTTTGTTCAATAAGGGAGGGGCAAAAGCATAACAGGAGTCTCTTGGTGGTGCAAACCGTTAACACACCCAACTGCTGACTGGATGGCTGAAGGTTCCGGTCCACCCAGATGTTCCTTGGAAGAAGGGCCAGGCGATCTCCTCCTGGAAAAGCAGGCTTTGAGAACTCCACGGAGCACAGCTCTGTTTTAACACATATGGAGCCACCATGAGTTTGAGCCAATTTGGCCACTACTGCTTTGTTGTTGTTGCTGTTGTTTGTCTGTTTTTGTTTTTAAGGCATAGAGGGAGTGAAAGAAACTTTTGCTTTTGAGCTCGTTAGAGTCCCTAACAATGAATGCAATACCGGAAGAACTCACTCGTCCATGCCAACAGATTTGGAAGATGGCTACCTCACCAACCAACTGGAAGACAACCATCTTTGTGACCATTCCAAAGACAAGTGATCCAACAGAATGAGGAAATTATTGAACAAGGTCATTAATGTCACAAGTACATAAAATTTTCCTGAGGATAATTAAAAAACGGTTGCAGCGGTGTGACAGGAAACTGCCAGAAATTCAAGCCAGATTCAAAAGAGGATGTGGAATTAGGCATATCATTGTTAATGTCTGATAGATCTTGGCTGAAAGCAGAGACTACCAGGAAGACCTTTACCTGTATTTTATTGACTATGCAAAGGCATTCAACTATGTGGATCATAACAAACTATGGACAACATTTTAAGAATGGGAATTCCAGCCCACTTAATTGTTCTCATGCACAGTCTGTACATAGGCCAAGAGGCAGTCCTTTGAACAGGTCAAGGGGATACTGAGTGGTTTGAAATCAGGAAAGGTGTGTATTTAGTTTGTATCCTTTCATCATACTTGCTCAATCTGTATGCTGAGCAAATAATCTGAGAAGCTGGACTATATGAAAAAGAAGGGGGCTTGAGGATTGGAGGAAGACTTCTTAAGAACCTGTGCTATGCAGATGACACAATCTTGCTTGCTGAAAGCAATGAGTACTTGAAGCACTTACTGATGAAAATCAAAGACTACACCCTTCAGTGTAGATTACACCTCAATATAAAGATAACAGAATTCCTCAGAACTGGGCCAATAAGGAACATCATGATAAACAGAGGAAATATTGAATTGTCAAAGATTTCATTTTCCTTGGATCCAAAATCAATGCCCATGGAAGCTGCAGTCAAGAAGTCAAAAGACATATTGCATTGGGCAAATCTCCTCCAAAAACTTATTTCAAGTATTAAAATGCAAAGATATCACTTTGAGGACTAAGGTGCGCCTGACCCAAACCATGGTTTTTTCATTTGCCTCATACGCATGCCAAGGCTGAACGGTGAACAGGAAAGACTGAAGAAGAATTGATACTTTTGCGTTAGGGTGTTGGTGAAGAATATTGACTATACTATGGACTGCCAGAAGAATGAACAAGTCTGCCTTGGAAGAAGTACAGCCAGAGTGCTTCTTAGCAGTGAGGATTGTGACACTTCATTTCGCATACTTTGGACTTATTATTATGGGGGACTAGTCCCTGGAGAAGTACATCATTCTTGGTAAAGTAGAGGGTCAGTGAAAGAGAGGAAGACCCTCAATGAGATGGATTGACACAGAGGCTGCAACAATGGGCTCAAACAAAGCAAAGATTGTGAGGATGGTGCAGGGCCAGGCAGTGCTTCATTCTGTCGTACATGAGTCAGAACCAACTGAATGGGGCCCAACTGACGCAACAGCAACAGGGTCCCAACAAGTCCAAATCAATAAGCTGCTGTTTCAGATTAAGACGAGCTACAGAGCAGTCACGACTCCTGCTGTTTTGTTAGTTCTGACAGCAGATAGCTTCTAATGTAAGCCCAGCCTCAGAGGGTGACAGACCCTATTGCCAGAGGTTTCTGTAAGTGATTGTTGGTTTTGCTTGTTCAGGATGCCTTTCCCCTTTTCTGGTAGCAGTGCCCTGATTCCCCTTGAGGAAAGGACCAATCTCTTCCATTGTGAGCAGTCTTATACAGTCAGCCAAGATGCCATGACCCCCTCTGGCCAAGAGGTGGCGAGCAGGGCCCCAATCAGGCCAATCCAAGTTGCTCTCTCAAAAAGCCAAACCCATCATCATCGAGTCAATTCCTACTCAGTGAACTTGGAGGTCAGAGTAGAACTGCCCCATAGGGTTTCCAAGGAACACCTGGTGGATTTGAACTGCTAACCTTTTGGTTAGCAGCCATAGCTCTTAACCATTACACTACCAGTGTCTCCAAACCAAGAGATGTAGTTGGAGGTGAACTATCTACCTGGTGATGTGAGGACCCTTCCCCTTTCTCTCTGCACTTTCCACCCAAAGGATGCTCTAATTTCTGTCATTTATGGAGGCTAGTTTCCAAAAACCCATACACACTGCCTTCGAGTCGATTCCAACTCACAGTGATGCTATAGGAGAGAGTAGAACTGCCTCATAGAGTTCTTAGGGCTGTAATCTTTACAGAAGGATTGCCATATCTTTCTCCTGTGGAGCAGCTGATGAGTTTGAACCACTAACCTTTTAGTTGGCAGATGAGTGCTTAACCACTATGCCACTGCGGTTCTAGTTTACCAGCTCTTTTTTCAATTCTATGACCCTATCTCATTTGCCTCCAATAAATCCCTTTTCATTTCCTTGCTTAATTTAGCTAGAACCCTAAGAGATATGGAAATTTTCCTACTATGTTTTTTTTTTTTTTTTTTTATGTTAAGGACAGGGCCAGCTGTTGCCATAGAAGGCGAAGGTGAGTGACACTACTGGGTTTTGAGAGAATTCATAGGGCCTCCTCCCAAATATCTTCCACTTTGGACTACCTTGATTTATAATGCTCCCATTAGAGTCACTGAGAACGGTAGAATCATAGTTGTTAGGACTGTAAGGGGTGTTGGAAACACATCATTCCTTTGATAGTACCTATATATATAAAAAATATATATATATACCCGGAAGCACAGTCTTAATCTACTTTTCTAAGGTCACAGAGCTGGTACATGGAAAGGACAGATCCAGAATCTAGGTATTGTGATCATAAATCTGATTTTTTTTATACTAACAGATAGCTACCTCTTTAGATAATGTACATATATAGAACCAGTGAGCATTTCCCCAGCTGACTATTCTGTTGGCACAAATTAGTTGAAACATCAGATTTCTGGATTTTGGGCAGAGACTGAGGGGCTATGAACTCCCTGAAGTAATATTAAACATTCTGTGTGTGTGTGCACGTGTTTGTGTGTGTACGTGTACTTGTGAGCTTGTACATATGTATTCCTGCTTTTCAGTGGCCAGGATTTTTGGCTTTTATTAGATTATCAAAGGGTCCTCGGAATCAAAGTGATTAAGGACCACTGCCAACAGGGAAACAAGACAAATTCCCATCCCCTACAGAGCACTAAACAGAAACTCCTTTCACTTTTCATGAGGTCTCTGTTGACACTCATGGGTATCTGTCTGCATTTATATCTAGAGAAGTTATGCTTAAGTATATTTTAAAATACTACGCAATGCCCTCTTTTTACTTCACTTAAAGTTTTTCTTCAATTCAAGGCAACATTGTTCAATAACCTAGTGAGACAACCTATCTATCCTTCCCCCACAATCCGTTATCTTTGATACTATTCTAACCCACATGGAAAAAAAAAATTTTTTTTTTTGTATCTACTTCCAAGCTCTGTACTCAGATCAGGGAATATTTTTCTTTGGATTTCATAGCATTAAATCAGTGATCAAGACATGCTTAGCAAAAAAAGCTAATATAATACAAGTCGTGAGCAATGCTTTATACAAGTATTTTTTTAAAAGGCTGTGACTATCAAGGGAGAGAGAGAGGGGAAAAGCTTCTGATATGGTGTGGGAGTGGGCTTTTCAGATGAGGTCCTGAATTTGTGTGCTGAATCTTCAAATGCTACATGAAAGGATCTTCCAGGCAGATTAAACAGCTAAACAAACCCAAAGGCAGGATGTTAAAAAGTGAGGGGTATTTTTAGAGAAGGACGAGAAGACTAGATTGGTTATCATGAATGGCTAAGTGTCTATAATCTGTAGTTGGGCAGGTCATGGAAGTTCTTATTTTTCCATGAATAGATCTAGGAACTTTAAAGATTTATTTGGTTAAGTTTTCAAAATATTTTTGTTTAGGCTGAGTAGGATATATGCATTCTGGAGGTGAGGTATGAGACCGTGGTGCTAAAGCTTGCTTGCCTTTTCTTAAGTGCTCCTTTGGCTTCCAAGCCTGCTTTTAGGACAATTCCAACTCAACCTCCTATTATCTTTCAAAATTAAGTCCCTTTCACAAAACCAATATGCAAATAAGACAAAATATTAAGGCTCTTCTTATTCACAAGTATTGTCAGCCTTTCCCTAAGCAGGCATTCTGTGAGAATCTGAAGAATTGATTTCTGTACACAAACATTCTCTGAGGGTGCAAAAGGGGATTCCAGTTTTAAACACAGTAAATAGATTAAGAACCAGGCCAATTCCAGGAAGTTCTGGTGAAGATTTAATTTTTTTTTTAATACGGAACTGGAGGTTGCCTTTTATGAAAATACCCTAGGACTTCTATTATACCCACATATGTGCCACTTTGTCACAACTATATCAATATTATAAAAATGGGATTTTAAGGTGCACTTTTATATTAAAAAAATAGAACTTCAAACTCTAAAGTAAGTAGGCAGCTGAAAGCCAGTGAAATTTAGACTGCTTATAATATATTTGGCCCATATAATGGACATATAATCATTTGAACAGTATTTAGCCTCTTCAGTAAATTTGGGTCTGCTACTGTGTCTCTGCATGAGAGCAAAATGAAGGCATTCTGGATTTGGTTTCTATGGAAACCCGTACTTTGATTACTGATGGATTTCAAGAGTATCATTTCTAGTCCCACAGGTACAATGTTTGAAGAAAAAAATGTTATTAGAAGAAGAGGACTATAAAATTATCAGGAATATTTCTTCAAATATATTGTCAAGCATCATAAACATGAGTGATGCTGGAAGATATTCCAATTTCTTAGGCAATAAATATCTGTTGAGTGCCTACTAAGTGCCAAGCACTGTTCCAGTGGCTATCATACGGAACAAAAGGGACAAAATTTAATAAAAATCTCTAGACATAATTTTACTAAGTTTGCTAAGAAACTTTGAGTCACATTTATACAATTGGATTTTATTTATGTGAATTTTGTTATTTTCTTATGTGTATTCATGGAACTTCTTAAATGGATTCTTGAAAAGTGTTGGTATAATTTGACGAATCTGTGCTATGTTTTTGAAGAAACATTTTTTTAAAAGCCATTAACCTTTACTTAAACAAGTGAAAAACAGGAATTTTGACTCTGCTTTCATCCTTGTTTTCTTTATCATTGGTTTCCAGACAAAGGTTATAGGACACCAGTGAAGTCTTTGCAATGTTTTCAAAGGAGGTGTTCACAGTGTGACATGCTGAGCTGGTGTTTTTCCTAAGGGATGCACTTTTCAAAAAGGTATTCTTATGGTTCACTTACCTGATTTCTAATCACAATAAACAATCCGAACACATGAGATCAAGCCAAGATCACTATTAACACTGAATTTGGTATAAATCACATAAAACAGCTGAAACAGCTAGTCATTAGACATACGTTATCTAAAATACATATGTTTACCATACATTTAAATTCCAATACTACTTTTTTAAATAGGTGATATAATACAGTCTGTTTTATTTCTCTGAAATATACAAAGCAATACTGATTTGGTCTCCATAGTAATTTGGGTTATATATACACATATACATATACGTATACGTATACGTATACGTATACACATACACATACACATACATATACACATACACATATATACATATACATATATGGAAACACTGGTGGCATAGTGGTTAAGTGTTACAGCTCCTAAGCAAAAGGTCAGCAGTTTGAATCCACCAGGCGCTCCTTGGAAACTCTACGGGGCAGTTCTACCCTGTTCTATAGGGTCGCTATGAGTCAGAATCAACTTGAAAGCAGTGGGTTTGGTTTTGGGGTTTTATGTATACATATATACACACAGACATAAATCTTTACTTAATTCTTATATATTCTTTAGCTCTGAGTTGAATCAAGACTTTTTGGGGAAAATGTCCCATAAACTCAACAACTAGGCTAAAAATTTTCTTATCTGCACAATGCAACTATCACTTGTAACAACTTTACATTCATTTGTCAACTTTATGTGTCTGCTTTCTGTGAATACTGAATGAACTGCTTAGGTGAAAGCATTAATCTCTTTCCTTCCCTTACCCTTGATTATTAAATGAAAGTCATGATGATACCACAATGCTTCTCACATCTCATTCTGCTCATCTCTCCAGCTTGTAATTGGAGAACTTTATTCAAGAGCTTTCAAAGATCAAGGCAAATTCAGCAAGAGTCTTTAGATATGTATCTAAGGGTTCTTAGCTAAAAGGTGAAATCTGCTGCAATGAATTTTTTCAGTTATTTTCCCTATTAGCCCCTGAGATTTTTCAGTGGAGGATCTATGTTTGTTTGTTTGTTGCCCCACTGTGCTTCCAGCACTTAGCTTAGTGCCTAGTCATAATCCATAAAATCTCCAAGCCAGTTGCTGTCAAGTAGGTTCCAACTCAGGGCACTCCCTTGTGCGTCAGAATAGAGATATGCTCCACGAGCTTTTCGAGGCTGTGACCATTCAGAAGCAGACCGTCAGGCCTTTCTTCTGAGCACCTTGGGTGAATTTGAACTACCAACTTTTCAGTTAGTATTCGAGTGCTCACATGTCTGCACCACCAAGGGATTCTCAGCTCATAATAGGCTTTATCAGTTAGAACATTTTCACTTGCAACAAGAGAAAATTGTCTTATCTAATGCTGCTATAACAGAAATACCACAAGTGGATGGCTTTAACAAACAGAAGTTTATTCTCTTACATTCTAGTAGGCTAGAAGTCTGAATTCAGGGTGCCAGCTCCAGGGGAGGGCTTTCTCTCTTTTGGCTCTGGAAGAAGCTTTGTCATTAATCTTCACCTGGTCTAGGAGCTTCTCAGTGCAGGGACCTTGGGTCCAAAGGACATGCTATGCTCCTTGCACTACTTTCTTGGTGATGTGAGGTCCCCCAGTATCTTTTCTTGCTCCTCTCTTTTATACCTCAAAAGAGAGTGACTCAAGACACAACCTAATCTTGTAGATTCAGCCCTGCTTCATTAACATAACTGCCACTAAACCTGCCTCCTTAACATAGTAGTGGTAGGATTTACAACACATGGGATAATCATATCAGATGAAAAAATAGTGGACAATCACACAGTACTGGAAATCATGGCCTAGCCAAGTTGACACACATTTTGGGAGGACACAATTCAATCCATAACAAAAATCAACAGCTCAAACACTTGGAATATGAATTTGATGGATATTTTAATCATAAACATCCAGATATGGGACAAGCTTGAGGCTCAGTTTAAACAAGCCTGTAGTTCCATTTTTTCTGCAGTTATACATCATCTATCTTAAGGCTGACTTCCATCATGTTATGAAAATATCTGCTGTAGTCCTTGCTTTGCATCTAAATACCGCATGATGCCAGAAAACTATAAAGTTTTTTAATGAAAATCCTGGGTGTCACTCTGATTGAGAAAGGGAAAAAAAGTAAATAGATAAAGATCATGTAGCCACTCCTAAACATTTGTTGTGATCAGAAGGATTATCATTCACTCATCAGTTTAGGTCTCCATTATTTTTCCTACACTTATCAGTCACCTCAAAGACTAAGGTGCACTTGACCCAAGTCATGGCATTTTCAATCTCATCATATGCATGTGAAAGCTGGACAATGAATAAGAAAGACCGAAGAAGAATTAATGCCTTTGAATTGTGGTGTTGGTGAAGAATATCGACTATACCATGGGCTGCCAAAAGAACAAACCAATCTGCCTTAGAAGAAGTACAACCAGAATGCTCCTCAGAAACAAGGATGGCAAGACTGCCTCTTGCATACTTTGGACATGTCGTCAGGAAGGATGAATCCCTGGAGAAGGACATCGTGCTTGATAAAGTATAGGGTCAGTGGAAAAGAGGAAGATCTTCAATGAGAAGGACTGACACAGTGGCTGCAAAAACAAGCTCAAGCATAACGAAGACTGTAAGGGTAGCGCAGGACTGGGTAGTGTTTCTTTCTGGGGTATATCGGGTCTCTATGAGTTGGAACTGACATGATGGCACCTAACAACAACAACAACTATCCTGTCACAATGGGATTATTTTAGAACAATCAGAACCTTGCCCTGAGTTGGGGATGTGTCCAATCCTATTCACACTGAAGAGCTGCTACTCAACAGAAGTGTGAAATTTCCAGTTACCTTGGAAGAGGCAACTGAAAATGTTTAATATTTCATAAGGAAGTAAGAGAGACAAAGCATTAAATCTATTTAAGATATCTTTTCTGATCTAGCACCCATAACAAAATAAAGCTATTCCCAGGAAGGTGAAAGGCAAGTTAAAGGTTGAAACTTGTTTATGTACAATTTTTACAATTCTCATAGATACTTTTGAATATTGATGAGTTCAATAAAAGTTTCTTTTTTTCTTTTCTTTTCTTTTTTTTTTTTGCATGTCCTTTGCAAGAGGTAAAAATGGAAGATCATACAATCATAGGCACTTGAGAAACTCTGGTTTCACTGACTATTGTTTTATAATTATGTGAAAGTAAGTAAATACTTCTTTAAATGATTGTAGGTTATCAAAATAAATACAGAATTCTTGCACAAATGTAGGCAGCCAGTTAAAATATTTATTTAACTACGTACCTTTCACTAGAATGTGGTAAATTTCTCTAACAAAGTAGTATCTTTAGGAAATAGTAATACTACCACATATATACTAACTCTTGAGAAAAGTGCTCATAATTGTGTAATCAAAAAAATAAATAAAGGGAAATACAGCATCAGAAGAAAGTTAGCAGGAAGCATTTCAGGGTCTGGAGAAGATACAAGAGTTCCCAGCAGTGAACAACTAGGAAAGGCAGAAATATAAAAAGTTAACAAAGTTTGTAGAAGCTGCAGTTCGGAAGGCTCAAATACTCAGATCGCCAGATTAGTGGAGTTATACCTGTTCCAACAATACTGGAAGAACAGAAACAAGAAAAAAATGTAGACTTTTGAGGGATATTGGTAAAAGAAACCTGAGCTGGAATTAGAATGATATCACAAGGCTGGACAGAAGCAACCAGATGAGATGAAAATAAAACTCCTCTTCTGGGATGGGTAGATCCCAGCTTGCTGTATAATCTATGTGCATGTGTCTGCCAATTGTATGTATGGTGTATCTTCATTTATCCCCATAACATTTATTAGAATGGTTTTGGTTTCATCAAGGATTGTGCCTCTGCTCAAATTATAGAGACTTATATAGGGAAAAATGAATGAATTGATGCCTAAAACCACAGAGCTGATCCCTGATCCCTCTAGGAATGACAGCAAAAGCAGGGAGTCAGCCTACTAGGCTGTGACTTCAGTAATCTAAGAGTTATAAGGGAACAAGAATACCTTACATTCAAATTGAATAGAGTCTTAGGGAGGCCAAGGAGACTTTCAAAAATTACAGAAACACAGTGCCAAATGAAATTCTGACCTAGCATATCAATATACAGTGGAGTAAACAAAGATAAGGACAAACTGGTTTTGCACTAATGTCATGTCATGTTGGGCAAGGTTCCCAAACTTTCCATGCCTCACTCTCCTCAGCTGTAAAATGGGGATAATGATATCTCTTTGTTAGGAGAATTGTGAGGTTTCAATGAGACCAGGTACGCAGTGCACCCAACACAAAGTAAGTTAAATTAAAGTTATTTCTGTAATAATACAAAACTAGAAGCTTAAGAACTAACCTACTCACTAGCTGGAAAGTGCTTAATTTAGTGAAATATGGGCGTCCAAAGAATTCTGTCATTTCCTGTACAATTCAGTGGGAAAAAAAATGTTCATCTTTTCATTCCTTACAGCTATAATCATTTATTCTTACTTTTCATTGTTATTTATTAGATCAGTCCTAGATAATAATTTTGATTCTACCATTGGTTTGCTATGTGAACCAAAGAAGGTCACTTAAACTTTACACATTTCTGTCCTCATCTACACAGCTTTAGGTCAAACAGGTGCTCTGTAAAATCCAAGTCAGTGCTAACATTCAATGTGCCCATGCTTTTTCTTTTTTCTAACTCTTTCTTTTTTTCATTACTAAAGTAAGAGAAATGACATGGGAATCTGAGTCAACATACACTATTTTCTTTCTGATAGATTCTCATTAAAAACAAGCTGATGGATCGATTAAAAATTGTCAGTATAAATTCTATTTCTCTTTACACATGAACTTGTTTCTCATGCCTCTGGGCAATTGAGTTGGAGATTATTTTCTTGGCTGACTGAATGGTAATAAAATTTCCAGCGGTTCCTGGGGCAAGTGATTTCCATTTTAAGATATGTATCTATGTAGGAAAAGACAAACGCTGTGGTGTCTGAAAATCAATGTGGAATTCTTAATAAAAAAATTCTAGGAAGCCTGTGACTTCAGAGTAAAAGTGATTGAAGAAGGAAAGAGTCCTGGGAAAACTCCAGAGAGATAGCTTAGAAAATGTTCTACTGTCTGAATTACTTTATTCTCCATGTGCCCAGAGCTTACAAAATTGATCCTTTTTACTGATGGCAGCAGACATCTAAATACACTAACAATGAAATTCCTGGAGGGGGGAAAAATGCTGATTTGTTCAAGATAATACAGGTATTAGGACAAAAACTAGGTTGACCAGATGGCAACATACGTGCTATAGATTTCTGCCCTGGTGGTCCACGCTGAAATAATACGCAATTGTCACCCTTAGGAGGCAGGAAGAAACAAGTTATTGGTGGAAGGTGGCTATGTCACTTAAAAGTTCTGTGACTTTCAGAAAGTTTCTGAATCTCTGAGCTTCAGTTTTCTGATGTGCTAATGGGTTTATTGTGTGTGTAGCATAAAGTGACATAGAACACTCAGTAGAGTGCCTTGGGGGAAAAAATGCTATCAGACTTTGAGCAATCTTGTCCTATCACCTGTTTTGAGTTTAGCTGTCTGCCTGATCCAGAAGACAGCCTGGTCCTTAAACTCCTAGCCCTGGCCCTGTCCAAAATCTCTGCAATAAGCCAATCGTGAGGTGATAGCTGCTAAATTGATAGCAACAAGCTAAGGAACCACTTTACTTTGTCACCTTGGTCACCTTGTCTAGCTTTCTAAAATTTTTGTAAACTCTTAGAGACGAAACTGGATTAGGTGTGTTTATTTATTTATTTAAGAATTTATTTATATCAGCATGGACTTATGGGTATTTATATTTTAGGTTATAAATTCAATACTGCTTCATGTATTTTATTTACTGATTTGCCTTCAGATAAACTCTGAGTTGGAATTGATTCCACAGCACATGACAACAGCAAGAAGCATTCATTATTTCCTGAGGGTGATCTGGAGTTGTTGCTTACATGGGTTCTCTTTTCTCTCTCTATCATTCAACCATGGAAAGATGGACTCGTCTTTGTTTTTATATCAATATACTTAGTTATCATAACCTAGTATGCAGATGTCACTGAAAACATATGTGTGGGTGACTTTTCAGAGAAAATGTGTGACTCTTTAGTTCTCAGTGTTCTGTAGTTAAGAGGAGACTACCAAAGTCTGAAACTACTTTGCTGACATCATATATATATATATATATATATATATATATATATATATATATCATGAACGATTAACCCACTGATGTCAAGTTAGTTCCAACTCGTAGCGACCCTACAAGACATAGTTTCTGAGCTCTTTATGAGTCACTGTACCACGAGGGCTCCATATATATATATATACATATTTAGTTAAAAACTCAGCTGCTAACCAAAAGGTTGGCTGTTTGAATCTACCAGCCACTTCTCGGAATCCCTATAGCACAGATTTACCCTGTCCTGTAGGGTTACTGTGAGTTGGAATTGACTTGACAGTAATGGTTTTTATATACATATAAATTTTTTAATATGACAGCTTCTATTTTTCCAAGTCAAAGTACCTATCGGAATTGATTCAGTCTCAGTAGCCTGGGAATTATGAGTGTTGAGACTATTTTCTGAAAATATTTTGCCTGTTAAATTAAAGACTACTAGGAATTTCTTTTCTGATATTCTGACTTTGAGTCCAACCAACCCTCCATATGGCAGTTCTAAGATATGAGAAGCTGAGCACACTTGCTCCTAATCTTAAGAAAAACACATTGTCAGAAGTAAAAAAAAATTACTCTCTGAATATTGGACTGAGTTAAAAAGAATCTAAATTTGCCTAAAATGTATTTAACTCCTTTTTGAATAATTGGTTATTTTATACTTTGAAAATTATTTACATCTACCTTCTTACTAGAAAGAAATGAGACACTCAATTTTTTTCACTGTTTTTAAACAGTTTTTTTTTATTATTATTTTAGGATAGTTTTAGATTTAATGAGAAGTTTTGAAGATAGTACGGAAAGTCCCCATATATTTCACACCCAGTTTCCCTTATTAGCATCTTACATTCGTATGGTACATTTGAGACAACTAATGAACCAATAGTGATATACATTTTTTTTTTTTCAGGTTTCCTTAGTTTGTATCTAATATTTTTTTTTATCTGTTGCAGTATCTGTTCCAGAATACCATGTTATATTTAGTCATTAGTTCTCCTCAGGGACATCTTGACTTTGACAGTTTCTTTTTTTTTTTTTGATGACATTGACAGTTTTGAGGAATATTTGTCAGGTATTCTGTAAAAAGTTTAACAATTGGAATTTGTCTGCTACTTTCCTTATGATTAGATTGGGAATATGGGTTTTGAGCAGGAGAATAACTGAAGTAAAATGCCATTCTGAACATGTCATTTCAAGGGTACACACTATCAACACGACTTAACATTGTTGATACTGACATTGATTATTTGGCTAGGGTAGGGTTTGTTAGAGTCTCAACTGTAAAGTTACTCATTCCCTCTTCTCATTTCCCTACTGTACTCTTTGGAAGGAAGTCATATGCACAACCCACACTTAAGGAGTGAGAAGTTTTGTTCCCCCTTCTTGAGGCCAGAGTATCAACCTATATGATGTGAAATTCTTTTGCAAGAGAGACTTGTCTATTCTTCCTTATCTATTTGCTGATTCAATCATTTATTTATATCCTTATAAACTCATGGTTATTTATCTTATAGGTTATAAATCCAATACTACTTCATTAATTTTATTGCTTATATTGTTGCAGTTTTGGCCAATGGGAGCCTCTTCATTTGGTGACTCTGTAAATTTAACATATCCCCATCACTTTTTTGTGAACTTTTTCACTTTCTGGCACAACAAGGTGCTCCAGGCTTATCTTGTGTATCCCTTACCACAGCCCTAGATTTATCCATTTATTGTAGGAGCCCTGGTTGTCTTATTGGAGAATGGTATTAGAAACTAGATTTGATCATGAGCTGTGTTTGTCATGGATTGAATTATGTTCCCCCCAAAATGGGTGTATCGACTTGGTTAGGTCACAATTCCCAGGGTTCTGTGGCTGTCGTCCATTTTGTGATTGTAATTTTATGTTAAAGAGGATTAGAGTGGGATTGTAACACCCTTACCAGGTCACCTCCCTGATCCAATGTAAAGCCAGTTTCCATGGGGTGTGGCCTGCACCACCTTTTATCTCTCAAGAGATAAAAGGAGAGGGAAGGTAGTAGAGAGGGGGGACCTCATACCACCAAGAAAACAGTGCCGGGAGCAGAGCAAGTCCCTTGGACCCAGGGTCCCTGTGAGGAGATGCTCCTAGTCTGGGGGAAGACTGATGAAAAGGCTGACAGAGAGAGAAAGCCTCCCCTGCAGCTGACGCCATGAATTTGGACTTTTAGCCTACTTTGCTGTGAGGAAATAAATATCTCTTTGTTAAAGCCATCCACCTATGGTATTTCCGTTATAGCAGCACTAGGTAACTAAGACAGGAGTGTTGTTGCTTCTAAGCTCTCTCAGCTGGAAGAGCAAAAAATGTCTATTTTCCGTTTATATATATATATATACATATCTATAAATATTTCTATATGTATCTATCTGTATCTACATGAAGCTAAACATGAGTTAATACTGAACGTTTCCAATGCTAATCTATTAACACGTGGATCATTCTAGTCATTTTTTGCTTGTCTGTAACCTCTGACAGTGAGAACCTGGTTCGCAACATCTACTGTATATTTACTTTTGTTCAGTTTTGGTATTCATGCATAGTGGTTTCAGAATAGTTAACACTTACCTCTGTACCTCCGTGGGAAACAACTTGATCAAGTAGAATACAAGTCTTATGTATAGGTCCTTTCAGCCTTTAGTCTTAAACTTTCCATTCATTTCCAAAAGACTTAGAACAGCACTTTTTCCCCTTATCTCTTACAGTGAAGTTATTTGATATATTTTCAATACAGTTAAATTATTTTCTCATAGTCTACATTCAACCCTGGGATTCCTTAACCTCTTAAATTTTGATTTTTTTAAAAAATTGCATACATTAAGATTCATTCTTTGTGCTATAAAGTTCTATGGGATTTGACAAATGCATAGCGTCATGATTCACCATTACAAGATTATACAGAATAGTCTCAATACCCCTAAAATTACCCCCGTGCTTTTGCTGTTCAACCTTCACTTTTCCTAAACACCCAAAAACCACTGATCCTTTTTATTGTCTCTAAAGTTTTGCTTTTTCTGGAATGTTTATGCAAATACAATGATACTGGATATAGCCTTTGCAGACTGACTTCTTTCCCTTAGCAATACGCATTTTAGGTTCATCCGTGTTTGTTCATGTTTCTTCCTTCCCCTTTGTCACTGAAATAGTATTTCATTGAGTAGATGTATCACAGTTTGTTAGTATAGTTGCCTAATCCAGGGCATCTTTGTTACTTCCACTTTGGGGCTATTATGAATAAGTCTACTACATAAATTCACAAGCAGGTTTTGTGTGGACTTCGATAAATATCTAGGAGTGCACCTAGAGGTAGACTATGTTTAGCTTTGTAAGAAGGTGCCAGGCTATCTCCTGAAGGGGCTGTACCAGTCTGCCTTCCAACCAGCAATGACTGGGAGTTCCTGCTGCTCAATGTTCAGCCCAACAGTTGATATTATCAGATTTTTTTTTTTATTTTAGACATTTTAATATGTGTGTAGTGCATATTATTTCATTTTGCATTTTTCTAAGGACAAATGATGTTGAGCATCTTTTCATATGCTTATTTGCCACCTGTATGTTTTCTTTGGTGAAGTATCCAAAAGTTTTTGCCCATTTTTAATTGCGTCACTGATGTAAACAAAATATATTTTGCTTTGGGCTTCTTTTTAAGTGGCGTAATCTGGGTACATGTTTTAAGCTTTCTTATTAAAAGATAAACTATTTCCAAAGTAAAAAAAAAAAAAAATTATTTTTACTAGGGGGAGACAGAATTGAGATGAACACCGTAAGAAGGCATAAAGCACCAAGAACTGCTGGTTTTCAGGTCTATGCTGTAGCATACGTGGCCAGGGTCCAACACCTTCAGAGCAATGGGAACCAAAAGAAGGACTTGAAAACAACATGTGACCACCACTTGGGACTAGAGTTTGTATAAAGCTTTACTTGTAGTCATGGCTGAAAACTGAGAAAATACTCCAGGTATAATCCAAACTAATCTGCTGTTGTCCCAGTTACTGAATCTCATATTTCCCTATTCACTCCAAGATGAATACCTCTTGCCACTAACATAAGACCCATTTCCTGACTAAGGGTCTTTGGAAATCAGTAGAGGCCCATAGCAAAATGTGAGGTTTGGAGGCATGAACACAGAGAGAGAAAAAACACTCAATATTAGCCGGTATATTCGACAATCAGGGAGATGTGCTTGAGATCCTCGAAGAGTGAATAGAAGAAATGAGGTCCTTTGAAAAGGATTAGCAATTCTGAAACAAAGAGAAAGATACAAATCAAGTACAGATGAATATAGGAATTACTTGAATTTAATAACAAAAACTTGAAAAACAGGGCATCTCTAACTGAACACAGTTGAAAAGTATGAGGAATTCACACAGAAAGCAACAAGAATAGTAACATAATGAAAATTCAAGCAGATAAAATTAAACGAAACAAAACAAAACAAAAAACCACTACTCATGTCTACAGGGGGAGGGAGAGGTTAGTGAGGAATGATACTGAAGCAAAAGACTGTCGAAATTAAAGATAAGCATCCGGAACGCTAAGCTGTAAAATACAAGTAATTGATACAATAAATACAAATAATTTCAAGAGTTTCCAATCAAAGTTACTCTGTTTGAGACTGTTAATATCTTCCTTATCTATTCTTCCCTTCTTTTGGTTATGGGATTCCCTGAGTTTTATCTGGGCACTTTTTTGTTGTTGTTAATTAATTCGACTCATTTACCAAAAATCAATTTCTATTTGAAAGTTATATTGGAGTTACTTTTTATTCTTGTATTCTAATTTCTAAAAATTTTCTTGTATTCTAAATTCCAAAAAATAAATATATTTCAACATACGTAAATACTAGAAGAATTTAGTAGCTGTAGATTCCCACTTAAAAAATAATTCAAATTCTTTTAATATTTCTGTATCTTGAAATATATTTATTTTCTCCTACTTATGAATGATAATTTATTTTGATATAATATTCTAGGATTACAATACCTTCCCTGAATAGTTTGAAGATTTTGTCCTATTATCTTCGTAAGTGACCAGGACCCAACGCCTTCAGGACAAACGGAACCAGCCTCACTTGATGATAAAGTCTGTTGCCAGTCTAGCCATTGTTCCTTTGAAAATCATATTTGTTCTTTTTTTTCAATTGATCCCAAAATCCATATAGAAAGACAAAGGGTCAAAATACGTATTACAATTTTAACAAGTAAGAACCAAGTAAAATTTTTTGGGCTTGGATATACAGTCTTATTACAATAATTAAGGCTACTGGGTATTATTGCAGATGTATAATTAGATCATTAGAACAGAATGAAAGCATATAAAATGAAACTTAGATATTATAATTTGCAATAGGTTGGAGGTAGTATCACAAATTAGTAGGAAAAAAAAAAGCTAACTAGTTTTTTTCCATTTTTAATTCATTTTCCATCTTGGAAGAATGGGCTAGACTACTACCTCATAACACACAAAAATAAACTACAGATGAATGGAAGAATTCTATGTGAAAATAAATCATTTAAAATATTTAAAAAAGAGTATAGTAGAATATTTTGGAAATTATTTCAAGTGATAAAGAAAAAGAATGATGAATATGTCCACATTAAAATTAAAATACTAATCTTTATGTAAAAACCTCAAGTAGACTTGAAGTATTACATGACTCAAATGACAAAAGATTAGTATCCAGAATATAAAAAGAATGTCTACAAATCAATTAAGAAAGTAATGAACAGCCCAATGAAATAAAACGGGATGTACTTTAGGGAAAATGGGAATGAACAAAAAACATGAAATCATGCTGGACTTTACTAATTAGGTAAATTATAATTAAAATAACGATGAGATAAAATAACTTTTCATGATGATCTAAGGGTAAAAGTTTACAAACCTGATGATACCAAGTATTTGCCAGGATGTGAAGAGCTGGAAATACAAATGAATTGCTCATGGGGTCAAAACCAGCACAACGACTTTGGGGAGCAATTGTGTAACACCTGATGAACTTGAAAATATTTATCAAAAAAAAAAAAAGAGTCAGTCTGCTTCTAAGTACTTGCAAGGGATTTTCTCACACTTGTCAACAAGGAGATATGGAGAAAGATAACAAAACTGAATTTTTTGATAGTAAAAAAAATGGAACCAGGGAATACATTATCATATATTCTTGTTGTTGTTAGGTACCGTCAAGTCTGTTCCCATTCATAGCCATGCTATGCACAACAGAAAGAAACACTGCCAGGTCCTGTGCCATCCTTACCATCGTTGTTATGCTTGAGCTCATTGTTATAGCCACTGTGTCAATCCACCTTGTTGAGGTTCTTCCTCCTTTCTGCTGACCCTGTACTTTGTCAAGCATGATGTCCTTCTCCAGGGACTGATCCCTCCTGACAACATGTCCAAAGTATGCAAGACGCAGTCTTACTGTCCTTGCTTCTAAGGAGCATTCTGGTTGTACTTCTTCTAAGACAGATTTGTTCATTCTTCTGGCAGCCCATGGTATATTCAATATTCTTTGCCTACACCACAATTCAAAGGCGTCAGTCCTTCTTTGGTCTTCCTTATTTATTGTCCAGCTTTCACATGCATATGATAGGATTGAAAATACCATGGCTTGGGTCAGGTGTACCTTAGTCTTCAAGATGACGTCTTTGCCCTTCAGCACTTTGAAAAGGTCCTTTGCAGCAGATTTACCCCATGCAATGTGTCATTTGATTTCTTGACTGTTGCTTCCATGGCTGTTGATTATGGACCCAAGTAAAATGAAATCCTTGACAACTTCAATCTTTTCTCCGTTTGTCATGATGTTGCTCACTGGTCCAGTTGTGAGGATTTTTGTTTTCTTTATGTTGAAGTGCAATCCATACTAAAGGCTGTGTTCTTTGATCTTCATTAGTAAGTGCTTTAAGTCCTCTTCACTTTCAGCAAGCAAGGTTGTGTCATCTGCATAACGCAGGTTGTTCAAGAGTCTTCCTCCAATCCTGATGCCCTGTTCTCTTCATATAGTCCAGCTTTTCAGATAATTTGCTCAGCATACAGATTGAATAGGTATGGTGAAAGGATACAACCCTGACACATACTTTTCCTGACTTTAAACCTATTAGTATCTCCTTGTTCTGTCTGAACAACAGACTCTTGATCTATGTGCAGGTTCCTCATGAGTCTTATGGCAGAGTATTATATATTAGTTAAATAAATAGGCTGTGTTATTACTTCTCAAATTTTAATGAGTGTATGAATCACCTGGCATTCTTGTTAAAATATATATTCCCACTCAGAAGGTCTGGGATGAAACCTGAGATTCTGCATTTCTGACAGGGTCCTAGGAGTTACTGATATGCTAGTGTGCTGACCACATGTTGAGTAGCAAACAGCTATTTTAATACATACGAACTTGGATACATCTTGAAAATATCATTGAGTGAGTGATATAAGTGAAAGAATATACTGCCTGCTATCACTTATGTAGACCAAAAATATTCCAAAAACTATATTGTTCATCAGTCTATATACTTAGAAAATCTGTAAAAAATTGGATCATATAGCTACCAAACCAGGTAGTCATCACCTTTGGGAAGTAAGGGAGTGAATTATACTAAAGTAGGCAATTAACTTTCAATTAATTTTAGGTAAATTAATAATGATTCACACCTTTAAAAATTGGCCTGCTAACAAAATAAAAAATATGTATGTCCAAAAGCATTGTATGTGAGCCTTCACAGCAGCTTTACTTGTCATAGCCTAATATTGCAAGCAATCTCCATGTTTGTTGGTAGGTGTATGGATAAAAAAAAATTGTGGGATGTCCATACCATTGGTTGATACTTTAAAATGGAAACATCTTTAATATATGTAACTACATGGATGAATCTCAAAATCATTACGTTGAGTGAAAGATGCCAGACTCTCCCTCCCCCTTCAAAAGAGTGCATGTAGTATGATTTCATTTACATAAAATTTTAGAAAATAGAAACTAATCTATAGTTGCAGTGGTTTGTTGCTTGGGGATGAATTACAAAGGAACGTGAAGAAGCTTTTGGGGATGATGGAAATGTGGGCTATCTCTAATTATGTATTTATGAACATATGTTTATGATTAGATGGTAATTATACTATTATTTATCTTTTCTGCATTATTTTATTATGATAGTATGTTGCCTTCCATAGTGGATTTTGTGTTATGGATAATGGGAAAGCTGCTTATTTTGTTTTAAGAGGATGTTTTACTTGTGATAAAGAGAAAAAAAGAAAGAGGAGGAGAGGTGAGTGATAATATAATTTGTGGTGGCATGAATGCCCTATCTGACCCCCTACCCAACCTGGGCTCAGTCTCTTTTGGTCCTAAACAGATTGCATCATGATGTAGTTTAAATATTATTCTAGATTTTAGAATATACAGAATTGAGGTAGACTTGGCCAAAGAGCTGTAGGGTCTTATAATCAAATCCAGTTCTGGAGAGCCCAAAATTAATTCCAACATGCCCAAAGATTCATAGTTCACACTGTGTATAAGTCTCGGAACGGAAAATCATGTCCATCTCATTCATTTTCATTGTGAAGTTGGGGAAGGGAGAAATGACTCATTCAAGGAGAGACCAGGCATAAAATTGTAATATTACTCAGACAGCATAATAGTTAATTAAAGTGCTCAGGCATGGCCAAGTACAATTTGACACATATACAGCCCCTGGGATTGAAATCTCAAATATCAACAGCATTTGGTTTACTGTTATTGTCATTTTAGATCAGCCTTAAGTGTACAGTAAAAAGTACACTGTCATGTCATTTCTAGGAGAACACTGTTTCAGCCAAGATCATAGCAGGGACTTGCTTTGCTTCCAGTGACTGTGAGGCTGGAAAAAGGGTATCATTACTGATGAACTCTTTCAAATGTTGGTTAACCATTTGAACCTTCCAAGAATCCTTGTATTCAGAACCTTAGTAACAGATTTTTGTTTTTCTCCTGTAGGTTGTGTTCTCATTTCCAGTATAATCCTAACCCAGAGAATTTTTATCAATCTGAGTACAAATTTACAGATATTAAAGCTATCACTGTTTGTTCAAATGGTCGTGTGTCTAACGTTTTAAAGTGTTCTGGTAAGGTACATATTTTTCTTGAACACATTGTTCCAAGTTTCTTAGAACTTGACTTAAAGAACGCTTATTAGAGTAAGGACTTCATAGTAGAGGACTACCTGGTACTGAGATCAGCTTGGAAGAGCCATGCAAAGCATCTTTAGTAGTAGAATTAGGGCTCTCTGGATGTGATGAGAATGGAATAGGTAAAATAGGTGGTGACAGTCGCTTATCAGCTGGGGAAAAGAACTCCTTGGGTAATACCAGCATTATACTGGAACTGTAACTCTGAACAGCCACCTTGGAAGTTCGAGAGTATCTGGATAATCGCAAATATCTGATGCGTTTCGTAAAATATTGAGGTGAAGCGTATGATTCCAAAGTTCACTTTACTATTTCTTTGGCTGTTGACTTTCTTTAAGGATGAAGCAGGAGCTAGAGAAGGCACTGTTCTTAGCTATTCTATAATCTTTGTGCTACTAATTTTGTATAAATCTTTTATTTTATGTTAATATTTGTTTGGATTGTATCATGATAAACAGGCCTTTAAATGTGTGGAAGAAGGAAAAAATGATAAATAACTGGATACAGATTTTTTATTTTTTCAATTATAGTTCATATTCTATATCATCTGGTACTCTTTTCCTATGATTAATTTGTAGCTAACTGAAAACTTATATGAGAAATGGTAACATGAAATTAGGTATTCTTTAGCTCTAAATTTAATATGAAAAGACAAGGAATTTTATGCACAGTTTTTGGGATAGCATGAGATTTGTTTGAATCTTTCTAAATCTATCAGAAAGAAATGATAAATGATGTGGGAGTACTGAGTTACAGCTATTTCCCAGAAATTACAGTAGAACTGGTAAGCTTGAGTAGACAATGGAAGGTAAATATTTGCATTGCATAAACAATTTTTCTATTTCTCTTATGTACATTGTTATGTATTAAATTGTATCCCTCCCAAAAGATATGTTGAAATCCTAATCCTTTACAGGGAATATGACCTCATTTGGGAAAAATAGGGTTTTCCTTTGCAGATGTTATCGATTAAATCAACAAAGTCATGCCAAGGTAGGGTGGATGCTAATCCTAATCCCGTTTGAGTGGAGCTTGATAAAAGAGGACAGACAAAGAAACAGAGTCACACATGGGGAGGAAACAGATGGCTTGGAGCTATGGGGACAGATGCAACTATAAGCAACATTGCTGGCAGCCACCAGAAATTGGGAGAGAGGCAAGGAACAGTTTCTCCCTCAAAGCTCCCAGAAGGAATCAACACAGTTTATACCCTGATTTGGACTTGTAGCCTTTAGAACTGAGAAAATAAATTTTCATTTTTTAATGCCACTCACTTTGTGGCATTTTGCTGTAACAAACTAAGACAGACATTGTAGTCTCGTTAATTGGTTTTGTTAACTGCTTGAGAACATGTAGCCACCATCGCAATGTCTGAGGGACCTCATGGTATGCAACGTTTATGCCATCTGCTGTCAGATCCCCTGGGGCTATACCTCATTGGATTCTGGCTTGCAAAAATCGTGTTCAATGATACAGAGGTGTACCTCCAGTGGAAGCCTGAGAGTCTTCGGCAAGGAGGAAAATGCTTAGCAGAACCAATGATAGCTGTGCTATATGCAGATTCTGGTCAACTGAGGACCTGAGGTAGTAGTGAAGCAGTGAGAGCTTCAGAGGCCACGAGGAACACTCAAGTCTTTCCTTGCAAAATGACTCCCATAGCATCTGAGCAGATTCTTTTTAATGCATAATCTATAATTTTGTGTTGAAGTTTTAGCATATGTTCTTTCAAATTTTATTGCTTTTTTTTTCTCCCTTCTCAAAATTCACATTCTTGATACTACCAACAACTTGGGGCCCTGGTGGCCCAGTGGTTGAGAGCTTGGCTGCTAGTCAAAAGGTCAGCAGTTTGAATCCACCAGCTGCTCCTTGGAAACCCTACAGGCCAGTTCTACTTTGTCCTGTAGGGTCACCATCGACTTGATGGCAACAGGTTACCAATAATTCAAAAAATCTACATTATCCTGGAAAATGTCAAAGAATTTCAATTGGCATGTGGTCTGCAAGAGAGCTTGTGAAATGAAATTAAAGCAAGGGTTTAATGGCTGAGAATTTGCATTTCTAACAAATTCCCAGGCAATGTTATTGTTGCTGGTTAGGGCCCAGTTCTGAGAATCACTAGTAGAGAAGTGGTTCTCAGAATTTATTATACATAAGTATCACCTCAGGATCTTGTTAAAAATGTAGATTCTGATTCAGTACATATGTGTGGAAATGCAAATTCTCAGCAGGGATTTAAACTGGAACAAGCCGGTTCAAAGCCCAGAATTAATGTGATGGGAATGGTTCTCCCACCTCTCCACCCATTACCACCTCTGTCATGATTATCTTCCTTCCTTATGATGTTTCAGTTTAGGAAGGAGAAGAAAAACAAAGAAGAAAATGGGAGTACCTTCTTGTAGCTGTATGAGGATTGGAACTTACTGGAGTATTTCTCTGAAATCAAGTCTATGTCTCTGAGAAACAGACCAGGATTAAAAACAGACTTGCAAACTAAAGGTCCTTGATTCTGTTCCCTAGAGCTGGGTAAAATTTGCAGGAATTAGTAAAACTAACCACATACGAGTTCTTCAGTTATCTGCTTTTATTTTATTTTTTATTAAATTGAAAGGGCAAATATATTAGGAAAACAGACTAGTGGCTGAGAATTTTTTTTTTTCAATTAAACTTTTTTTTTTTTTTTGGCGTTTGAGATCATCATGTATTCAGGTACAAGCCATTATCATGGAAGTTGTAATTAAATACACAAACACTTCAGCTGTACAAGCAAATCAACAGGATTTTAAAGTCGGGAAATTCCATTTTACAGTAAACACTGCAGAACGGCACTTATTTAAGGAGTTGGCAGCGCCAACACGAGTTCATGCTTTGCCTGATAATTGTTGAGCTGTCTGCTTCCAGAATACGATCATCCCCGCGCCGGCGGCTCAGAACAGATGGGACTGAAGAAAAGAAGTCTGGCATAGACACACATTCATCCTGCTATATTAGCACGGTCTACACTTCTGCCTAATCAGGCCTGCTCCCTAACTCCCAATCTACAGTAACCTTGACCCTCTGAGGCCCACATTCTTTGTGACAAGTCTTTGATCAGTACATCTGGAAAGCAAGTGTGCTGTCTAGGTCGCTGGATGGTGCCAAAGGGCTCTCCGAGTTGTTGACTTTTTAACCTGGGCCCCAATACGGACAGACAGTAAGTCAGTGATCTTCACAATAAGAGCTACCATTGGTTGAACACTTTATGGTTTACAAAGATTTCCCATATACATAATTACATTGCACATTCACTGGTACCAGTTGCCATCAAGCCGACTGACTCATGGCGCTCCACGTGTGTTCCGATAGAAGTGTGCTTCGTAGTGTTTTCGGTGGGTGGTTTCTGAGAAGAAGATCATCAGGGCTTGCTTCCTCCTTGGGCTCTGGGTGGATTCGAACTGCCAACCTCTCAGTTAGTAGCTGAATGCTTAACCATTTGTGCCACCCAAGGGCTCCCGGATATTCACTAGAACTCTTCAAAATAGACATGATTATTCCTCATTTACACTGACCCTGGGCTGGGAGTTTTATCTATTGTTTTAGTTTCCTGTGGCTACTGTAACAAATTCCCGTAAACTTAGTGACTTAAACAACAATTTTTTTTTATTATTATTATAGCTCTTCAGGCAGAAGTCCTAAAATCAAGAAATCGGCAGGTCTGGGCTCCTTCTGGAGGCTCTAAGAGAAAATTCTCCATGTCCTTGCCTTTTCTAGTTTCTCAACGGTGTCCACGTTTTTTGGCTTGTTGCCCCTTCCACCATCTTCAAAGCCTGCAGTGTAGGGTCTTCTAATTTCTCTCTGCTTCCTTCATGACATTTCCTTTGACATGTTGTTGTTGTTAGGTGCCGCCAAGTCAGTTCGGACTCATAGTGACCCTACGTATAACAGAGTGAAACTGCCGGGGTTTTCTCCATTCTCACAATTGTTGTTATGCTTGAGCCCATTGTTGCAGCCTCTGTGTCAATCCATCTTGTTGAGGGTCTTCCTCTTTTTTGCTGATCCTCTACTTTACCAAGGACGATATCCTTCTCCAGTGACTGATCCCTCCTGACAACTTGCCCATATTATGTGAGACATAGTCTCGCCATCCTTGCTTCTAAGGAGCATTCCGGCTGTACTTCTTCCAAAACAGATTTGTTCATTCTTCTGACAGTCCATGGTATAGTCAACATTCCTGGCCAAAATACAGCACTCAAAATTTTAAGGTGCTTAGCATTACTGAAGGGGCTGACAAAGGAGTGGGCCAAAACTCCATTTTATTTCTGTTCTTCTTTTTACTCTGTGTTTAAAATTAGCCCCTATACTGGTTTCACAAGTAACAGAAGGTGGGTAGCAAGAATATGATTATTCTTAAGCCAGGAGAAGATGTTCCAGGAAATATATGATAAAATATAGTTCGCTCAAGATTGTCTTTTTTTCTCAGAAAGTACATGATAAAACTGTGTTTTGCTTAAAATTGTTTTCTTCTCAGAAAGTACATACATAAGACTATATTTTACTTAAGATCGTTTGTGCTAAGACCCACCTCCGGAAAGATGTGTTCATATATGTAATGTGTTCCTGTGAGTAATCATATGTAGAAGTCTTCAGACCAGGACTCATCATCATTCTTTAATTATTTTACAACAATAACCATATTGTGTAATCATTTTCAAAATGTCTACCAATCATGTATAAAAGTCACTGTAAAAATCCTATCCCTTGGGAGCACTCAACAAGCAGCATTTAGCACCTTGTTTTGTATTTCCCCAGCTATGGCTGCTCTGTGGCCATGGCTGCTCTTTATCCTCAATAAAGACTTTCTTGCTTTTAGTTTTCAACAGATTTTGTGTTTTTAACTCTTCAACATATTTGGTGTCAGACGTCATAATTTTGACCTCTACAACACCGTTTTCTCTCTAAACCTCCTGCCTTGCTCTTATAAAACTCCTATGGTTACATTTTGCCCACCTGGATAATCCAAGATAATCTTCCCATCTCAAGATCTTTATTTTAATCATGGCTACAAACTCCCTTTTTCAATGCAAGGTAACATATTCATAGGTTCTAGGGATTAAGAAATGAATATCTTTGGGTAGGGTCATCATTCATCTTGTTGTTGGGGGCCGTTGAGTAGATTTTCGATTTATATTTACCCTATATAAAAGAGTAGAACTGTCCCCTAGGGTTTTCAAGGCTGTAACATTTATGGGAGAAGATTTCTAAGTCTTTTTCCTGTGGAGCTGTGGGGTGAGTTCGAACCACGAGCTTTTCAGTTAGCAGCAAGGAGTTAATTGTTGCACCACAAAAAAAAAAAAAAAAAAAAACCCAAACTCATCGCTGTTTGAGATGGTTCTGACTCATAGCTACCCTGTAGAACAGAGTAGAATTATTCCATAGGGTTTCCAAGGCTGTAATCTTTACAGAAGCAGACTGCCACATCTTCTCCCACAGAGACAATCTATAGGACAGAGTAGAACTGCCCCATAGTGTTTCCAGTGAGCTGGTGGATTCGAACTGCTGATCTTTTGGTTAGCAACCTGAGCTCTTAACCGCTGTGCCACCAGGGTTCCTCTATTCAGCCTACTACATCTGTATTACCTCATTTAATCTCACACCAACTCCATGAAGTTGACACCATTTTCTCCATTTTATAATTAACTAAAAAGATGCAGAAAGATTGAATTACTTGTCTGTCTTAATGAAATTTTAGCAAGTGTCTGAACCAGCCTTCACACCCAGCTCTGTTTACAAAGCTTTTTGCTGGGGCATGAATAATTACACATTTTTCTTTGCTGTTCCTTACTAATTATCACAGTGCTGTTTCTTTTCCCTCTTGTTTTTTTAGCAAATATATTTTTTCCCATCTTTTTAAATATATGTTTAAGAAATGTATAGTAATTTTTTTGCTAAATACAAGGGAAAGCACTAAGTGTGGGATATTTGGAGATTAGAAAGAAAGGATCCCTATTTTGGGAAGTTTATGTTCCAATGGGAGAAAAAGACAAATGTACAGAAAACTATTAGGAAAATTTGAAAAAAATCCTATGTTGTTGTTGTTAGGTGGGATTGAATCCCTGTTGACTCATAGAGACCCTTTGCACAACAGAATGAAACACTGCCTGGTCCTACACCACCCTCCTAATTGTTGCAATACTTGGGTCCATTGTTGTAGTCACTGTATTAATCCACTTTATCAAGCTCAATGTCCTTCTCCAGGTACCGGTCTCTCCTGATACCACATCCAATGTATATGAGATGAAGTCTTCCCATCCTCGCTTCTAAGGAGCATTCTGGCTGTACTTCTTGATTTGTTTGTTCTTTCTGCAGTTCAGAAAGAACAAACAAAGGTATATTCAATATTCTTTGCCAACACCATAATTCAAAGGCATCAATTCTTCTTCAATCTTTTTTTACTGATTGTCCAGCTCTCGAATGCATATGAGGCAATTGAAAATACCATGGCTTGAGTAGGCGCACCTTAGTCCTTGAAGTGACATCTTTGCTTTGTTTTAAAGAGGAATTTTGCAGCAGATTTATCCAGTGCAAGTCATTTGATTTCTTGACTGCTATTTCCATGGGTATTGGTTGTAGATACAAATAAGATGAAATCCTTGTCAACTTCAATCTTTTCTCCATTTATCATGATGTTGCTTATGATGTCCTATAGATAATCTATAAAAAATAGAAGTTCTAAACTCCAGTGCTAAAATACAGTAGGAAAAAGAGATGTTCTGTTTAATTACAAGGGTAAATAGATTGACAAATAGCCTCAGAAAGGAAATTCCAAAATTGCAATACTAGATCCATCTTTTAATCTCTGCCCTTTATTCTCTCTTTGTTACAGTTTACTGACGGCAATTTTAATTTATTTTCTTGCACAATAAAAATTACAGAAAATGTATCTAGTCCGTGTTTCAGGTTTTTAGTATGGAGATTCTAATTCAGAGAGTAAACCACACAGTTCTAAGCCTGACAATATTCTTATACCATCCTCCTTTTCATTTTAAAATATGCTTATAAAACTAAAGACCTGACTTAAATATAACCTTCTGTCTTAGCCAATTCAATCTAGAAAGTCCTTCCTCAAGAAACAAAAGGATATAGACCAATGCCTGTAAATGTTCTGATTTTAGGCATCTTTTTTATTTATAAAAATTGTTGCATCACAATATTTAACTGCAAAAATAATAAATTACCTTTTTTTATTATGTACTAGGCATTGAAGTTATATACATTATTTTTTTGTTTGTTTAATTTTCACAAAAATATATGTAAGGCAGATTTTATAATTTTTTTTGGATTAAGGTTAAGACATAAAGGTGCCATGGGATCAAATACATCTGCTAAGATCACAGAGTTTGAAAGTGGGACAAATGACAGTAGAACCTGGATCATCTGACATAGGACTTGTGGCCTTACCCGCTGTGCATGTGATCTTTGGGCAGCCCATTAGAGTTTACTAAGTATTTGAACACACTTTTTTCACATTTAACTTCCACAGTGAGGCTGATTACTGTCCCTTTTTTTGCACAAAGGAAACCTTAGACTCATGGACGAAGGATGACTGGTCCAAGTGGAACATAACTAGTAGGTGAATGTTTCCTTCATCTGGTTTCTACGCCAAAGTTGCTCTGTTGACTTAGTCATTGGAGTATTAAACGCTCTGACTTCGCAAAGAGCGAGAGGACCCTGCAAATGGCGGCTAGCGTTGATGTGTTGACAAAATTGCTCAGTGAGAAAAGACCTAAAGGTAGTCTTCTGTTCCTTTTTTTTCTTTTCACAAATATTGCTAACTTAGAAAAAATTTATAGAGAATAGTAACACTGAACCTCCCTGTATTTACCACTCAGTTTGTCTAATCCTATTTATCAAATCTTGTTACGGTGGTGTATTTGATTCAGATCTTTTTTATTTCTTTTTTTTTTTTTAAATAAATTATGAATTTGGAACTCTTTGTTAATTCCTGAATATGAGGGTCTATGTTTTAATCAATTCAGGGGAAATTTCACAATCAATTCACAATTCAAAAATGGCAATCAATTCAGGAGAATTTATAATTTGTAGATGTTTCAATCCTTATAACCCACACTGTGTGAGAGGGCCTCGTCTCCCCTCCTTTTATGGGCATTAGGAGCTAATTTCCTTAATTACCAAGCCCCAAAACCCACTCCCACTCCTGGCATCCAGAGCCTGGGCCCATTGGCTTGCTGCGAGGGCTTTCAATTCTTGCTACACTTTTAGCTCCTGGAGCTATTGCTAACTTTATACTCAGTTATGAATTTAAAGAACATTTTTTTAAATATATTTGATCTAGAATTTTTAGCATTTTTTTCTAATAACAGGAGCATTTTCAGGTCCTTGAGACCTTCATATTCTCACAAATGTTTTCCAGCAAACTCCTACATGTCTATGTAGATGCTTTCATTGGCTGTGACTTGTGTGGCCTTTACTGTGCATCTTCGAACAAACCTTAAATCTCTCTGATTGTGCACAAATATTTGGGCCTCCTTGAGAGCATCAGATTAAAAAGTGTAGGATGTGGATTGTTATATGCTTTTTATCTGCTCCGTAGAATGTCTGCTGCAGTAGAGTCATCCCGTAAAAATAAATGACATTCTTGGTTTTCCATTTAAACGTGTAGTATGTGTGCTAGCCTGAACCTTCTCACTCAGCAGAAACTCTTGCATTTTAAGGAGTTGTGTGGGACTGCAGAAGCAGTCGCAGAGATGAGGAAGGGCTGAGGGATGGCGTGGAGGCTGAATACAAGTTACGTATTAAAGTTGACCCACGATCTTTGTTCAAGTATGGTCTGGTTTTGGAGGGCAGTGATAGGTGTCAGCTGGATAACCATTATCAAGGCCACAACTCACAATTTTCCAGAGAAATTTCACTGAACTGCTTTTCATCAAATTAAATAAAAATTTTTTCTTACCTCTGGATCAATTTTTGTAATTGGATCAATACTTAATGAAAGAGTTTCACCGTGGGAAGATAAATATTATTTCCCTTTGGATTCTTTTCATCCGCAATTTCTCCTAATTCTAATTTTGTTATATTTGAAAACTTCCCTGATCCAGTCTGATGGGTTCCCCTATTGTCATTTTACTTTAACACAATCAATAAATCAGGGCTTTTTTTTTTTTTTTTTCAAACCAGTTCCTTGACGTTCCCAGGAAGTCATACACAAGAATCACCTGGCGATCTTTTAAAACTGTAGATTCTGATTCAGTATATCTAGATTGGAAATGCAAATTCTCAGCAGAGAACTTGTTAGAAATGGAAATTCTCAGCAGGGGTTCAAACTGAAACAGACCAGGTTTAAAGCCCTAAAATAAATCCCATATACATTTTAATATTTGAAACATTATTTTTTTACTATTACAATGTTTTCAAAACATAAGAACTGATTAAAATTTTATGATTTGGCCCTATGTGTTTTCTCAGACTTTTTTTTTTTAAATAATAAGGGTTAGACATATTCATTGCCAATAATATAGTAATAGAGAAAAGTGTAAAAAAGAAAAAAAAA
Source organism: Loxodonta africana (assembly GCF_030014295.1). NCBI lineage: Eukaryota > Metazoa > Chordata > Mammalia > Proboscidea > Elephantidae > Loxodonta > Loxodonta africana. Next base: position 223,742,493 of record NC_087342.1, on the reverse strand, counting down.
AAAGAATCCCAAATCATATGGTCCAGAGGTAACATTTTAAGCACTTTTTAGTGTGTCAGTGCTTTCTTTTTTTTTTTTTTTGAACATACACACGCGCATCCACATATACTCACACCAAAACAATGGAATTATGATAGATTTTTTTAAATGAAATATTTTATACAGAGAGATATATAAATCATATGTAAGAAATATATGTGTATAGAAAAAACAAAAACATACTTGCTCATGGGTCTACCACCCCCTCTGAAAAATACAACTTTACAAACATTCCTCAAGTCCCCTATGTGAACCTTCCCAGCCTTACCCCCAGGGTTAAGAACTGCTAAGAATTTGTGGTTATTACTCCCTTGGCATGCATTCTTTACCAGCGCAGTTGTTAAGAGCTTGGCTACTAACCAAAATGTCGGCAGTTGGAATCCACTAGCCGCTCCTTGGATACTCTATGGGGCAATTCCACTCTGTCCTGCAGGGTCGCTGTGAGTCAGAATCGACTCGAGGGCAAAAGGTTTGATTTTTTGTTTAGTAGCTGTAGCTAAATTTCATTTATATTCCTTGCCTTGGCATTCCATTGTATGACAGTGGCATATTTCGGGTATTGCACTGGTCCTGGGTGGTTGGTGCCACTGAGCAGTGTCTATTAACCCGGTACCAGGCAACGTCCTTCCTTAAGCACGGCAATGGGTTAATTAAAAGATTGAGGAGCTTGACTTGTATTTTTGAGCTGATACTATGGTAAAGTTATCTAACAGAGGGGTGTCAGATATTTGGGCAGAGGCAAAATCTCAGTTCTTGCCATAGGCTCTATTTTTCATAGATACACCGCTGGCCATACTGGGGTTACAGAAACCGCTCAGTGGAGCTACTTGCCCTGAGCCAGTGCAACACCAGCCACAACCACTATGCCTTAGTTTCACCTCTGCTGGGCATTTACAATTTATTTATCCATTCTCCTGTTTCCTTGTTGGCTCCCCTTGTGGAACAGCAGATCTTTTTTTTTTTTTTAGCTTGCCCTGTCAGTGACTATGCAGCCCTATCCAGAATCTGGTTTCATATGAGTTCTCAGGTCAGCTGACCACATTGCACTGACTCAAGGCCTGATATCGTGTCTGCCCCTAGTCATTAATAGCTGAGCTCAAGGCCCTTGGCTTAGGGCTTATCACCAGGACATGACCTACTCTCCACAGTTACTGCCAGTGTCTCCCTGAACAGCCATACAGGTGGCAGGCACTGCACAACTCCAGAGGGTGCCATTCGCAAGCTGTGCTCACCACTCATTTCAAACCTTAGTACATTTCTTCTTTTCGTCCTTTTCATCTTGTGAGTTTAGTAAAGCGTTTCAAAGATTTTCGCTTTATATCCTGAAGTGATGTTTTGTTCGTTTGCTTTTTTCATTGAAAAATTTAATTTCTGTGAAATAAATATGCTTCTAAAATTTTATATTCGATTTTAGAGAAGTATATTGCACAGATTTTGTTTGTTCATTCGTTTATTCCTTATTTATTACTAAATTTTGGCTTATAGTTATAACTTTACACATATTCATAATTATTTACTTAGGATAATTTACCATATTACCTTATGTTGTTGTTGTTATTGATAGGTGCCAGAGTTGGTTCCCACTCATAGCGACCCCATGTACAACAGAACAGAACATGCCCGGGGCCTGCACTGTCCTCACAATCCTTCTTTGGCATGAGCCCATTGTTGCAGTCACTGTGTCAACCCATCTCCTTGAGGGTCTTCCTCCTCTTTGTTGACCCTCTACTTTACCAAGAAAGATGTCCTCCATCAGAGACTGATCCCTCCTGATAACATGTCATAGGATGTGAGAGGAAGTCTTGCCATCCTTGCTTCTAATGAGCATTCTGGTTGTACTTCTTCCAAGACAGATTTGTTCGTTCTTTTGGCAGTCCATGGTATATTCAATATTCTTCACCAACAACATAGTTCAAAGGCGTCAATTCTTCTTCAGTCTTCCTTATTCATCGTCCAGCTTTTGCATAAATATGAGGTGAATGAAAACACCATGGCTTGGGTTAGGCTCCCATAAATCCTCAAGGTGACATCTTTGCTTTTTAACACTTTAAAGAGGTCTTTTGCATCAGGTCTGCCAATGCAAGGCATCTTTTGGTTTCTTGTCCTCTGCTTCCATGGATGTTGATTATGGATCCAAGTAAAATGAAATCCTTGACAACTTCAATCTTTTCTTCGTTTATCCTGAATTGCTTATTGGTCCAGTTGTGAGGATTTTTGTTTTCTTTATGTTGAGGTGTAATCCATACTGAAGGCTCTTGTCATGGACTGAATTTTGTCCCTCAAAAAATGTGTGTATCAACTTGGTTAGGCCATGATTCCCAGTGTTGTGTGGTTGTCCTCCATTTTGTGATTGTAGTTTTATGTTAAGAGGATTAGGGTGAGATTGCAACACCACCCTTACCCAGGTCATATCCCTGATCCAATGTAAAGGGAGTTTCCCAGGGATGTGGCCTGCACCACCTGTTATCTCTCAAGAGATAAAAAGGAAAAGGAAGCAAGCAGAGAGTTGGGGACTTCATACCACCAAGAAAGCAGGACCAAGAGCAGAGCATGTCCTTTGGACCCAGTGTCCCTGTGCCTGAGAATCTTCTTGACCATGGGAAGATTGAGGACAAGGACCTTCTTCCAGAGCTGACAAAGAAAGAAAGCCTTCCCCTGGAGCTGATGCCTTGAATTTGGACTTTTAACCTACTTTACTGTGAGGAAATAAACTTCTCTTTGTTAAAGCCATCCACTTGTGGTATTTCTGTTATGGCAGCACTAGAGGACTAAGACAGCTGTGATCTTTGATCTTCATCAGGAAGTGCTTCAAGTCTTTTTCACTTTCAGCAAGCAATGTTGTGTCATCTGCATATCACAGGTTGTTACTGAGTCTTCCTCCAATCCTAAGGCCCCATTCTTCTTCATATAGTCCAGCTCCTTAGATTATTCGCTCAGCATACAGATTAAATAGTTACGGTAAAAGGATACAACCCTGACACACACCTTTTCTGACTTTAAACCACACAGTATGCACTTGTTCTGTTCAAACAACTGCCTCTTGATATGTGTACAGATTCCTGAAGAGCACAATTAAGTGTTCTGGAATTCCCATTCTTTGCCATGTTATTCATAATTTGCTATGATCCACACAGTCAAATTCCTTTGCATAGTCACTAAAACGCAGGTAAACATCTTTTTGGTATTCTCTGCTTTCAACCAGGATCCACTGACATCAGCAATGATATTCCTGGTTCTGTATCCTCTTCTGAATCCAACTTGAACTTCTGGCAGTTCCCTGTTGATATACAGCTGCAACCACTTCTGAATGATCTTCAGCAAAAATTTACTTGTGTGTGATATTAATGATATTGTTCAATAATTTCCACATTCATTTGGATCACCTTTCTTGGGAATAGGCACAAATATGAATCTCTTCCAGTCTGTTGGCCAGGTAGCTGTCTTCAATTTTTGCGGCATGGACGAATGAGCACTTCCAGCACTGTATCTATTTGTTGAGACATTTCAATCAATTTTCTGTTAATTCCTCGAGTCTTGTTTTTTGTCAGTGCTTTTAGTGCAGCTTGAACTTCCTTCAGTATCATTGGTTCCTAAATATATGCTACCTCCTGAAATGGTTGAATGTCCACCAGCTCTTTATAGTATAGTGACTCTGTGTATTCCTTACATCTCCTTTTGATGCTTCCTGCATTGTTTAATATTTTACCCATAGAATCTTCCAATATTGCAACTCAAACCTTGAATTTTTTCTTCAGTTCTTTCAGCTTGAGAAATGTTGAGTGTGTTCTTCCTTTTTGGTTTTCTATCTCCAGGCCTTTGCACATGTCATTATAATACTTTACTTTGTCTTCTGGAACCACCCTTTGAAATCTTCTGTTCGGCTCTTTTACTTCATCATTTCTTCCTTTCACTTGAGCTACTTGACATTCAAGAGCAATTTTCAGAGTCTCTTCTGACATCCATTTTGGTCTTATCTTTCTTTCTTGTCTTTTTCATTACCCCTTGCTTTCTTCATGTTTCATATCCTTGATGTCATTCTACAACTCCTCTGGTCTTTGGTCATTAGTGTTCAACCTTTCAAATCTATTCTTGAGATGTTCTTTAAATTCTGGCAGGATATACTCAAGGTCATACTTTGGCTCTCTTGTACTTTTTCTAATTTTCTTCAGTTTCGCGTATGAGCGATTGATGATCTGTTCTGCAGTTGGCCCCTGGCCATGTTCTGACTGATGATATTGAGCTTTTCCATCATCTCTTTCCACAGATGTAGTGGATTTGATTCCTGTATATTCCATATTGAGAGGTCCACACGTATAGTCACCGTTTATGTTGTTGAAAAAAGGTATTTGCAATGAAGAAGTCATTGGCCTCACAAAATTCTATCGTGTAATCTCTGGCATTGTTTCTATCACCAAGGCCATATTTTCCAACTACCAATCCTTCTTCTTTGTTTCCAACTTTCTCGGTCCAGTCACCAGTTAATTATCAGTGCATCCTGATTGCACGTTCGATCAATTTCAGACTGCAGAAGTTGGTAAATATCTTCAGCCTCTTCAGCATTGGCCTTAGTGGTTGGTGTGTAAATAGTTGTATTAAACTGGTCTTTCTTATGGGTGTATGGATATTATCCTATCACTGACAGTATTGTACTTCACAATAGACATTGAAGTGTTCTTTTTGATGATGAATGAAAAGCCATTTCTCTTCAAGGTATCATTCCTGTCATAGTAGACCATATGATTGCCCAATTCAAAATGACTAATACCAGTCCAATTCAACTCATTAACGCCTAGGATATGTTTATGTGTTCCCTATCATTTTTGACAATTTCCAATTTTCCTAGATTCATACTTCCTACATTCCATATTCTGATTACTAATGAATCCTGCAGCTGTTTCTCCTTATTTTGAGTTGTGCCACATCAGCAAATGAAGGCCCTGAAAGCTTGACTCCATCCATATCATTAAAGTCAACTCTACTTTAATGAGGCAGCTCTTCCCCGGTTGTCTTTTGAGTGCCTTTTAACCTGAGAGCTCATCTTCTGGCACTAATCCAGACAATGTTCTTCTGCTATTCATAAGGTTTTTACTGGCTAATTCGTTTCAGAAGTAGACCGCCAGGTCCTTCTTCTTAGTCTGTCTTAGTCTGGAAGCTCAGCTGAAACCTGTCAGCAATGGGTGACTCTGCTGGTATGTGACTCTGGTGGCATAGCTTCCAGCATCACAACGCACAAGCCCCCATAGCATGACAAGCTTATAGGTGCATGGAGGTTTTATATCATAGTACATCTATTTTAACAAATTTACAATGTGTTGTAGAGGGTCAGCGAAAAAAGAGGAAGAAGACCTTCAACAAGATAGACTGACACAGTGGCTGCGACTATGGGCTCAAGCATAGCAGCAATTGTGAGGATGGAGTAGAGCCAGGCAGTGTTTCATTATGTTGTATATAGGGTCACTATGACTTGGAACTGACTTGATGCCACCTAACAACAACAACAAATGTACTAGAAAAGATAATTTTTAAAATTTAATTTTATATCACAGTGTACGTATTTTTACAAATTTATATTGTTTAATATATTTTGATCTATATCCATATGTAGTTTATTTTGCCATAAAGCATAAAGCAAAAAACATGTTTATTAATTATTCTCTATGAATGTACCTAGTTGTCCTAGTGATATTTGTTGTGTGTTTGATTACTTCCCCATCAATTTAAATGCCATTTTAGTGTATACTTGGATTTAAGGTTGTATTGTTTATCTTATCAAATAAATTTATCTGTTTGTTCTTCCACCAGCATCAAACTAATTTTGTTATGTAGCAACATAATTGCTATTATATCTTGTAGAGCAAATAGCCCCTGTATACCATTACTCATTTTATAATTATCCAAGCTGTTCGTATCATATGTTTATTATTCCAGATTAATTTTAAAATAATTTTTTCAAGTTAAAAAAATCCATTGTACTTCATTAGGATTATGTTACATTTAGGGATTAATTTGTGGCTAAATTATAAAATTTACAAAATTTAGTCTCTTTGTGCTGGTTATTCTCCATTTTCCACCCAGATATAACCTTCCTCCTTCTCTACTCTTGTTATATGCCTTGGGAGGCTGAATTTTACGGACCACATTAATGGATGTGGCTCATTTCAATTGGTTATAGCCAATGGAAGACGCTGGCAGGGCATCAGAGGTCAAGGAGAGAGTGAGGTCTGGTTTCTCCTCATTCCCTCTCTCTCAGGTGACCCTGTGGCAGTGCTACAGCCCTCAGCCCTTCACTGGGAAGCCCTCTCCAGCATGCTTTCTCTGGGTTCACAAAACTGCACTTCCTCTTGAACTTTCAGGCCCATGGAGCTAATGGCTTCCATGGTTGCTAATCCCATGTATCTACTTGCTTTTCTTTTCCCTTGTGTCTGTAAATAGTCTTTTCAGCTACCCCTTTAAACATGCCTTCTGATGAGGGACGGATTACCCAATAAGTAAGGTACACACTGGCTTACTCGTGTTTACTTACTAATCTGTAGTGCACAATTTCACCTTGAAAAACAGCTAAAATTGTGCACTACAGATTAGTAAGTAAACACTCATTAACCCATGAGTACTTTGCTTGCTGGGTTAATCCACTCCTGCTTCTGATTCCTGCCAACATCCTACCTGATGCAGCAAACACAGATGTTCTCCTTCTTTGATTTCTGTGTTCTTTTGTGTCCTTCAGAAGTTTTATAATTTTTATTATAAAGTTTCTGCCTGCTTTTTTGTCAAGTTTATTCTTAGACTTGTTTTTAAATGGGGGCTGCTGTATGAACACTGCTGGACCTTGTATGTTTTCTTTGATCCTTTCTACTTTAGTTCCTAATTTGAAGAGTGCCCAGCTATATATATTCAGGAATATTCACATGTGCTAATCTCTGGAGGATATATGCATAGTAGATAGATAAATTCATAGAGAGATAGGAGGGCAGATATTATAGTAACAACTGCAAGAAGAAAAAGCTAACATCTTGATTGTTTGACTTCAATATTATATTTTGCATTTTCTCAACCAGGCAGATAACTAACTGAACGATAGAGTGGTACCTTTTTCTGAATGATACGATGGTGACAATCAAATCTTAAAAAATTCTGAATTAAGAAATGAGCACGACTGAAGCTATTAAAGCGAAAACAGAACCACTAGAAGCATCAATTCATACTTGAATTGATGATAAGAAATTTGTTAAAGCATTCCAAATTCAGTCAGAAACGGTGTCTGTCACAACATTTATCACATCAACCTCTGCTCAAGTGCCCATCAAGGTTCCATTTTCAGACATCAGAATTCTCTTGCCCAGTTTCAAAGGTTCCTCATATCCTGGCCTAGCACGTAATAGGAAACCCTTTTCCTTCTATACCCCTGGCTACACCTCAGTTTCCTATGCTTGGTGTTCTTGACCCAGCATCTAAGCACTAGAGATCACTAGGGTCTATCTTTATACCTCTTCCTTCTTAGCAACCTCTGATGGCCTGCCTCACTTCCTTTCAGCCTCACTTCTGATTCCAGCCATGACTCTGGCAAAGCATTTCAGGTGGGCTGCTACTTACTTCTGTGGCAGTACTCACCACATCTTTGCTTCCTGCCCTGAGACTTCTCATAAAGCTGGCATGGGGATCTACTTATCAAACACACGAACTCGGCCTGGAAGTCTCAGTGAGTTAAACTCCCCTGGACTAAACCTCAACCACTGATCACAGGAGCTGAAGGATTAATATTTGTCCAGGCCAATCCTCAGGTGAGGCAACTCTGAGAAGCATTTTAAATATTTTTAGAAGGTTCTAGTGGAGTCGAGCTCTGAGGGTCTAAGCCAGTAACTAACTTGATAACGTATGAATGTGTTGGCTTTTCCTCTGTCCCTGTTTTATTCTTCATGATCCTTAATTCCATTCCCTGGGACCGTCTCTGAAATAAACTACTTGCCCATCAAACCCTGGTTTCAGGCTCTTTTCCTGGGGAACCTATGCTCAGGCTTTGATTCCATCCAATTGCATGAATTAAGTACCATTTAGATAGTCATGACTACCAAATATATGGAGCCCCGGTGGTGCAGTGGTTAAGACATTGGCTGCTAACCAAAAGGTTCAAACTGACCAGCCACTCCTTAGAAACCCTATGGGGCAGTTCTACTCTGTCTTAAGCCATAAATGCACTTTTGTTTACCCAACTTCTTACTTACTGGGTATTTCCACTTGGATGTCTCATTGTTCATCTCATACTTATGACTATAAAAAAAGCATATTTCTTGCACATAGTATAAATATCAGTCCAAACTAATTAAAAAAAAAAATTGCTAAAACCACTGTGATAGGAAGAGGGCTTATAGTATTATCCAAACCTTTTTAACATCATAATGAATTTTCCACGTGGGACAGACTTGGACAAAAAAAGCTTTATCTTTTATGACTTTGTCACCGAGACAAGGTTGAAAACACAGATGCTGCCCAAATAAATAGCCTTCTATTTCCTGATGCCAGATTTGACCTTACAACCTCATGTTTCAACTCTGATTCCAGTTAGCTTTGTGGCTATAGACACTAGCAGAGTTTTTTTCTAAAAGAAGATAAGATATAGCCTGATGTTGGATAAATATGAATAAGAATGCTAGTACTTTCTCTTTTGTGCACTAGCATGGCCCATTAGCCCCTTTATTTGACATGTTGTAATTATATGATTAGTTGCATATATGGTTGTATGTATAATTCATTCAACTAGTAATCATATCTCATTCCTGTTTGAACATTATCTCCTTGAGAAGAGTGAATCACTTTGTTATATTCACCTCTATAGCCACCCAGCACTCCAACTTCCTGCCTGGACCAATACTCCATGCATGTCAGATTCCTAATCAGTGTTTGTTCAAGTGATTAAGACCCTCAAGAGCTGACCTTGATTTTACGGTTATCAGTTTATCGATGTCAATATAGAATTCATAATGGTGGATATTATACATGCCATTTTATAGCTCAGTGGCAAATAAGAAATTGGCATGAAGGAAGTATTGCATTACTCAAAAATAAATTGTGTCTAGTTAACAACAGAAATTTTGAACTGTCTTACAGAAATATTGTATTATGATAATTCTAAGAAAACAGTTATTCATATGGAGCACGCCAATATATTTATAATATCAGAGAACAAGAATTAAGTCCATTTTTCTATATGGGTGCGAGGGAATAGAAACCATTTTTCTCAGAATGCAGTCAAGAGTTAACTGCTGTGTAAGCATATCTAAAACTACGTAATATTAAAATTCCACTCAAGAGATCTTTGCCAAATTTAGAAATTCAGACACTTTCATAAGAAACAATGAAATTAAAAAGCAAACCTATGTTTTTATAAGACAGGAATCTATTGGTTGTGATGTTTCTGAACATTGACTGTGTATGCTTTACACACCAACACATTCACTTCAATGAGTATAATTTTGTCCTTCCTGTTTCAGAAGAAGCAGTGAAGGGCCCTGCTACTATAGTCTTAATATTCACCAATGATAACGAACTAATTAGTGAAATGAAAGTAATTGAAAACATGGGAAAAGTCGTGTTTCCATTATAGAGATTGTGAAAAAAAGTTAAGAGTGCACATACTTAGATCATATATCTTACAGAACCCTGGCGGCAAAATGGTTACGCACTTGGCCGCTAACTGAAATGTTGGCATTTTGAACACACCAGCTACTCCATGGGAGAAAAGAGACCTGATGATCTGCACCCATAAAGATTACAGCCTAGGAAGCCCTATGGGACAGTTCTACTCTGTCCTTACAGGGTCGCTAAGAGTCAGAATTGACTCAATGGCAACTGGTTAACCTTCTCCTCAGGGATGAAGAATCTGGATGAGGCTTATTTCCTGTTGTCTCCTCTTCCTCCTTTCCTTTCTCTTCCTGTTCCTCCTCTTTCTCTGCCTCCTCTTCCTGCTTCTCCTCTTCTTTTTCTCCCCCTCCTTCTCTTTTTCCTTCTCCAACTCTTCCTCTTTTTCTTTCTCATCCCCTTCTTTCTTTTTATAAATCTGTTGAATGACATTTTTTATTAGGGTGAGATGCACTTTTGACCTCCCACTAACTTTTAGGAATGTTTGTTTTCTCCTTATCACATACATGGCAATGAAAGTAGATAAGATCCATTTCCTATATCACATACCCGCTGTTCTTCACCTTCAATTTTGAAATGGTATTAAGGAATTCCACACTGCGGTGCGATTGATTACTTTTGTGAGGTCTTTCTTGCCACAGCCTTGTAACTCCCACCCAAGTGATTGGATGGGGCTGTGCAGATATGGTAATTGTGGCCCACCAAAGAAATTGGTCAGGTTTGCCATCCTGGTAGGCTTGAATTGAGCCACCCTGGAGGCAGGAAAGGAGAAGATACCACCACCACCAAGGAAGAACAGCCAGGATCCAGCACATCCTTTGGACCCGGGATCTCTGAGCTGAGAATTTCCTGGAAGCAGGACACCCAGAAAGAGTGAGCTATAACCCTGAACACGGTAAGAAGTGGTGGGAGAAGCAACCTGGCAGCAGGAGACAGTGTGGTGGGTCTCCCCGCCCCATGGAAAGAGAAAACTGAGTGCCTTTGGGCAGAGGCCTAGGGCGAGGGAAAGACATGCTGTGAGCATGGCTGGAAAGAAGCTGTCCTGATGGAAGAATTGTATCCTGAGTGTTCCTGAGCCTGAATTTTAACTGTTACTTCCTAATAAACCCCATAATTGTGAGTATGGTCTGTGAATTCTGTGTGGCCGTCGCAATGAATTATTGAACCCAATAGGGAGGCAGAGAGTGCCATGGGAGGGACAGCTGGTGTCAGAATTGGGAAAGGTGGAGGGAGGCATATCTGACTTCTGCTTCATAAAAATCAGCCCTGCACTGTTGATCTTGATTCCCCTTTTCCCTTGTGAAGTTAGAGGAGGTCAGACATTGCCCCCATGTTGTTTTTACCCACATGGTGTTTTTCTCTGCCATGTCTGAAAAGCCACTAAGAATAACTTAAATTTTTTCTGGATTTTGGTCTTCAAGTTCTCTATGTTACATTCTCAAATTCGATTCTGCATTGGTTAGGATAATTGTTCCTGCTTTGCCTTTGAGTGGATATCTCAGTATCATTGTTGTTAGCTGCCATCCAGTCAGTCCCCAACTCGTGGCAACCCCGTGTGTTACAGAGTAGAACTGTTCCAGATGGTTTTCTTGCTTGTAGGATTTATAGAAGCAGCTCCCCAAACTTTTTCTTCCATGAAGGCAGTGAGTGGGTTTGAATCATCAATTTTTGAATTAGAAGCAGATCACGAACTGCTTAGGCCACCCAGGCTTCTTTGGTATCATTAAACCAAAACCAAACCCATTGCCGTTGAGTATATTCTGACTTACAGCGACATTATAGGGTAGAGTAGAACTGCCCCAAAGGGTTTCCAAGGTTATAATTTTTACAGAAGCAGACTATCACATCTTTCTCCTCCAGAGCAGCCGGTGGGTTCCAAACCCTGACCTTTCAGTTAGCGGTTGAGTACATTAACCACTGTATAACCATGGCTCCTTCAGTATCATTAAAACCCAGAACCCAGTGCCAAAAACAAAAAAACCGAACCCAGTGCCATCGAGTTGATTCTGACTCATAGCGACCCTATAGGACAGAGTAGAACTGCCCCATAGAGTTTCCAAGGAGCACCTGGCAGATTTGAACTGCTGACCTTTTGGTTAGCAGCCTTAGCACTTAACCACTACGCCACCAGGGTTTCCTTCACTATCATTATGACTATATAATTGAGCTAAGGAAAAGAGTGATATCATTAGGAGTAGGCATAAGGGCCTCTGACATAATAGTTAAGACCCTCTAGATGCTACCTTATTCCATTTGGAGGTGAATCTATACCTGAGAGTTATTGCAATTCCTCCAGAACAGAACTGCCTGGATCACTTCCTATAATGGAGAAACAGTAAATGACACCAGTCCTCTGAACCCTCTGAAAAGTCCTGTGTGCAGTTACCTTTCCCACTCTCACATTTATGATATATTTTTTCTTTTATCTTTTAAGAATGATTTCAGCCTCAAAGTAGTAGAAAACAGGATTTATTTTTCCTCTACTGCACACTGATTTTTTTTTTCCTGAGTAAATACATCTGCAATTTCACAGACAGAAGTCTCTAACATCCCTAAGTAAAGACCAGGGCTATTCTAGCCAGATAATTTTAATTCTGATTAAAAAAACAAAAAACATAACAAAACAAAACAAGCCAACCAAACAAACAAATAAATAAAAACGAAAGGACTGAAAATCCCTTCCATCTCAGCAGCAGATCTTAGTGAAACATTTGTTGTAGTTCCAGCTTCCTGGTTGACAATGAACCTGCCTTGGGCACCACCCATTCTCCAAGTCTCCTGTTGATTTATCTCCTCATAGTCTTACAATAAATTCTCTTTTGCTTACACCAGAATCATTTCCTGTTGATTGAAACTAAATAATTTTAATAGGTAGAACTCCACCATTGGGAGTAAAAAAAAACATGGCCATCAAATCAATTCTGACTCATAGTGACCCTATAGGACAGAGTAGAACCGTCCCCTAGGGTTTCTAAGGAGCATATGGTGGATTCAAACTGACAACCTTTGGGTTAGCAGCCATAGCTCCTAACCACTGTGCCACCAGGGCTCCCAACTTTCATAAAGTGAAAATAAATTATATATACAATCATATATTAATTATACATACATATATTTATATATTACTTTATGTATGTTGCTGTTGTTAGGTGCCATTGAGTCAGTTCCGACTAATAGTGACCCTATGCATAACAGAATGAAACACTGCCTGGTCCTATGCCACCATCACAATCGTTGTTATGCTTGAGCCCATTGTTGCAGCCACTGTGTCAATCCATCTCATTGAAGGTCTTCCTCTTTTTCACTGACCTCCTATTTTATCAAGCATGATGTCTTTCTCCAGGGATTGATCCCTCCTGATAATATGTCCAAAGTGTGTGAAACACAGTCTTACCATCCTTTTTTCTAAGGAGCATTCTGGCTGCACTTCTTCCAAAACAGGCTTGTTTGTTCTTTTGGCAGTCAATGGTATATTCAATATTCTTTGCCAGCACCACAATTTGAAGGCATCAATTCTTCTTCAGGTCTTTCTTACTCATTGTTTAGCTTTCACACACATATGAGGTGACTGAAAACACTGTGGCTTGGGTCAGGCTCACCTTAGTCTTCAGGGTGACGTCTTTGCTTTCTAATGTTTTAAAGAGATATTTGGCAGCCAATATGCCCAAAGCAATGCCTCTTTTGATTTCTTGACTGCTGCTTCCATGGGTGTTGATTGGAGACACAAGTAAAATGAAATCCTTGACAACTTCAATCATTTCTCCTTTTATCATGATGTTGCTTATTGGTCCAGGTGTGACGATTTTTGTTTTCTTTATGTTGAGTTGTAATCCATACTGAAGGCTGTATGAAGTCTTTGATCTTCACCAGTAAGTGCTTCACGTCCTCTTCACTTTCAGCAAGCAGAGTTGTGTCACCTGCATAACGCAGGTTGTTAAGGAGTCTTCCTTCAATCCTGATGTCCCCTTCTTCTTCATGTAGTCCAGCTATATGAAGCTTATATATATATATAAGCAGTTCCCCAGATCTTTTCTTCCATGGAGCTACTGGGTGGGTTTGAATCTCCAAACTTTAGGTTAGAAGTTGATCACAAACTGCTTGCACCACCCAGGCCTCTTCAGTATCATATATATGCGTGTATATATATATACACACACAAAGTCATGTGTCACTTAACAACTGGGATCCATTCTGTGAAATAGGACATTATGGGATTTGAACTGTATGTGAACACCATATTATGAATGAAGCAGTAGTGTATCTAACGTATTGCACCTGCTCTGGTCTCATGGCTCCACTGAGCAGTTTCTATTAACCCAAACCAAACAAAATGAATTTGTTCCTCTCCGGTTGATTCTGGCTCATAGCTACCCTATAGGACAGAATAGAATTGCCCCATAGAGCTTCCAAGGAGTGGCTGGTGTATTTGAACTGCCAATGTTTTGGTTAGCAGCCAAGTTCTAAACCACTGTGCTACCAAGGCCAAACTAGGACCCAATCTCGATATTGTAGCCTGGGTGCATTTTCTTTAAGCATATCGAACAAGTTTCATGCCTTAGCAGTGATCCTCAATGTGCTGAGATGGATTTGCTTTTGTGTTTTTTTCTCAATCCATGTCATTAGCAATTTCTCCATATCTGATATAGGTCCCTCTCAAATTTTCATTAGCTTTTTTTTTTTTTTTTTTTTTTTGTAGCTTTCAGTGGAGCAGATCCTTTAACAGCTTGGAGAATTTTTTCTTTGTTTTTGAGGATCACCATAATTGTAGGCAACACTCCTACATCTGCTACGGCCCATTTTCCAATCAGGATTTCTGAACTCTATTATAACTTTATGGAACCATGGGTGTATATACAGTCAGATGTTGCCTTAACAAACACTATGTGGTGCATGACTGTATATATAACCTCACATTTTTAAGATTATGATTTCTATGAGTCTTACTTGACTCAAATACCATTCTTCTAATAGCTTGGCCATCTGTTAATAACTTTACATAAATATAGAAGTTATTGATATGCAGTAATACCTTTCATGAAGTTGAGCAAGGGAAAAATCAAGTTCATATTTCTAGCATTTCCAGCTCCTGCAGAAGGGTATTGAATTCCTGGGTAGAGGGCAAATATCTTGGAATTTATTTAGATCATTGATCTCTCCTTAACATATGATTAAATTAATTGCATTGGCAGATAGTGGCATTTGGGACTAATAACTGACATATAAATTACATATTTAAGTTTGAGAAGCTAATAATAATTTGTTCCTCTCAGGTATTTTAGGTTTGTAACATTTAATTTCCTTGCCGAATAATCTAATATTCTTTACTCAATGTAGCTTTTTATAAAATGATCCATGAAACCATCCTGAGGGTACTATTGCGTGAAATAAAATTCAGCAATTCCTCAACCTTACAAGGCTTTTCAGGCCTTCTGTATAATGGAGCTTCGACATGATATAGCTGTTGGTTGATGAGTTTCAGTGAATAGTTCTTTTGTGCACTAATGGAAACTGAGATGGGTCCATTAAAGACACTCTCCTTGATGACTGATCTTCAGTAGAAATGATGTTAAAAGTGGAATATATGGCTTCTTAAAAGGTACCTAAATCTTGAGTAGTGTAAAATACATTTGGGCATGGTTTTCTCTGATGCCTAGATTGTGGACATATGTGACAGAGGATTGAAAAGATTCTGGAATTACAACAGGATTCCTAACAATACCTTATTGTTCTGGTTTTGGTTAAGTTTTCTTTAAATGCCTTGGCGTAGCTAGGCAGTTATTTTTTATTATAAAAGGGCTCTAAGAATTGCTTTTAAGTCTTGAATTGTTTATATTTGGCCTGAACAATTCCTTTGGAGATTTGAAGTTCAATTCAAGTTAACTAACTGAATAACTATTATTCTAATAATATTCTATCTACTCCAAACATATGTTAGAGCATGTATGTATGTATTGGAGGAAGAAGTATTAAAGAAAAAAAAATTATGACTTCTGACTTCAATCTGAAGGATATTTTAAATCCATTTAATTCTGTCTTAGGTTCCATAAATTCATTGAATATTTCTCAAACATAAATTAGAAAAATGGCTTTTATGTAAAGGCAATGTTTATCAATGCTGTGAATCAACCTGGAAACATTTTCGGTGGATATGAACAGTCATAAACTTTTCTATCTTTTGCATTCCCTTCCATTTCTATCTAGTACACAACAGGTAAAGGTCTTAGCATTCCAACTACTGGAGTATATGAGGGCGTCACCATCCTTCATGTTCCATCAGCGATGGGTCCTCTTTGCCATTCATCCAGCTCATGGTCCAACTCCAGAATCTCATTCTCAGTGTCTGATTCTCAGGGCTGCTTCTTGTACCAATTGTCTCTGGGTGAGTTTCTAAAATGGAGAGCCTGAGGCAGATATTCGTGGGCAAATGATTTATTGAGGGACTGCCTTAGGAAAAATCTGTAAGAGAAGGAGGGAAATAGGATAAGGAAAAGGAAGGAGATTCAAAAGATTTGATTTTAGCAAAAATTTAGTCTCAGCCTGATCTCATGAGGCACTCTGGGACAAAATTTTATCACATGGGTTTCCCATCTTGAGGAAAAAGGGGCTGTTTTTTTTTTTTTTTTTTTTTTTTATCAGGTAGCCATTGTCCATAGGCCATTCCTAGGGAGAGGGGTTCATAACCTCCCAGGCACCTTTGAGTAAACTGCCTCCATAGATTAAGGGCTAGTCTTGGGTATGGGTGAGACGTGTTAGCAGCCAATACTTACCTTGCCTGGGGATTTTTGTGAGCAAGCCCAAGCTACATGGAAAGATCAGGTATAGGTGTTCTGACCAACATTTAAGATCAGAGCAAACAAATATGCGGGGGCTGGGGCAAGCCTTCAAGCAATTCCTGTCCTCTAGCCCACTAGTCTTTCTGCTGAGTCCCCAGACATCCTGGAGTAGAAACAAGCTCCCCACACTGTCCAATTTCCTGACCCACAGAATCTGAGTGTAATAACTGGCTATTTTATGTCACTGAGTTTTGGAGTAAATTTTTTGTGTGTCAGAGTAATTGGAACAGCCATGTCACATATATTTTACTTATTTATCCTGTTTGTTGTCTGCCTTCCCCTACTGTACTGTGAGCTCTATGAACGCAGGAAGTTTTGTAGATTTTGCTTACCAGTCTATGCCCATTGTTTACCAGAGTTTACCAATGCATGTCCTAGAGTACCCAGAACAGAGAGGCTTCTGTTGTTGTTGTTGTTAGGTGCCGTCCAGTCAGTTCCGACTCATAGCGACCCTATGCACAATAGAAAGAAACACTGCCGGGTCCTGCGCCATCCTTACAATCGTTGTTATGCTTGAGCTCATTGTTGTAGCCACTGCGTCAGTCCACCTCATTGAGGGTCTTCCTCTTTTCCACTGACCCTGTACTCTGCCAAGCATGATGTCCTTCTCCAGGGACTCATCCCTCCTGACAACATGTCCAAACTATGTAAGACGCAGTCTCACCATCCTTGCTTCTAAGGAGCACTCTGGTTGTACTTCTTCTAAGACAGATTTGTTTGTTCTTTTGGCAGTCCATGGTATAGTCAATATTCTTCGCCAGCACCACAATTCGAAGATGTCAAATTCGTCTTCTGTCTTCCTTATTCATTGTCCAGCTTTCACATGCATATGATGCAATTGAAAATACCATGGCTTGGGTCAGGTGCACCTTAGTCTTCAGGATGACATCTTTGCTCTTCAACACTTTGAAGAGGTCCTTTGCAGCAGATTTGCCCAATGCAATACATCTTTTGATTTCTTGACTGCTGCTTCCATGGTTGTTGGTTGTGGATCCAAGTAAAATGAAATCCTTGACAACTTGAATCTTTTCTCCGTTTATCATGATGTTGCTCATTGGTCCAGTTGTGAGGATTTTTGTTTTCTTTATGTTGAGGTGTAATCCATACTGAAGGCTGCATTCTTTGATCTTCATTAGTAAGTGCTTCAAGTCCTCTTTACTTTCAGCAAGCAAGGTTGTGTCATCTGCATAACGCAGGTTGTTAATGAGTCTTCCTCCAATCTTGATGCCCCATTCTTCTTCATATAGTCCAGCTTCTCGTATTATTTGTTCAGCATACAGATTGAGTAGGTATGGAGAAAGAATACAATCCTGATGCACACCTTTCCTGACTTTAAACCAATCAGTATCCCCTTGCCGTGTCCGAACAACTGCCTCTTGATCTATGTAAAGGTTCCTTAGGAGCACAATTAAGTGTTCTGGAATTCCCATTCTTCGCAGTGTTATCCATAGTTTGTTATGATCCACACAGTCAAATGCCTTTGCATAATCAATAAGACACAGGTAAACATCCTTCTGGTATTCTCTGTTTTCAGCCAGGATCCATCTGACATCAGCAATGATATCCCTGGTTCCATGTCCTCTTCTGAAACTGGCCTAAATTTCTGACAGTTCCCTGTCGATGTACTGCTGTAGCTGTTTTTGAATGATCTTCAGCAGAATTTTGCTTGTGTGTGATATTAATGATATTGTTCTATAATTTCCACATTCGGTTGGATCACCTTTCTTGGGAATAAGCATAAATATGGATCTCTTCCAATCAGTTAGCCAGGAAGCTGTCTCCCATATTTCTTGGCATAGATGAGTGAGCACCTCCAGCACTGCATCTGTTTGTTGAAACATCTCGATTGATATTCCATCAATTCCTGGAGCCTTGTTTTTTGCCAATGCCTTCAGAGCAGCTTGGACTTCTTCCTTCTGTACCATCGGTTCCTGATCATATGCCTCCTCTTGAAATGATTGAATATTGACTAATTCTTTTTGGTATAATAACTCTGTGTGTTCCTTCCAACGACTTCTTCATTGCAAATACCTTCTTTTACCAACATAAACGGTGACTATACACATGGACTTCGCCAGATGGAACACACAGAAATCAAATTGACTACATCTGTGGAAAGAGATGATGGAAAAGCTCAATATCATCAGTCAGAACAAGGCCAGGGGCCAACTGTGGAAGAGACCATCAATTGCTCATATGCAAGTTCAAGCTGAAACTGAAGAAAATCCGAGCAAGCCTACGAGAGCCAAAATATGACCTTGAATATATCCCACCTGAATTTAGAGACCATCTCAAGAATAGATTTGATGCATCGAACACTAGTGACCGAAGACCAGATGAGTTGTGGAATGACATCAAGGACATCATCCGTGAAGAAAGCAAGAGGTCACTGAAAAGACAGGAAAGAAAGAAAAGACCAAGATGGATGTCAGAGGAGACTCTGAAACTTGCTCTTGAGTGTCGAGCAGCTAAAGCAAAAGGAAGAATTCATGAAGTAAAAGAACTGAACAGAAGATTTCAAAGGGCCTCTCGAGAAGACAAAATAAAGTATTGTAATGACATGTGCAAAGAGCTTGAGATGGAAAACCAAAAGGGAAGAACACGCTCAGCGTTTGTCAAGGTGAAAGAACCGAAGAAAAAATTCAAGCCTTGAGTTGCAATAGTGAAGGATTCCATGGGGAAAATATTCAATGATGCAGGAAGCATCAAAAGAAGATGGAAGGAATACACAGAGTCATTATACCAAAAAGACTTAGTCGAATTAGAATAAGAGCGGCTTCTAGTATTTGTTAAATGAAAGAATGAACCGTAAAATTAAGATTTGCTTGTATTTCTGTGCTAGTTGCTTGAGCACTGGATTCTTGATTTAGGAAGATTAATTTCACTGTCTTCTATTTTCCATTTTAGCTGATGAATTTCTAATGGCCTTTAATTCTCATTCTTTGTAGAAATCCATTTATCTCCTGGAAGTATCTGACTTTTCTCCTTATTCCTGAAATTCCGTAGCTCTGAAATTTCACCATGTTGTGGGCTTTAAATTTTTTTTTAATTAAATCTCTTTAATTAAATTTAATTAAAAACCCAGTGCCGTTGAGTTGATTCCGACTCCTAGTGACCCTATAGGACAGGGTAGAACTGACCCATAGAGTTTCCAAGGAGCTAACTGGCACTCTTAAATTTAATGGGCACTCAGAGGGTATAGTCTACAGATTCACGTCTTCCTTTAGCTGCAGGAAATATTTTCTTTGATTACAGTATTATTTCCTTAGTTTAATTGCCCCATCTTAGAGTTTCCTGTGTCAGAAAACTATAGTCATCTTCTTCCCCCGGTGTTTTATTTCTGTCTTGTTCATGTGCTTGCAGAAAACTTGAATTACTTCAGACTTTGCACACTTTTTCCATAGTCCCAACTTTCTCTCTGGTAGCACCTTTTAAGCAACTTGCTTAAGGTATTAACTTGAGGACAAATGTTTTTACTTCCAGCTGGGAACTCAGCTGATGCAGCTGTTTCAAATCATTGCCTCAATTAATAACCCAATCGATCACCCAAAGGCTGACTCCAGGACTTTGTGCTTATTTTACTCTGAGCCAGCATTATTTCTGGAGTTGCTTATGATTCTACAGTAGTTGTGGTCTCTGATTCCCTTTACTCTTGTTTCTCTATCAACTCAATCTCATTTATTTTCTATCTTCCAGGATTTCTCAAGTTTCCAGGCTTTTTAGTGGCACTATTTCTTAACGTTATAATCAATTCGTCTTTTTTTTTTATTAACTTTTATTAAGCTTCAAGTGAACGATTACAAATCCAATCAGTCTGTCACATATAAGTTTACATACATCTCACTCCCTACTCCCACTTGCTCTCCCCTTCTTGAGTCAGCCCTTTCAGTCTCTCCTTTTGTGACAATTCTGCCAGCTTCCCTCTCTCTCTATCCTCCCATCCCCCCTCCAGACAAGAGCTACCAACACATTCTCAAGTGTCTACCTGATATAATTAGCTCACTCTTCATCAGCATCTCTCTCCCACCCGCTGACCAGTCCCTTTCATGTCTGAGTTGTCTTCGGGGATGGTTCCTGTCCTGTGCCAACAGAAGGTCTGGGGAGCATGGCCACCGGGATTCCTCTAGTCTCAGTCAGACCATTGAGTGTGGTCTTTTTATGAGAATTTGGGGTCTGAATCCCACTGATCTCCTGTTCCCTCAGAAGATCTCTGTTGTGCTCCCTGTCAGGGCAGTCATCGATTGTGGCCAGGCACCAACTAGTTCATCTGGTCTCAGGATGATGTAGGTCTCTGGTTCATGTGGCCCTTTCTGTCTCTTGGGTTTTTAGTTGTCGTGTGACCTTGGTGTTCTTCATTTTCCTTTGATCCAGGTGGGTTGAGACCAATTGATGCATCTTAGATGGCCTCTTGTTAGCATTTAAGACCCCAGACGCCACATTTCAAAGTGGGATGCAGAATGTTTTCATGATAGAATTATTTTGCCAATTGACTTAGAAGTCCCCTCAAACCATGTTCCCCAGACCCCCACCCCTGCTCCGCTGACCTTTGAAGCATTCTTTTTATCCCGGAAACTTCTTTGCTTTTGGTCCAGTCCAAGTGAGCTGACCTTCCATGTATTGAGTGTTGTCTTTCCCTTCACCCAAAGCAGTTCTTATCTACTGATTAATCAATAAAAAGCCCTCTCCCTCCCTCCCTCCCTCCCCCCTTCGTAACCACAAAAGTATGTGATCTTCTCCGTTTTTACTATTTCTCAAGATCTTCTAATAGTGGTCTTATACAATATTTGTCCTTTTGCCTCTGACTAATTTCGCTCAGCATAATGCCTTCCAGGTTCCTCCATGTTGTGAAATGTTTCACAGATTCGTCACTGTTCTTTATCGATGCGTAGTATTCCATTGTGTGAATATACCACAATTTATTTACCCATTCATCCGTTGATGGACACCTTGGTTGCTTCCAGCTTTTTGCTATTGTAAACAGAGCTGCAATAAACATGGGTGTGCATATATCTGTTTGTGTGAAGGCTCTTGTATCTCTAGGGTATATTCCGAGGAGTGGGATTTCTGGGTTGTATGGTAGTTCTATTTCTGTTTAAGATAACACCAGATAGATTTCCAAAGTGGTTGTACCATTTTACATTCCCACCAGCAGTGTATAAGAGTTCCAATCTCTCCGTAGCCTCTCCGACATTTATTATTTTGTGTTTTTGGGATTAATGCCAGCCTTGTTGGTGTGAGATGGAATCTCATCGTAGTTTTAATTTGCATTTCTCTAATGGCTAATGATCGAGAGCATTTTCTCATGTATCTGTTGGCTGCCTGAATATCTTCTTTAGTGAAATGTGTGTTCATATCCTTTGCCCACTTCTTGATTGGGTTGTTTGTCTTTTTGTGGTTGAGTTTTGACAGAATCATATAGATTTTAGAGATCAGGCGCTGGTCGGAGATGTCATAGCTGAAAATTCTTTCCCAGTCTGTAGGTGGTCTTTTTACTCTTTTAGTGAAGTCTTTAGATGAGCATAAGTGTTTGATTTTTAGGAGCTCCCAGTTATCTGGTTTCTCTTCATCATTTTTGGTAATGTTTTGTATTCTGTTTATGCCTTGTATTAGGGCTCCTAGGGTTGTCCCTATTTTTTCTTCCATGATCTTTATCGTTCTAGTCTTTATGTTTAGGTCTTTGATCCACTTGGAGTTAGTTTTTGTGCATGGTGTGAGGTATGGGTCCTGTTTCATTCTTTTGCAAATGGATATCCAGTTATGCCAGCACCATTTGTTAAAAAGACTATCTTCTCCCCAATTTACTGACACTGGTCCTTTGTCAAATATCAGCTGCTCATACATGGATGGATTTATATCTGGGTTCTCAATTCTGTTCCATTGGTCTATGTGCCTGTTGTACCAGTACCAGGCTGTTTTGACTACTGTGGCTGTATAATAGGTTCTGAAATCAGGTAAAGTGAGGCCTCCCACTTTCTTCTTTTTTTTCAGTAATGCTTTGCTTATCCGGGGCTTCTTTCCCTTCCATATGAAATTGGTGATTTGTTTCTCTATCCCCTTAAAATATGACATTGGAATTTGGATCGGAAGTGCGTTATATGTATAGATGGCTTTTGGTAGAACAGACATTTTTACTATGTTAAGTCTTCCTATTCATGAGCAAGGTATGTTTTTCCACTTAAGTATGTCCTTTTGAATTTCTTGTAGTAGAGCTTTGTAGTTTTCTTTGTATAGGTCTTTTACATCCTTGGTAAGATTTATTCCTAAGTATTTTATCTTCTTGGGGGCTACTGTGAATGGTATTGATTTGGTTATTTCCTCTTCGGTGTTCTTTTTTTTGATGTAGAGGAATCCAACTGATTTTTGTATGTTTATTTTATAACCTGAGACTCTTCCAAACTCTTCTATTAGTTTCAGTAGTTTTCTGGAGGATTCCTTAGGGTTCTCTGTGTATAAGATCATGTCATCTGCAAATAGTGATAACTTTACTTTCTCCTTGCCAATCCGGACGCCCTTTATTTCTTTGTCTAGCCTAATTGCCCTGGCTAGGACTTCAAGTACGATGTTGAATAAGATCGGTGATAAAGGGCATCCTTGTCTGGTTCCCGTTCTCAAGGGAAATGCTTTCAGTTTCTCTCCATTTAGAGTGATATTGGCTGTTGGCTTTGCATAGATGCCCTTTATTATGTTGAGGAATTTTCCTTCAATTCCTATTTTGGTAAGAGTTTTTATCATAAATCGATGTTGGACTTTGTCAAATGCCTTTTCTGCATCTATTGATAAGATCATGTGGTTTTTATCTTTTGTTTTATTTATGTGATGGATTACATTAATGGTTTTTCTGATATTAAACCTGGTATAAATCCCACTTGATCATGGTGAATTATTTTTTTGATGTGTTGTTGGATTCTATTGGCTAGAATTTTGTTGAGGATTTTTGCATCTATGTTCATGAGGGATATAGCTCTGTAATTTTCTTTTTTTGTAATGTCTTTACCTGGTTTTGGTATCAGGGAGATGGTGGCTTCATAGAATGAGTTGGGTAGTATTCCGTCCTTTTCTATGCTGTGAAATACCTTCAGTAGTAGTGGTGTTAACTGTTCTCTGAAAGTTTGGTAGAACTCTGCAGTGAAGCCGTCCGGGCCAGGGCTTTTTTTTGTTGGAAGTTTTTTGATTACCTTTTCAATCTCTTTTTTTGTTATGGGTCTATTTAGTTGTTCAACTTCTGAATGTGTTAGTTTAGGTAGGTAGTGTTTTTCCAAGAATTCATCCATTTCTTCTAGGTTTTCAAATTTGTTAGAGTACAATTTTTCGTAGTAATCTGAAATGATTGTTTTAATTTCATTTGGTTCTGTTGTGATGTGGTCCTTCTCGTTTCTTATCCGGGTTATTTGTTTCCTTTCCTGTATTTCTTTAGTCAGTCTAGCCAATGGTTTATCAATTTTGTTAATTTTTTCAAAGAACCAGCTTTTGGCTTTGTTAATTCTTTTGATTGTTTTTCTGTTCTCTAATTCATTTAGTTCAGCTCTAATTTTTATTATTTGTTTTCTTCTGGTACCTGATGGGTTCTTTTGTTGCTCACTTTCTATTTGTTCAAGTTGTAGGGACAGTTCTCTGCTTTTGGCTCTTTCTTCTTTTTGTATGTGTGCATTTATCGATATAAATTGGCCTCTGAGCACTGCTTTTGCTGTGTCCCAGAGGTTTTGATAGGAAGTATTTTCATTCTCGTTGCATTCTATGAATTTCCTTATTCCCTCCTTGATGTCTTCTATAACCCAGTCTTTTTTCAGGAGGGTATTGTTCATTTTCCAAGTATTTGATTTCTTTTCCCTAGTTTTTCTGTTATTGATTTCTAGTTTTATTGCCTTGTGGTCTGAGAAGACGCTTTGTAATATTTCGATGTTTTGGATTCTGCAAAGGTTTGTTTTGTGACCTAATATGTGGTCTATTCTAGAGAATGTTCCATGTGCACTAGAAAAAAAAGTATACTTTGCAGCAGTTGGGTGGAGAGTTCTGTATAAGTCAATGAGGTCAAGTTGGTTGATTGTTGTAAGTAGGTCTTCCGTGTCTCTATTGAGCTTCTTACTGGATGTCCTGTCCTTCTCCGAAAGTGGTGTGTTGAAGTCTCCTACTATAAATGTGGAGGTGTCTATCTCACTTTTCAATTTTGTTAAAATTTGATTTATGTATCTTGCAGCCCTGTCATTGGGTGCATAAATATTTAATATGGTTATGTCTTTCTGATCAATTGTCCCTTTTATCATTATATAGTGTCCTTCTTTATCCTTTGTGGTGGATTTAAGTCTAAAGTCTATTTTGTCAGAAATTAATATTGCTACTCCTCTTCTTTTTTGCTTATTGTTTGCTTGGTATATTTTTTTCCATCCTTTGAGTTTTAGTTTGTTTGTGTCTCTAAGTCTAAGGTGTGTCTCTTGTAGGCAGCATATAGATGGATCGTGTTTCTTTATCCAGTCCGTGACTCTCTGTCTCTTTATTGCTGCACTTAGTCCATTTACATTCAGCGTAATTATAGATAAATAAGTGTTTAGTGTTGTCATTTTGATGCCTTTTCATGTGTGTTGTTGGCAATTTCATTTTTCCACTTTTTTGTGCTGAGACGTTTTTCTCAGTAAGTTGTGAGGTCCTCATTTTCATAGTGTTTGACTTTATGTTAGTTGAGTCGTTACATTTTTCTTGAGTTATGGAGTTGTTATACCTTTTTGTGGTTACCTTATTATTTACCCCTATTTTTCTAAGTAAAAACCTAACTTGTATTGTTCTATATCGCCTTGTATCACTCTCCGTCTGGCAGTTCAATGCCTCCTGTATTTAGTCCCTCTTTTTGATTATTGTGATCTTTTACCTATTGACTTCCATGATTCCCTGTTATGTGTATTGTTATTTTTTTTTAATTAATCTTAATTTGTTTGTTTTTGTGATTTCCCTATTTGAGTTGATATCAGGACGTTCTGTTTTGTGACCTTGTATTGTGCTGGTATCTGATATTATTGGTTCTCTGACCAAACAATATCCTTCAGTATTTCTTGTAGCTTTGGTTTGGTTTTTGCAAATTCTCTAAACTTGTGTTTATCTGTAAATATCTTAATTTCGCCTTCATATTTCAGAGAGAGTTTTGCTGGATATATGATCCTTGGCTGGCAGTTTTTCTCCTTCAGTGTTCTGTATATGTCGTCCCATTCCCTTCTTGCCTGCATGGTTTCTGCTGAGTAGTCTGAACTTATTCTTATTGATTTTCCCTTGAAGGAAACCTTTCTTTTCTCCCTGGCTGCTTTTAAAATTTTCTGTTTATCTTTGGTTTTGGTGAGTTTGATGATAATATGTCTTGGTGTTTTTCTTTTTGGATCAATCTTAAATGGGGTTCGATGAGCATCTTGGATAGATATCCTTTCGTCTTTCATGATGTCAGGGAAGTTTTGTGTCAGGAGTTCTTCAACTATTTTCTCTGTGTTTTCTGTCCCCCCTCCCTGTTCTGGGACTCCAATCACATGCAAGTTATCCTTCTTGATAGAGTCCCACATGATTCTTAGGGTTTCTTCATTTTTTTAAATTTTTTTATCTGATTTTTTTTCAGCTATGTTGGTGTTGATTCCCTGGTCCTCCAGATGTCCCAATCTGCATTCTAATTGCTTGAGTCTGCTCCTCTGACTTCCTATTGCATTGTCTAATTCTGTAAGTTTATTGTTAATCTTTTGGATCTACATGTTGTCTCTCTATGGATTCTTGTAACTTATTAATTTTTCCACTATGTTCTTGAATAATCTTTTTGAGTTCTTCAACAGTTTTATCGGTGTGTTCCTTGGCTTTTTCTGCAGTTTGCCTTATTTCGTTTGTGATGTCTTGAAGCATTCTGTAAATTAGTTTTTTATATTCTGTATCTGCTAATTCCAGGATTGTATCTTCATTTGGGAAAGATTTTGATTCTTTTGTTTGGGGGGTTGGAGAAGCTGTCATGGTCTGCTTCTTTATGTGGTTTGATATGGACTGCTGTCTGCAAGCCATCACTGGGAAACTAGTTTTTCCAGAAAATCCGCTAAAAAAAAAATGCAGTCAGATCCCTATCAGAGTTCTCCCTCTGGCTCAGGCTATTCAGATGTTAATGAAGCCGGCTGGGGAGGGTGGGGGAGGGATCAGAGAGCTAGGAGAGTAGCACCTCAGAATATAGCCAGAGTTGCTTGTCTTGCTTGGAATGACTTTTATATCTGAGATTTCCGCAGGGCGCATCACCTATATGTGCTGACTGTGTGGAGATTGACCCCGGGGGGGTCTGGCCCACTGGAGTTATGGTCAGATCCTCTGCTGCCAGCCTGGGACGGTGCACTCCCGACTACAAAATCAGTCGCTGCCTCCCGGGGACTCCCCATCCCGCCTGCCGCATCACCGCGCCGCCTCCGCGAACTGGCTGGGCTCTCCCCTGGGGTCAGCTCAGGCGAGCGGAGCAGCTCCCCGCGCCTGCACCACGACCGTGAGTCCCGGCTGGGACGCCACTCTCCCCGCTCCAAAACCCGTCACTGTCTCCTGGGGCCTTCTCCCACTGGCTGCGTCGCCACACCACCCGCGCGAACCGGCTGGGCCCCCTCCCGGGGTTAGTTCAGGGGGGTGGAGCAGCTTTCCGCTCTCGCGGCCTGCCAAAATCCCGGCGGGACGGCTCCCCAGCTGGGATGCTGCTCTCCCTGCTCCAAGACCAGTCACTGCCTCCCGGGGACTTCTCCCACCGGCTGCGTCACCACGCCACCCACGAGAACCAGCTGGGCCCCCTCCCGGGGTTAGTTCAGGGCGGTGGAGCAGCTCCCCGTGCCCGCAGTCTGTGAAAATCCCAGCGGGACGGCTCCCCGGCTGGGACGCTGCTTCCCCACTCCAAGACCTGTTACTGCCTCCCGGGGACTTCTCCCACTGGCTGCGTCGCCACGCCACTCTCACGAACCGGTTGGGCCCCCTCCTGGAATGAGTTCAGGTGCCAGGGCTAGGCCCCTTGTTTGTGCCATCTGCCCCCCTGGGCTTTGCCCCAAATCGGGCGCCGAAGGTCACCTGACTGGTACACTGGCTCCAGGCTCTGAAAACAATCGCTGCCTCTCCATATTTGTTTGTTCTCCATCTCTAAATCTGTGTTTGTTGTTCAGGGTTCGTAGATTGTTATGTGTGTGATCGATTCACTTGTTTTTCTGAGTCTTTGTTGCAAGAGGGATCTGCGGTAGCGTCCACCTAGTCCGCCATCTTGGCCCTGCCTCTCTCAATTTGTCTTTTTAAAAAATACATTTTTTGGGGAAGAATTTTTTTTCCTGCCAGATCTGTGTGAGAAGAGACACTACTGGCTGTGCTCAACTTGTTATTTTGATCCAATCTCAATTTGGTCATAAGTCATCTTACAAATTGGATGTTATTAGCTCCGTTCTACAAAAACGTAATGGCAAGGTCCTAGAACTTTTTTACGGTGTATTATAATTGTGTTCGAAAATAAGCATTTTATTTTCCTTTTGGTAGACAGGAACTGTGTCTTGAGGAGTCTTTGATTCTACTACACGGACCCACATTTTTCCTTTTGAGCCTCTTTCTTCGTCTTTTTCCTGTGATTCTTTGGACCACCCTGTATTCTTCCACCAATTTCCTTTTCAAGAAAATTTAGCCGAAATGTTACTCTATTGTATGGAACCAAAGAATCCTCAAGACATAATTAGTGTCCACCAAAAGGGAAAAAAAAATGCTTAATTAGAACACAATTATAATGCAACATGAAAAAGTTCTAGCACTTAACTTTACCATTACTTTTTAGAAAAGGAGCCCTTGTGGCACAGTGGTTAAGCGCTCAGCTGCTAATTGAAATGTGGATGGTTCACACCCAACCAGCACTCTGTGGGACAAAGATGTTGCAGGCTGCTTCTGTAACGATTGCACCCTTGGAAGCTCTACTTTGTCCCATGGGGTCGCTATGAGTCAGAATTGACTCAATGGCAACAGGTATGTAGTAGAAAGGTTCCTGGGTGGTGCAAATGGTTTGTACTTGGTTACTAACCAGAAGGTTGGTGGTTAGAATTCACCCAGCTGCACCATGGAGGAAAGGCCTGGCCCTCTACTTCTGTAAGATTACAGCTATTGAAAACCCTGTGAAGCACACTTCTACTTTGAAACATACAAGGTTGCCATGAGTTGGAGTTGGCTCCACAGCACTGGGTTTGTTTGTTTGTTGTTTTATGTAGTAGAAGCTAATGGGCAGCTGTATTAGGGCATTTTAGTTGGAAAGAGTAGGCATCTATTCTTTTCAGGTTCTGCATTATTTTAATGAAGATAAAAATTCCAGAGTACCATCTCAGCATTGGTAGAGGAAGGTTGGGCATCTCCGCCAAGACTGCTTCCAAGTGGAAGCAAAACAAATCACCAAAGCAAAATCAGGATGCTATTTCCAGAAAAGGAGGGAATTGGGCAGGCAAAACAACAGATGCCCACTAGACACACAGGCTCATTGAAGTCATGGGCTTGCTTAATTACTTAACATGTATTCTTAGAACTGGAACTGTGCTTCACTCGTGCTGTGCAAATAAACAGTCACCAAATGATGATGTTCTCATTAGTGGTGTCATGTACCGTCATTACTGCACTCAGTCCTATTCCTGTTGCCTCCCATCATCTCAGTCCATCATTGACATTCCAAAGATTGGTTTCCTAGGCTGTTAAGTAATATTCAATTAGGTGTTAACATTTTTTTTCTCCAATTTATCTTTAGGATAGTGACAGAATAAATGACGTGGTGAAATAGCTCATAAAACAAAATTTCAGTAATTAAGACTATTTGTGGAAAGGTCAATCTGAATTAGAGACGTCTGTCTCATGGGCTATTTTAACTCTATCTATTGTAATTAGAAGTAGTACCGGTAAGAAACTCTTGCTAAACAGAATCTTGTAGGGTCAGTTTTAATTGAAGTTGCTTTTGTAATTAATATATTCTAAATAGAGATGTTAAAGTGCCTGAAACCATTTAACTACTTTATTCCTTTAAGGAAGTCGAATACTTTATATACAATATCACTTTTAATTTGCTTTTCAATGTTTATTTTTTCCTAGTGCATGAGTAAATTTTAATCTATCTTGGGTTGGATCATCATGAATTTTAATTGGTATTGCATGAATTTTTACTACTTGAACAAGAATTGTTTGCTTTAAAATTATTTACAACAAAAATCAGAGAACTAATGTTACAGGTAAGTAATGAACACATACTATGTGTTGGACATTCTTCCAGGTGTTGGGAATGTAGTGGTTAATATTATACCACGGTTCATGACTTCATGGAGCTGAAGAATTTAGTGGGAAACTGTGCCTCTACATAACCAATTGTCTTCCTGCATTTAAAATTTGATTATGCTGCTAAACAGACTCATTATGTATTTTTAGAAGCTCATCTATTACATAAAAGGACATGTGAAACAAAATAAAACAAAACAATAAAGTATCTCTATACTAGTGTTGTCATTAGATATTTCTACAATGACGGAAATGGTCTATACATGTATTGCCCAGGGCTTTGAACTCCCTCAAACCAGATCAGTTATGCCCAATAAAATGAAACTGGAATACACTAGAATTTATAAAATTTGGTTGATTGGAGACCATAACCAAAATGGGAAAATTACTGGTCAAAGCCCTGGAATGGAAGACTCTGAAGAGACATAGTGAGCCTGATGTGTGAGATTGTATGATAGCCAGGACTAAGGAGAGAGGTAAACATTCAAAGAAGCATGGTTGGCCGCCATCTTTGAGCAGGGTGCCACTTTTTCCAACTCTGCTCAAAATCTGAGGGGCAAGAGATTTGGTTGCTATGCAATGCATATGCTGCCCTTATTTTCCAAGGGGGTGATTACGTTTCTAGCTGGGCTTTGACCTGTAATTTTTCCTTTTCTGGTTATGGTTCCAGTTCACCTAAATTAAAAAAAAAAAATTTGGGTCTGTTCTGGCATTACTTCCTTGGCCATGATTGAACTGGGAAGAACCAGTTTAAGTCCTTGGTACTCCCCAACAAGGTAGCTACTATCCATGTGTGGCTATTCAGCACATGAAATGTAGCTAGTGTGAGAGGAACTGAATTTTTAATTTAGTTAAATTTTAATTGGTTTAAGTTTAAATTTAAATAGTCACATGTGACTAGTAACTACCATACTGTATAGCAGAGTTTTATATCTCTAGAGCTTAATGTTTACCTTTTCACAGCTTCACCCTGAACCTGATCCTTGGCAATGCAATCACAAAACAAATAGAAATTTACTGTTCTCAACTTTGTCACATATGCTTGTAAATTAAGAATGCTGTGTACATATTTAATTTTCAGAGAGATTTATGCTATTGAAAGATGCCAGGTAAGTAATTTCTCAGTGAGCTATTTGATTCAAGATGCTTACCTAGAGGGAGATAATGCTATGATAATGAGAAAATGCATTTTTGTGAGTTATTTCAATATCTGCCAGAGTCTGAGCTGGTTACAGTGAATACAATGCTTCATGCTTTAGCATGGCACTATGAGGAGATGCAATATAATGGGGAAACATACACAAATCACCAGACTGAGATATGTGTGTGTTTTCACTTTTAGATTTCTTCTTTATGTAGAGAGTATGTCACGATGTGTCTCATGGCTAGGTTGAGGATGATATGTTTTAAATCTTACTCGTCTATAGCACTGCAATTCATATACACACTTCCATGATGTGTTCTTCATTTACTATTTCTTTGGAAATATTTTGAATGGGTTTGAAAGAAAACCACTAACATAACCCAATTTTAATAGAATAATATCTGACTTTTTATATGCTTGATTGAGCCCAATGATGTATTTTCTAGAAACCCTGGCTTGTGCTTGATTGCTAATCTGAGAAAATAATACTTTTCAACTCCTTTGCCTCCCATGCCTGTAAGTTCAGCCCAATAAAAATGAATGTGGAAATTGTTGGAATTATTTTTTGTTAAGCAAATAGTTAAACCCATTGCTGTTGAGTCAATTCTGACTCATAATGACCCTATAGGACAGAGTACAACTGCCCCATATGGTTTCCAAGTAGAGCATGATGGATTTGAACTGCCGACCTTTTGGTTAGCAGCTGTAGCTCTTAACCACTACACCACCAGGATTTCCAGAAATAGTTAGGGCTTTGATAATTTGATTATTTATGTGGATAAGATAATCTAAGGGAGGCGGAGCCAACATGGCACTGTAGATAGAAGCACCATGCTGTCTCGCTACAGAAAAGACTCGAAAAACTAGGTAAAACAGATAGAAACATCAGTCCTGGAACCCTAAGCATCAAATGAAAGGATAAAGAATGAGAAAAAGAATAAAGAATCAAGCACCTAATGGAATAAAAAACTGACGGATAACAGAGAACTAGGAGAGCTACAGAGTGGAGGTCCCATACCAGCCAACTTGGCAATGATTCCATATCTTGGACCTCAGCCACCAAAGAATGAAAACAGGGAGTATGAGAAGGCAACTTCACCACACTCCTAACAGGAGACAGAGCACCCAGTAAAAAGGGATACATGCTTTCTCACCCCCCCCCCCACCAACCCTTCTTCCTTGTATGAGGACTCTGCTGCTTTCCAACGGACCATGGTTGATTGGCTAGAGAGACACCAGCTCACTGCTGGCTAGATTGGCCCTGCCCCTACTGGCAGACTCCTTCAGTGGCATTTTGTTTGTTTTTGTTTTTTGACATTTGTTTGTTTGTTTCTTCTCTCTCTGTCTCTCACTTCATTCCTTCCCTTTTTCCTGCCCAGTTAGCACTGTGTGCTATCTCTGCCCCTTCTTGAAGGGCCATGTCACACCACTTGGCTAGAGAGCCACCAGCAACTAGCCCTATGCACCAGCACCCCCCCCCATTCTTGACGAGCTGTGCTGTACCACTCGGCTAGAGAGCCTACGGCACACGACCTCCTCTAGGAGGCAGGACCCCTAGGCACCACATTTTTTCTTTTTCTTTATCTTTCCCCTTCTCCCTATTCCTTCTCCCTCCCATCTAGGCTCTGTGCTGCATCTGCCCCTTTCTGATAAGCTGTGATGTACTGCTTGGCAAGAGAGACATCAGCTCAACACCATCCCAATTTCACCCATCCCCAATGGCTGGCTCTCCCATCACCATATTTATTTAGTTTTTAGTTGCTTTTGTTTTTCTTCTCTCTCTTTCACTTCTTTTGTTTCCTTTGTCATGCTCACCTAGCCCCATGTGCCAGTCACGCCACTTCTTGACAGGTTGAGCCACACCACTCAGCTAGAAGGCCACTGGTACACAGCCTTGCTGGGTCTGCCCCACACCCACGTGCTGAATCCTACTGTGCTGCCATTTTATTCAGTTTTTCTTTTTCTTTTTTTCCTTCATTTTTTTTTCCTTCTGTTTCTCTCTCTTCTTTCTCTCACTCACTTTCACTCACTCCAGACAAACCCCTGGATACCACTTTGAGGAAAAATCAGAGAAAAGGAAGAAGAAAAATGAATAACTCTGAGAAAGATGTGGGATACAATCAAAAGCAAAAATTTGTACATGATTGGAGTTCCAGAAGAGGGGGAGAAAACAGAAAACACAGACGATCATTGAAGATTTGCTGACAGAAAACTTCATTAATATCATGAAAGAGGGAAACCTGACCATCTAAGAAACTCAATGAAACTTACATAGAATAGACCTCAAAAGAAAGTCAGCAAGACATATCCTAGTTACATTCAACAAAACCAAAGACAAAGAAAGAATTCTGAGAGCAGCTGAAGAAAAATAAAGTCACATACAAAGGGAAAACAATAAGACTATACTCTGATTATTCTCAGAATCTATGCAGAAAAGAAGGAAATGGGATGACACATACAAAGCCTTGAAAGAAAAAAGAAATTGCCAACCAAGAATAATATATCCTGCAAAACTCTCACTCAAATATGATGGCAAAATCAGGACATTTCTGGTAAACAAACATTAAGGTCCCAGATAAGTAAAGCACTATTGATGAAAAACAGTTGATTGGGACAACTTGTACTACTTGATCTCAGAACCCACTACATGGCTGTTGTTGTCGTTAGGTGCTGTTGAGTTGGTTCTGACTCATAGTGACCCCATGTACAACAGAATGAAACTCGGCCTGGTCCTGCACCGTCCTGAAAATTGTTGCTATGCTTGAGCCCATTGCTGCAGCCACTGTATCAATCCATCCCTTTGAGAGTCTTCTTTTTTGCTGATGATGTACTTTACCAAGCATGATGTCCTTCTCCAAGGACTGATCCATCCTGATAATATGTCCAAAGTATGTGAGATGCAATCTCGCCATACTTGCTTCCAAGGAGTATTCTGGCTGTTCTTCTTCCAAGACAACTACATGGCTATGGTAGTCAAAACAACCTGGTACTGGTACAATGACAGACTCATTAACCAATGGAACAGTTTTTTTTTTTTTAATAAATGGTTAAAAAAACCCTGTCTTTTCCCCATTTGATGGACTTTGGGCCTTTGTTGAAGATCAAGTGATTGTAGGTGGATGGATTTACATCTGGGTTCTCAATTGTGTTCCGTTGGTTAACTTGTCTGTTGTTGTACCAAAGCCAAGCTGAACCAACTATGGTCACTTGAGCTTTGACAAAGTCCCAAAGTCCATCAAATGCAGAGAGTTTTTTTTAATAAATAGTGCTGGCAAAACTAGATGTCCATCTGTAAAACAATGAAACAGGGCCCATTCCTCACACCATACACAAAAATTAATTCAAAATGGATCAAAGGCTTAAATATAAAACCCAAAACTCTAAAGATCATAGAAGAAAAAAAATAGGGTCAACACTAGAGGCCCTAATACTTGCATAAGTAGGGTACAAATCATAACTACTAATACACAAACACTAGAAGATAAGCTGGATAATTGGGATCTTCTAAAAATTAAACACTTATGCTCATCAAAAGACTTCACCAAAGAGTAAAAACAGAACCTACAGATTGGAAAATAATTTTGGCAATGACCAATCCAACAAGTGTCTAATCCCTAAAATGTATAGGAAAATCCAACAGCTCTACAAAAAAAAAGATAAATAATCCAAATAAAAAATGAGCAAAGGATATGAACAAGCACTTCACCAAAGAAGACATCAAGTACCTAACAGACATATGAGGAAATGCTTGCAATCAATAGCCATTAAAAAAAAAAAAAAAAAAAAAAAAACCACCGCTGTCAAGTCGATTCTGACTCATAGCGACAAATCAAAACCACAGTGAGGTACCATCTGACTTTGACATTACTGGCATGAATCAAAAAAACAGAAAATAACAAATACTGGAGATAGCACAGTGAGATTGGAACTCATAACTGCTGGTGGAAATGCAAAATGGTACCACCATTTTGCAAAACAATATGGAACTTCCTTAAAAAGCTAGAAATAGAAATACTACATGATCCAGCCCCCCACGTGTCTGTCAGTTTGTCATACTGTGGGGGCTTGTGTGTTGCTGTGATGCTGGAAGCTATGCCACCAGTATTCAGATACCGGCAGGGTCACCCATGGAGGACAGGTTTCAGCTGAGCTTCCAGACTAAGACAGACTAGGAAGAAGGAGCAGGCAATCTACTTCTGAAAAGCATTAGCCAGTGAAAACCTTATGGATAACGGTGGAACATTGTCTGATATAGTGCTGGAAGATGAGGCCCCCAGGTTGGAAGGCACTCAAAAGATGACTGGGGAAGAGCTGCCTCCTCAAAGTAGAGTTGACCTTAACAACATGGATGGAGAAAAGCTTTCAGTATCTTCATTTGCTGATGTGGCATGAGTCAAAATGAGAAGAAACAGCTGCAAACATCCATTAATAATTGGAAAATGGAATGTACGAAGTATGAATCTAGGAAAATTGGAAATCATCAAAAATTAAATGGGACACATAAACATCAATATCGTAGGCATTACTGAACTGAAATGGGCTGGTATTGGCCATTTTGAATTGGACAATCATATAGTCCACTATGCTGGGAATGACAACTTGAAGAGGAATGGTGTTGCATTCATCGTCAAAAAGAACGTTTCAAGATCTATCCTGAAGTACAACGCTGTCAGTGATAGGAAAATATCCACACTCCTGCAAGGAAGACCAGTAAATACCACTATTATGCAAATTTACACACCAACCACTAGGGCCAAAGATGAAGAAATAGATTTTTATCAGCTGCTACAGTCTGAAATTGATCGAACATGCAATCAAGATGCATTGATAATCACTGGCGATTGGAATGCGAAAGTTGGAAACAAAGAAGAAGGATCAGTAGTTGGAAAATATGGCCTTGGTGATAGGAACAATGCTGGAGATAGAATGATAGAATTTTGCAAGACCAATGACTTCTTCATTGCAAATACCTTCTTTCACCAACATAAATGGCGACTATACACATGGACTTCGCCAGATGGAACACACAGAAATCAAATTGACTACATCTGTGGAAAGAGATGATGGAAAAGCTCAATATCATCAGTCAGAACAAGGCCAGCGGCCGACTATGGAACAGACCATCAATTGCTCATATGCAAGTTCAAGCTGAAACTGAAGAAAATCAGAGCAAGTCCACGAGAGCCAAAATATGACCTTGAGTACATCCCACCTGAATTTAGAGACCATGTGAAGAATAGATTTGATGCATTGAACACTAGTGACCGAAGACCAGACGAGTTGTGGAATGACATCAAGGACGTCATCCATGAAGAAAGCAAGAGGTCATTGAAAAGGCAGGAAAGAAAGAAAAGACCAAGATGGATGTGAGAGGAGACTCTGAAACTTGCTCTCGAACGTTGAGCAGCTAAAGCAAAAGGAACAATTGATGAAGTAAAAGAACTGAACAGAAGATTTCAAAGGACATCTTGAGAAGACAAAGTGAAGTATTGTAATGACATGTGCAAAGAGCTTGAGATGGAAAACCAAACGGGAAGAACACGCTCGGCATTTCTCAAGCTGAAAGAACTGAAGAAAAAATTCAAGCCTCGAGTTGCAATAGCAAAGGATTCTATGCAGAAAATATTAAAGGACTCAGGAAGCATCAAAAGAAGATGGAAGGAATACACAGAGTCGTTATACCAAAAAGAATTAGTTGATGTTCAACCATTTCAAGAGGTGGCCTACGATCAGGAACCGACGGTACTGACGGAAGAAGTCCAAGCTGCTCTGAAGCCATTGACGAAAAACAAGGCTCTAGGAATTGATGGAATATCGATTGAGATGTTTCAACAAATGGTTGCGGTGCTGGAGGTGCTCTCTTGTCTATGCCAAGTAATGTGGAAGACAGCTTCCTTGCCAACAGACTGGAAGAGATCCATATTTATGCCTATTCCAAGAAAGGTGATCCAATCGAATGTGGAAATTACGGAACAATATCATTAAAATCACATGAAAGCAAAATTTTTCTGAAGATCATTCAAAAACGGCTGCAGCAGTGTATCAACAGGGAACTGCCAGAAATTCAGGTCGGTTTCCGAAGAGGACGTGGAACCAGGGCTATCATTGCTGATGTCAGATGGTTCCTGGCTGAAAGCAGAGAACACTAGAAGAATGTTTACCTGTGTTTTATTGACTATGCAAAGGCATTTGACTGTGCGTATCATAACAAATTATGGATAACATTGCGAAGAATGGGAATTCCAGAACACATAATTGTGCTCATGAGGAAACTTTACATAGATCAAGGGGCAGTTGTTCGGAGAAAACAAGGAGATACTGATTGATTTAAAGGCAGGAAAGGTGTGCGCCAGGGTTGTATTCTTTCACAATACCAATTCAATCTGTATGCTGAGCAAATAATACGAGAAGCTGGACTATATGAAGAAGAACGGGG
Source organism: Loxodonta africana (assembly GCF_030014295.1). Lineage (NCBI taxonomy): Eukaryota > Metazoa > Chordata > Mammalia > Proboscidea > Elephantidae > Loxodonta > Loxodonta africana. Next base: position 223,705,157 of record NC_087342.1, on the reverse strand, counting down.
CATCAGGATTGTAGGAAGATTCATTAACAACCTGCATTATGCAGATGACACAACCTTGCCTGCTGAAAGTGAAGAGTTTTTGAAGCACTTACTAATGAAGATCAAAGACCACAGCTTTCAGTATGGATTGCACCTCAACATAAAGAAAACAAAAATCCTCACAACTGGAACAATGAGCAACATCAGGATAAATGGAGAAAAGATTGAAGTTGTCAAGGATTTCATTTTACTTGGATCCACAATCAACAGCCATGGAAGCAGCAGTCAAGAAATCAAAAGATGCATTGCATTGGGCAAATCACTGCAAAGGACCTCTTCAAAGTGTTGAAGAGCAAAAAATCACCTTGAAAACTAAGGTGTGCCTGACCCAAGCCATGGTCTTTTCAATCACATCATATGCATGTGAAAGCTGGACAATGAATAAGGAAGACCAAAGAAGAGTTGATGCCTTTGAATTGTGGAGTTGGCAAAGAATATTGAATACGCTGTGAAGTGCCAAAAGAACAAACAAATGTGTCTTGGAAGAAGTGTGACCAGAGTGCTCCTTAGAAGCAAGGATGATGAGACTGCGTCTTACATACTTTGGACATGTTGTCAGGAGGGATGATTCCCTGGAGAAGGACATCATGCTTGGCAGAGTACAGGGTCAGCGGAAAAGGGGATGACCCTCAAGGAGGTGGATTGACACAGTGGCTACAACAATGAGCTCAAGCATAACAACGATTTTAAGTATGGCTCAGGACCAGGCATTGTTTTGTTCTGTTGTGCATAGGGTGGCTATGAGTCAGAACCGACTTGATGGCACCTAACAACAACAACGTATGATCCAGCAATCCCACTCCTAGGAGTATATCCTACAGAAATGAGAGTCATCACATGAATAGAGAGATGTTCACCCATGTTCTTTGTAATATTATTCACAATAGTAAAAATGGAAAAAGCTTATGTGCCCATCGACAGATGAATGGATGAACAAACTATGGTACATACACACAATGGAATACTACTCATGGATAAAGAACAATGATGAAACATCTCACAACATGGATGAATCTTGATGGCATTATGCTGGGTGAAATAAATCAATCAGTAAAGAACAAATATCTATGGAACTACTGTTATAAAAACTTATGAAAAGATTTACACACAAAAATAAACAATATTTGATGGTTACAAGGGAGAGGACGGTGGTGAGGGAAAAACACTAAGTAGATAATAGATAAGTGGTAACTTTGGTGAAGGGTAAGATAGGACACAATACTGGGGAAATCAGCACAACTTGACCAAGGCAAGGTCACGGAAGCTTCATAGACACATCCAAACTCCCTAATGGACTGAATTACTGGCTGAGGGCCACTTAGAAGCAAGGACGGTGAGGCTATGTCTCACATGCTTTGGACATGTTATCAGGGGGAATCAGTCCCTGAGAAGGACATCATGCTTGGTAAAGTAGAGAGTCACAGAAAAAGAGGAAGGTCATCAGCAAGATGGATTGACACAGTGGCTGCAACAATGGGCCAGAGCATAACAACGATCGTGAGAACGGTGCAGGGCTGGACGGTGCTTTGTTTACTGCACATAGGGTTGCTGTGAGTAGAAACCAACTCAATGGCACCTAACAACGGCCAGGAGACATGATGATAATCAAAACTTCTTAGAATTATAAGACACAAGAGCTGACAAATTCTAAGCTTCATTCCGTTATAAAAGAGGAAACACAGGTGTAGGGAGATTGAATAACTTGCTTGAAGCCTTGTGTCAAGCACAAGACAGAGCTCAGACAGACTTCTGGGTGGTGATGTAATAATGTCACATTGTGTCTCTTTGTTGTCGTTATTCGCCATTTAGTTGATTCCAACTCATGGCTGTCCCATGTGTGCAGAGTAGGATTACTCCATAGGGTTTTCCAGGCTGTGAGTTTTCAGAAGATGACTGCTAGGCCTTGTTTCTGAGGCTCCTCTGGGTGGATTTGAACCACCAACCTTTTGGTTAGTAATCCAACACTTAACCATTTGTACCACCCAGGTTGCCTGACCCTTCATTAGACGTGTAGATCGTAAAGTTCAGTGCTCTCTGCTCCACACTACTTTGCCTCTTATTTTAGAGTGTTTTCATAATTTGCTTTGGGTTGATAAATGAAATATAAGTTTTTAAATATACTAGCTGAAGAAATTTAAAATTACTTTTTAAGTGTGTTGGCAACAAAATATAAATTCTTAGCTAGATTTTTTTTTTCTTCCCCAAATGGTACTAAATCTAAACCCATGTAAATACTGAATAGTAAGAAATTATTATGACTAGGTGAAAAAGTGGTTTAATTTTGCAAAATCTTTGTAGTTTTGAAACTTAAAGGGCTTAGTTTAGATATTTCAGGAATTTAAAATATTTATATACAAGTTATCATCAAGTCGATTCTGACTCATGTTGATCCCATGTGTGTCAGAGTAGAACTGTACTTCAACAGGTTTTCAAAGTGATTTTTTTAGAAGTAAATCACCAGGCCTTTCTTCCAAGGGCCCTCTGGGTGGACTTGAAACTCCAATCCTTTGATTAGCAGCAAAGTGCATTTACTGTTTGCACCATCTGGGGAGATGGAAACCCTGGTGGCATAGTGGTTAAGTGCTATAGTTGCTAACCAAAAGGCTGGCAGTCCAAATCCACCAGGCGCTCCTTGTAAACTCTATGGGGCAGTTCTACTCTGTCCTATAGGGTCGTTATGAGTGAGAATTGACTCAACGACAATGGTTTTTTTTTTCATTCATATATATACATATATATGTCATATAGGCATGCTCTTATATATTATATATAACATATATTTTATATTTGTATATAAACCCCAGTGCTGTCGAGTCTATTCAGACTCATAGCAGCCCTATAGGACAGAGTAGAACTGCCCCATAGAGTTTCCAAGGAGCACCTGACAGATTCGAACTGCTGACCCTTAACCACTACACCATCAGGGTTTCCATATTTATATATATATATATATATATATATATATATATATGTAGCCAATGTAACATAGTTAGAAAATGACAGAATATAGATTTAATTTAAACAATGTGTTTGTTGTTCACAAGACCATGAACTGTCTTTGCCATGGTTGCTAGAAATGGTAAATATCATAGCTAGAAATTAAAACACAAATCCCTTGATGCCAAATCCACAAATATTTTTCCTACATTATATTCATACATACATATATATACGCACATATATAATTAAAAAAAAAAAGTTGCCATCCAGTTGATTCTGACTCATGGTGACCCTATACAACAGAGCTTCCAAGGAGCGCCTGGTGGATTTGAACTACCAACCTTTTGTTTAGCAGCCATAGCACTTACCAGCTACACCACCAGGGTTTCTACATGTATAATAGCCTGCCTACAGGACTTTAAACTCCTAGGAGTCACACATTTTCAGCTGTGATTATGCTTTGTAATTAAAGATACAAGCAAAATAATAATTACGGAGTCTGAGAAGACAGATTGAAGAGAGATGCCAAAATAATTTAACTTTGTAATGAAATACTAGCAGAGCTCAAGAAATGTGAATTGCTCCTACGTGACTAACTCAGAAAAATTGAGATTTAAAATACTATTATACAGCTTCCCTTTTTTTCTTTAAAAGATAATCATGTAAGTTATTTACAGGACAATGTTTACTACTTTATGACCAGCTAGAAAACAGATGCAACTGGATGAACTTATACTGGGTAGTTTTCAGGTCAGTGGTGGTGGCAATTAGTAATTTTATAACAGTAATAAAAATATGATTCAAGATCAAGTCGTTTGACATAGCTCACCAACAAACTTCTGCCTTGTGTACAATCACAATGCTTTTCAGTTAGTCCTGCTGTATCAGAGGCCGTATGTGTAGACAATTGTCGTTTAGAAGGGTGTTTGGCAGGTGCCTGCCCCAAGGTTCTCTCTCACTGCTTAAAAAAAAAAGAAAAAAAAAAGTTGCCACCAAGTCAATTCCAACTTATAGTAACGCTACAGGACAGAGGAGAACTGCCCCATAGAGCTTCCAAGGAGCTCCTGGTGGATTTGAACTGCCGACCTTTTGGTTAGCAGCCATAGCACTTAACCACTATGCCACCTTAGTAGGTGAACATTTGGGGAAAGAATGTGATTTGAGATGAGAGAGGCTAAACCTCAGGATTTCTGAAATTCATCAACAATGATGAATTGCCTTCTTTCCTATTCCTTCAGTTTGAAAGAATATAACTAGGGAAAATATTTGAAGATTTGGTATCATGTGATTTGTGTTGTAATTTCAAGCTATGGCATTTATCATTTCTATCAGTGATGATGGAGAATACAAGTCATGGCCTTGGAAACAATGAACACATCGTTTAGGTTAAATCTGGATTCCGTTATTTTCTAACTGTTATGTTGGTAATTTACCTTCCTAAGACTCAGTTTAGTCACCTATCAGAAACAATAATAACCTCCATGTTGGGGTTATTGTGAAGAATACATATGAAATGCATCTAAAACATTTAGCATAGTATGTGCCTCTCCAGAACTGGGAAAATCCTTAGAGTGTGGCCAAGGTGTAAAGTTTCAGAGCTTTTCTCTTTATTATCCTATAAAATTTTCAATTCTCAAGTGGAAGTTAGTGCCATATTTTCAAGTCTACTAATTATAGTTTGTGCTATGTGATTATATTTTAATTAAATATTAAATGAACTGAAAAGTTTATCATGCATCATTCTCAATTATTTCATTGTCCTTCTAAACCTCTGAGTTAAAAGTACTCCCTAATATTTTTAAAGAGCGCTATCTGGATGTCAGAAAAGACTATGAAATTGGCTCTTGAACTTCAAGTAGCTAAATCAAATGGGACAAATGATGAAGTAAAAGAGCCGAACAAAAGATTTCAAAGAGTGGCTCCAGAAGACAAAGTAAAGTATTATAGTGACATGTGCAAAGACCTGGAAGTAGAATACCAAAAGGGAAGAACACACTCGGCATTTCTCAAGCTGAAAGAACTGAAGAAAAAATTCAAGCCTGATTTTGCAATATTGAAGAATTTTATGGGGAAAATATTAAAACACACAAGAAGTATTAAAAGAAGATAGAAGGAATACACAGAGTCACTATATCAGAAAGAATTGGTCGATGTCCAACCATTTCAGAAGGTAGCATATGATCAGAAACTGATGGTATTAAAAGAAGAAGTCCAAGCTACACTGAAGGCATTGATGAAAAACAAGACTCCAGGAGCTGACAGAATACCCGTTGAGATGTTTCAGCAAACGAATGCAGCATTGGAAGTGCTCACTCATCTATGCCAAGAAATATGGAGGACATTTACCTGGCCAGCCAGCTAGAAGAGATCCATATTTATGCCTATTCCCAAGAAAGGTGATCCAACCGAATGCAAAAATTATCAAACCGTATCATTAATGTCACACATAAGTGAAGTTTTGCTAAAGATCCTTCAAAAGCTGCTGCAGCAGTATATCAACAGAGAACTGCCAGAAATTCCAGATGGATTCAGAAGAAGATGTAGAACCAGGGATGTAACTGTTGTCGTCAAATGGATCCTGACTGAAAGGAGAGAATAACAGAGAGGTGTTTACCTGTGTTTTATTGACTATGCAAAGGCATTCAACTGTGTGGATCATACCCAATTACGGATAATGTTGTGAAGAGTGGGAATTCCAGAACACTTAATTGTGTTCATGAGGAACCTGTAGATACATGCAAGGGGCAGGCACTCGAACAGATCAAGGAGGTAGTACGTGGTTTAAATTCAGGAAAGGTGTGTGTCAGGAATGCATCCTTTCACCATCCTTATTCATCTCTATGCTGAGCAAATAATCCCAGAAACTGGACTATATGAAGAAGAAGGGGGCATCAGGATTGGAGGAAGACTCATTAACAACTTGTGATATGCAAATAACACACCTGGCTTGCTGGAAGTGAGGACTCTAAGCACTTACTGATGAAGATCAAAGACTACAGCCTTCAGTATGGGTTATACTTCAACATAAAGAAAACAAAAATCCTCACCACTGGACCAATAAGGAGCAATATGAGAAAGGGAGAAAAAATTGAAGTTGCCAAGGATTTCATTTTACTTGGATCCACAATCAACACCCATGAAAGCAATAATCAAGAAATCAAAGGATGCATTGAATTGGGCAAATTTGCTGCAAAAGACCTCTTTAAAAAGTGTTTAAAAGCACAAATGTCACCTTGAAGACTAAGGTGCACCTGACTCAAACCATGGTGTTTTCAATCACCTCATACGCATGGGAAAGCTGGACAATGAATAAGGAAGACCAAGGAAGAACTGACACTTTTGAATTATGTTGTTGACGAAGAATATTGAATATACCATGGACTGCCAAAAGACTCGACGGCACTGGGTGGGCCAAAAGAACAAACAGATCTGTCTCAAAAGAAGTGCAGCCAGAATGCTCCTTAGAAGCAAGGATGGTGAGAATTCTTCTCACACACTTTGGACATATGATCAGAAGTGGTCAGCCCCTGGAGAAGGACTTCATGCCTGGTAGAGCGTCAGCGAAAAAGAGGAAGACCTTCAACAAGATGAATTGACACAATGCCTGTAACAACGGGCTGAAGCATAGAAATGATTGTGAGAATGGTACAGGACAGGGCAGTGTTTCATTCTGTTGTGCATAGGGTGGCTATGAGTCAGAACCCACTGGACAACACCTAAGAACAACAACAAAATGGACCAATTGAAACCAATTGACCATTTCAATTAAAAAAATGTGTTGCCCAGACTAAACAGGTCTTATAGGCAATGTCCCTTTCATGAGAGGCAACTGAATAAGATCTATTTCTGCTTGGGTTACATGTTGCACTTGCTTTGAAAGTGCCCCTCGTTTCCTACAGACATCACACAACTGCTTCCACTTTGAAGGCAGCATCATGATAACCATACCTACATATACCTGAGTAATTATGAAGTCAGAGGGACTTATTCTGCTACTTTCTGGTGGGGTGGCACTGCAAGTCACTTAACTTGATTTCCTCGTCTATCAAAAAGTCTTCTTGAGGACTAAATAGATTTATGTATGTAAAGTTCCTAATATGTTTGACACATAGTAAGCACTCAATAAATGGTGCCCACTTTTAAAAATCTTTATTGATATATAAATTCCATACCATAAAATTCACCTACTTATAGCATACATTTTAGTGGTTTTTAGTATATTACCAGAATTGTGCAACCATCACTACAGTTTATTTTAGGACAATTCCATCACCCTCAAAAGAAACCCCCACACCCATTAACATTAATTGCTACTTTCCCCCTCCCCCTCCACAGTCTAAGCAATCATGAATCTATTTTCTCTTTCTGTAGACTCACCTATTCTGGATATCTTGTGTAATGGAATCGTAGTATGTGTTCCTTTGTTACTGTCTTCTTTCACTTAGCAAAATATTTTCCAGGGTCTTCCATTTTGTAGTATCTGGCAGTACTTCATTTTCAAATAATATTCTACTGTATGGATATGTGATATTTTGTTCATCCCCTTTAGGACTGTTATGAATAATGCTGCTATGGATATTTAAGTACAAATTTTATGTGAACACATTTTCCTTTTTCTTGTATACCTAAGAGTAGAATTGCTGGGTCATATGGTAACTCTACCAAATCTAAGAATCCCTGGTGGCCCAGTGGTTAAGCGCTCAGCTGCTAACTGAAAGGTTGGCGGTTCGAACTTACCAGTTGCTCCGTGGGAGAAAGATGTGGCAGTCTGCTCTCGTAAAGACTGGAAAACTTAGGGGACGCTATGAGTCGGAATTGACTCAAAGGCAATGGATTTGGGTTTTTTGGATGTTTTCCCAAGAGGCTGCATTGTTGGCAACTATGTTGATATCTTAATGATCATATTTAATTCTCAGATGAAATAAAACAAGGATTGGCCCAGATTTTAGGTGCTTCAGTAGCTGGGTGAAGAGATGTAGCCTCAAACATCAGCTTGGAGATTCCAGCATTCCAATGGCCTCTCTCCCTGCTAGGGGGTGTAGTGAAATTGAGCTGCTGCTAAGCTCCTTTGCTTTTTAACTCTAGCTCTTAGAAAAATAAGAACATTCAGCCTTAATAAGCCAGTTTTGGAGTCAACAGAATATTATTGGCTTTGAAGAAAACTGGGTTATTTTGGTCTTTTTAAAATTAACTTATGACATCAGGAATGCATCAGAAAGCTAAAACATAATTTCCTTTTATCAAAATACGTACCAATAGGTGATAAAATAATATTTCAGAAATGACTATTTGATTGCTAGACTATTGGACTGAATAAAAGAAAAAACAAATCCTCAGAGTTTTTAGAAAAACCAGCATGATGTAAACAGTCCACAGAGGTTTGAACATAGGACTATTCTGTATAGAAATAGTGCAGTGGGCGCATGGAATAGCATGCTTACCTTTAAAGGATTGCTTCTGGATGGCCAGAGTGGCTCTACACCTGATACAGTGGTTATTGAATAAAATGCAATTTTTGTCATTTGTATCCCTATTTCACTTAAGGGACTGGCATTCAGATGGGGTGTTCCCTGTCATATCAGTCAATTTCTCCAGTGGTGGCGAAGTTAATGACTTTAAAAATATATGGTTAAGGACCTTGTTGTAAGGACAGTGGTAGAGAATATAATCAATGCTTTCTAAACCTGTTTTGTTTAGTATTAGGCCAGTCCACTTTATTTTTCAGAGTGCTATGTCATTTATTTAAACTCAAGAATAAGTGTTTTAGTCGTGTTCACTGCCTGATATTACCTCCTATTGTTGTTACTTATCGTGGAGTTGGCTCCGACTCATGGAGACATTATGTATAACAGAACAAAATATCGCCTGGCACCGTGCCATCTTCATAATCATTGGTATATTTGAGGCCATTGTTGTGACTATTGTGTCAATCCATGTCTCTGAGGGTGTCCTTCGTTTTTTCTGATCTTCTGCTTTACTAAACGTGATGGCCTTTTCTAGCAACTGGTCTTTCTTTATGATATGTCCAAAGTAATTAAGTCAAAGTCTTACCATCCTTGCTTCTAAGAGCATTCTGCTTTAGTTCTTCTAAGACTAATTTGGAAACCCTGGTGGTGTAGTGGTTAAGAGCTATGGCTGCTAATCAAAATGTCAGCAGTTTGAATCCACCAGACATTCTTTGAAAACTCTATGGGCCAGTTCTACTCTGTCCTAAAGGGTTGCTATGAGTCAAAATAGACTCAACGGCAATAGGTAATGAGTTTAAGACTGATTTGTTCATCCCTTTGGCAGTCTGTGGTATATTTAATATTCTTTGCTGACATCACAATTTGAATGCATCAATTCTTTTTCATTGTCCTGCTTTCTCATGCATGTGAGACTATTGGAAACTCCATGGCTTGGGACAGGTGCTCCTATATAGCCAACTTAATTAAATTTATTGAGCTGATTTGGTGTGATGACCTGATGAACTTGAAGCCAGAAACCAGGCAAGATAATTGGCTGAAAATCTTTCAAACTCCCTTACTCTATCAACCTGTAAGTGGTGAGTTAAGTTCTCATGGTGCTTAAGAGTCTTTGGGTAACTTCACTATATATCTTTTCTTTATAAAGAAAAATGTATTTGCAAACAATATTCATACAATGTACAAAAAAACTGGTATTAGAGCCTGAGGCAGAAGAAAGCCCATCATCTGTTTTTACTTTGGAATAAATAAGCAGAACACCTTACAGTGAAAATAACTAGGGGATAAATGAGTGTGCACACTCATTTACACTGCACAGAAGTCTGTTAGTCTTCTTGGTGCATCATCAGTCAAAGTCGGCCAGGTTCAGTTGAAGTTGGTGTTTATATTAAATACAGAAAGCAGTTTACAGACCAAGCAACCCATTAATGTCATGGAATGAAAGGAAATTTTATACTCTACACAAAATATTTTTGAAAAGGCAATCTGGACCACAAGTAATTTTGGTAATGCATTAAACATTCCAGAGATTTTGCCATCTTACCTGCCATGGCCATGGCCACAGCTACGCATCAATTACAGGTATGGGAGAAACTCTGATAATAGCAACTACAGAGCCCATAATCTTTGTAGTATGCTAACTCATGTCTCAGGAGTTGATAAAATAGGACTTTATGGATATGTCAGTACTTATGAGGTCAACAGTACAATTAAAGTGTGACCAGGTGCAGCAATATCCCCAGATCACCACTGGCATGGGAATAATGGTATGAGGTCCAGGACGTCAACAATATCACCACCAGTTTAGATGAGCAAGGTCGAAGTCATCATACTCTGTTGGGTAGCAGTGAAAACAGAAAAATAATGAAAAAATTTAGTAAAGATTATTCTCATTTTTGGAGGCCTACACTGTTCAAGACCAGTCTTAGTTCCCTCTAACTTGTTGAAACATGGAAGAGTAACTCAAAAATATCAACACACTATTATCAGCATTCCCAGCATACATATCAGTCCTACCTGTTCAGGTACAATATTGTAAGTTAACCTGCAAGTGGGTGCAGTCTTGTGAAACTAAGGGTATCACATTGAAAGAAAATGTCAAGATATCTTAGACTTAGTAATTGGGAAACCAGAGGAAGCTTTTTGCACTCTTCACCTGGTGAGTTTGCTGAGTTTCAGGAGATGTCAGGAGATAAACTGCTCCAACGGGCTCCATTGGAAATGCTTTCAGTAGTCCTGCAGTTGAGTGTTTCTGGCAGAATAACTCGGCAACTGATTAACATGGACATGGGCAGTAACCCTACTTTTACTCTGGAAGTCTTCCGATATGAAATCTGTGTTCTCAATTATAGAGCCCAAAAGCCACTGATTAAATATGCTAATGTTTTGAAAGCACTTAGAACGGTGACTGATATAGCCCGTGCTATGCCTGTGTCTGTGAAATAAAAATAAAATGCTTTTGATCTTATAACTCCCAGCAATATTAATTCTCGTCTTAAAGGGGGGTATGAGTGTCAGAACAGCATCCAGAATATTGTTCATTATCTGTCAGGCCACCCAGCAACTAAATAGTGGGATGTGGCCCACTTGATAACTCACCACGACTTTACTATTTAGATGGTGACATGGCAGATTGCACAACAAACGCTTGACAGGTTTCAAGTTTCAATCCCTTAGCAATTGCTTCAAGGCACCCTTAGTAGTCTGCACTAATCTTTAAACATGGTCATTTAGTTCAGGGTGACAAAGCATGATATTGACTCTGAGATAAACATAGAACCATTGCCTAAAGCACTGATCTCTGGAAGTTCATGTTTCATAAATAATAGTTCTAAGCTGGAACCCTTGTGGCAGAGGTTTTTTAAATGGGAATATGTGCCTCATGAAGTATATCGAGATGAAATCTCTCTCAATTAGGAAGTCCCTCCCCTAAAATATTCTTTCAGAATAAAGCAGCATTTAAAACCAAGCTTCCTTGTTGGCATCTCTTGAAATGCCATCCTAAACCACCTGGCAAGAATAGCCTGTAACTCACTAAGTCACATTCTGGCTCTGGCTGTAGTTGAAGTCACTCACTTACTGTGCAGCTTGCCTTCAACAGAATCTCACCTATCATCCCTACACCTGGTATAGCCTACCGAGTTTGTTTGAATATGAACTTAAATGTTTTTAAAAATGAACTTTAAAGTCTTTTAGTGTGTGAATTTCAGGGAGCAGATTAACTGATATAAAAGTATTCAATTATCCCAAAGAACCAGGAGTTCCTGGGTGGCACAAATGTTTAAGTGCTGGACTACTAACTGAAAGTTTAGGAGTTCAAACACATCCAGAGGTTCCTTGGGAGACAGGCCTGGCGATCTGCTTCCAAAAGGTCACAGCCTTAAAAACCCTTTGGAGAGCAGTTCTACTCTGCACACTTGGGGTCACCATGAATCTCAACAAATACTTGTTGAATGAATGAATGAATAAATTAAATCCCAAACAGCCAGTTAGGTACAGAGTTTGCCGTTGTCCTAGGATGGAAGAATCCATTCTTTGGCATTTAACCGGTAGCCACTTTACATGCATTAACTTGCCTCATGACTTCCTGGTTTGTTTCTTGCAGGGATGAATCAAATTATAAATAAAAAATATAGTTACAGGAAAGGAGTAAGTGGCATTTCTATAAGATCTCTGTTTCTATTAATAAAATAAAAAATCATTTTGGGTAAATCAAAAGAAAAATTCTTTATCTGAGCCACTATTGAAGATAGTATGTTAGAAAACACTAATATTGAACCACAGTACTTTTGATATGTAATATAAATGCATCCTGCAAACATTTATTGTTCAACCAACTTTGATTAGCATCTGAATATTCTTTCATCAACATCATGATCAACAAACATGGAACTAGAAAACAAACATGGAACTGGACTTCAAGTCAGGCAAGGAAAAACATATAGTTCTGTAAGCATTTTTTTTTCTTTTACAGACTTTTGCACATCTCTTAAGATGAGGATCATTTGGCTGTCACATCATCATAGTATCGATTTCAGGCATTATCAAAACAATCTAACTAGTTGGGTAGTTGTTTCATCTTCTCTGCAACATTCCAGAAGCTGGAAATTTTGTCCAAGAATAAAATACTCTCTGATAGAAAAGTTTTTATGATTCCTTGTGGGAAATCCTTTCTTTATGAGAGCTACCTGAATGAGTCTACCCATGTAATGGTGCTACTGTTATGAATAGCAACATCCATGAGGGTAATTCATCAATTTAACATTCATTCAAATAAACATTGAATCAGCACAAATTTATAACATGGCCTATGCTTGGCATTAGAGGTACAATGATGGACAAAATGTCATACTCTTTGCCCTTAAAGAGCTTACAATTTAATGGAGAAGACAGACTTTAATCAAATAGTCATACCAATAAACATATAATTAAGCATGCATGATCACATCTATAAAGAAAAAAACAAAGGAAGCTGAGGATATATACAATAACAAATCTGACCTAGTTTGGCAGAGCAGCGTGCAGCTAGACAAGGTCAGGGAAACTCCCCATGGGGAGTGATGATTGAGCTGAAATCTGAAGGGTGAGAAGTAGCTAAGGAGTGGTTGTTGTGATACTCCGTCCAGATTCTCTCTTCAGGACCAAATGTCTCTCCTATAGTTACTGAGAACAGTGGCTGCCGATGGCTCTCAGCTATGTCCTTCACTGAAAATTGCCCTTGGCTTCAAAAAGTATAATACTCAAGGTTACAGCTCCTCCTACTTCCAGGGATACCCTGTGGCCAATGGCTGGCTGATGTGGATATACCAAGGCCCTGCATTTTACCTCTTTTTGAGACAACTCTGAAGGATCTTCCTAGCTTCAGATCTCCCCTTAGGATTGTCTGAGGCTTCAGTTGCAACTGCCTGGTAGATCATATTCTCCCTCTGCCCAGTGCTATTTCCTTACTTCTTGCAGCTGTCTCCTGAGATCACTCCCCAGTGAATTTCTACATTCAATTCTCTGCCACAAATTCTGTTTCCAGGGAACCCAACCTAAGATAGCTGATAGTAGTGGTCCTATGAGGAAGAATATAAAGGGAGATTTTGGAAATGGATCACTTGCTAGCTAGCTGGCAATGAGGACCCTATCACTGGTGGAGGTGGTGTAAGGGTTGCCTCTGGCACGATGTAGTCGTGCAATTGTTAAAAACCTCATAGGGATGGGACACTGGTGGAAGAAAATGCACTGACTGATGCATTAGTTCTGGCCCTTGAGAAGGAAGAGGGAAAACTACAATGTCTATGGAATTGGGTGTATATCACTAAGTGCCATTGACTCATTGAACAGAGATGCTTACAGGCTTAGGATGATTAATGGCTAATATAAAGCAACATTTGAAAACAAGTAAGCCTAATCTCCTATAGCCAGAAGGTAAATATGGAGGACCCTGAACAAGACTTAATCGAAACCGTAGTAGACATTCATTCAATACATTCAAGAAAGATTGAATCCTGAGCCCTAGCAGGTTCCATCGCCAAAGTCACAGCCTTTATAGGGAAGGAGTAGAGTGCTGAAGATTTGGATGAGCATATTTGGGAAGAAGCTCTATGGTGCCACTCCTCTGAGGAGCTTAAATTCACAGATTCCCCTGACCCTGCTGGTCCTGCTGAATTGGCCAACCCTGTGCTATTAGAAGATATCACCCTCTAACCCACCCTTCCACCCTGTCTTTGCTTGGAGATTGAACAGATAATCTCAAGTGAGGTAGATATCTTACAGGCCAACGCTTGCCTTCAATCAAAATCTACTTCCCTTGCTGGCAATTAGACCAAAACAAAGGTCAAATCCCAGCATAGCTTGATGAGATGTGCTGGGCCTGCTAAGGAGAGAGGGCTCTATACCAGTGGAGCTGTAGGAGTCTGATGGTTCTGGCTGGTATGTACCAGCAAGATGCATAGTACTGGAACGGTATGAATGGGAATGCATTCTCATGTTGTGGGATCAAGGGCAGCTTCTTGATATGGGGTGCTCTACATGACACAGGATGTATCACCCTGGCAAGGATCCAGAGATGACTTTTACAAGCTTGAAAAAAGTGATGACACACAAAATGAGGTGGAAATAACAGAACTGCTAGGACGCATCAAGGAAGAAAGGATCAAAAGGCTCAGAAGAGTGGTTATACTTGAGTGGATATAGCATGTAAAACCTGCTTGCCTGCTAGATTTTGTGGAGGACATTCCATTCACTGAAGAGATAAAGAATGTGCTGGTGAGAGGGGCACGTCCATCGTTGAGAAGCTCTGTGGTGCTGCTCTTCAGTAGACTAGGGCTAAGAGTAGAAGATGCTGTAACAGAACTGGGCTTGAGAAAAGCAATGGGGATGATAGATTCTGAAATAATACAGACCAGGTGAGGTGTTTAACTGTGAGAAGGAAGGGGGACACCATTACTGCAATGAGTGGAACGCTCAGAATGCTAGCCCAAAATAAAACAAAACAAAAAACCCACTGTCATCAAGTTGATTCCAGCTCATACTGACCTCATAGGGTTTCCAAGGCTGTCAATCTCTACGGAAACTGAATGCCACATCTTTATCCTGCAGAGTTGCTGGTGCTTTCAAACAGCAGACCTTTTGGTTAGCAGTACATTGCTTTACCCACGTACCACCCAGGGAATTATGGAGATGGTTAAGAGAACATTGATTGTGTGAGTAAGATTTTACATGCAACCAACAAGAGTACTGTTTAACTTACACAATCAAAGAAAATCAGGCATGGATGAGCAGGAGTCTGAAAGCAGCTGCCAGATTCTGGACCTGAGAGTTCTCAGGCCTGGAGTCTTTTAACTGAAGGAGAAGCCAAGTCCTTCATATGCTGCCACACTGTGACAAATATTATCAGTATTAATTCTGCCACTTTTTCCCCTAAATGATCTCTGGTCATTTACTTAGATAATCATGGGCTGATAAAAGGGAAATACCCACATATTTCCATAATTTTGAGACAGAGTCTGAATTCACATTGATACTCAAGTATACAAATACTACTTTGTCCCCCTGTTTAAGTAGGGATGTATGGGGGTCAGGTAATAAATTGACTCCCGGCCTAGGTCTGAATTAACGCAAGTCAACTGGGTTTACAGATCTCTTGGTTTTCATTTTCATGGGACACGAGGTTACAATTGGAATGAACATAGCTGGCAGTTGGCAGAACCTTTATATCATTTTCTTGACCCTGGGTAGGGGTGCAGGAGTATGGTTGAATGTGCTATTATAATGCCTTTGAAACTGACCCACTGCCCAACCAAAATAGTATATAAAAATATCATATCCCAAGGAGAGAGGCAGATATCGATGTTATTTTCAAAGATTCATCGAGTACAAGGCTAGTAGTCACTGTCATATACCCATATAAATGCCCTGGTCTGGCCTCTATTAATAAACTGCTGCAGTTGAGTTAATTCCAACTCATAGCGACCCTATAGGGCACAGTAGAGTTGCCCCATGGGATTTCCAAGGAGTGGCTGGTGGACTCCAACTGTCGACTTTTTAGTTAGCAGCTGAGCTCTTAACCACTGTGCTACCAGGACTCCCCTGTATTAACACTCTCTCAGCTGCTGGAACTATCAACTGCTGATAGGTCATAGTTGCATTCCTCACTGAGAACTGTTTTCAGATACAGGAAGTTATAATGTTCAAGTTTATGCCCTTTCCCAGGGCACATTTTGTGATTAAGGAGCCTTGGTGGTACAATGGCTAAACTCTTGGCTGCTAAACAAAAGTTTGATGGTTCAAACCCACCCAGAGGCTCCACAGGAGAAAGACCTAGTGATCTGCTCCCTTAAAGATGACAGCCTAGAAAGTCCTAAGGGATATTCTACTCTGTCACGTAAGGGCCACTATAGGCCAAAATAGACTCAAAGTCACCTAACATTTTGTGATTAGTACTAGTTGAAATGAGGATACAGCCAGCCAGCCTTTTTCACCATTTAAGACTAATCTGAAGGGCTATCACAGCTCCAAAGATTCCCTTAGCTGTGGCTTAAGCCTCAGTCGCAACCACATCAAAGATCACCTCCTTTGGCCAGACCTGCCTTCTACGCTCCCTGACAGGTATAACCCGAAGAACAATCCTACTTAAACCTCTGGTGTGCAGATCTCCATCTCGGAGTGTTTCCGAGGACCTCAATCGAAAACACACAGTAAACTGTGCTAGAGGCAGTTGGCTGTAAGAGTAAAGAGCTCAGAGATGATACTGGGCTTGTGATTTTAAAAATAGCTTTGGATTAAAGAGTTCCGGCAATAATTTTAAAGAGTAGATTTTTAAAGGCATGTATTATGACCCTTTACTTGAAGGTAAAAGAAAGACCTATAAATTATTATAAAAGTAAAATTTTTTTTAGCAAAGTTTGTATTTCAAAATTTTTAAAGCTACCATGGTAATACTTTCAGAGTGATTCTGTAGATTCAGAACGTGCAGATTTATGATTACCTTTTTAAGTAAACACGGATACCAGAGGCAGGTAAATACACACTTATGTCATTACCTGTACCTTTAGCAAATTGCTTGACATGTGTTTAATCCAATACAGTGAAACAAAGGTAAGGGTTTTAACAAGAATTATGCAAAACCCTTTAACTTGGCCATATATAAACTCAAGCCCTGGTGCCATAATGGTTAAGAGCTTGGCTGCTAACCAGAAGGTGGGCAGTTTGAATCCACTAGCTGCTCCTTGGAAACCTATGGGGCATTTCCACTCTGTCCTGTAGGGTCACTATGAGTTGAAATCGACTCATTGACAATTTTTATTGTTTTTAAACCTCAGAACTAACAATCATCTGAGACTTGAATGTAGAGGAAGAAGAGTGAGGCGTAGACTAAAGTGGAGGGAAGTGTTGAGGAGAAGAAGAAACAAAACAGCAACAACAAACAAAGATAAAGGGAGATTACAGTAAAGATAAGATTTCAAAACAAGTCAAGAAGCAGAAACAAAGGGAACACATCTACTGCTTCATTTCCGTATTTCTGAACATAGAATTAAACACAACATGGGTTTCCGTGTACACAGACAAATGCTATGTCCATGGCAAACCTCTCAGAAAACATGTCCTCTAACCAAGGTCCCCTGACAGGTGTTATGGTCAGGGTCTCCTTCGGCAACAGGAGAGGGCTTGAAATCTAGTCCTTCACGTCTGATCTTACATTGTCGTTGTGTTGTTAGGTGCCATCAAGTCGGTTCTGACTCATAGAGACCCTACGTACAACAGAACAAAACACTGCCCGGTCTTGCACCATCCTCAAAATCGTTGCTGTGTTTGAGTCCTTTGTTACAGCCACTGTGTCAATTCATCTCGTTGAGGGTCTTCCTCAGCTTGACTCCGTCCAATTTAGTTTCTGCTAAAATACAATTAGAGTAGGCCATCTCAATGTTGATGGAAAAATGAAATTTTCTCCAAAGTAAAAATGTTCCTTTGTATTTCTTCCATAACAAATTCAAATTATTCTGAGTGAGAAGAGCTGTAAAAAGTGAGACCAGATTTTAAACAATGGTCTTCTGAATGTAAAACCTTTTCTCTTCTTCCATAAAGTTCATTTTTCACGGACAAGGTAGTTTAACTGTCCTGGCAGCTACTGCCCAATAATGGATATTAGTCTTAATAGCTTTCTTCTAGCTTTGAGATTTAAGGTTATATATCTTTTTCCAGGAGTCTTGTTTTCTAATTTCAGGCTGCAATTATGCTACCGCAAAATCTAGTTTTTGAGGTACTGTTTTAATGGAAGTCTGTAATTTCAGACCTACTGGATGAGTGCTGAGGAAGAGGCAGCTACCCTCAACACTCAGATTTTTTTTTAAGTCTCTTAGAATGTTCCTTAAACCTAGAACAGCACACTTGAGCCTATACGAGCCTCTAGAGCAAGGGCTAGGTTTTATTTATCTCTCCTTGTGAGTCGGAATTGACTTGACAGCAATGGTATGTGTGTGTAGAGTATACCACAGGGCCCTGGTGGTGCAGTGGTTAAAAGCTATGGCTACTAACCAAAAGGTTGGCAGTTCAAATCCATCAACCGCTCCTTAGACCCTATGGGGCAGTTCTACTCTGTCCTGTAGGGTCATTATGAGTAGGAATTGACTCAATGGCAATGGGCAGAGTATAAAACAAGAAGCCCAGGGAACATAGTGGTTAAGAGCTTGGCTGCTAGCAGAAAGGTTGGTGGTTAAACCCATCAGGTGCTCTTTGGGAGAAAGATGTGGCAGTCTGCCTCCATAAAGAATTACAGCCTTGGAAACCCTATGGGGCAGTTCTACTCTGTCCTACAGGGTCACTATGAGTCAAAATCGACTTGATGGCAATGTGTTTTCAAATTATTTAGCTTTCAGCGTCTGATATAATTAGATTATGTTTGAAATTTCTGATAAAGCTGTCTGTTTCTTCTACATGTTGTGGTGCATTTTTCCCCGAGTGTTCTGCGATCATTCTGGAGTTAAACTTTAAGATGCCTCAAGCTGTTCCCAGCTTTTAAAATGTATTTCATGGTTATTTTTTCTTATTTTTGCAAAATTGGTCTGACTCCATTCCGTTCAATGACACCGAGTTCAGTATTAAATATTTATTGAGCAGTTTCTAAATGGGTAGTGCACAGTAGATGCCATATTTAAAATGGAACTTTGCTGTATTTTAAAATTATTGCACAGCCAGAGATGTTTCACCATTATATCTAAAATCTATATGTATATTTTTTCCTATAGCTATTTTCTCACCCTGGGTTTGGACATGTATTCGTTCTGGCTATCGGTGCTTCAAATCAATTTCTTCTCTACCAAGTAGTCACATCGGGAGGCACTTTTACAAGAAAATGAGTAAATGCATCAAGCTTGTCTTAGAAACTTCATCACCTCACTGTTAAAAGAAAAACTCATATATATTCAAAATGGGATTCTCCATGAATATAGATAACTTTCATAAATCAAAAATGCATTTTTTTTTTTTTTCTCAGAAGGTCCTTCTACTGCTATGCAGCTCAGGTTGTTGGTATTTTCCTCTGACACATGTAACTTTCTCCAAACCACCGTCCAGTCCACGCCCTGGAGACCGTCCCAGAGGAGTTAGATCATTTTGTTTATGCAGGAATTTAGTCTCATGCTGGAAAGATTAATGCATTCTTATTTTTTCCTCCAGAAAATGTATTTGCTGGGAGGGGAGAAAACATAAACACAAGTCCCTGGTGGTGCCAATGGTTAGGCGTGTGACTGCTAACTGAAAGTTTGGTGGTTCAAGTCCACCCATGGACGCCTTGGAAGAAAGGCCTGGTGATCTAATTCCAAAAAGTCAGCTACTGAAAACCCAACGGAGTGAAGTTCTCTTCCGAAACACATGGGCTTGCCATGAGCCAGAACTGACTCAGCGGCAACTGGTGTAAGTATAAACGCAGAGAGGTATGGTGGGCTTGTGTGGTCCCTGGCAGCCTGGCACTTAGAAGGATACATTAGCTACTACAGGACAAACAGGTGCCCCTTATTACCATGGCTGCAAGGATGTCTAATTCAAATCCAGTCATATTTGTAAAAATAACTCAAAGCACATTAATGATCGTGGGTCAAAAGTTTATTTTTAATAGACGATGTGAAATAATAATAACATAATAATAAAATAAACCACTTAACTGAGAACTCCCTAGCATGGAAAACATCTCCCATAGAACAAAGCAATCAGAAGACTAGAAGAGATGAAATGGAATAATGAAATTAAAAAATACTGGGGTTATTGCAAGGAGCCCTGGTGGTGTCACGGTTAAAGCACCAGGCTGCTAACCGAAAGGTTGGTGTCTCAAAGCCACCAGCTGCTCCACAGGAGAAAATGTGGTCTTCTGCTTCCATAAAAATTACAGCCTTGGAAACCCTAGGGGTCGGTTCTACACTGTCCTCTAGGGTCGCTATGAGTCACAACTGACTTGACGGCAATGGGCTGTTGGGGTTATTGCCCATATGTTCCTGTGCTTTTTCTTACTGCACCGATGTTGTTGGACAACAACCAGGGTGAAGCAACATTGCCCCTGAGTTATAAAGCAAATCAAGAAAGGAGTCCTGAAACATGGCAGAGATGTTTTAACGTCTCAAAAACCCAAGGTTTTTTACCTGACTTGTATTTCTTGGTCTTGTGGAATAGTATTTGCTGCACCTTTACTTCCTCCAAATGTAATATCTTTCTCTGTAAAGTACAAGTTTTCAAGAGAATTATTAGCTAGCTGTCACTCAGCATCTTGCTTTAAAGCAGCATCTAATCCCTTAGGCTCATATTTGAAGTGAATCATAACAGTTCCTTCATTGCCAATGACTTCATGCCTACAGACTGAATAAATAAAATGTCTTTCTGAATAAGCTGTTGTTTTATTCTAAAACTTATTCCTCTACAACCCTTTAAGATCTTCTATTACGGTGCTAGGATAAGAACATTTGATAATATCAGCTTGCAGACAAAATCTTCTGAAACTTAGTTGCAAGATATAGAAAGAGTTCACAAGTATTTGTGGTTTTGAGCCTCAATGCCTGGGAGGAGGAAATCATTTGGGAGGGACCATAATTCAGATGACTTATATTTCTAGCAAGGTATTTAAAAGGGAACATTGGGATGAGATAGGTTAGCCAACATTTGAAAGAAGTAACAATTATCTGGCCTGTATTTTTAACTAGTTCTTTCATCTTAGTGCTCTGAGTAGCTCTGGGATGTAGAACATAGGTATGGCAGAAGAGAAATGAAAGATACACCCTGCTCCTAATAAATACTTCGAATTTCCTGTCATAGGTTTATATGAAAACACTACACAAATTTAACATATTTGGGTTTCCGTATAAACCAATTTCTGTATTAGTTTTTCACACCAATATTATTTTAATTTTTCAAAACAAACATATCAAGGAGGCATCATTATTTGTATTTTGCTGTTGCAAAAACTGAGCCTCAGGAGCTGAGACAACTTATTCAAAGTTATACAACAAACAGGTGGCAGAACTAACATTTAAATCCAGGTCACTCCAGGAAATTCTGTGTTATCTCCATTAATATTTGATGTTATTTTGCTCAACTTATTGGCCCATCTTCAGTTCACCATTTCAGTATTCTTTCATTAATTCTCATTGACCTTTAATGTATGTTCCATACTTGCCTGTTGTTGTAGTCTCAAATACATTGTGCAGTGGGTATATCCTGAAAACACGGATTTCAGACCTTAGCAGAAACGAATTTCTTTCCAGTGTGCCACTTTCATGACCCTGTTTTTAATTGGGACCTTTGCCGAAGCTTCATATTTCCATGGTAGCAACCCTACTTCTCAAGAGCCATTAAGAGCATTCAGAATCTTCTGCCATAGAAGCAATCCATTATAAAGTAGGCTTTTGCAGGTGATTGCTCTTATGACAATATGATGCTACCCTAAGAGGAAAGATACTGAGTGCAAACCATTGTCTGTCCCCATAGAGAGCAATCAGTATTTCAGAGCAGTGGATGGTGACCTTGTGGGAGAGTAATATTAAAGACCCTGCACTGTGTTTACCACCCTCCCTGATATATGAAACATGAATATCCCTGAGCCTGATCCTCCCTGTTAGGATAAGTTGTGGGTAGACTTGTCAGATATGGCCAAAATTGGGAGGGATTATGTAGTACAGGGACTGAAATCCTCAAGTTAGTTAGGGGTCCAATTTATGTCCAGGAGTCAGTGACCAAAGGAGAGGCAAGAAAAGAGTAGATTATTTTGGTAAATAACTTTTAAAAAATCATCTTAATTCTAGAAACCAGTACATAAGGATGGCGGTAGTTGTGGGAGGGCAACTATTGGGAGGAGTATTGGTATTTTAATATTTAAACCTTGAGCATCAAGAAAATAAAAACTTTATATTCTGAAAGTCTGGGTCTTTGAAAATATTGCAAAAGCTGGAAAAATCAGTAGGTCCGATCTGACCATGCAGTCTTTACCAGCCCCTGTATGTCTGCACTCCTGTAGTCTGGGATTCCTCAGGTCTCTTCACTTTCCCTGGGTTGTCTCATTGTCTTCTACAATTGTAATGGCCCCTGCTTCTGTGACAACTCTCAAATCTGTCCCTTACCAAGCTCTTTTCAGACCCAGATCCATAGATTGATCTACTGGGTTTCTCCTCTGCTGGGTGGGTTTGAACTGCCAATCTGTCAGTTAGTAGTCAAGCATTAACATTTTATGACACCCATAAAACTATCTTAAAGTCAAAATGATTTTAATTTCAAAACTGTACTCCCTTTCTGCTCTAATCCTAATTGCCCTCAAAAAGAAAAAAAAAGTATATATATATATGTATATACATATGTGTGTGTACATATATATATATACACACATACATACACACACACATATATCTTTCCTATTTTCAGCATCCTGGGTAATGCAGCATTTTCCCTATGTGCATCTGGTTCAGAAACACTGAACACATCCTAGGCATATCTCCCTGAACCCTACTTTTATTTATTTCAATTCTTATTCTCAAATAAAATCCTCCCTTCCTATTCTTTCCATTACTTTATACTATGTGCCTGTCTTAGGCTGGGTTCTCTAGGAAAGCAAAACCAGTAAAGAGTATAAATATATATATATACAGAGAGAGAGAGAGATTGATATCAAGGAAATGGCTCACCCAGTTGTAGAGGCAGGAACATCTCAAATCCATGGCTCAGGATAGAAGCTTGTCCTGATGCACGTAGCCACAAGGGCTGTCAAACCCAAGATCAGCATATTAGAAGTCAGAGCTCTTGCTCACAGGCTGTGAAGACTGATGAATCCCAAGATTGGCTGGCAAGATGGGAAGGCTTCTCCTAGTTCACATAGCCATGGGGGCTGATGAACCCAAGATCAGCAGGTGGGAGAGCAGGGCTCTTGCTCACAGATTGTGAAGATTGATGAATCCCAAGTTTAGCAGGCAAGACTGCAGGTAAACTGCTATCTCAAGTCCCAAAAACTAGATGTCAGAGGAACAGGAGCCAGCTGCAGGATCCAGAGCAGGCAGAAGCCAGAATGTCTGCTTATATTCAGATACATACCACACAACCAAGGATACTCTCTTTCAACTGATTGGCTACTTACAGCAGATTCCATTGTAGGGGTGATCACATATCAAGTCTCAACAGAGAAGTGATCAAAGCATTATACGAACACCAAAACACTGAGAATCATGGCCCAGCCAAGTTGACACACAGTCTTAACCATCACAGTCCACTCCTTGTCAACTTGCACCTGTACACATCTTCTTAAACTGTACATAATCTCAGAAGGAAGACAATTATAAAGTCATACTTGCACCTAACATGATACAACTAACACATGTACAACCAAAAATACACTAGCCCCATTTACATCTTATATTTTATAAGTGAAGAAAACAAATATTTGATGCATGCACACGAAGCAGAAATACTCATAACAGTTACAGCTCTCATTTCTGTAACTGGTCACTTGGCCATAATTGGCATTTAGAACTACCTTCTTCTACCACCCATTCCGTATCCCCTTTGCCTTCAGCAAGCACCTCAGCTGGTTGTGTTTCTTTGCCTGGTTGGGTGACCCAAAGTTTTGTTCTTGAAGGGCATGGGCCATTAGTAGTCATGTCGGAATTGGGTTGCTATAGTTTTCCACTGACTTTAATCACAGGGTATGATAGTAGTAAGAGATGCCTTAAGGGATCTCCTGTATGCCAAACACATTTTTCTTTACATCCATTATTTAATATCAATTCAAATTTCCTGTTGGTAATCAGAATCAATCACATAAGCCAGTATGGTAGCACCCTTCTTTGCCTGTTGACCCAAAGGCATAAAGGGACCCAAAGTGGCCACCTGGCATTCTTAGCTTCCAGTTCATAGGAATCAGTGATGTGTCTTCACGTGGGATCATTTCTTCTTTTGGAACTAAGGTCTCCAGACCTGCAGAGCATATGGTCATGAGAACAGGAAGCAATAACCTTGTGAGTGGGTAGCTAGGGGTAATAGTGAGTGGTGCCACTCCCATTTCCTCCCCTTGATTCCCAAACCCATGAATCCTGGCTACTGGAGAAACAGTACCATATATTGGGAGATGATTTAGAGCACATACAGCTCCCTGGAGAACATTGCCTCAACCCTGCAAGATATTGCCATCTAGCTGATGCCATAATTGTGTCTTTAAAAGGCCATTCCATCATTTTATCAAGGCAGCTGCTTCAGGATAAGGCATTCTGTGAGTCCATCAATGGTAGTTTTGGCAGAAGTACTGCATGCATGGAAGGCAAATCCATATCCAGAGTAAGTGTCTATTCCAGTAAAAACAGAATGCTTCCTCTTCCATGATGGAAGTGGTCTAGTATAATCAACTTTCCACCAGGGTTGCTGACTGATAACCTCAAAGGATGGTGCCATATCTGGGACTCAGTGTTGGTCTCTGCTGCTGGCAGACTGGGCACTCAGAAATGGCTGTAGCCAAGTCAGCCTTGGTGAGTGGAAGTCCATGTTGCTGGGTCCATGGAGAACTTCCATCCCTGCCACCATGGGCACTTTGTTCATGAGCCCATTGCGCAATGATAGGAGGAGCTGGGGAAAGAGGATGAGTGGTTTCCACAGAACACATCATCCTATACTTAAAATCAACCTCTGCTGAGGTCACCCTTTGGTGAGCATTCACATGAGACACAAATATCTTCACTTCTTTGGCCCATTCGGAGGTGTCTTTCCACATACCTATTCCCCAAAAACTCTTGTCTCTAAATTTCCAATTATGATCCTTCCAAGTCCCTGACCATCCAGCCAAACATTGGCCACAGCCCATGAATCAGTATACATTTGCACATCTGGCCATTTCTTCTTCCAAGCAGTGAATAACCAGGTGCTGCTCAAAGTTCTGCCCTTTAGGAGGATTTCCCTTTACCACTGTACTTCAGGGAGGTGCCAGAAAGGGGCTGTAGTGCTGCTGCTGTCCACTTTCCAGTGGTGCCTGCATATTGCGCAAAACCACCTGTAAACCAGGCACAGGTCTTCTCTTCTTCATTCAGCTGATCATAAGGAACTCTCCATGGAGATCATGGGCAATTAGGCCACTTTCTCATGTAACTTACTTCAGGTCTTGCTTGGACCTGATCTCGTATATACCACTTCCATTTAATGATGGAGTGCTGTTAGGCACATACAATTTTATGATTCTGTGGGCCAGACAACACCCAGTTCATGATGGGCAGCTCAGGCCACATGGTGACTTCATGTCCCATGTTAAGTGTTCAGTCTCTACTAAAGCCCAGTAACAAGCCAAAAGCTATTTCTCAAAAGAAGAGTAGTTATCTGAAGAGAATGACAGGACTTTGCTCCAAAATCTTAAGGGTCTGTGCTGTCACTCACCAATAGGGGTCTGCCAAAGATTCCAAACAGCATCTCTATCTGCCACTGACATTTCAAGCACCATTGGATTAGCTGGGTCATATGACCCAAGCGGCAGAGTGGCTTGCATAGCAGCCTGAACCTGTTGCAGAGCCTTCTCTTGTTCTGGGCCCCACTCAAAACTAGCAGCTTTTGAGTTACTTGATAAAAAGGCTGGAGTAGTACACCCAAATGAGGAATGCATTGCCTCCAAAATCCAAAGAGGCCCAATAGGTGTTGTGCTTCCTTTTTAGTTGTGGGAGGAGCCAGATGAAATAACTTTTCTTTCACTTTAGAAGGAATATCTCGACATGCCCCACAGCACTGGACACCTAGAAATTTCACTGAGATGGAAGATGCCTGAATCTTTATAGGATTAATTTCCTTCCCTCTAGCACGCAAATGTTTTACCAGTAAGTCCACAGTCATTAACACTTCTTCCTTACTAGGTCCATCAGCATAAATGCCATCAATGTAATAGACCAGTTTGGTGTCTTGTGGAAGAAAAAGGTGATCAAGGTCCCTGTGGACCAAATTATGACATAAGGCTAGAGTTGATTTTGCCCTGACTTAGGCAAGTGAAGGTATATTCCTGGCCTTACCAGCTAAAGACAAACTGTTTCTGGTGGTCCTTTGAAATAGGTATGGAGAAAAAGCATTAGCCAGATCAATAGCTGCATACCAGGTACCAGGACATGTATTTGCTTAAGCAATGAAACTGCACCTGGAGTAACAACTGCAATTGGAGTTACTACCTGGTTAAGTTTTCCGTAATCCACTGTCATTCTCTAAGAGCCATCTGTTTTTTGCACAGGCCAAATAGGCGAATCGAATGGAAATGTGGTGGGAATCATCAGTCCTGCATCCTTCTACTCCTTGATGGTGGCAGTAATCTCTGCAATCTCTCCAGGAATGCAGTATTGCTTTTGGTTTACTATTTTCCCAGGTAGGGGAAGTTCTAATGGCTTCCACTTGGCTTTCCCTAACATAATAGCCCTTACTCCATTTGTCAGGGATCCAAGGTGGGGATTCTGTCAGTTGCTGAGTATCTCTATTCCAGTTGTGCATTCTGGAACTGGGGAAATCGCTACAGAATGGGTTCGGGGACCTATTGGACCTACTGTGAGACAGACATGAGCTAAGACTCCATTAATAACCTGACCTCCATATGCCCCCACTCTGACTAGTGGGCCACAGTGACGTTTTGGGTGTACTGGAATTAGTGTCAGTTCAGAGCCAGTATCCAGTAAACCCCAAAAAGTCTGATTATTTCCTTTTTCCCAGTGGACAGTCACTCTCGTAAAAAGCTGTAGATCCCTTTGGGGAGGGATGGGAGAAAGATTAACAGTATTAGTTTTTGGCAGTGTATTGGAGTCCTTCCTTAAGGTGACCCAGGCTTCCCTTCAATCAAGGGATTGTGGGTCTTTAAACACTGCTCAAGGCTGGGAATTGATTGAGGGGTCATGACTATTCTGGTGACTCGAGTTAGACTGCTGTTCACTTGAACTAGAATTCATCCACTTGTACAGATCATGTAAATATTTGGTAGATTTCCTACCTATTTAACTCCTAGGAACACCACGACTAAGTAGCCAATACCATAAATCCATACAAGTCAGACTATTCTGATTACTGCTTTGAGTCTGCCATCCATTACATTAACTGTGCCCACCTTGTCTTTGTTGATTGAGCACTGCCACTTGGGCCCTACCACCACAGGCTACAATCAGCCTCATTGTAGTTAGGTGTCTTAATTCAGTTAGGGCAATTCCCACTGTCAAATCTGACTTACATAAAACAGCAATTACAGCAGTCCTCAAGGATGCTGGGGCTCCCTTCACAAATTTGTTCCTCACCATTGTGGTAAAAGGTGTGTCCTCTGGGCATTCTATGTATTGGTCTGTGGGTTTAACGTGATAAATCCACTCTAGCACACCAGTTTCCTTAAGCCTGTGGTTACCTGCTTCTACAGGCAGGTCTGGTACTTCAAGCTGATTTAGTGTAGTACACCACAAAATTCAAGCTTCGGCAACCCAACCAAATAAACCATTAGATTCTTTCCTAACTTCTCGAGCTGAAACATTGAATGAAGAATCTGTGCTTAGTGGGACCATATCAGTAAACTCAGGCTGACCCATCTTTATGTTCCCTGCAGTATTATCCCACAACCTTAATAGCTATTCCCACACATATTCCCTAAGTTTCTGTGTGTACACATTAGAAAAGTCAAGCAGTTCTTTTGGAGTGTAGCATACCTCTTCCTGGGTCACACTTTGTACTTCACCTTTTGGGGCTCTCTTGGACTTAAACCTAGTTATAGGTCTAGAAATCAAAATTGGTAGTGAGAAAGTATTTGCTAACATTGAGCATTGCCTTGTAAAGCAGCTGCCTCAGGTGAAGGCCCAGGCAATGACTCAGACAAGGGCTCTTTAGAGGCAGCTGGGCTAATCTCATTAGATGGGAGTGGAGGGGCTAATGGTTTTACTGGGTAGGATGGTTTAGCAGATAAACATGGAGTAATCTCAGATGGGAGTGACAGGGCTGGTTCTTTTGGAGGGAGTGGTTCAACGGAATTTAGGGGCTCAATGTCTCCAGCTTCCTGATTATCTGTCCATATGCCCCTATCCCAACTTTCAGGATCCCATTTCTTCCCAATAAATGCCCTCATTTTAACTTCAGGCATCTCTGGAGGTTGGCAGTTGAGTTGGCATTGTAATTCATTCACTCTTATAATAAAACTCTGGGTTTGGTTTTGGGCAATATCAGCTCTGTAACTACAAGAAGTAAGGCTTTCTTTCAAAGTGCAAGTGAAAACTTTGAGGTCATTTAAGCAGAACTTGAGCTTTGACCCTGAAGCCCTGAGTGCATCTCTTTCTTTCACAAGTTTGTCTAGTGAAAGTAGGACCAACCAACCAGCTTTCTTATACTTCTCATTCTGACAAAATTGTGAAAGGTATCACACATGCAATCACCCAGAGCCTCACCTTTCACCAGTAGCTGATCTATTTTGCATATTTGTATTGCCACCTCACGCCTCAGCTTACCATTAGCTTTATTTCCAGACATACTCTAGGATGGTTCCCTTGCTGTAACTGTAATTAGCTATTTTATTTTTATCAGTAATGCTACTCGGTGGACTTTCCCAAACTGTTGCCTTTTTATCTACTGTACTTATATTTTTTGAGCCAGTTTTCCTGATAAATTCCTATTTATACTTCAAGAATCAGCTGTAGTATCACATCTTGTTTGAAGCATCCCCTGACCACTTCAGTTATAATTAGCCATTAACTTTTCTACCCTTCCCACAGTATACTTCATACATACTCCTGGCACTCTTCCATACTATAGTCACATGTATCTGTTTATGGACTTATTTCTACCATTAGTCTTTAAGTTCTTTCAAAAGCAAGAACTGTGTTTTATTAATCTAACCTGGACTATTCTGTTTCAAAGTAAGGAAATCCCCAAGTAAAACTAGTCTGGAAAAATTGTGTGTGTGTACAGGGGGCATATATTAGTGGATATCTTTCGGAAGTCCAAGAGAGGGGAATCTAGCTTTTTGCATAGAGAATCCAGGCTTTGAGACTATTTGTACATTCTTATTCTCAGTTTTTCTCTCTTCTTCTCTCTCTCCATCTCCACCTATCTTTATCTCTTGGCCCCACTTGTATCTGCTTAGATTATCTGCAGTCAGATTATCTTTAAGAATAGCAAGATCTACTGGCAGCTTTGAGCTCACATCACCTTTACAACTTTAATCACAGAAGAAGAGAGAAGCCCTCTGCTTCCCAATGTTTTCAGAGCAAGTCCTACAGATATATTCTGATTGTCCAGGGCAGGTTATGTGTCTGCTCCAATAGCTAGGTTTTGGGTGTTGCATTATTGGATAGTTCACCTGAAACACATGGTTTTGGAGAGTGGCAATTTTCCAAACGAAGAGAAATTGAGCAAATGACTTAAGACCACTACACGAGAAAATAGTCGTTATATTGGGTATTTCCTGTCTTTCTCCAGAAGATAGGCTAAAGAATAACGGTTGGAAGTTATAGAAGGTGAATGGTAGCTTTGGTCTGTGATAACCAAAGCTTTGATTTATCGGGATACATTAAAAGAGGACCTGCGTAACAATTTGAGTTGGTTAACAAATAAAGACTTCTCAATCTCTAGAGATGCTCAAGCAGGGTTTACAACAGTCAAGCATAGTTACAGGGATACACATATTATTAGAGATGATAGAGCTTGAATAATTAATCTTAAAATCACTACTGAAATTTTCTTATATTGAAATTACCACAAACAATTATTCTGTTAACAAAGTACCCAAAAATACACATAAATATGCTATTCAGATGATGGGGGCCTTTATTTTCATCAACTAATCAGACACTATTGAGTGCCTAAACAACATTTTCCTTGAAAATAGAACTCCAATTGTCTTTAGATGGGCAACCAATTGCTGCTTGAGACCGTGATACCTAGAGCATTTTGTAGCCAATCCTTACTCTTTTAATATGGTCTATCATGCTAAAAAAAAAAAAAAAAAAAAGGAAAATTTTAATTTTTTATCATGCAAGGAGGACACGGAAATGATGGAGAATACCTGGTGCTTTGATGACATCATTAACTCTAATACAATGGTCTGGATTTTTCAATTGCCTCATATGCATTGAAAAGCTGGATAGTTACAAAGAAAGACAGAAGAATTGATGCATTTAATTATGGCATTGGAGAATAATACAGAATATTCTGTGGACTTCCAGGAGAATGAACAAATTATTCTTGGAAAAAACACAAACAATGCTTCTTAAAAGCATGGATGGTGTGATTCCAGCTTGCTTACTTTGGAGACATCCTCAGGGAAGGCCAATCTCTAGAAAAGGACATCATGATTGGTAAAGTGGAGAGTCAGTTAAAGTAAGAGAAACCTCCAATGAGATGAATTGACACAACACCTACAGTAATGGACTCAAATATACCAAAGACCATGGAGCAGGACTTGGCAATGTTTCATTCTGTTATATATAAGGACACCATTACTTGGAGCCAGCTCAGTGACAACTAACATAAACAATACCAGATTACTTCCATTTTTCTTTTCATGTCATATAGACAATAAGTAAATAGATATACAGATCTTTGTGTTTAATTCATTTTAAATTAGATCTTCTGTTAGTTGTTACTTGCAACCAAAAACACTTACCCTAATTATTACAATCATTAAGACAATATGTTGAGTATTCTCTATGGTTTCTTCCTGCTTTAAGATGCTGTAATTTATCTGCCTTGTCTATTTCACAGGTTCATGAGAATAAAATGGAATATTTTTTAGGGGAGATGTGTTGAAATGTATAAAGTATGATGCAATTGCCAGGAACTACTAGCACTTGTTTTATAAACTTGTTGCCATCGAGTTGATTCTGATAGCAACCCTAAAGGACAGAGTAAAACTGCACCATAGGGTTTCCAAGGAGTGCCTGGTGGATTTGCACTGCTGACCTTTTAGTTAGCAGCCATAGCTCTTAACCAATGCTCCACCAGGATTTCCATTTGTGTTATGGTAAAACTTAAGTATACCCCATGGCTCCTGTGTTGACAAATCTTTATGGATTTTGAAAGAAATAAGTAAATGTCTGTAGTAATAAAATAATGCAGATACACATGAAATAAAGATGAGTTGAAATTCAGCAAGATTATATTGTTGTCATTGTCAGGTGCCACTGAATCAGTTCTGACTCATAGTAACCCTATGTACAACAGAACGAAACACTGCCTGGTCCTGTGCCACCCTTACAATCATTGTTACACTTAGACCAGTTGCTGTAGTCACTGTGTCAATCCATCTGGTTGAGATCGTCCTCTTTTTTTCACTGAACCTTTATTTTACCAAGCATAATGTCCTTGTCCAGGGACTGGTCCCTTCCAATAACATGTCCAATGTATATGAGACAAAGTCTTGCCATCCTTGCTTCTAAGGAGCATTCTGGCTGTACTTCTCAGACAAATTTATTCACTCTTTTGGCAGTCCATGGTATATTCAATATTCTTCACCAACACCATAATTCAAAAGCATCAATTCTTCTTCAGTCTTCCTTATTCCTTGTCCAGCTTTTGTATGCATATGAAGCGTTTGAAAATACCATGGCTTGGGTCAAGCACACCTTAGTCCTCAAAGTGACACCTTTGCTTTTAAACACATTAAAGAGGTTTTTTTTTTTTTGCAGCAGATTCGCTCAATACAATGCATTGTTTGATTTCTTGACTGCTACTTTTGTGGGTGTTAATTGTGGATTCAAGTAAAGTGAAATCCTTGACAACTTCAATCTTTTCTCCATTTATGATGATATTGCTTATTGGTCTAGTTGTGGGGATTTTTGTTTTCTTTCTGTTGAGGTGTAATCCATACTGAAGGCTGTGGTCTTTGATTTTTATCAGTAAACACTTAAAGTTCTCTTCACTTTCAGCAAGCAAGATTATATTAGGAAAAGGGATTTTCTGACACTAGAGGAAAATCTTTAACTAGAGAGGAGAGACTTTCAATAAAGTGAAAAATTCCGTGGAAGAGATTATTTTGTAACCAAAAGAACTAGGGTGACTCAGTGGGGAGAGTGTTAAAAAAGGAGGAAGCAAGGGATGTGAGAATAAATGTACCAGAAATTCTATCATTGATTTAAAAAAAAAAAAAAAAAAAAGCTAACTAACTAACTAACTGTTTCAGGCTGGGTTCTCTAAAGAAGCAAAACCAGTAAAGCATGTAAATATATATATAGCTATAGATTTATATCAAGGAAATGGCTCATGTGACTGGAGAGGCTGAACGTCCTAAGTTGGTTGATCATGATATAGGCTTCTCCTGTTTTGCATAAGCACAGGGGTTGATGAACTAAGATTGGCGGGTCAGAGAGCAGGGCTCTTGCTCACAGGCTGTGAAGATAGATGAATCCCAAGATCAGCAAATAAGTTGCTAGCTCAAGTCCCAAGAAATGGAGGTCAGATGAACAGGAGGCAGCTACAGGCTCCAGGGCAGGCAAAAGCCAAAATGTCTACTTATATTGGGATACAGGCCCTACACACAAGGCAGCTGCCTTTCAACTGATTGGTATTCGCAGCAGATCCCATCATGGAGGGATCACATATGAACACAGAATCATGGCCCAGACAAGCTGAAACACAATCTTAACCATCACACTAATTAACAGCAACAACAAAAACACACACACACAAGAAAAAAAAAAATTAACTTTGTACCAGGTATAACACTGACCCTTTTCTCTGATATTCTTCTCTCTCAATGACACTCTCCCCCCGCCCCCCCCACAAGTTGAAGTGGACTCTTAAATGATTCTTAGCCATTCATCCCTATAAAATAGAACTATCGCTGATGTTTTTAGGTGCTGGGTTAACCAACACCTTTTGGTTTCTCTACCTATGTGTATCTTGTTTTCTGGTGCATTAAAAAAATTTTTTTTTCTTACATTTTCTGCTTTTATGTAGGCATGCATGTCCTCTGATTGTTTCTAGTTGGTCTACACATCCCTTGCATTTATTCCCAGACAGAACCCAGAACAGCATGTATGAGGCAGCTTCAATCATGCTCAATTTTGAATATTGACAGAAGTGCAGCCAGACTTAAAATATTCCATTGACTAGATGAAAAGATGGTTAGTAAGATGCCAACGTATAAATAGGCTGAGATATAGGATAATAAAATGGCAATGTATTTGTTCCTTCACCTGGAGTTTATTGGGCATGCTATTTCAATAATTAGTGATATAAAAAAATACAATGTCAGCATCAAATACTTTCCAAAGATATTTTGTGAAGCTTAGCAGATTGAAAACATGCTTTGGAGTTGAATGTTTTATGTGATAAAAAGTGAAGTTTATTATGCAGAAAGGCACACGAGTCACAGTTGACTAAAGCCTGTATTATATGCTATTGAAAGTGCAGTAGTAGAATATTCATTCATGCAACTCACATTCATAGATGCCTTTTATTCCAGGCGTGGGACTAGGTACTAACATGTACCAGTTAGTATCTACTCAGGAGACAGAAACCATAACAGCTACTTCAGCGCGGATAATTTAATATAAAAAACTGTGACGTAGGTATTGAAGAGCTGAAAAGGTAAAAAATGGAACACTAAGATATTACAGAGGTAGCAAATATAGAAAGCTCTTAGGGCTGAGGAAACAAAGAGAAGAAGTTGAAATTGTTCTCTTTAATCTGGAGGTGGGACAGGGAGTTGAAATGACTGCTCTCTTAGAGCAGCACTCTACACAGGGACAAAGAGGTTGGTTCTGGAAGGGTTAAAGAAGTCGATAGGGAATCAATTGCTGCCAATAAGATACATTACCATACTGGATTCAAGAAATGTTGCTAGGGTTATTCTGAAGGGCACAGCAAACCCAAAAGGAACAGGAAATGATCACGGAGGATGTCCCCTCTCTCCATCAAGCCTTCCAGTCTCTTTCTACTACCTTCTCCCTACAGAGAACCTAACAGTGAGCAAAGAAGCGACGTGGTGGGCAGAAGCCCAGCTCCAGCGCCACAAAGCAGAGGGTTGAAGGGCGAGTTGAAGCAGAGAGGCCGTATCTTAATAAAGGTACAGAGAGCCATAGAGCATTTACCTTGTCCTCAAGGAATTCACGTGCTAACAGGAGAGAGAAATTAATCAAACACTTGTAATAAGAACGTGTAGAAAATCTACAGAGGAGCTATTCATACATATACATTTTAAATTATGAATTTTAAAATATTACCATTTTATTACTACTGATAATAGTATATTTCATCGCAATGGGGAAATATGACACTCTACAATAATCATAGTGGGAAAGCTGAGATAGACCTTAGGAAACAATTTGGCCTTCTCCAAGCCATCATAATAAGGTATTTTTAAATAATTTCAGCCCAGATGCATTGAAGAGCTTGCCTCAAGTCACTTAGCTGATACACAGGGAGAGATGGGCTACAGTCCACCTGTCCTGTCTCACAGAAGAATGTTAGGTCTACCTCAGCATTTGGTGTCTTGCAAGGCATACTGAAAATACCACCCTTATTTCAAATCTGTATTTAAAAATCACTGATACAGCTAAATATTGCCAATGCAGTGGTATTACACATGAGTGACAGTGTTGTGAGCTGCACAACTTCCCACAGTCTATTTTTAAATCTTTAGATCTCTTTGACAAGATAGTCATGTAAGTGCCAATCTGCCTGACCCTTAAATACCCCGACTCACCATCCTCGCTTAACTAATATAAATCTGACTGTATTGAAGGAGAGGCACAGATATAGCATGTAAATAAATACATCATACTTTTGCCTAAAAGATTTATTTTGTAATGTTTTATAATAAAAGCAACAATTACAGATGAATATAATATGTATATACACATATCAACACACACACACAAACACAATAAAATGCTTATCCAGGTCTTCACTATAATTATATATGTGTAATTATTATAATTATATATATAATTATTATACATATAATTACATATATATGAAATTGTAGGTATGTGAACATAAATATATGAACATATATATGTGAAATTATATATATGTGTATATATATATGATTGTGAGGATAGTGGAAGACTGGGCAGTGTTTTGTTCTAGTGTACATAGGGTCTTTATAAGTTGGAACTGACTTGACCACACCTAACAACAATGATAGCAGCAAACACACACACACACATGTATATACATATATATATATATGTATGTATAGATATATAGATATATATGAGCCAGACTTGACAGCAAGGGGCATATACATAAAGTATTAAAAAGGCAGGAAAGAAAGAAAAGACTCTGAAACTTGCTCTTGAACATCAAATAGATGAAGCAAAAGGAAGAAACAACGAAGTAAAAGAGCTGAACAGAAGATTTCAAACGGTGACTCGAGAAGATAAAGTATTATAATGACATGTGGAAAGACCTGGAAATAGGAAACCAAAAGGGAAGAACACACTCAGTATTTTTCAAGCTGAAAGAACTGAAGAAAAAGTTCAAGCCTCAAGTTGTAATATTGAAGGATCCTACAAGGAAAATATTAAGTGATACAGGAAACACCAAAAGGAAAGGGAAGGAATACTCAGAGTCACTGTACCAGAAAGAATTGGTTAATGTTCAGCCATTCAAGCACATGTTCAGGTACCGATGGTACTGAAGGAAGAAGTCCAGGCTGCACTGAAGGCATTGGAGAAAAAGGAGGCTCGAGGAGTTGGTGGAATATCAGTTGCGGTGTTTCAACACATGCGGAAGTGTTCACTTGTCTGTGTCATGGAATTTGGAAGACAGCTACCTGGTCAACCAACTGGAACAGATCCATATTTATGCCTATTCCCAAGAAAGGTGAGCCAACCGAATGCAGAAATTATCAAACAATATCATTAATATGACACACAGTAAAATTTTGCTGAAGGCCATTCAAAAGTGGCTGCAGCAGTAATATCGACAGGGAACTGCCAGAAATTCAAGCTGGATTCAGAAGAAGGCATGGAACCAGGGATATTATTGCAAATATCAGATGGATCCTGGCTGAAAGCAGAGAATACCAGAAAGATGCTTACAAGCGTTTTACTGACTGTGCAAAGGCATCGACTGTGTGGGTCGTAATAAATTATGGATAACACTGCAAAGAATGGAAATTCCAGAGCACTTATTTGTGCTCATGAGAAACCTGTATATGGATCAAGAGTCAGTCATACTAACAGAACAAGGGAATACCGAGTGATTTAAAGTCAGGAAGGGTGTGCATCAGGGTCATATCCTTTCACCATATTTATTCAGTCTGTATGTTGAGCAAATAATCTGAGAAGCTGTGCTATATGAAGAAAAAAGGGGTACCAGGGTTGAAGGAAGTCTTATTAACAACCTGCATTATGCAGATGACACAACCTTCTTTGCTGAAAGTGAAGGGGACTTGAAACACTTACTGATGAAGATCAAAGACCACAGCCTTCAATATGGATTATACCTCAATATAAAGAAAACAAAAGTCCTCACAACTGAACCAATAAACAACATCATGGTGAACAGAGAAAAGACTGATGTTGTCCAGGACTCATTTTACTTGGATCCACAATCAACAGCCATGGAAGCAACAGTCAAGAAATGAAAAGACACATTGCATTGGGCAAATTTGCTGCAAAAGAACTCTTTAAAGTGTTAAAAAGCAAAGATGTCACTTTAAGGACTAAGGTGGGCCTGACCCAAGCCATGGTGTTTTCAATCACCTAACATGACGGCACTGGGGTGGTGGGTTAATATGAATATGAAAGCTGGACAATGAATAAGAAAGACTGAAGAAGAATTGATGCATTTGAATTGTGGTGCTGGCGAAGAATATTGAATATATCACGGACTTCCAGAAGAATAAACAAGCCTGTCTTGGAAGAAGTACAGCCAGAATTCTCCTTAGAAGCAAGGATGATGAGATTACTTCTCACATACTTTGGACATGTTTTCAAGAGGGATCAGTCCCTTGAGAAGGACATCAAGTAGAGTGTCAGCGAAGAAGAGGAAGATCCTCAATGAGATGAATTGACACAGAGGCTGCAACCATCGGCTCAACCGTAACAAGGATTGTGAGGATGGCGCAGCACCAGGCAGTGTTTTGTTTTGTTGTGCACAGGGTCATTATGAGTTGGAACTGACTCAACGGCACCTAATAACAACCTATATTACCGTTGCCCTCGAGTCGGTTCCAACTCATATATATGTATATATTTACACACACACGCACACACACACACAAGACAGTTGTTTTAAGTGTGGTTCATCTTAACTTGAATACTTCGTAAGTCGGGGACTACCTTTATAATAAAGACCTAGCTAAGGAGCTCTGGTGGTGCTGTGGTTAAGTGCTGGCTGCTAAGTAAAAGGTCATGGGTTCAAACCTAGCAGCTGCTGTACATAATTATGTATATATGCGCATAATTATATATATATGTATGTACGTGTGTGTTGTTGTTGTTAGGTGCCATCGAATGAGTTCCAACTCATAGTGACCCTATGCACAACAGAAGGAAACACTGCCTGGCCCTGTGCCATCCTCACAATCCTTGTTATGCTTGAGCCCATTGTTGCAGACACTGTGTCAATCCATCGTGTTTGCTGTCTTTCACTGACCTACTTTACCAAGCGTGATGTCCTTCTCCAGGGATGATCTCTCCTGATAACTTCCAGAGTATGTGAGATGTAGTCTTGCTATCCTTGCTTCCAAGGAGCATTCTGGCTATACTTCTTCCAAGACAGATTTGTCCATTCTTTTGCCAATCCATGGTATATTCAATATTCTTCACCAACACCATAATTCAAAGACTTTAATATATATACATAATTATAACACATGTAGTACCCAACTCATGACAGGTTTCCATTCTGACAACTCTGCCGTAAGTTGGTTCTAACATAAGTCAAATATCTCTTTTTTGTTTTAGTTTTCATTATTGTTGCCTTTTGAAAAATATTTTATTGCATTTTAGGTGAAAGTTTACACAGCAAATTAGGTTCCCCTTTAACAGTTTTTATACAAATTGTTCTGTGACATTAGTTATGATTTTTACAATGTGTCAGCATTTTCATTACTTCCATTCTGTTTGTTCTGTTTCCATTGATCTAGCTTCCCTTCCCCTCCAAGACTTCTCATCTTTGCTTTTATGTAAATGTTGACTGTTTGTTCTCATAGAGTTGATTGTTTAAGTGAGCTTATTATTGCCTTTTGTTATCAGTAGCATTATAAATCTGCTCTTTATTTGTCTTTGGGACTTGGAAACGTTGCCTATAAACAAGCAAATATGGGCTGCAACATTGTGTGTAGTACATATTACTAATGATATGATGTACACACACATACACACACACACAAAAGATAGTTCTAAGTGTGGTTCATCGTAACTTGAATACATTGTAAGTCAGGGACTACCTGTATGGTAAGGACCTAGCTACAAAGCCCTGGTGGTGCAGTGGTTAAGCACTAGCTGCTAACTAAATGGTTAGAGGTTCAAACCTACCAGCCACTCTGAGGAAGAAAGATGTGTCAGTCTGCTTGCTTAAAGATTACAGCCTTGGAAAAGCTATGGGGCTCTCCCATAAGGTTGCTATGAGTCAGAATCAACTCGATGGCAATGAGTTTTGTTTTTGGTTAAGAAGTCCTAGATGAGTATTCTTTTTTTTTTCCTTCCATGTAGCTTCACAGTTCCTTGAACACGATGCATAAGAGGTAGTTGTGGCATTGGCCTTAGGAGCATGGTACTGGCACCAGAAATCCAGCTGGACTGTCAGAACTCAACTAGCTCTTATACAATATGCCCCTTCCCCAACAACTGCAACATATAAATATCATAAAGATGTTGCTTTGTTGATTCAAACCTTCCTTCTAGTCGGTTCTCTATTTAGTTCACTAATACACACATATTTAATATTCAGATATAGATGTTTCACTTTCAATTTTTTAGTTGCAATGTAGATGTTTGATTTTCCTCAAAGTGTTAGAGATAAATATATCAATTTTATAGCAATAATGTTGAATCTCAATCTTTCTATTTAATTTCTTTTTTTTCTGGACTTTGAACATCTATTTGGGGTTAGAATTCAAACTTCCCATAAAAGTAAAAGAATGATAACACACTACAATTCACGGTTGACCAAATGCCTTTACGTGAGGTGGCTGAGCCTCTCGACAGCCTTGTTCTAATGCCTACATCTCCAGTTCTATCTGTGGAAGCTAGGGAGTGGGGGCATTTCAGAAGCCTGCCTAGGGTTCTCTACCTTTTAGTAGTTTTCTGGGGCTCACGAAAGGTAGTGTCTCTCTTATTGAGACATAGAATTATTCCCAAAAAGGGCTGTGCATATGTATGTCTTAGCTGAAAAAAAAAAAAAAATAGGACTAAAACTGAGCAAGACAGTTTGAATGATTCCAAAATAATAGAAGTAGCAAATCCATGCAATGCTTGCCACATGTTAGGCACTCTTCTAAGAACTTTATATATATATATATTAACTCATTTAATCCTCACAAGAATCCTGTGGGGTTGGTGCTGTTATTGTCATCCCTATTTTACAGACGGAGGAGCTGAGACCCAGATGTTAAAACACAACTGGTAATAGTGGAGCCAGGATTCAAGCTCAGAAAGTTCGGCTATAACATCTGTGTGTTTACCCACATACAATATTGCTTATCAAATAATGGAAAAGTATGACCTGCATTTCTTACTTCTTAGGTCTTGTGCCAATTTGCCTTATGTGATATTTTATTCATTTTTTACATAACATGATCATACAGGCACTATTCTTACCTCCATTTTACAGGTGAAGAAATGAAGAACAGAGAGGTAAAGCTATGGTCCCAAGGGCACCTAACTAGTAAATGCAGAGCATGGCTACGGATCCCTATATCCAGCAATAATGAGTCAGAATTTCTAGCGGTAAGTCCTAGAAATTGGCATTTTATCAAGGGCTCTGATAATTTTGCACACACTAAAGTTTGCGAATCAAGGTTGTAGGGACCAAGATTCTCTTAATGCAGAGTTGGTGCTAATCCCGTATTTTACATCGGAATAGCATGGTTTACATGTCTAGAGTACATTTAATAAATTGGTAAATGAACTCTACAAACTTTTAGGGAACGGCTCTTAAGAGCTCAGCTAAACCCTTGAGCTAGAAATTTGAATAAGAAATGGTCCTTGCTTTCAAGGTCATCAAAAAGTAGCCGGAGAAGAAGATACAAGGATATATGTCTGTAATATAACAAGGAAAATACTGTAATAGAGATGTGATTAAAAGGCCAAGTGATCAGGGAGAAGGGATTAACTAATTCAACTTGGAAGAGCCCAGGCAAATTCACAGGTAAGATTATATTTCAACTGGATTTGAAGAATTTCTAGAAGCTCAGCAAGAATAAAGAGAATTTCCAGGGAGAGTGAAAGCATGGAGATTATGTAGTGTATTTGATTTACTGTAGAAATCTCAGTGAGACTAGGCTCATAGGGCATGTGTTTGAGAGTGACAGATGGAAAAGCAGATGTTTCATCCTTCATTTCAGGGTGTATTGGAATGTTTCCTCCAGTTAGCTTCAAAGTAGGGGCAATTCTTCATATCTCATGTTTGGAATCACTTTTATCTTGACAGCCCCTGTGCAGTTCTAGTTAATTTATCTAAATTATTGACACAATTAACTGTTCTCATTTCACATCTTCCTCTGATTCTAATGTATCTCATTAACTCAGTGACATTAGATGAAGCTTAACACATTAGGTCTTAACAGCCCAAGGTATTTTCCTAAACATTCACTGCCTAATTATGAAAGTAATAAGGAAAATAAAGATACATTCAGGATAGGGATGCTTGGAGATTATGGGCCTTAAATGTATCTGATACCTAAAGTTTTAAATCTAGAGGATATATTCTAACATCCCTATGTTTACAGTGAAATAACAAAGGCCTCAGAATGAGACACTCAGATGCTTATGAGTATCTTCTTAGATCTTTGTGTGGCAGGTCACACATTATTTAGAATCTTAATTCTAAATAAACATCAAAGCAAAAGTAATGTATGCAATCGTTTCTGGGTAATAACACGATAGACTCATTATCTTAGAAATGGAGCACCATCGCTTTTTTCATTCACAGAATAAATTGAGATCATACTCTGCATTTTCTCACTCCCTAGTGACAGGAAGGAAGTTGAGGATTAATATGTACTGATGTTCCATTATGTGCTAGAACCTGTTCTAGGTGCCTTGTGACATAGATCGCAAATTCTATATGAAGAGAATCAAAGACAGCAAGTGGCCCATAAGTCAGGGCTGCCCCTAGCATGGCAAGATCCAGGAAAATATTTTTTGTAGGGCACATGTCTATGTAAACAATTTGATTTAAAATGTATTATAAAATTCATGGGACTATGTGAGGTATAGTGATTTGTTGATAAAGAGGGAATAATAGGTGGAGAAGAAGTACTTACTCATTTGTTTATTATCTAATCAGTGCATGCAAAGATTTTTCCTAGTGCCAAGGGCATCATTTCCTCCTCTCCACAACCACGAATCATCTCTTCTTATCAATTGTACTGTTGCTAATTTCATTACTTCCATCATGATGAACAAAAGCTAGCTAAAAAGTTCTTGTTTATAATGCCATAACTCTTCAGAGCTTATTTATAATTAAACAACATGAATCTTCTTGCTTCTGCCATTCTTTAATATCACTTAGTCTGCCTGTTACCGTAGAGTCGATTCCCACCCATAGCGACACTAGAGGAAAGAAAACTGCCCCATAAGGTTTCCAACAGCCGGTGGATTGGAACTGCCAACCTTTTGGTTAGCAACCATATCACTTAGCCACTTATGTAATGCTAATTATGTCATTACTTAAGACACTGTATCTGATTGTAATTATGTTTCATCAATGATGACCACAAATGCAAGTTTCATTCAGAATTTGCAGGAAAATGTGAATGAGCATTAATTTTATGATAACTTTAAATTACTGTTCAGAATTTTGTAGTGGTAATGTAGAACAATACATCTTCTATCTGTACTTCCATTGAACTCTTTAGACAGTAATCATGGCATTCCTCAATGCTGTCCACATCCCTGACTTCTACACATTGCCACCAGTGGGGAGGATAGGTGAAGGACAATTGGGTAGAGAAAGAAGAGTAATCTCATTCATTCAAAGAATGTCTCTTTCTTGTCCAGCCTGGCTTAAGGTCCTTCTAGTTAACATGATGTTACTTCATTGATGACAGAGAAGAGACGACCTGATCAGAAGTGTCTGGTGGCATTGTGGAGAAATGGTCTTGAAAACCCTCAGAGGAAAAAGTCAAGCCAACCTAGAGGCTTGACATGTGGTACAGAGTGTATGGAGGGGGCGGAAAGACTGCTTTGCCAATCAGCAGTAGAGTATGCATGCAGTCGCCTCTGCTGCCCTTGGGGACTGTAGGCCATAGGTGGCACCACTGATGAAATGTACAGGGGTGAGAGCCAAATCATAGGCCCAAGGGTTGTTGACGGATTGTTGATAGTCCAAAGACCTGACCTTGTTCTACGTCTGAAGGCTGGTGGGAATGGTCCACTAGCTAGTCTGCCTAAACATGGGATGATGTATAGGCATAAGTTTTGAAGCTCTTCTTCACAGTGCCCCACTTGGTAAAGACCTTGAGTCCCTAATCCAGTGGCACAGGCAGTGGGAGAAGAAACACAGCATCCCCTTCACCATTCCTCAGGCTGCTGAATTTGCTAGTTTTATAGCAACAAAACCCTGGTTGCATAGTGGTTAAGTGCTATGACTGCTTACCAAGAGGTTGGCAGTTTGAATCCACCAGGCTGTCCTTGGAAACTCTATGGGACGGTTCTACTCTGTCCTATAGGGTCGCTATGAGTCAGAATAGACTTGACGGAAGTGGGT
Source organism: Loxodonta africana (assembly GCF_030014295.1). Taxonomy (NCBI): domain Eukaryota; kingdom Metazoa; phylum Chordata; class Mammalia; order Proboscidea; family Elephantidae; genus Loxodonta; species Loxodonta africana. The sequence continues at coordinate 223,661,907 of NC_087342.1, read as the reverse complement.
TTGGTTTTTGGGTTTATAGCAACGAAGAAAACTAGTTATCCTCAACAATTATGTTTTTCATTTCAGCTCCATGGTCTTGCAATTAGTATTTCTCCTGGATTCTGGAATTGATTTGGCTATCAGACTTAGTATTCATTATTTTTTTGAGTTTTTGGAATCTTCCTAAGTATTGAACTAAGGACATATGAGGAGCTGAGTCATGGATTCCTACACAGACGCCATTTTAGAAAGGCAGCTTCAACCACTATGAAACAACCAGGAAGCAGTCTCACTTTCCTTACCTAATTATGGATTTTTCTATTTACATACAAAGACTACAAAAAAAAAAAAAAAAAAAAAAAAACCAATTGCGTTGACTTTGAATTGATTCATAGGATTTTTAATGGCTGTGATCTGATCACGAGATCTTTCATCCAAGGCACCTCTGAGTGGATTTAAGCTGCCAGTCTTTCAGTTAGTAGCTAAGTGTTTGACCATTTGCACCACCAACGGACTCTGAAAAACTACAACTACCTGAAAATAAGAAGAGTAAGTAGTAAAGAATTACATCCTGCAAGAAGTAATATCAAGTCTTAAAATGCCTTCCAAAGGAGTAATGCAGGAAAAGCACTGCTATAATACTTGCTCAGAATGACAGTTTTCAATTTATTCTATATATTCATAGTTGTGTAATATTTTAAAGAAAGATACAGCGTAATACAAGGAGATTACAGATTAGCTAACATCACTGCACTAGATAATGCCTGCAACACTGTCCTTTTCATATGGAAATGCGATAGTAATTCTTCCCAAGCAGAAGAATAAGCTTGCCGAGTCATCATCTTAAATACATTGTGTTTAAGAAACAAAAACCTTCATGATTTTAACATGATTTTCCCCACCCTTCACTCTGTGCCATTCATACTGTTAATCTGAAGCTTGGAAAACCCGGTTGCATAGTGGTTAAGAACTACTGCTGCTAATCAAAAGGTCGGCATTTCAAATTCACCAAGAGCTCCTTGGAAACTCTCTGGGGCAGTTCTGCTCTGTCCTATAAGATCGCTATGAGTGGGAATCAACTTGACTCCAATGGTTTTGGTTTTTCGGTTTTTAATGTGAGGCATAGAGTCAATGTGTGAGTCTTACTCTTTGGTAAACCCAAAAAACCAAACTCGCTGCCTTCGAGTTGATTCTGACTCACAGTGATCCTACAGGACAGAGTAGAACTGCCCCAGGGAGTTTCCAAGGAGCTCCTGGTAGATTCTAACTGCTGACCTTTTGGTTATCACTTAACCACTATGCCACCAGGGTTTCCACTCTTTTGGTAGGAATTATAAAAATAATATTTGAAATAAAAGACTAAATACAAAATAAAAGAAATATTTAAAATTATAAGAGCAATACATACTCTTTAAGAAAATTTAGCACACTTGTGGAGACCATGGCCTTGGGGAATATCTAGCTCAATTGGCATAACAGAGCTTATGAAGAAAGTGTTCTACATTCCACTTTGGTGAGTAATGTCTGGGGTCTTAAAAGCTCGTGAGCAGCCAACTAAGATACTCCACTGGTCGCACCCAGCCTGGCGCAAGGGAGAATGAAGAAAAATGAAGACACAAGGGAAAGATTAGTCCAAAGGAATAATGGACCACAACTATCACGGCCTCCACCAGACTAAGTTCAGCATAACCAGATGGTGCCCGGGTACCACCACCGACTGTTCTGACAGGGATCACAATACAGGGCCTTGTACAGAACTGGAGAAAAATGTAGAACAAAATTCTAACTCACAAAAGAAAAAAAGAATAGACTTACTGGTCTGACAGAGACTGGAGAAACCCCGAGAGTATGGTCCCTGGGCAACCTTTATAGCTCAGTAATGAGTTCACTCCTGAGGTTCAATATTCAGCCCTAAGATTGTTATTGTTGTTGCTGTTAGATGCCATCCAGTTGGTTCTGACTCATAGCAATGCTATGTACAACAGAATGAAACACAGCTAGGTGCTGCACTATCCTCACAGTTGTTGCTCTCTTGAGCCCATTGTTACAGCCACTGTGTATTCTATCTCATTGAAGGTCTTCCTCTTTCTCGCTGATCCTCTAGTTTACCAATTATGAGGTCCTTCTCCAGGGACTGATTCCTCCTGATAACATGTCCAAAGTATCTGAGATGTAGTCTCATCACCCTTGCTTCTAAGAAGCATTCTGGCTGTACTTCCTCCAAGACACATTTGTGCATTCTTTTGGAAATTCATGGTATATTCAATATTCTTCCCTAACACCACAATTCAAAGGCATCAATTCTTCTTCAATCTTCCTTATTCACTGTCTAACTTTTGCATGCATATGAGGAGATTGAAAACATCATGGCTTAAGTCAGGTGCACCTTAGTCCTCAAGGTGACATCTTTGCTTTTCAACACTTTGAAGTGATCTTTTGCAGCTGATTTCTTGACTGCTGTTTCCATGGGTGTTGATGGTAGATCTGAGTAAAAAGAATTCCTTGACAACCTCAAACTTTTCTCCTTTTATATGATGTTGCTTATTGGTCGAGTTGTGGGATTTTCTGTTTTCTTTATGTTAAGGTGTAATCCATACTGAAGTAGTGGTCTTTGATCTTCATCAGTAAGTGCTTCAAGTCTTCTTCATGTTCAGCAAGCAAGGTTGTGTTAACTGCATAATGCAGGCTGTTAATGAGTCTTTGTCCAATCCTGGTGCCCCATTCTTCTTCATCTAGTCCAGTTTCTCAGATTATTTGCTCAGCATACAGGTTGAATACGTATGGTGAAAGGATACAGTCTGGACGCACACACCTTTCCTGACTTTAAACTATGAAGTATCCCCTTGTTCTGTTTGAATTACTGCTTTTTGATCCATGTACAGATTCCTTATGAGCACAATTCAGTGTTCTGGAATTCCCATTCTTCACAATGTTATCCATAATTTTGTTATGATCCACACAGTCAAATGCCTTTGCATAGTCAATAAAACACAGGTAAACACCTTTCTGGAAATTTCTGCTTTCAGCCAATTCCCTCTGACATCAGCAATGATATCCCTGGTTCCACTTCCTCTTCTAAATTTAGCTTGAATTTCTGGCAGTTTCTTATCGATATACTGCTGCAGCTGATTTTGAATAATCTTCAGCAAAATTTTGCTTGCCTGTGATATTAATGATATTCCTACATAATTTCCACATTCAGTTGGATCACCTTTCTTGGGAATAGGCATAAATATGGATCTCTTCCACTTGGTTGGCCAGGTAGCTGTCTTCCAAATTTCTTGATATGGACAAGTAAGCACTTTCAGAGCTGCATCCATTTATTGAAACATCTCAACTGATATTCCATCAATTCCCAGAGACTTGTTTTTTGCCATTGCCTTCAGTGCAGCTTGGACTTTTTCCTTCAGAACCATCAGTTCCTGATTATATGTTACCTCCTGAAATGGTTGAATGTTGACCAATTCTTTTGGAATAGTGAATTTGTATTCCTTCTATCGTCTTTTGATGCATCCTGAGTCTTTTAATATTTTCCCCATAGAATCCTTCAGTATTGCATCTTGAGGCTTGATTTTTTTCCTCAATTCTATCAGCTTGAGAAATGCTGAGTGTATCCTTCCCTTTTGGTTTTCTACCTCCAGCTCTTTGCACATGTCATCATAATACTTTACTTATCTTCTCAAGCCAACCTTTGGAATCTTCTGTTCAGCTCTTTTAGTTTGTCATTTTTTCCTTTTGCTTTAGCTGCTCAGCATTCAAGAGCAAGTTTCAGAATCTCTTCAGACATCCATTTAGGTCTTTTCTTTTTTTCCTGTTTTTTAATGACCTCTTGCTTTCTTCCTGTGTGATGTCTTTGATGTCATTCCACAACTCATCTGGTCTTTGGTCATTTGTGTTCAAAGTGTCAAATGTATTCTTGAGACGGTCTCTAAATGCAAGTGCAACATACCCAAGGTTGTATTTTGGCTCTTCTGGAGTTGTTCTAATTTTCTTCAGTTTCAACTTGAACTTGCATATGCACAGTAGATGGTCTGTTCCACAATTGGCTCCTGGCCTTATTCTGACTGATGTTACTGAGCTTTTCCATTGTCTTTTTGCACAGAAGTAGTCTATTGGATTCCTGTGTTCCATCTGGTGAGATCCATGTGTATAGTCACCATTTATGGTGGTGAAAAAGGTATTTGCAATGAAAATGTCAACGGTCTTGCAAAATTCAATCATGCATTCTCTGGCATTGTTTCTATCACCAAGGTCATATTTTTCCAGCTACCAATCCTTCTTTTTTTCATCTTTCACTTTTCAATCACCAATAATTATGAATGCATCCTGATTGCATGTTTGATCAATTTCAGACTGCAGAAATTGGTGAAAAGCTTCAATTTCTTCATCTTTGGCCTTAGTGGTTGGTGTGTAAATTTGAATAGTAGTCGTATTAACTGGTCTTTGTTGTAGGTGTATGGATATTATCATATCACTGACAGTGTTGTACTTCAGGATAGATCTTGAAATGTTCTTTTTGACAATGAATGTAATGCCATTTCTCTTCAAGTTGTCATTCTCAGCACTGTAGACCTTATGATTTTCCATTTCAAAATGGCCAATACCAGTCCACTTCAGCTCACTAATGCCTGGGTTATAAATATTTATGGGTTCCACTTCATTTCTGATGACTTCCAATTTTCCTACATTCATACTTTGTACATTCTACATTCTGATTGTTAATGGATATTTGTAGTTGTTTCTTCTCATTTTGAGTTGGGCCACATCAGCAAATGAAGGTCCCAAAAGCTTGACTGCGTTCATATCAGTAAGGTCAACTCTGCTTTGAGGAGGCAGCTCTTCTCCAGTCGTCTTTTGAGTGCCTTCCAACCTGAGGGGCCTAACTTCTGGCATTATATCAGACAATGTTCTGCTGCTGTTCACAAGGTTTTCACTGGCTAAATCTTCTCAGAATCTTCAGCTTCTGGGTCCACATCTTCCTAGTCTGTCTTAATCTGGAAGATCAGCCAAAGATTTGATAGACCCATAAGAAAAAAATATGTGACTAAAGGGGCATACCAGCCCAGGGCAATGATGAGAAGGTGGAAGAGGACAGGAAAGCTGGTAATGGGGAACCCAAGGTCAAGAAGGGGAGAGTGTTGGCATACTATGTGGCTGGAAACCAACATCACAAAATAATATGTGCGTTAATTGTCTAATGAGAAACCAGTTTGCTCTGTAAACCTTCATCTAAAGTAAAATAAAGGAAAGAAAATATAGCACAGCATGCTTTAGGCCATCATGCTTGGTAAAGTAGAGGGTCATTGATAAAAAAGAAGACCCTCTACAAGATGGATTGAGACAGTAGTTGCAACAATTAAGTGTAGCAATGATTGTGAGGATGGCGCAGGACAGCGCAATATTTTGTTCTGTTGTACACAGGGTCTCTATTAGTCAGAACTGACTTGATGGCACCTAACAACATTGACAAAAATAAAATAAAATAACATTTGGTAATACATTGAAATCTGTGAGAGCCAGAACTTAATGGGATTACCTTGTTCTTCTGGGCCTTGCAAGTTTTCTGCCTTTGACAGGGTGCAGCCTTACCATTGTTCTAGCACTTTTTTTTAATGGAAAATATTTCAGTTTTCCTTCTCTGACAGGTTTCCACCTTACTCAGGTTCTGGCTTTTGCAGATTTTGCTGTGTTTTGATTTGTAACATGTCAGGTTTTTTTTTTTTTTTTTTGCCAAATGTATGTATGGATGTGTTAATATCTAAAGGACTTCATAACTTGCTTTCACCTAACAACTTTTGAAATATTTTTTATTAGAATTATTTTAACAAAAGTATTACATTATATAAGTATATACATTTAAAAAAAAAAAAACATTGCTCTTGAGTTGATTCTGACTCATAGCAACACTATAGGACAGAGTAGAACTGCCACAAAAGGTTTCCAAGGAGCTGCTAGTGGATTCAAACTGCTGAAATTTTGTTTAGTAGCTGAACATTTAATCATTTCACTGCCTGGTCTCCATATAAGCATACTGCACTGGGTTTTGGGTTATGATCAATTTAACCAATTTCTCATTGCTAAGCATGTAGACATCATGACAAGTGGAAAAAAAATGAAGTTGTCAAAGATTTCATTCTACTTGTATTAACAATCAATGTTCTTGGAAGCAGTAGTTAACAAATCAAACAACAAATTACATTGGGAAAATCTGTTGCAAAAGAACTTTTTAAATTTTAAAAAAGCAAAGATGTCATTTTAGTGACCAAGGTGCAACTGACCCAAGCTGCGGTGTTTTCAACTGCTTCATACGCATGTGAGAGCTGAACAATGAAAAAAGAAGACCAAAGAAAAAGTGACATATTCGAATTGTGGTGTTGGTGAAGAAGACTGAATATATCACGGATTGCCTGAAGAACCAACAAATCTGTTTCGGAGGAAGTACAACGAGAATGCTCCTTAGAAGTGAGAATGGGGAAACTTTGTCTCACTTTTGATGTGTTATCAGGAGGGACCAGTTCCTGTAGGACATCATGCTTGGTAAAGTAGAGGGTCAGCAAAAAAGAAGGAGACCCTCAATGGATGGATTGACACAGTGTTGGCAACAATGGGCTTAAACACAGCAACGATTGTGAAAATGGCCCAGAAATGGGAAATGTTTCATTCTGTTATACGTAAGGTTGCTATGAGTCAGAGCTGATTCCACCGCACCTAGCAACAACATATAACTTTATTTTAAGAAAATAACAGATGCAACCAAGACGTAAAGGATATTCTGTATAACATAATTTATTAATAACAAAATTATAAGAAGCCCAATTGTATACAAATAACATTAAATAAATGGTAATTGAAATATAATAAAAATACGGTAGAAAAATACATAACTTCTGAAACTGGATATTTGAACAACATTTCATTATTTTGGAAGAATGCTCAAGATATAATTTTAAGCAGAAATAACAGTTGAGGTATGTGTGCAGCATGCTCTAACTTCCAAAGAAGATTGCATTCAAATTGTATTTTTCTTGAAATACATTATTTCAGTTTTTCAACATGAATATTTATTACTATAAAAAATAAGTTTAAAATGGAATAATGTTTTTCGAAAAACAAATACGCAATTATAAGATCAAAGAGAAATGACTTTTCTTCCCTTGGACATAATTTTGTAAAGATTAATTATGAACTTGTTTCTGATTTTTGATAGCTTCAAGTGCACATACCTAGGTTTAGTCACCACGATTAGCAAACAAGCAGGAGTGTCTCTTAATTATAATGACAGATGCATTTAGTGACTCATTAATATTTATGGTAGAATATAGTCAGTTGTAATTTAAAAAATAATTTCCTGAAGTTTCTTTCAAGCCACAAAACATCAGAAGTTTTTATGTTGGAAGCTTCTCTAAACAGTGGTAAAATCTGGTAGATTAAAAAAGCCAAAGGACTTATATTCAAACATCTACAATTGAATTGACACCGTCTCTTTTATCTTAGGGCTGACTCACTTTTCATGGAAAAAGAAATTATATATAAATATATATACATGCATGTGTGTGTATATATATATGTATATATACTCACATACATATTTTATTTCCCTGAAGTCTCTTCTAAAAGTTATTCCAGTAGTTTGTCTTCTTCTGTACTCAATACCTTACATATTTTATATAATTATTTGTATTTTTGCAATCAGAATGAGATTTAATTCTTATATATACATAGTACAATGGACACATAGTACGAAAAAAACCAAACCCATTGCCATCGAATCAATTCCCACTCATAGCGACCCTATAGGATGGAGCAGAACTGACCCATAGAGTTTCCAAGGAGCACCTGGTGGATTCGAACTGCTGACCTTTTGGTTAGCAGCCGTAGCTCTTAACCACTATGCCACCAAGGTTTATGGCCTGTATCTATTAGGGACAAAATAAATATGACTAAGCTGATTTTAAACATATATGACTGTATTCAGAGCTGACTTCATGGGCTCCTGTGCTTGGAAGGGCTCCACCTTGGTTTCATGCTCTGCTTTCACTGTCTTGATATTTTTAATAATTTTTGAACAAGGGATCCTGCATTTCAATTTTCTACTGGACTCTGTGATTTATGTAGTTTTTCTTGACAGTCTTGTTAGGTATTTTTTGGAGCAAACAACATTATATTAAAACCACAACTGAAACTAGCCTAAGCAAAAAAAGGAAATTTGGGGGGCCATATGTCAGATAAGGCCAGTGAATGTATAAATTCAGGTGAGGCTTTATCCAGGCCTCATACTATGGGATCAAATTCTGCTCCCTCAGCACCGTCTCTGTTCTCAGGCTGACTGGCCCTCATGTTTTGATACCAAGATGGCTGCCAGCAGCTTCTGGAACTTCCTGCTTTATTGTTCTTTTTTGTTCTATATTGTTCTTTTCCAGGAAGGAAGAGTATCTCTTCTCCAAATCTTTAAGGCAAAGTTCTGGAATTCACTCTGGTTGACTTAACTGAATCTGTTTCTAAAAAAAAAAAAAAAAGTCATTAAGGCAAGCAAGAGGAATGCAATGATGCTGGTTATCATATGCCTTAGCCACAGGAATGCCTCTACAGACACATAGGAGTTGAGTTGACTTTTCCTGAGGCTGCCTCCTGTAGAAATGAATGAAACCAGGGCACTGCAACCAAGAAAAGAGGAGATGGATGTTGGAAGGTAAAATTTATTTTGATGACTTTACAGAGAAAATAGAAGTTTACTGAAGAAAATAAAAAGCAACATCACTGATTTTACTTGAAAAACTGAGAGAATAGTAAGGGCATATAAATTGCATTTGCATAAATTTTTCTTATATTCTCTGCTATGTAGCTGCGACAACAAAGGCCTATGCCAAGAAATTTGGCAGACAGCTACCTGGCCAACCAACTGAGAGATCCACATTTATGCCTATTCCCAAGAAAGGTGATCCAACCAAACGCAGAAATTATCAAACAGTGTCATTAATATCACAGGCAAGTAAAATTGTGCTGAAGATCATTCAAAAGTGGCTGCAGCAGTACATCAGCAGGGGACTTCCAGAAATTCGGGCTGGATTCAGAAGAGGGCGTGGAACCAGGGACATCATTGCTGATGTCAGATGGATCCTGGCTGAACACAGAGAATACCAGAAGGATGTTTACCTGTGTTTTATTGACTAGGCAAACACATTTGACTGTGTGGGTCATAACAAATTCTGGATAATATTGTGAAGAATGAGAACCCCAGAACACTTAATTGTGCTCATGTACATCATGAGGCAGTTCTTCAGACAGAACAAGGGGATACTGCATGGTTTAAAGTCCGGAAAGTTGTACGTCAGAGTTGTATCATTTCACCATACCTGTTCAATCCATATGCTGAGCAAATAATCCGAGAAGCTGGACTATATGAAGAAGAACGAGGCATCAGGATTGGTGGAAGACTCATTAACAACCTGCACTATGCAGATGACAAAACCTTTCTTACTGAAAGCGGAGAGGACTTGAAGCACTTACTAATGAAGATCAAAGACCACAGGCTTCAGTATGGATTGCACTTCAACATAAAGAAAACAAAAATCCTCACAACTGGACCAATAAGCAACACCGTGATAAATGGAGAAAAGGTTGAAGTGGTCAAGGATTTCATTTTACTTGGATCCACAATCAACACCCATTGAAGCAGCAGTCAAGAAATTAAAAGATGATTGTATTGGGTAAATCTGCTGCAAAAGACCTCTTTAAAGTTTTGAAAAGCCAAAATGTCACCTTGAAGAATAAGGTGCACCTGACCTAAGTCATGGTGTTTTCACTCTTCTGTTATGAATGTGAAAGCTGAAGAAAGAATAAGGAAGGCAGAAGAAAAATTGACCCCTTTGAATTATGGTGTTGGTGAAGAATATTGAATATACCATGGACTGCCAAAAGAACAAACAAATCTGTTTTGAAAGAAGTACAAACAGAATGCTCCTTAGAAGCAAGGATGGGGAGGCTGCATCTTACATATTTTGGACATGATGTCAGGAAAGATCAGTCCCTGGAGAAGGACATCATGCTTGGTAAAGTACAGGGTCAATGAAAACAAGGAAGACCCTCAACTAGATGGATTGATGCAGTGGCTGCAACAATGGGCTCAAGCATCACAAGGACTGTGGGCATGGTGCAGGACTGGGCGGTGTTTTGTTCTCTTGTACATAGGGTCACTATGAGTTGGAACTGATTCAACAGCACCTAAGGACAACAACAACATGTAGGTGCAACTCAAATATTTGATAATTGACCAACATAGATTTAATATGCTAGAATGGGATAGTTTTATATCCAAAATATATATTAAGATCAATATTGCTCCCAGCTATAAAAAAGACCCTCTACTGAAAGAGCTTAGAATAAATATAAGGCATTTGCTAGCATGCAGGCAAGGTAGCTAGGGATTTGGAGTATCTTTATAACTCCCAAGATTTAAGACATGTCAGATACTCTATTATTTTGTACAAAGCAATGAGGGGCCAGGCCACAATGCCAGAGTATTCTTCCTCTCACACACTAAAATTAGAGAGTTTTTTTTTTTTTTCCTTCAATGAAACAGAAGGCTATATCACCTGTAAACCGGACTAACAGAATTATTCTTACTCTGCCAAGGCTTATTAACTTTCCATTCCAATGGCATTATTTAACTACCAGGACCAAAAAAGGACAGAGCAGGTTAAATGCAGAACAGAATAGCAGTTCTATGAGGTCAAAGTCATTTCCAAAACACAGCCAGGCTATCCTTAATGTAGTTTATCATTGCCATTATCTACTTTGTATGTATATGTCTTGTATTCAGCAGAAAATATACCGATTTAACCTTGCAAGACAATATTTTGAAGAGGAAAATGGTCACATCTTTTAGAAAAGGTTAACTTCAATTTTTTTTTAAAGTGAAGCTCGTGCTTTATTTTAGTGTCAATCCTGAATTATCTTAAAAACACAAATTAAATGTGTAACTCATGTTTTGTCTTTAGGTGCCGTCCAGTCGGTTCCGACTCACAGCGACCCCATGCACAACAGGACGAAACACTGCCTGGTCCTGAGCCATCCTTACAATCGTTGTTATGCTTGAGCTCACTATTGCAGCCACTGTGTCAATCCACCTTGTTGAGGGTCTCCCTCTTTTGCACTGACCCTGTACTCTGCCAAGCATGATGTCCTTCTCCAGGGACTGATCCCTCCTGAAAACAAGTCCAAAGTGTGTAAAACGCAGTTTCTGCATCCTTGCCTCTAAGCAGCATTCTGGCTGTACTTCTTCTAAGATAGATTTGTTTGTTCTTTTGGCAGTCCGTGGTGTATTCAATATTCTTCGCCAACACCACAGTTCAAAGCCATCAATTCTTGTTTGGTCTTCCTTATTCATTGTCCAGCTTTCACATGCATATGATGCAATTGAAAATACCATGGCTTGGGTCAGGCGCACCTTAGTCTTCAAGGTGACATCTTTGCTCTTCAACACTTTGAAGAGGTCTTTTGCAGCAGATTTACCTAATGCAATGTGTCTTTTGATTTCTTGACTGCTGCTTCCATGGCTGTTGATTGTGGATCCAAGTAAAATGAAATCCTTGACAACTTCAATCTTTTCTCCGTTTATCATGATGTTGCTCATTGGTCCAGCTGTGAGGACTTTTGTTTTCCTTATGTTGAGGTGCAATCCATACTGAAGGCTGTGGTCTTTGATCTTCATTAGTAAGTGCTTCAAGTCCTCTTCACTTTCAGCAAGCAAGGTTGTGTCATCTGCGTAATGCAGGTTGTTAATGAGTCTTCCTCCCATCCTGATGCCCTGTTCTTCCTCATATAGTCCTGCTTCTTGGATTATTTGCTCAGCATACAGATTGAATAGGTATGGTGAAAGAATACAACCCTGATGCACACATTTCCTGACTTTAAGCCAATCAGTATCCCCTTGTTCTGTCTGAACAACTGCCTCTTGATCTATGTAAAGGTTCTTCACGAGCACAATTAAGTGTTCTGAATTCCCATTCTTCGCAATGTTATCCATAGTTTGTTATGATCCACACAGTCGAATGCCTTTGCATAGTCAATAAAACACAGGTAAACATCCTTCTGGTATTCTCTGCTTTCAGCCAGGATTCATCTGACATCACCAATGATATTCCTGGTCCCATGTCCTCTTCTGAAACCGTCCTGAATTTCTGGCAGTTCCCTGTTGATAATCTGCTGCAGCCGGTTTTGAATGATCTTCAGCAAAATTTTGCTTGCTGTGATATTAATGATATTGTTCTGTAATTTCCACATTTGGTTGGATCACCTTTCTTGGGAATAGGCATAAATATGGATCTCTCCCAGTCAGTTGGCCAAGAACCTGTCTTCCATATTTCTTGGCATAGACAAGTGAGTACCTACAGGTCTGTATCTGTTTGTTGAAACATCTCAGTTGATATTCTATCAATTCCTGGAGCCTTGCTTTTCACCAATGCCTTAAGAGCAGCTTGGACTTCTTCCTTCAGTATCATCAGTTTCTGATCATGTGCCACCTCCTGAAATGGTTAAACATACACTAATTCTTTTTGGTATAATGACTCTGTGTATTCCTTCCACCTTCTTTTGATGCTTCCTGAGTCATTTAATATTTTCCCCATGGAATCCTTCACTATTGCAACTTGAGGCTTGAATTTTTTCTTCAGTTCTTTCAGCTTGAGAAATGCCAAGTGTGTTCTTCCCTTTTGATTTTCCATTTCCAGCTCTTTGCGCATGTCATTATAATACTTTACTTTGTCTTCTCAAGACACCCTTTGAAGTCTTCTGTTCAGTTCTTTTACTTCATCAATTCTTCCTTTTGCTTTAGCTGCTCGAAGTTCGAGAGCAAGTTTCAGAGTCTCCTCTAACATCCATCTTGGTCTTTTCTTTCTTTCCTGTCTTTTCAGTGACCTCTTGCTTTCTTCATAGATGGTGTCCTTGATATCATTCCACAAGTCCTCTGGTCTTCGGTCACTAGTGTTCAATGCATCAAATCTATTCTTCACATGGTCTCTAAATTCAGGTGGGATATACTCAAGGTCATATTTTGGCTCTCGTGGACTTGCTCTGATTTTCTTCAGTTTCAGCTTGAACTTGCATGTGAGCAATTGATGGTCTGTTCCACAGTCGGCGCCTGGCCTTGTTCTGACTGATGATATTGAGCTTTTCCATCATCTCTTTCCACAGATGTAGTCAATTTGATTTCTGTGTGTTCCATCTGGCGAGGTCCATGTGTATAGTCACCGTTTATGTCGGTCAGAGAAGGTATTTGCAATGAAGAAGTCATTGGTCTTACAAAATTCTATCATTCGATCTCCAGCATTGTTTCTATCACTAAGGCTATATTTTCCAACTGCTGGTCCTTCTTCTTTGTTTCCAACGTTCGCATTCCAATCACCAGTAATTATCAGTGCATCTTGATTGCATGTTTGATCAATTTCAGACTGCAGCAGCTGATAAAAATCTTCTATTTCCTCATTTTTGGCCCTAGCAGTTAGTGCGTAAATTTGAATAATAGTTGTATTAACTGGTCTTCCTTGTAGACTGGCAGATCCTTCTTCCTAGTCTGTCTTAGTCTGGAAGCTCAGCTGAAACCTGTTCTCCATGGGTAACCCTGCTGGTATCTGAGCACTGGTGGCATAGCTTCCAGCATCACAGCAACCCGCAAGCCCCCACAGTACGACAAACTGAGAGATAAAAAAAAAAAAATTTTTTTTTTTTGTGGGGGGAAATGTGTTACTACCAATGTACAGTTGTCATTGTTAGGTGTTGCCAAGTGGATTCTGACTCATAGAGAACCTATGTACACAGAACGAAACACTGCTTGGTCCTGCACCATCCTCATAATCTTTGTTAATGTTTGAGCCCACTGTTGCTGCCACTGTGTCAATTCATCTTGTCAAGGATCTTCCCCTTTTCCCTGACCCTCTACTTTACCAAGCATGATGTCTTTCTCCCAGAACTGGTCCCTCTTGATAACATGTCCAAAGTATGTGGGACAAAGTCTCACCATCCTCACCTCCAAGGGGCACTCTAGTTTCATATCTTCCAAGATAGGTTTATTTGTTCTTCTGGCAGTCCATGGGTATATTCGATATTTTTCACCAACACCATAATTCAAAGGCATCAATTCTTCTTTTGTCTTCCTTATTCATTGTCCAGCTTTCACATGCTTATGATCTAATGTACAATAAAGAAAATAATTCTTTCTCCATCTGGTTGGTCAAAGTGAGGGGGGAGGTGAATGAAGTTGATGGGATGGTGAAAAGACAGAGGTCAATGGCCCGTATAACTTCTTGTAAGAGAGAAATTGGGAGCTTTGGCAGCATGCGTCTCTGCCTTAGATGGGTGAACAGAGAGTCTAGAAGGGAGGAAATTATGCTTCCTACATACACAGAGGAGATGAGCTCAAAAATTTTAATTCTCTTCTTTCAATACCATACTCTCTGCCCTCTCTTTCCCCTCCAAAAAAAAATTACCCGTTGCCATTGAGTCGATTCTGACTCATAGTGACCCTTAGGACAGAGTAGAACTGTCCCATAAGGTTTCTTTCTTTCTTTTTAATTAACTCTTATTGTGCTTTAAGTGAAAGTTTACAAATCAGGTTGGTCTCTCATACAAAAATTTACGTACACCTTGCCACTCCTGATTGCTTTCCCTCTAATGAGATAGCACAGTTCTTCCCTCCACTCTCTCTCCTCGTGTCCAGTCACCATTTGGGCAGCTTCTGGCCCCCTCTGCCCTCTCATCTCCCCTCCAGACAGGAGATGCCAACATAGTCTCATGTGTCCACTTGATTCTAGAAGCTTGTTCTTCATCAGTGTCTTTTTCCATCCCCTATTCCAGTCCAATCCCTGTCTGAAGAGTTAGCTTTGGGAATGGTTCCTGTCTTGGGCTAACAGAAGGTCTGACTACCATAGCTTCTGGGGTCCCACCAGTCCCAGTCTGACCATTAAGTCTGGTCTTTTTGTGAGAATTTGGGGTCTGCATCCCACTGCTCTCCTGCTCCTTCAGGGTTTCTCTGCTGAGTTCCCTGTCAGGGCAATCATTGGTTGTGGCCAGGCACCATCTAGTTCTTCTGGTCTCAGGCTGCTATAGTCTCTGGTTTATGTGGTCCCTTCTGTCTCTTAGGCTCATAATTACCTTGTGTCTTTTGTGTTCTTCATTCTTCCTTGCTCCAGGTGGGTTGAGACCGATTAATGCATCTTAAATGGCCTCTTGCTAGCATTTAAGACCCCAGACACCACTCTCCAAAGTGGGATGCAGAATGTTTTCTTAATAGATTTTATTATGCCAATTGACTTAGATATCCCCTGAAACCATGATCCTTAAACCCCTGCCCCTGCTACACTGGCCTTTGAAGCATTCAGTTTATTCAGGAAACTTCTCTGTTTTTGGTTTAGTCCAGTTGAGTTGACCTCTCCTGTATTGTATGTTGTCTTTCCCTTCACCTAAAATAAAATGTATCTAACTAGTGAATACCCTTCTCCCTCCCTTCCTCCCTGCACCCTCTTGTAACCATCAAAGAATATTTTCTTCTCTGTTTAAACTGTTTCTCCAGTTCTTATAATAGTGGTCTTATACAATATTTGTCCTTTTGCAATTGACTGATTTCACTCAGAGTAATGTCTTCCAGATTTCTCCAGGTTATAAAATGTTTCATGGATTCATCATTGTTCTTTATCGATGCATAGTATTCCGTTATGTGAATATACCATAGTTTATTTACCCATTTATCTGTTGGTGGGCACCTTGGTTGCTTCCAACTTTTTGCTATTGTAATCAGTGCTGCGAAGAACATGGGTGTGCACATATCTCTTCATGTTAAGGCTCTTATTTCTCTAGAATATATTGCAAGGAGTGGGATTGCTGGATCATATGGCAGTTCTATTTCTAATTTTTTAAGGAAGCACCAAATCGATTCCCATGAGTTTTCTAAGGAGCAGCTGATAGATTCGAACAGTCCACCTTTTGGTTAGCCACTGAGCTCTTAACCACTGCATCACCAGAGCTCATATACCCTGACCCTTCTTACACTTTCTTCATTTGAACTACATTCAGTTGAAGCAGGTACTTTTTCTCCAAAGAAGATGGAAATCACAATCTTTATTTCTTATAATTATCACAAAATTGAAGCCCTAAGTTGACCAGCCAGTGGTTTTGAGTTTAAAGTCCACAGTACAGGAACCAAAGGATGTTTGGTTATGGGTCAAAATCCATGTGAAGTCAGAAGAGGAAATTGGCACTGGCATTTGAAGATTTAGGAAAAAAAAAAGTTTCAAAGGTGGTTGCCATAACTTTATATGTTAGTATTATGTCAGAAGATTAGATGTTTCAAGAAAAGACAAATGATCTCTACCCTACTCATTGTTTATTAAGCAACTATTATCAAAACTTTATGGAGCACAGTTCTACTCTGGTGTACATGGGGTCACCATAAGTCGGAGTTGGCTGTACAGCAACTGGTTTTTACTGGTTATGTTAATGGCAAACACAGAAAGAAAAGGCCTTGGTAAAGAGGATTCAAATACCCACAAAAAATTTACTTTGATAGCCTAGCACAAGGTATGAAACATAGGAGACACTCACCAAACATTGGATGAATGAAGGAGTGAGTAAATAGATGGAATGCTCTTGCTTTGAGGAGCTCAGAGTCTCAAAACGAAGTTTGAATCAAGTTTTATAAGATTATTGGAGAAGTACGACTCAGCCTAGTGACTATGGAAAGCTTCACAGAAGTGAGTCTTGAAGGACAAGTAGGAATTTATCAGGTGGAGGAAAAAAGCACTTTTCCAGGCAGAAGCGATTCTTGAACAGGCCTCTGGATGGGATGGAGGACTTGGTGTGTTGGAGGGTTGGTGTGGCAAAGTCCAGGAGTTCATGAGGGTCACGGAGGTTGGTGATGTGGTTCAGTTAATTGAGATCCAGAAGAGTTTTAGTTGTATGCAGTACCAACGGAGATCAAAGAAGTGGAGAACAAAGCAGATTTTTTTTAAGGAAGGGGCATTCTTCAACGTTTTTAGGTCTCTCATTTGTCAGGCCCCAACTATACCCCAACACTCAGCATTTTCATTTATAGGTTTTATTTTATTCGTCCATAATAAGCTAATGGCACGACCCTATTATCTCCATTTTACTAATGGGGAAGCTGAAGATTGGCATGTATAAGGAACTTTCCAAAGGTCACACAGCTCTTAAGGGGCAGTGGAATACAAATTGGCAAAACGTGACATTTGTCTCTGTAAGTATTCACATGTGTCTATAGGGCCCTGAGTGGGCCATTGTAGGGTAGTTTATTATTGGTGGAGCTTACATTTGGCTTCCCTTCCCACTGCACTCTCAGCGGTCATCCTGTGTCTACACAGGCTTTTGTCTTCTGACAGTAGACAGTATGTACCTTAAACCCCTTCTTACTGCCTTAGGCCACAGCAGCTGAAATAGCTTTTTCGAGTTTTGAGAAAGTAGAATCAGTGCTGTTTTGCCAAGGGTAGGCATTTTCATCCACATTTTAATATGATTTCGTCACCTTTAGCTCTTACTAGAGCACCATTGTTTACTGGGCCAATTCATTGTTCATTTGTCAGAGTGGTGAAGTGTACCCAGTGCTTTCTACCTATTTTCCCTCTTCTTTTACTACTTAAAGCCCCAGGACAGCTCCAGACAGACATGAGGAGACAAGAGCAGTGATGGATGGTTAATAATTTTTATATTAATGTGTCTTAAACACAGCAATCTGCCTGATTGGAAGGGTTATAAGGCAAGATAATTATCTTCAGAATTCATTTAATTTATTTGCATACAGTATGAGGTGTGTGTGTGTGTGTGTGTGGAACTGCTCTGAAGGCTTTTATTATTATAAAAAATGTAATGAATAATATATTTGTTAAATCTCTCTTCCTTGCCCCACCCCCCTTTTTTTTTTAGAATAGTCTGCTTTCTTAAAATAAATCTTCCACAAAGCTTTTCCAAGTTTTAGCAGCAAGAGCTCTTTAAGGGATCTCTCCAGGTGAGAGAGTCAATAAATTGTCAGATGGTAGCAGCTGCCAGACCTCTGCTTCTTTTAGAATTGATCTATTAAACATAGAGTCAGGCCCAATGCAGGGACTCTGAGGACAAAAGACTCTCAGATCTCCACTAAAATGTTGTTTTCTTCTCCAGCTTTGTTTTCATCATTTTCAAAGACATGGCACTTACAATACCTGTATTTGTAGCAAGGTCACAATGCCAGTTATCTCCACTCTATTAATCCGTCAAACCAGACAGCTTCTAGGCTATATAGTTAACCATTGAAATCAATGAAAGTGTTTGGATGAGCAAATGATAGGGGAAGCATATTTCCAATGTGCTTTTCCCAACTTCTTTAGAAGGTAATGTTTTCAACATTTCAGAAATCCCTATTTACAAAAAGGTATGTTGATTGGGTCCCTGGGTAGTGCAGATGGTTTGTGCTCTGTTGGCAATTCAAATCCACCCAGCAGCTGTGTAGGAGAAAGTCCTCTTGATCTGCTTCTGTAAAGGTTACCCACTACAGTTGAGTGGATTCAAAGATTACAGCCTAGAAAATTCAATGGAATACTTCTACTCCATCACGTAGGGTTGCTATGAATCAGAATTGACTCAGCGACACAACACCCAAAGACAGACAACTAATGTAAAGGTAGGTGGTTCAAACCCACTAAGCAGTGCTACAGACGAAAAGGCCTGGCAATCTGCATCTGTAAAGATTACTGCTGAGAAAAAAACTCTATGGAGCAGTTCTACTCAGTAACATATGGAGTCACCATGAGTCAGAATCTATTTGATGGCAACAGTGCTTTTTTTAAAATGTTGATTGGAGGTGGTTAACATTTCTTCATGTCGCATTTTCCAAGATGATCTTTGATAACATTGGGTAAGGAGTTGGAAACCTGAGCTGTGGCATTTGTAAGTTGTGTGACTTTGGATAAATCAATAAATATTTCTGAACATCTATTTCTTCTTCATTTTTATGGGATATAGTGTTTTTTTTTTTTTTAGTGATATATACCTTCCAGATTTGTGATAAGGATGAAATGAAATATCTGTGAAAGCCTTTTAAGAACTAGAAAATACTAATCAAAAGAAAAATATCAATATATGACTTCTCCAAGCCTCGTCTTAACACCAAAAAGTATTAACTACTCACTCAAGTTTTGTCTCCAAATTTTCTTCATGTCACTAAATATTGCTCATTGTTATAGGACTGTTAGATTTATATTTTTCCCAATTTTATCAAGTTACTTGAGGGCAGAGGTCATTGTCTTATTCATTTTGATCCTCCAAATGTAATTCATGTAGTAGGCACAATTGATACAGTAAAGGAGGATGACTTTGTCTTTGATATTTTTTCATTTGTCTTTATTATGTCCGTCTCTGTCCTCCTCTCATTTATTCCTCCTGTCTATCTCTGAATGGTCAGTCTCTCAAATTAATTCCTAATAAATCAGTACCCAATTTAGGGGGTATTGCATTTTGGCTGTAAATTTTAAAGTGAGAAAATAAACAAAAATGAACACATAAAAGTGTAAGTGTTGTCAGCATTTTTGGTAGCGAAAATCAGGAGAGGTGTTTTAGAATGAACAGTACTGAAAATTATACCTTAAACGTGGCTGCCCTCTTCTAAGGGTGGTCCTACTTTTTTTAAGTATCTTGGTAACTTATTCACAGCAGCAATTCTGTATTCAAATAGGTTTTGGTAAAGATGATGATAGTGCAAATTAAAATGACCCCAAAATGAAGAATTAAGACCATAGGCACTACAGAATGAACTAGGAGGTAGAACAAAAACACTAAACATGTTATTAGGCCAATTAACTGGGGTGTCCCATGAAACAATGACCCTAAGCCTCCAAACCAAGAAACCAAATCCCATGAAGTATTTGGTTGCACATAAGCACCCTCAGCAGCTGCTCCTTTTTTTTTTTTTTGATGTTGTTGTTGTAAATATATTTATCATACATTTGCCAATTCAACTTTTTACAGGTGTACAACTTATTTGTATCAATTAAATTAATTGTGCAACCCTTACCTTTAATCAATAAATTTTGAGTAGCCATAAACCAGAGCTCAGTGCTCCATAAACAATTACCCTCCTTCCCCTCTCCCTTTCACTACTGGTAACCACTACTAAACTTTGGTCTCTATGAATTTGTTTGTTCTTGTCTCAATATAAGTGAGGCCATACAATATTTGTCCATTTGTGATTGATTTATTTCTCTCAGCATAGTGTCTTCAAGCTCCATTTATGATGTAGCATGTATCAAGACTTGATTTCTTTTTCTGGCTGAGTAGTGTTCCACTGTATATATGTACCATATTTTGTTTATCCATTCATCTATTGATGAGCTTTTGGGTTGTTTCCACATTTTAGCTATCGCGAATAATATGCAATGAATGTTGTACATATGACTGTTTTTGTTACTGCTTTCAAGTCCCTTGGGTATATTCCTAGCAGTAAAATTGTTGCGTTCATATGGCGTTCTGTTTTTAGTTTTTTGAGGAACCACCACACTGTTTTCCATAATGGCTGTACCATTTTGCATCCCCACTAGCAATGGATAAACTTACAAGCGGCTATCCAACCAAGGTAAAATGATTTGGTCTCTATTCACCTGGAGCAACAGAGGAAAAAGAAGAATCAGGAACAGGAGGAGGAAATGGAATGTGTGGCTAATTGACTCCATGGACAACTGCCTCCTTGGCCATGAGACCAGAACTGATGGTGCCTGGCTACCATTACTGAACATTTTGATCAAAGATTCTATAGAAGAATTGTGATCAAAAGGGGAAAATTCAGAATAGAATTTCATATTCTCCTGGAATCCAGACTTTCTGGAGCCATTAAGGCTGAATGAACCCCCAAAACTATTGCCCTGAGATAATCTTTAAACCTTAAACCAAAAATATCCCCTGAAGTCTTCTTTAAACCAAACAATAATTTACCCTAATTAGTATAAAGAATGCCTGCCTTGAGCATCATGCCCTTTTAAGAACTGTCTATATGGGATCAAATTGGCAACAGCAACTCAAATGATTAGATAGAAAACTTAGGGTTGGCAGTGAGCTTATGTTACTGGGACAGGAACAACTCAGACAAGGAGGGCAAGAATGGTTGCATGATCTGAAAAACGTAATCATGTCACTGAACTATACATTTGGAAAATGTGAAATTGGTGTATGTTCTACTGTATATATTATCAACAACAATAAAATACATAAATCAAAAATAAATGCTAAAAAAAATCATTCACAAAAGAATATATACTGTATTACTTCATTTTTATAATATCCAAAAACAGGAAAAAAGTATTAAAACAACATAGAAAATCAAGCAAGTGGTTACCATAAGAGGGGTGTTAATGGTTAACTCTAAGAAGAAGGGAGCCCTATAAGGACAGAATTGAGACTGGGAAGGGGTAGTAGGGTAGGATTCTACAAATCCCATGTTTCTTGTCATGGATCATGGTTACATTGTTGTGGGGTTTATAATAATTTGTTTTACTGTATATTTATCATACACATTTTTTCCATGTATGTATTATGTTTCTCAATTAAAAAATAAAAGAACATTGTTGTTATATGTCATTGAGTCAGTTCCAACTCATAGAGACCCTATGTACAACAGAAAGAAACATTGCTCAGTCCTGTGCTATCCTCACAATCATTGCTATGCTTGAGCTATTGTTGTAGCCACTGTGACAATCTATCTCATTGTCTTCTTTTTTCTCACCCTCTACTTTATCCTTAAGGAGGTGGTTTGACGTAGTGGCTGCAACAATGGGCTCAAGCATAACAATGATTGTAAGGATGGTGCAGGACCGGGCAGTGTTTCATTCTGTTGTGCATAGGATCGCTATGAGTGGGAACTGACTTGACAGCACCTAACAACAACAGCAACTTTACCAAGCATGATACCCTTCTCTAGGGACTGGTCCCTACTGATAATATGTCCAAAGTACGTGAGACAAAGTCTTGCCATTGTTTCTTCTAGGGAGCATTCTGGCTGTACTTCTTCCAAGACAGATTTTTCCTTCTTCTGGCAGTTCATGGTATATTCAATATTCTTCACCAATCCCATAATTCAAAGCCATTAATTCTTTGATCTTTCTTATTCATTGTTCAGCTTTCCCATGCCTATGAGGCGATTGAAAATACCATGGCTTTGGTCAGGCACACCTTAATTGTTAAAGTGACATCTTTGCTTTTTAACATTTTAAAGAGGCCTTTTGCAACAGATTTGCTCAATGCAATATATAGTTTGATTTCTTGACTGCTGCTTTCATGGACATTGATTGTGGATCCAAGTAAAACGAAACACTTGACAAATTCCAATTATCATGATATTGCTTATTGGTCCAGTTGTAAGGATTTTTGTTTTCTTTTTTTTTTATGCTGAGGTGTAATCCATACTGAAGGCTGTGATCTTCATCAGTAAGTGCTTCAAGTCCTCTTCAGTTTCAGCAAGCAAGGTTGTGTCAGCTGCGTATTGCAGGTTGTTAATGAGTCTTCTGAGAAAATTGGCCAATGAAAACATTATGACTAACAGCAGAACATTGATATAGTGCCAGAAGATGAGTGCCCCAGGTTGGAAGGCACTCAAAATATGACTAGGAAAGCACTGCCTCCTCAAAGTAGAGGTGACTTTAATGATATGGATGGAGTCAAGTTTTTCCGACCTTCATTTGCTGATGTGGCGTGACTTGAAATGAGAAGAAACAACTGCAAATATCCATTAATAATCAGAATCTGGAATGCGCGAAGAATGAATCTAGGAAAATTAAAGTTGCCAAAAATGAAATGGACCATGTAAAGATCCATATCCTAGTGTTAGTGAGCTGAAATGAACTGGTGTTGGCCATTGTGAATTGGGCAATCATATGATCTGCTAGGCCGAGAATGAAAAATTGAAGAGAATGATGACACATTCATTATCTAAAAGATTTCAAGATCTATCCTGAAGTACAACACTGTCAGTGATAGAATAATATCCATATGCCTACAAAGAAGACCAATTAATACGATAGTTATTCAAATTTATGCACCAACCACTAATCCTAAAGATGAAGAAACTGAAGATTTTTACCAACTTATGAAGTCTGAAATGGATCAAACATGCAATCAAGTTGCATTGATAATTATTGGTGATTGGAATTCGAAAGTTGGAAACAAAGAAGAAGAATCATTAGTTGGAAAATATGGCCTTGGTGATACAAACACCAGTGATTGCATGATAGCACTTTGTAAGACCAGCCACTTTTTCACTGCATATACCTTTTTTTTTTTTTTTTTGACAACTATACACGTGGACCTTGCCAGAAAGAATACACAGGAATCAAATCAACTTCATCTGTGGAGAGGGATTATGAAGTAGCTCAATATCATCAGGCAGAACAAAACCAGGGGCCGACTGTAGAACAGACCATCATATGTATGTACAAGTTGAAGCTGAAGAAAATTAAAAGAAGTCCACAAGAGCCAAAGTAGGACCTTGAATACATCCCATCTGAATTTAGAGACCACCTCGAGAATAGATTTGACTCACTGGACACTAATGACCAAAGACCAGATGAGTTGTGGGATGACATCAAGACATCACACATGAAGAAAGAAAAAGGTCATTAAAAAGATAAGAATGAAAGAAAACACCAAGAAGAGCATAGGTCTAGAAAAAAATGAAGAATTAAAGAAGAAAAAAAAAAAAAAACAGTGATAATGAATTATGAAATCCTAATTTGGGTACCATGGTAAAGACAAAATAAGGTACGTATTTGCTTATTGAGAACATTGGTGCATGTAAAAAATACAGAGGCCAGATTTTAAAAGGATGAGCTTTATAAAAGATATTTCTTAACCATTTTCCTATAGTCTGAATCTGTATTATCTACTAAAATAAACTTATGGGCCATAATTTGCAAAAAAAGTTTTGACATTAAACATACACAAAATCTTGATATGCACATCACATTTTTCTGCTTTAAAAGATATTAAAGGTTTATACATATAAATCTTCCAAATATTAAACACTGTGTTATTGAAGAAAGCAACCATTTCACTTATATAGACACTTTTATAGGGGATATGTTTTGCTTGTAAACTGAAGGAGGTAAATTTTGAAAATGTCAGGGAACAAATTTTACTTTATGTCCAATATTAGAACAAGTATGCGAATGCTTTAGAAAAGTATTCTCTCTCTTGACAGGTAAGAGATAACTTACACAAAGTAATGAAAATGAGAGTGAAAGCTTAAAGAAGTAAATTTAGTAAGTTAGAGAATAATATATAATCTGGAAAAATGCAGAATTTTCAGGGTGCTTTATTTTATTATTATTTTTTATTTTTAAAGCCCATCCTCTTTTGCAATAATTTTCATTAAATTCTCGTTATCGTGAGCCCTGTCACTTCACAGGAAAACTCGGTCCCAAGGAGACAGATTGGGTCTATTTGCAATTTGATACATCATCAGTGTATTCATACATTGTCAATCTAGGTGGTGATCAGGTGCTCCCACATGGCTATTGTCCTACATATCCGTACTCAAAACTGTAAGAAAATTAGTAGACATCAAACAGCAAAACTGAGACACTGATAAATTAAAAAAATGGAAATAAATAAATGGTTTAAAATCTAAAAACCCCTTGAAACTAGAGGAAGCACAGAATTAAAAATTATAAAATAATAACATTGAGAAACCGCCCAATCTTTTTTATTTACTTTGTAGAAGTTATTAAAGTTTTGAGAAGTCAAAGAACTTGCCCAGGGTCCACAGTTTCTCTAAGCAGAGGTAGGTTATTAGCTTGGGCGTTCTTTTTGCCAATCCAAAACGCTTTATGTGATGGGAACTTATGAAATGCAAAGTACATCTGGAAAATGTTTTTGGTAGTGTATCAAAGTGCTTTGAAATTACAATAGGAAGAATAAAGTGAAAACAGAGCAGAGCAAGTCTATAATTTACTCTTGAGTAGGGTGATGCCTACTAGAAGAAAAGAAAAAAAGAATTTTTTTTTTTTAGAAGAAAAGAGTAGGGGTAAATTCAGGAAGAACCAACAGGCTTGTCATTTTTGTCTCAGGGTCAAAAGCAGCATAGGAGCCAAGCTGAAGCATATATTTTTAGCTTTGTTATCAACAGAACTGCAGATCTAGTTACAGAGATTAAGTTGAGATTGTAGACTGCCACCAACAGAACAAGAAAATGGCAAAACTTGAAACTTCTATATCAGAACATGGAGTAACATGAGACTGAATTTACTGCCACACCTGAAACAATTAAAAAACTGTACAAAATATGTGAAACAACAGGTTTTAAGATATTGGGCACTAGACATCAAAGGTCAGTGAAAAATGTGAGATGAAAAAAAAAATGAGATGAATCTTATTATCGCCCCAGATTATTGCCTGGAGAAAAATCCCAGGCCACGGCTCAAGGAGCAGAATCCCACATAGAGCCTAGTGGTATTCCTCTTTGAAGATATGAAGATAGTCAAAATAATTCTGAGAAAGAACGAAGTTGGAAGGCTAACACTACCTGACTTCAAGGCTCATTATAAAGCTATGGTCATCAGTACAGACATTCAAGACAGTCTGTAAAAACCAAGGTGTCTAGAGCTCTCATATCAAAAAAGAGAAAACTGCACAAAGACAAAACCCTGGAGACCTACAGAGGATCCTCTTGAGTTTTCACCTGAGAAGTGATCTGTGTATGCATGTGAGGCAACTATCTGAGTTTAAGTGGGAAAGACCCACTTAAAATGACTAGAGAGAACAGTGACCAGCGATTAAACAGGACTTGAAAGAGAACCTGTTCCCAACAGTCAACACAGAAAACTTCATAATTCTCAGATCATTGGTTAAGAGTATACCTAGGTGAGTTTTGTCTTATCAGTGGGACAAAATTAGCTCCAGACTAAATGCTAGTCTAGCTCTGTCTAACAACTTTGAGGAAACACCCCAAATATTAAAATATTTCCATGTAACTGAACCCCCTAAAAAAGCTCAGGAATAATTTTAAGGATACAAAAATATCCCAACAAAGCAGCATTAAAAACTTCCATCATCCAAGCAAACACTACCAAGCCTGCAAGAAGCATTAATATAAATGCATTGTTGTTGTTAGTTGCCATCTAGTTGGTCCTGACTCATGGCAATCTTGATTATAACAACATAACATTGCCTGGTCCTATGCCATTTCCATGATCATCGGTATGCTGCAGCTTGAGAAGATAAGGTAAATAATTCTAAAGAAATGTACAAAGACTTGGAGTTAGGAAATCAAAAAGAAAGAGCATGACCAGCATTTCTCAAGATGAAAGCAGTTAAGAAAAAATTCAAGCCTCAAGTTGCATTATTGAAGGATTCTATGGGCAAAAATTTGAATGACACAGAAGCATCAAAAGAAGAGGGAAGGAATACACAGAGTCACTGTACTAAAAAAGAATTGATTAACACTCAACCATTTCAGAAGGCAGCATATGATCAACAACTGCTGGTGCCGAAGAAAGGAGTTTAAAACGGACTGAAGGCATTGTCAGAAAATAAGGCTCCATGAATTGATGGAATACCAGTTGAGAAGCTTCAACAAACGGCAGCCATATATATCAAGAGGGAACTGCCAAGTTCAAGTCAGATTCAGAAGAGGATGTGGAACAAGAGATATGATGGCTGGTCTCCAATGATCTTCACTAAAAGCCAAGAGTATCAGAAAGATTTTATAAACTACACAAAGACATTCAATTGTGTGGATCATAATAAATTTCATGACCATCTACAAAAAATCTACTATAGTTTAGTGTGATCAGTATGATTAAAGGACAAAAGTTTAATTATTCTTAATCAATTGTATTTTAACATGCTAGCAACAAACGCGTAGGAATCAAAATAAAAAATACCATTTAAATAGCATCAAAAAATAGGAAATAGTACTAAATATAACTAAAGACACATAAGGTTTGTACATGTAACCAGAAATTATTGCTGAAAAAAATCGAAGAAGACATAAATAGAGAGATATGCATGTTCATGGATGAGAAGATTTCAATTCTCCCTATCTTGATCTATACATTCAACCCAATCTCAAAAAATCATAATACCATTTTTTTTTTTTGTAGAAACTAACAATCTATTTCTAAAATTTGTATGAACATGGAAAGAACATTGAATAGCCAAAACAATTCTGAGAAAGAACAAAGTTGGAAAGCTAACACTACCTGACTTCAAGGCTTATTATAAAGCTATGGTCATCAGTACAGTGTGGTATTGGCATCAAGACAGACAAATAAATTAATCAAACAGAGTAGAGGATCCAGAAATAGAACCATACATGTATGAGCAATTGATTTTCAACAAAGTTGGAAAGAAAATTCAGTGGAAAAAGGACAGTGTTTCCAATAATTGGTCCTTGAATAATCAAATGTCCATATGTAAAAATAAAAACAAATCCTTCGATTCATTTCTTGCACTGTATATAAAAAGCAACTCAAAATCTAAGGAAGGAATAAAAAAATGTGTAGTATATGACCCTTTATAGATATTAGAGATTACATTCATTTCATTTATTCCCAGACACGTTGAAATCAACTTTCCATTTTAAGATCAATGGCATCTTAACAGTTCCTGTCAGCCTTGGTTGTCATGGCACTATTGCCATCTCCTGCAGGTGTCTAAATTTGGTCATAGTTACAATGGTCTATGGACCCTGCCGGGTGATAGATGTAAATAAATGTTTTGATCATATTCAGTAGAGGAAATCTTCTATGGGTTTGGACTTTATATTTGCCAACACTTTTAGATTATTCTGTGCTAATTTTGGTAAGATTGGGCATCGATGTGGGAAATGACTTAGATCAAAAGGTGATATAGAGTGGTTTTGTGTGTGTGTGTGTGTGGTTTATAAACTGGACCTGATAGTAATTCCTGAAGAACATTCCTAACGTGTTTTGTCAATATCAGACTAAGATTATGAGAAGATTAGTTTGAAATAAAACATACCTTTGCTTATTAACATGCCGATGTGCTTACCAAAAAAGTTTACTACTTTATAATGTCATTTCAAGAAGTAATTATAGTAATTACCAATTTTATCCAATTAATATATAATAAGTGACTACTCCAAAGAATGTGTCAAGAATGTAGAAATTGTTGAATTGATGTATGTTCTGCTGTGTATATTCTCAAAAGGAAAAATAAAATAAACTATACGTGTATATATATATACACACACATCTATATGAATGAACCACAGGGGAGACACAATTGCGGCTATAACAGTATCAATTATGGAGGAGAATAATACTTTATGTCTGAAGAATTCTTTATAGTTTTCAAATGTTTAGAAGTATGAATTGCTTCCTTTAATCACTACAACAATCCTATGAAAATGCCTGATTATCCTCATTTTCTAAATGAGTTAATGGAGAGCTAGGATAAATGACTTGCCCAGCGTCACTCACAAACTTGTTCTGATGGTGTCTTCACTCCTATTCTCAAACAGCTTTCATCTGATAAGGAGCCAGTGATAAATGACATAGAAAAGGTGGAAAAAAGGGGCCATAGTTTTTAATAGGGCATCCTACCTGGACGGTGGTAAAAGAAGCTAAAATTTTACTCAGATCTTAAATGATCACAGTAGGTAGATCTAGAAGGAGGCTTTGTAGTTAAAGGGAATTGTAGGAAAGGGAGTATGGAGGTAATAAAATATGGTGCAGGTTTGCAGGAATTATGTTTAATTCACTGATTTTATAGCAGAAGGCCTATGCAAGATAGCAGGCAGGTTAGGACCCCATGTTGTACAGCCTTGAATGCAATGGGATGTTTGTCTATTTTACTAGGTTTGGTTGGAAGAAAGGTGTGGGCTTTAAGGTTTTGTGTAAAGGAGGGATATGTTAATAACTGTGAGTTATTTAGGATGCTTAGACTTATTAGGTATGGGTATCCAATATAGGCTGGATTGAAGTGGAAGGGGAACAATCAATTTGGAGAGAAATATTAGGAGGCTGAGCTGTGATTACGTCTTTGAAGAAGCAGCTGAAAGGACAATAAAAAAAAAAAAAAGCCAGAGTAGTGTGTTGCTTCAGCAGTAAATGTGTTATCAGACATGAATTTGTTGAGAGAGAGAGACTATCTTAGTTATCTAGTGCTGCTATAACAGAAATATCACAAGTGGGTGACTTTAACAAACAAAAGTTTATTCTATCACTGTTTAAGAGGCTAGAAGTTGGAATTCAGGGCACCAGCTCCAGGGGAAGGCTCTCTCTCTGTTGGCTCTGGGGAATGTTTTCTGTCATCAATTTGCCACTGGTCTAGGAGCTTCTTAGTGAGGGCACCCTGGGTCCAAAGGATGTGCTCCACTTCTGGCTCTTGTTGCTGGGTGGTAATGAGGTCCCTCTCCTCTCTGCTTGAGTCTCTGTTTTATATCTCCAAAGAGATTGACTCAAAATACAACGTAATCCTATAGATTGAGTCGTACCTCATTAATATAACTGCCTCTAATCCTGCCTCACTGATATCATAGAGGTTAAGATTTGTAACACGTAGGATAATCACATCAGATCACAAAATGGTGGACAACCAAACAATACTGGGAATCATGGCTTAGCCAAGTTGACATATACTATTGGGGGACCCAATTCAATCCGTAACACAGACAGATTGTAGAGGTAAAATCCACACATAATTTAGATATTCTCTGAATGGATATGAGGATGACCTATTTTCAGTTTCAAAGTTTAAGAAAAAAAAAATCATTGTGCAACTGATAAAAACAAGAGACACAAACACCAGTTTGTTTTGTTCTAAATATATAATGCATTCAAGCTTATTTGAGTGCTTTAGGTATGCTGATAAATATAATCAAATCTCATAGATGTGTGTATCTGTAAATTCCACCACATATTTATAATATTCCTCTTCCTATGCCATCCATTTCTTAATTATACACTCTGCGGTCTCTTTGATTTTCCAAGAAAATAAACTTTACTCCAGCAATTTTTTGTTTTTGAGTGTTTCTGTTATAAAAAAAAACTTTTTTTTTTTTTTCGTTTCTGTTACGGAGGAGTAAATGCTCTTTTCACCATTTCTATCCTTAAGAAAACATTTTCTCTTAATATGGCATCTTTCTTTAACAACTTTCTGTTTCTTTTTAAAATGTTTTATAAGACAGATCTGTATTTTACAGATTCTTTTCTAATGACTCAAATGCTTAAAATAGAATCATTCACAGCACATGGATTTAGTGAATGCCTTTTATTCTTTAAGATTTCAAAAAGTTAAATTTCAATGAGCAACAATTGATTTTGCTTTTGAACAGCAACAAAAAAAAGTTATCCTGCTGAAACTGAGAGGAATTTAATGTTTTAAAGAGTGGCAGCTAAAAAGAACTGAAGTTACTCCTTGCTGTCTGCCAACCTACCTACCTACCTACCTCTCTATCTACCCACCCATCTATCATTCATTTAGTTAACTATCATAATCTATCGTCTGCTTTTAGTGCATTGGTTAATAGCAAAATTTGGTGTTAGGCAGATCTTATTTTCTCTGACATTTCTAATCTTATACCCTTGAGCAAAATTCCTTTATTGTGCTATGCCTAAATTTCCACATCTGTAAAATGGGGGACACGAATGATTCCTCTCAGATAAGGTTATTATGATTAAATGAAATAGCACGTGTAAAGTACTAAGCATGATCTTCTGTCGCATTAGGACTCCCTGAGTGGTGCAAATGGTTAACGCGGTGGACTGCTAACCTGAAGGTTCGAGGTTCATGTCCACCCTGAGGCACCTCGAATGAAAGGTCTGGTGATCTACTTTGAAAAATCAGCCGTCGAAAACCCTGTGGAGCACAGTACTACTCTGACACACAGGGGTCACCATGAGTCGGAGTTGACCACAACAGTTGGTTTTGTCACAATTAGCACTTAAAGATTCTGAACAACACACACATGCACATATCTACAAATGTACAAATATATTTGTAGATGAGCTATTGATTCTGCTGTGTATTTATTTGGCTTGGGGACCAACCACAGTACTAATGATGACAGATTCTTGAAAATGTTATCTTCTGGGAAGACTTAGTTACTTTGTGCTTTTTCAGTCCTTTTCCATTTCCTTCGGTGGTTACCACTAGTCCTGAAGCATCCATAACTTCCTTGGCCCTTGCTATAATTTTCACTGTGACATTCCTTATCAATTGCTGTTGATACCAAGGAAACTTTCTGATTTATCTGTTTCATTACTATAGTCAGTTTTCATTCTTGTGTTCAAGACTAAAGCTTCATTCCCAGCACTTAATATAATAACTTTATGTATGCATAAGTGGGCTATGATTGCTTAATGAGTTACTCTTTCCAGGTAATGGATTTACATTTAACTGAGGTTGTTAGGGAGCTCTGGTGGAGCAGTGGTTAGAGCTCAGCTGCTAACGTAAAGATCAGCAGTTCGAACCCACCAGCCACTCCTTGGAAACCCTATGGGGCAGTTCTACTCTGTCCTATGCTGTCACTAGGAGTCGGAGTTGTCTCAACAGCAATTTTTTTTTTTTTTTGAAGGTTGTTAATGGTTTAAGTTAATGATTCTCAAACTTGTTTTCGGATCAGAATAACATGAGAGCAATCAAACAGTTTTCTGAGTCTCATTCCCAGAGTTTCCTGGACTTGAGAATACGCATTTCTAACAAGTTCCAAGATGCTACCGATGCTGCTGGTTTAGGGACCACAGGCTGAGAACCACTGGTTTAGGCTAAAAGGATACTATTAAAAGAAGTTTCAAGCATTGCAACTAAGTTACTCAAAGAGACATTAGGTGGTAAAAGAGCTTTTGAGCACTGTCTCAAAAAAAAAAAAAAAAAATGGAGATAACCTTTACAGTGAAGTGATTTATACCATTAAGAGGGAATATTTTGTGTGTTATTTTTTAGATTAATTGCCTAGATGTCTGAAGCAAATTAATTCTGCAAAAACTTTACATTAGAAAGTCTGAAAGAGAGGTATTTTATAGTTAGCCCCTGATTTCTTTATCCTACAGTGGTTTCTGTCTGTGTGTACCTCATCAACTTCTCAAATCCACACGCTTCAGCAATCTAGTACCTATTGCTAAATATATTTATTTAAATTTAGATTTCCTCTTTAAAGGTAGAGAAGCATCTAAAGATGAAGCCTGTCCTTTAGGCACTCCTCAATGATCGATGTGTTGCCATTCTCATGGAAAGGATGAAAACTGTCACCTCTATAACTTTGAAACTGGTACAGCTGCCTAAGAGAGCTACTTACCTACATCCCAAACTTGAGGCTAGTTGTTTTAAGAGCCCATGGTGTATGCATATGAAATGAAAGGGAAATGCAGGCCCAGTGTTACAGGATTACCTTAGTCATCTCAGTGGTTAGAATGACTCTCTTTCAAATTGTCCACATAATTACTTTAATTTTGTACTTTGGCTTGGCCAAAATCCGACAACTGATTTCTTGAGGGTAATTACCAGGAGTATCTTGGAACAACTGGCAATTGCACAGAATTTCATCCTTTGAAAAGTGAGCAATTATATGTGCAGGTATCGAACAATATGTATACTGAAGTACTCATTTGAACCAGTTATTAAAAAAAAAAAGTTTCAGTCAAGTTGATTCTGACTCATAGCAACCCTGCAGGACAGAGTAGGACAGCCTCATAGGGTTTCCAAAGCTGTAAATCTTTAGAGAGGCAGACTGCCACATCTTTCTCCCGTGGAGCTGCTGGAAAGTTCAAACTACCGACATTTCGGTTAGCAGCCAAGTTTAGCCACTGTGCCACAGGGCTCCTTCCAATGATAAATAAGTGGCCCATATTGCACTGAGCTCTCTATCCTGAATGTTTCTCATGTTGGGTGCCAGCCAAACACAAGCTTAGCTTCAAAATCTCCTTTTGATCACTGAATGCCTGCAAAGAGTCCATCTATAGCTATTTGTCACATTAGCACACTTTTCTATCTCCTCCTGCATACTGGGCTGCTTCTAGTCTCCACTGCAGGCTCAAACACCTCACCTTTTCTCCGCCCGAAACATCTCTTTGTCTCTTTGGAATCTCATTCTAGTGTTTGACATTATGACACGCTGTCTTGGTACACATCTGTGTTTTGACACCATTTGTCATTTTAAAATAAACTCCTTGACTCTTCTCAATTTAGCTTTAGATTTTCTTCACTGCTTGAATTTAATTTCCTACCAATTGTCTCACCTGTCGGAAACTTGGGAGATAAGTTAATAATAAATCATTTAAAATAAATGTCTATTAGACGGAGATGTGCTTACTCACAAGGGATGTCACCTTCTGCCTTTTCTTCCCTACTTTTCTCTTTCTCTAAATTCTATCTCTTTACCCAGAGAGCATTTTATTGCACCTGAGTCTGTTGGGGATTGAATTGTGTCCCCTCAAAACATGTGTTGTAAATCCTAACCTCTATGCCTATGGTGGTGCAGCGGTTAAGAGCTACGGCTGCTAACCCAAAGGTCAGCAGTTCGAATCCACCAGGCACTCCTTGGAAACCCTATGGGACAGTTCTACTCTGTCCTACAGGGTCACTATGAGTTGGAATCCACTCACAGCAAAGGTTTTTTTTGTTTTTATTTTTTATGCCTGGGCTTATAATTCCATTTGGGAATGGGTTGTCTTTATGTTAATGAGGCAGGATTAGTGTAGGGTGTGTCTTGAGTCTCTTTGGAGATATAAAAGAGATTAAACAAGCAAGCTAGGAAGCAGAAATGGGGGAAAAGGGATGTCAAGCCACACGAACGTTGCCCAGGAGCAGAAGCTCAGAAAAGACAAGAACCTTCCTCCAGAGCTCACAGAGAGAGAAAGCTTTCCCCTAGAGCCGGTGCTCTGAATTCAAACTTCTAACCTTCTAAACTGTGAGAAAATAAATTTCCACTTGTTAAAGCCACCCATTTGTGGTATTTCTGTTATAGCAGCACTAGATAGCTAAGACCGAGTCCCTTTGTGCACCTCTTCTTAGTTGTAACATAATGTGATCTATGATATTAACAACAGAGATGAAAACACCACTTTGCTCCTTTTTATTCCATCCTGCCTTTTCTTTCAGCATTAGATCCCCTTTGCCAACGGAATGGTTGGCTCATTAGCCTTTTGTGGAGATGGCCTCATTTCATCCGGGGAAGACAAAGCCAGAGGACTCACCGTTCCCTACCAATGTCACAGTTGCTAGTGATCTATAATCAACAACGCCCAGCAGGCAGGTGGCTGTGAACCATCTTGGATCTCATGAACTCTTTCCTCTTCTTCCCATAACTTTTGTACCCCTGGATTTATACTAGCATATGATGGCAGTTCACAGTGAGTGATAAAAAGTATTGCAAAAATTTCAAAGTAAAATGAAAATCTGGCCTTGAATTGATTGGTAGGGTACAGGGAGCTCGGCAACCATAAGGAGAGAAAAAGGATTTTTGGTGAAAGGATTTTGGTGGAAGGGTTTCATGCTGCAGTGGGGAAGGGGTTTAAAAAGAACCCCTACATATCATGGGGTTCTAGCTCTCTGGCTAGTCCTCATGTTTTTACATTCTCTAGAGAGAATTATGTAAGAAGACTTGAAACAGTGGTTTGCACAGAAAATGTCTGTCTGAGACCTTGATGGTGAAAGAAGGTACTCTTTATTAGGGCAAGGACTTTGTATGATGAGTGATGCACCTCATGCACGAAAAACTAAGTAATCAGGAAAAATACTATTTTAAGGAAATATATTAAAAATTAATTAAAAATTCCTAATAAAATATCAAAAATCTAAATGGTCAATATTGCTGCCTTTTCCTTTTGCTTCAAGCTCCAATATGGTCCTCTGCACGACACTGCTCCTTAGGATTATTGAAGCAAA
The DNA here is from genome assembly GCF_030014295.1 of Loxodonta africana. NCBI lineage: Eukaryota > Metazoa > Chordata > Mammalia > Proboscidea > Elephantidae > Loxodonta > Loxodonta africana. Next base: position 223,627,059 of record NC_087342.1, on the reverse strand, counting down.
GTACAGTAAAAAAAGGTTGTGTATATATTTGTGTGTGTGTGTGTGCATGTGTGTGCATGTGCACATGCCTTGGGTGGGGATGAGGAGTTGTGTGTCAGGGAGCAGTTTCACAGCAGTGGAGAACTGACTACAGAATGCAGCAACTGGAAACTAACTCTGCTTTGATAGAATATTTACACCCTTCGGGGCAGCACCATCAAAAATGCTGAAGATGGAGAGAAGAAAAAATGGTCAGGCTGACATTAGTTGTTCAAGAGCACTGGCTGGGGAACTTTTGAAACTTACAGAAGTATCCAGAGATAGCTAGGAAGTCCCAGGATCCTGCCCTAAAAAGAGTAGAAGAACAAGAGTAAAAAGATGATTTTACTTCCTTTTGATAAATTCTTCACTCTAAATAATCCTTAAGCAGGGGTAGGGTTAAAGAATTAAGAGAGTGGGAAAATAAAATAAGCCATCATCATCACCCTTTACTGGGAAATTAGTACATGAGGGTCATTATATATTTTAAGTGATAATTCCCTAGTCCTGTTCATTTCCTGACAACATTCCATCAGGCATTATTTTTGGGGGCACATTTTAGCATGATTTAGAATGCCAAATAATCTTTTGGAATTGAAACAACAACCGACTAGAGCTATTTTTATAGAACAAACCTAGAAAAACCAATTTAAGGTACAATATAATATTAATAGTGAAAAATAATTATATTTTGGTTATCGTTTCAGTTATGTTTGAACACAGAATACCAAATTAATTATTTTCATGGCAACACATATTTGAAGGAAATGTTTGCTTCAAAGATTAGAAAGTTTAATAAATGGGATGATGTGAATTTTTTTTTTTTTCCAAATTTGGTTTGGATAGGATATTTATGTTTGACAACAATATTGTCAGGATGATCCAGAGGGATACCACATAGAAAGTTACAGAAGGAACATTTACCTAGAAATTCGAAGATGACATATTTTCCCTGAAAAGATAATGTACTAGTTCCTTATCATGGATTGAATTATGTCCCCCCAAAAATGTGTGTATCAACTTGGTTAGACAATGATTCCCATTATTGTGTGGTTGTCCTCCATTTTGTGATTGTAATTTTATGTTGAGAGGATTAGGGTGGGATTGTAACACTACCCTAACTCAGGTCACCTCTCTTATCCAATGTAAAGGGAGTTTCCCTGGGAAGCAAGCAGAGAGTTGGGGACCTCATACCACCAAGAAAGCAGCATCAGGAGCAGAGCACGTTCTTTGGGCACAGGGTCCCTGCGACTGAGAAGCTCCTTGACCATGGGAAGATTGAGGACAGGGACCTTCTTCTACAGCTGACAGAGAGAGAAAGTCTTCCCCTTGGAGCTGACAACCTGAATTTGGATTTGTAACCTACTAGACTGTGAGAAAATAAATTTCTCTTTGTTAAAGCCATCCACATGTGGTATTTCTGTTATGGTAACACTAGATGACTAAGACATCCTTGTTCAGCTAAACAAGTTGTTATGACATTATTGTTGCCTCATAGATTTCGTGTGCTGATTTTACTTGCAAGTACTATAGTGTCAATTGTAGAAGAAACCTTATGAGTCACTAAGTTTACCTCTGTAATGTCTCTTGAGCTTGGTTTACAAAAGTTCTGAGCTGCTTCCCTAGCTCCTGACAATTTATATTTCAATTGTTTCAAGAAATATTTATTGAGTGCCTACTACGTGTTAGACACTTCACTGAGCAGCAGAGACACAAATATTAATAAGACGTGTTCTTTGCCCTTCAGGAGCTCACAATTTCTAGAAAAGAGACAGAATAATAAATCAGGAATTACAATTCACTGTAATGGTTATGATAAAAAGAAACTGTGACACCAAAGCATAGAAAGAACACTTGATTCCTTCAAGCTGGTGGTGTTCGAAGAAGGCTTGCCAGGTATGATGATGGTCTTAGGCTGAATTCTCTAGAGAAGAAAACCAATAAAGCATTTAAATAAACACATATATATGTGTGTGTATATATATATATATAAACTGAGGGAGAGAGAGACAGAGATTTATATCTAGGAAATGGCTAGGAGGTTTTTAGAGGCTACAGTCCCTAGACATTCGAAGCCTGTGGAGCAGGAAAGAGGAGTCTCCTGATTCACATAGCCACAGGGGCTGTCAAACCCAAGATCAGCAGGCCAGAGAGCAGAGCTGTTTCAGGCTGTGAAGACTGGAGAATCTCCAGATTGTCAGGCAAGACTGCAGGTAAGCTGCTATCTCAAGTCCCAAGAACTGGAGGTTGGACGAACAGGAGCCAGCTGCAGGATCTAAAACAAGCAAAACCCCAGCAAGGTGAGCAGGAAGATCTAGGTGGTGGAGTGTAGAGAGATGAAGGCTGGGGGTGGGGGCAGGGGGGCAGTGAGTCACCACAGGCCCCGCTCCTGACCCCACTGGTACCACAGCAGATTCTGTCATGTGGGTGATCAAATCTCAACAGGGAAGTGATCACAACATTTTACAACTGTTAAAACACTGAGAATCATGGCCCAACCAAGCTGATACACAACCTTAACCAACACAACGACTCTTTAAGAAAGGGATTCTGGGCAGACAGAGTGGGAAGGGCACTGGAGGCAGAGCAGTGGGGGATTCCTGTGCTCAAAGATGCTGAGGTATGTGAGACCACTACATGGGGAATTGCAAGTCTGACTGGAGATATGGCTGGAGGAAAATGCTCTGTCCCACTTTTCTGTGACCTGAAGCCACTTTCCTTGTGGTATTCTTCAGTGGACACTGCACATTACCCCATAGATCACTGGGTCAGGGAGGAGGGTGGAGATTTATACCCTGGCTCCCCATTACAACTTCCATTATTCATCCATCTGTGTGGAAACTCCCATCCTTCTTTGATATTGATGTCATTTGCTAAGACACCCTCTTTACATTCTCCTTTTTTCACTTATTGACTTCCATTCCCTCCTTGTCAAGCTGTCCACCACTGTCACATCTGACTCACAGCCGTCCTATTGACTTAACTCCTACTAAAATCATCAGAGACTTTAATGTCAATGTGAATGACCCACCTAACTGCAAGTCATTCTCATTAATTCCACAGAGTCCTCAGAACCTCAGAAATTCTAACATCTACTCTATTTCCATGTGAACAAAAATCTAATCTTCCCTACTGTTTCGTGTCCTTATGCCTACCACCCCCACTTCTCTATCACATAGTTCCAGTGCTGGGATATCTCCTGTCAGCCCTTCCCAAAGTCTGGAATCCCAAACTTGGCACCTTTCACCCCCCAACTCATCTGAAGCCCCCTAGTTGAATATCTGAACTACTTTCTCATCAGTACTTTTGATTCCCTGGAATCTTCATCCTTCTGGTGCACATGCTCAGCCAAAATCTTAATCATGGATCAATGATGCAATCTAAATTCTCCATGGTTATATCTGAGCCTCTTAATTCTGGAGAAAGAGACATATAACACTACATATTACCATCGCTCGAAAAGCATGGTGGTTAATCTTAGCTAAGCCCTCAGAGCTCCCTATCAATATTTTCTATATTGTATGTTTACTACTCTCCTTGAGCATCTACTCAAACTCTAAGCCCTTAAAAAAAAAAAAGCAGATAATTTTATTTCATACGTCATTGGGAAAATTATAAGTATCAGGGATAAAAACAAACAAACAAAAAAACCCATTGCCATAGAGTCAATTCCAACTCATGGCGACCCTATAGGACAGAGTAGAACTGCATAGGGTTTCCAAAGAGTGGCTGGTGGATTTGAATTGTCAAACTTTTGGTTAGCAGCTGAATGCCTAACCACTGCACCACTAGGGCTCTGGTCAGGCATAAATTCTCTTAATTTACCAAACTTTCCATTTATAAACACATCTGGATCCATACCCACCTCTCCTTTTTTTTAATCTACAGACTCAGTGGGTGGCATATCTCAAAGACAACCAGTTTACTTGTGCTGTTAACTTTATTTCTCTTGCCTCTTCAGTGAATTGATCTAATATAGATGCTTTCTCCTCTATCCCTTCTCTCTCTTATAAGTTCCTTTTAATTTTATAGATTATAGTTTAGCATGCATATCCTGCCAATACCTCCAAACATTTTTAAAACCACACTCATCTCCATTCTAGCTACCATTATTTAATCAGTTCTTGTCTGGGTTATAAAATAGCATTCTAGCTAGTGTCTTTGACTCCAGGTTAGCTCCTTTTATTTCTGTTGTCCACCCAGCTGCCAGAGTTGGTTACAGTAAGTGATTATGCTTTATTCATTGTTATTTAAGGAAGACCCAGAATAATGCTCGGAACAGAGCTTGTATTCAATACATGTCACATGAATGAATGCATGTTAGAGTGAAGTAGACTGGTAGACATAGGAATATACAATGTGTTTTTTTTTTTTTTCCTGGATATTTCCTATTGTTATCACTATCTTGACAGCTTTGACACTTTTCTATTAGACTTCCTGGATTACAGTTTCTTCTAATTCTAAATTTACTGCTCTGCTAAACAGATACAGTTTCTAACATATTTCGTCACACTGTCAGAATTTCCTTAACCTTTAAAGGCCCCCCAGTACCTTAAAAAAAAAAAAAAAAAGCAAAAATAATAGGCCTCCCGAACCTACAAATTATAACTTCAATCATTCCTAACAATATGATCCACCATTCCATTATTCTTCCAAAAAATTCTTTTACTCTTATTTAACTGCTTTCTATAAGTTGCCATGTCATTAGCTTATCCTACTTGGAACTGAGCCTCATATATTTTTCTCCTCTTATTTAAACACTTTGATGCATAGCTTAACTGCAGTGTCTTCTTGACACTCTTCCTAGTCTTCCCAAAAACCTTGACAACGTTTCTCTGAACTTTAAAATCCTTATTATCTGTTGCACTCTTTGGAAGTTATTTTATGCTGTTAGTAGTATATTCTAACTTAAAAAAAATAACCAAGTCCTTATGGAACAAAATTCTTAAAAGTATTACTGCTTTAGAGCCCAGTAGATGGCTTCCCAAAACACTGTCAGTGATAGTGTAATATCAAATAACTACAGGAAAACCAGTTAATATGACGACTATTCAAATTTATGAACCAACCACTAATGCCAAAGATGAAGAAACTGAGGATTTTTAACAACTTCTGCAATCTAAAATTGATGAAACATGTAATCATAATGCATTAATAATTACTGGTGATTGAAATTTGAAAGTTGGAAACAAAGAAGGTTTGGTAGTTAGAAAATATGGCCTTAGTGATTGAAGCAATGCCAGAGATCATGTGGTAGAACTTTGCAAGAACAGTGACTTCTTCAGCACTATCCTTTTTCAGCAACATAAATGACAGCTATACACGAGGACCTTGCCAGATAGAATACACAGGAATCAAATCGAATACATCTGTGGAAAGAGACGATGGAAAGCCTCAATCTTATCAGAATAAGGCTAGAGGCCAACAGTAGAACAGACCATCAATTGCTTATATACAGGTTCAAATTGAAACTGAAGAAAATTAGAACAAGCCCTTGAAAGCCAAAGTACAACCTTGAGCATATCCCACCTGAACTTAGAGATGATCTCAAGAATAGATTTGATGCATTGAACACTAATGACCAAGACCAGATGAGCTGTGAAATGACATCAAGAACATCATACATGAAGCAAGAGGTCATTAAAAAAAACAGGAAAGAAAGAAAAAAACAAAATGGGAGTCAAAAAAGACTCTGAAACTTGCTCTTGAACGTTGAGTAGTTAAAGAAAATGGAAGAAATGATGAAGTAAAAGAGCTGAACAGAAGATTTCAAAGGGCAGCTCTAGAAGACAAAGTAAAGTATTATAATGACATGTGCAAAGACCTGGAGATAGAAAACAAAAAGAGAAGAACAACCTCAGCATTTTTCAATCTGAAAGAACGGAAGAAAAAAATTCAAGCCTGATTTTGCAACATTGAAGAATTCTACAGGGAAAATATTAAAACACACAGGAAGCATCAAAAGAAGATGGAAGGAATACACAGAGTCACTATACCAAAAAGAATTGGTTGATGCTCAACCATTTCTGGAGGTAACCTATGATCAGGAACTGATGGTAACTGAAGGAAGAAGCTCAAGTTGCATTGAGGGCATTGGCAAAAAACAAGGCTCTAGGAATTTGTGGAACACCAGTTGAGATGTTTCAAACAAACTGATGATGCAGCGCTGGAAGTGTTCACTCATCTATGCCAAGAAATTTGGAAGACAGCTACTTGGCCGACTGACTGGAAGAGATCTATATTTATGTCTATTCCCAAGAAAGGTGGGGAAATTATCGAACAATATCATTAGTATCACATGCAAGTAAAATTCTACTGAAGATCATTCAAAATGGTTGCAGCAGTATACCAGCAAGGAATTGCCAGAAATTCAAGCCAGATTCAGACAAGGACATGGAACCAGGGATATCATTGCTGATGTCAGATGGACTCTGTCTGAAAGCAGAGAATACCAGAAAGATGCTTACCTGTGTTTTATCAACTATGCAAAGGCATTCGACTGTGTGTATCATAACTAATTATGGATAACACTGGAAAGAATGGGAATTCCAGAACACTTAATTGTCTCATGAGGAACCTGTACATAGATCAAGAGGCAGTCATTGGAACAGAACAAGGGGATACTAGATGGTTTAAAGTCAGGAAATGTGTGTGTTAAGGTTATATCCTTTCACCATACCTATTCAATCCGTATGCTGAGCAAATAATCCAAGAAGTTGGGCTATATGAAGAAAAATGGGGCATCAGGGTTGGAGGAATACTCATTAAGAACCTGCATTATGCAGATGACACAACCTTGCTTACTGAAAATAAAGAGGACTTGATTTACTGATGAAGATCAAAGACCACAGCCTGCAGTATAGATTATACCTCCACATAAAGAAAACAAAAATCCTCACAACTGAACCAGTAAGTAACATCATTATGAACGGAGAAAAGATTGAAGTTGTCAAGGTTTTCATTTTACTTGCATCCACAATCAACACACGTGGAAGCAGCAGTCAAGAAATCAAAAGATGCATTGCATTGGGCAAATTGGCTGCAAGAGATTTCTTTAAAGTGTTAAAAAGCAAAGATGTCACCTTGAGGACTAAGGTGAGCCTGACTAGAGTCTTGGTGTTTCAATTACTTCATATGCATGTGAAAGCTGGATGATAAATAAGGAAGACCAAAGAATAATTGACACCTTCGAATCGTGGTGTTGACAAAGAATACTGAATATACCATGGATTGCCAAAAGAATGAACAAATCTGTCTTGGAAGAAGTCCACTCAGGATGCTCCTTAGAAGCAAGGATGGCAAGACTACACCTCATATATTTTGGACATATTATCAAGAGGGGTCAGTTTCTGGATAGGGACATCATGCTTGGTAAAGTAGAGAGTCAGCAAAAAAGGGGAAGTCCCTCAACGAGATGGTTTGATACAATGGCTGCAACAATGGGCTCAAGCATGGCAAGGATTGTGAGGATGGTGAGGGACTGAAAAGTGTTTCATTCTGTTGTGCATAGGGTTGCTATGAGTCAGAATTGACTCAATGGCACCTAACAACAACAACAACCAAATAAATACATAACGTATGTGTAAATCAAACCCCTTGCCATTGAGTTCATTCTGACTTATAAGTAAATGGTTAAGTAGCAGATCAGCCATCCATTCTCTCCTATTCCTTGGGGGGAAGGGGATTGACTCTGGAAAAGAAAGAGGATGAGGTGGTCAAAAGTTCTTGTAAACATGCTAATGTCAGACTTCTTGGCAAAAATGGTATTTGCTAGCAGGAGATTCTTTATCGATGGCATGTTTTTTGAAGAAAAGTCCTAGTTGTCTAGGATTGCTCCTGGAAACCAAGTGGCAGCCATTGCCTGCGGACTGGAAGGAGGGTGACAATTGAACTGAGGATACTTCTGGGAGTGATGGATAAATTCATTATCTTGATTGTGTTGATGGTTTCAAGGTGTACATGGATGTTCAAATTTACCAAATTTTACATTTAAATATGTATAATTTATTGTATGTTAATTATACCTCAATAAGACAATACAAATGAATATAACAGAAAAAATACATAAATAATAAGCAGTACAACACAGAAAGAGAAGAGCATAAGAAACTTCACACTTTAGATGAAAGTTGCATTCAAGCCTACTGCAGGGGGTATTTCGTAGGGTCCTCTGCAAGGGGTGCTCAATGAGTCAATGAGATGTTTCCAAGGACCTCCCTGTCCTCATAGCTGTAGGATTTGAACTCTTTGATTTTCTCCCACCAAAGGCAACACATGCCGCTTGGTTTCCAATGTGAGTTCCTGGATTGAAGTTCACATTTTCCTTTGAACACCAGCAACAGCATTCAACTGCAAATGATAAAAATTTTATGGAAGAAAGCTAGGGCAATTCTGTGCAGTGGGCATTAATGAGAACTGTTTACTTAGCAACGGAGAAAGAATTAGGGTTCTACTTATCTCGATTTGGAGATCTCAGTGAGATAACTCAAAAGAGTGGGATTGTACCATCAAATTTATGTGGACCAAAATTATTATCCAGTATCAAACTTTACTAATAATTTAAATAATTCAAGCAAGTGGGAAATACTTGTAAAGCAAGGAGAGATAGAAGACCTCAGTGCAGCTCTCCAGGTTCTTCTTTCTACATTGGTTCTGTTCTGACTGCAGTTCACAATAAGATTTCTAAGTAATGCATACTGCTACAGTACTTTAATAGAAGAGAGTGATTTTCAGAATAAGGCATTCTGATTTTTTACTCTCACATACCTTCCATAACACTTTCTCCATAAATCCATACGTCAGTAATGATTTGTTTACCATGTGTCATTTTAGGTAGACCAGGTACCTCCTGCTAAAAGCATGTTATCAGTAAAGATTCTCCAAGTAGCAAATAACAGTATATTTCCCAGGAAGTCTGTCATTTGTATATTTACATGGAGATTTGATCAAATCACTTCTTTCTTTCCTGAGAGCAGTCCCCACCCTCTATAAAGGGATTAATTGATTTCACACCTGCAGCTAACTATTTCCTTCTCAGTATAAAGTAAAATAATAAAAATAAATTTTCAAAAGTGAAGCAACAAAAAATCCATTGCTATTGAGTCGACTGTGACTCATAGCAACACTATAGGACAGAGTAGAACTACCCCTACAGGATTTCCAAGGCTGTAAATCTTTATGGAAGCAGACTGCCACATCTTTCTTCCATAGGGTGGCTGGTGAGTTCCAACCACTGACCTTTTGGTGAGTAGCCAAGCACTTAACCAGTGCACCACCAGGGCCCACAAAAGCAACATAAAGGAGGAAAAACCTACATACTAGCTTCTTGAACATTAAAATTATTAACTACAACTAAACATTAAGCATGTCTCTGAACTTCCTGGCCATCAGAGTTATAAAAAAAGTGGCTATCATATCTCATTACCTGCTATTGGACAGTATAATCATTTCCTTAGTGGATAGAACTTTTTTTCTAGTTTTAAGTTATTAAAAAAAATCTTTAAAAATGCATATATTTATTAATTCAACAAAAATACTTATTGAACAATTACCATGTATCAGGCATTGTACTAGGCCCAGGGGATATAATTTTGTCAGGTATACACTGTCCCTACTAATGGCACCTATAATTCTAGGAGTAAGAGAGACAAAACAAACGTAAGTAAAACACTTACAACTTCTGATAAGTATTTGAAGGATACAAACAAGGGCCTGAAACAGAGATAAGGCAGGCTGATAATCTTTAAATAGGAGAGTTGGAGGAGTCATATGTGAGGATGGTGACATTTGTCTGTGAATTTAGGAACAAGAAAGGCAGAAAGAAGAGGATCACAGGCCCCATGAACAGAGTCCACAAAGCTGCAAAAGCTGTAGGACAAAACAGAGAAATCGAGACCTCTCACTAGAGGAGACAGACATGGTTATATTGACTGTTCATTGTTTGGTTGATTCAACAACCGTTTATTGATCTCACACCAGGTCTTGGGAGCCTTGGTGACGCAGTGGAGATGCAGGCACAGCCAGTGCCTACAATCATGGAGCTGTCGGTGGCAATGTAGAAAAAGTATCAGTGTGAAGCAATGGAACTTAATATTTTTCTTTCCTTCTCTGTGACATCGCTTACAGGTAATGGCCACAAGAGTGGTGTGTTTGGTCTGCATGACTGTCATTCACAGCTTTGAGATAAATAAAAGCAGTTTTTATATATTTCCTTCTACTAGTTTCAACTCCACATATTTCTATTTCACTGACCTGTAATGAGAAGGATCTGAGAACTACTGGACTTATAAATGTATATGTTTGTGTGTGTGTCTATATATATAAATATATACATACACAAATTATGTGATTTATACATTTATATCCTTTAAAGTAACAAAATACTTATACTAAAGTATAAATGCTATTCCTTGATATTTCTTGATGCTGTTTTACATATAATTTTATCTCTCAAGCTTTGGGCATTGAAACTTTTAAGTGACCAACAATTGTCTTGAATTTCCATTGTTTCTACCATTTTTTCCAATATTTTCATCTAGTTTGTAGAATGTAGCCTGGCTCTTTCAATGGTCCTGATACTAGTTCTTTAAAAAAAAAAGTATATTTACAGTTCATTATAGATTGCCTTTTTATTTCTGTATATAGAATATATGGTACTTTTAGATACAATTTTACTATGTTTTAGATTATAAAAGAAGTAAAGGTTTTTGATTATGAAGTCAGAAAGAGTTAATGTTAAAATATATTTCCACCCACTCCAATCACATAGCAATATGATACATGTAAGCAATTAAAAAAAAAATTAAAATAACATGAAAAAATAAAAGAAATGAAAATGTGACAAAACATTCAGCCATGTTTAGCTCTGTGTACTTAAGAAAAACAAAATACACAGCAGTGTGTGTCGGCAGAAATCATTGAACTGCTTCTCTTAGGAGTGGAAAATGGTAAAATGCAGGAATGCAGCTTTAGGAGGGGACTGGGACAGAGAATGTTTCTGTGTTCATGTCGTGAAATAGGATCAGACATTACAAAATTGCTGAGGAAAACTGTGCTCATTCCCTAGGCCCATAATGAGATACTGGCATGGGGTAGAGGAAAAGTGGTCCTCCACCTGCGATGGAGCTGTGATGGCCCACAGATGGGCCAAGTTGTGTGTTGACTTGGAGGCTGAATTTGAATTGTCCTATTACGGGGCCCTGGTGGCACAGTAGTTAAGCATTTGGCAGCTTGAATCCACCAGCTGCTCCTTGGAAGCCCTATGGGGCAGTTGTACTCTGACCTATAGGCTCGGTATGAGTTGGAATTGACTCAGTGACAACGGGTTTGGTTTTTTGGTTTGGATGGTGGGAGAGGCACGATTTCTGTACTGAAGTTTCTGGAATAGAAATGGAAATTGGTGTATGGTCAAAGGCAACTTCAAAATTGTTAGATACTGAGGAATTGTAATAGGAATAAAAAATAAATAAAGGAACATAAGACCTAAAACTACCATGGAAGATGAGTTTACAAACTCAAATTTTAAAGCACATGAGGAATATTAATTCAGTGAGAATCTGTGGGCGAATGCACCAAAAGACTTCATTCCTGAGGAATGTAATAGAAAAGTATTTTGAAATGAAGTTAAAATAAATATGTTTCAGCTCTTTAGAGATATAAACAAAGGTATATAATGCTTAAGAGAATAATAGGAGGCTATAAACAATCATAACTAGATGTGAATGTAAGAAAAATGACTAAGACATACGCAAGATCCACATAGAAGTCCTAGGAATTAGTCAGGAAAGAAAAACAAATCTTCAATGGATAGGGTTAATTCTAAAATGTACAGAGTCTATGAAAGACACTGTTAATTAAAGGATGGTATTAAGGAATTTATTCATGTCTCAGTAGAAAGAGTTTAAGAGATTTAAATAAAAAATAATATGTAAGAGAAGTTAAAAGACCCAGCATGTAGATAGGGGAGGCCCCAAACACTTCTAATAGGCGCCACATGTGTACAGAAAGGAGCTAAAGGCAGAAGGGTTATATTAGGAAGCGTAATGACAGAAGACTACAGAATTGAAGGAAGATATCAGATTGAAAAATTTTCTAGCTATCAAGCAAAATTAGTGAAAAGGAGTCAACAACCAGATAGAATGCCAACAGCGCAGCATATCTGATAGGTGCATGGCCTCTGGAGGCAGACTGCATGGGTTAAAATCCCAATTCCATTAATGACTTAGTGGGGAAATTACTTAACGTATCTGTAGCTTGGTTCACTTATCTGTAAGTGGGGCTATTAGTAGTATCGAGTTATAGGATTTTTATGGGGATTAAATAATGAATTAATATTTGTAAATTTCTTAGAACAGTGCCTGGCACAAAATATGACTATTTATTAAACAATATGATTAAAACTATTAGAACAAATACTACTCTACAAAGTGACAATGATTAAATTAAAGGGAGAGATTACTTCTCAGTAACAGAAGGAAATTGTGCAATATCTTCAAAGGACTGAGGGAAAATGCAGGTCAAACTAGAGTTCTATGTGCTGATAAACTATTACCCAAAAATAAGGTCCAATGCATGAAACTTACAGACATAAAGAAAGACAATTTACCATCTACATGACCTTACTAAATATCCTACTTAAGGAGTTCTTTTTATCAGGAAATAAACTTAGAAAATAAGAAGTTGAATGCAGAAGGTAATACAAATCAAAGAACAGGTAAAATTTGTTGGTAATACTAATTGACTCTTGAAGAATAAAACCGAAAACTTCTGTTGTTGTTGGTAGGTGCTATCGAGTCGGTTCCGACTCATAGTGACCCTAGGTACTACAGAATGAAACACTGCCCAGTCCTGCAGTGTGCTCACCATCATTGTTATGCTTCAGCCCGTTGTCACAGCCACCGTGTCAATTCTTCTCATTGAGGGTCTTCCTCATTTTTGTTGACCCTGTATTTTACCAAGCATGATGTCCTTCCTTCTCCAGAGACCAAACCCTCCTGATAACATGTCCAATGTATGTAAGACACAGTCTCACCATCCTTGCTTCTAAGGTGCATTCTGGGTGGACTTCTTCCAAGGCAGATTTGTTCATTCTTCTGGCAGTCCATGGTATCTTCAATATTCTTCACCAACACCACAATTCAAAGGCATCAATTCTTTTTCCGTCTTCCTCATTCATTGTCCAGCTTTCACATGCATATGATGCAACTGAAAATACCATGGCTTGGGTCAGGCGCACCTTAGTCTTCAAGGTGATATTTTCACTTTCCAACACTTTAAAGAAGTCTTCCCCATAGAGTCCTTCACTATTGAAACTCAAGTCTTGAATTTTTTCTTCGATTCTTTCAGCTTGAGAAATACCAAGCGTGTTCTTCCCTTTTGGTCTTCTACCTCCAGCTCTTTGCACATGTCATTATAATACTTTACGTTGTCTTCTGGAACCGCCCTTTGAAATCTCCTATTCAGTTCTCTTACTTCATCATTTTTTCCACTCACTTTAGCTACTCTACATTCAAGAACAAGTGTCAGAGTCTCTTCTGATATCACTTTGATCTTTTCTTCCTTTCTTGCCTTTTTAATGATCTTGCTTTCTTCATGTATAATGTCCTTGATGTCATTCCACAACTCATCTAGTCTTAGGTCATTGGTGTTCAACGCATCAAACCTATTCTTGAGATAGTCTCTAAGTTCAGGTGAGATATACTCATGGTTGTATTTTGGCTCCCGTGGACTTGTTCTAATTTACTTCAGAACTTGCATATGAGCAATTGATGGCCTGTTCTACTGTCAGCCCCTGGCCTTGTTCTGACTGATGATATTGAACTTTTCCATCACCTCTTTCCATAGATGTAGCTGATTTGATTCCTGTGTATTCCATCTGGTGAGGTCCATGTGCATAATCATCGTTTATGTTGGTGAAAAAAATATGAGCAATGAGGAAGTCATTGGTCTTGCAAAATTCTCTCATGGGATTGGCATCATTTCTATCACCAAGGCCATATTTTCCAACTACTGATCCTCCTTCTTTGTTTCCTTCTTTCAAATTCCAATCATAAGTAATTATCAATGGATCCTGATTGCATGTTCAATCAATTTCAGCTGCAGACGCTGGTAAAAATCTTCAATTTCTTCATCTTTGGCGTTAGTGGTTGGTGCATAAATTTGAACAGTAATCATACTGACTGATCTTCCTTGTAGGCGTGTAGATACTATCCTATCACTAACACCATTGTACTTCAGGATAGATCTTGAAATGTTCTTTTTGAGGATGAATGCAATACCATTTCTCTTCAAGTTGTCATTCTTGGCATAGTAGACCATAGGATTGTCCTACTCAAAATGACCAATACAAGTCCATTTCAGCTCACTAATGCCTAGGATGTTGATCTTTATGTGCTCCATTTTGTTTTTGATGATTTCCATTTTTCCTAGATTCATACTTCGTACATGCCACGTTCTGATTATTAATGGATTTTTGCGGCTGTTTCTTCTCATCTTGAGTTGTCCCACATCAGCAAATGAAGGTCCCGAAAGCTTCACTCCATCCACATCATTAAGGTTGACTCTACGTTGAAGAGGCAGCTCTTTCCAGTCATCTTTTGAGTGCCTTCCTGCCTGGGAGGCTCATCTTCTGACACTATATCAGGCAATGTTCCACTGGTATTCATAAGGTGATCACTGGCTAATTCTTTTCAGAAGTAGACTGCCGTGCTCTTCTTCCCAGTCTGTCTTAGTCTGGAAGGTCAGCTGAAGCCTGTCTGCCATGGGCGACCCTGCTGGTATTTGAATACCAGTTGCATAGCTTCCAGCATCACAGCAACACGCAAGCTCCCACAGTATGATAAACTGACAGACACACAGAGGAAATAAATTTTTAGGTACTATTAAATATGTAGGAATGTATTAAACCAGATAATGTGTCTGCTTTGGGAGAAAGATAGAGATTTTATTTTAGATTTTTTTGGAAAATATAGAGATAAGTATCTATATCTCAATCTATATAAGAAACCTCAGGACAGACATTAAAAGTATCAAACTAATTCCATCATTTCTTAAATACAGGAGAAGGATAGAATGAAAACACTTTGAATCTTCAACTTAAAAATGGCTGGAGAAAATACAATAAAATAAAATTATTTTTGATAAGTAACAGAAAATAAGGTTAAATAAATAAATTTATAATCTTCAATTTATGTCAATAAACATACACAGATTAAAGGCAATGACTTAAAGATAGAGATCATTATGTCTCATTAAAAAAAGTAATCTGTTTTCTGTTTTTAAGAAACATATAAACAAAAAATGAAAAGATTGTACATGAAGTATGAGGAAAATATATACAAAGCAAATGCTGACCAAAATTTAATTTGTATAGCAAAATACATATCAGATTAAATGGCACTTAAAGATTTTAATGCATAAAATAGGAATAAAGAGTATCACTGTTGGAGATTTAGAGAAAAAAACCCCACTAAAAACTCTGTCAAATTTTATGCCTCTGTGTATTGCTTAAAAACATGTAAAGTATTTAGTGACGGATTTAAAAGGAGAAACTACCAAATTCACAGTCACGGAGTAGGATTATACACTTTTTTTCAGGAACTGCTAGGTGAAGAAGATACATACACACATACATGCAACATATACATACAAAAAGTTTGAGTCCAGCAGCTGCTCCTTGGACACCCTGCAGGGCAGTTCTATTCTGTCCTATACGGTCACTATGAGTAGGATTCAACTCAATGGCAACTTTTAAAAAAATATAGATTACATATATGTAAGTATGCATATATATACATACTTACAAGTTTCAGCTACAAAAAAAAAAAAAAAACCATTGTGGTAGAGTCAATTCTGACTCATAGCTACCCTATAGGACAGAGTAGAATGGGCCCATAGAGTTTCCAAGGAGCACCTAGTAGATTCAGACTCAAACTGCTGACCCTTTGGTTAGCAGTCATACACTTAACCACTATGCCACCAGCATTTCCTTCAGCTACTAGCGAAATCCAATATTAGATCTACAGATATAATAGTGTATAATTAGTAGAATTCCACAAATAAAAACACAAACACATAGATCATTTACCAAAAAATTACCGGGGACTTATAATAACTCCACTCTGCCAACTAATTGATGCTCATTAGTATTTTCAATGGAGACAGTGGCCTTTGCAATACATATTTGTGTTATTGTAAAAATATCTTCTATCCTAGTGATAACCATTTCAGTCTGGAGGGGAGCTCTGTGGCCATAAGGGGGAAAAAACAAAAAAGGCAAATTGCTTCTGTTTTTCTGGTGAAGATGTTTATGTTTACACAAGCACACAAGCACAGATGAGAACATTTTAGCTCTCACATTAAAAAGTGATTTTTCTTCTGAGTATGTTTGTAACAAGCTCCTTTTCAACTCTAGTGCAGGCTGTATTTTGCCGATATGTTCAAAGACTAATGGATACTTCTCTAATCAACTCAGAATATTACTCGTTCTAGAACAGTAGATGCTCCAGAACAGAGTGTCAAAGCACATTCTTTCTAATCATTTTTTTAAGAAAAGTATTTTCTCAGTGTTTTGAAGAAACATTGATGAGCCTGACCTGATAACCGCAGATTGAATCGGTGGAGGAAAAGCCTCGCAGAGCCGTATTTTCTGAGATTTCAAATTGGATCTATTTGGCACTCTCCCAACAGGAGATTTCAAGAGTATTTACTGGCTTTGTGGGTTGTTGTATGGTATAATAAATCTTTAGGAGAGGAAATTAAGTTCATACTTATAACCCCTGCAAAAGAACAGGAGCACTCTCTCTTGTCCACGAAGACATGGAGACTGGTACATACAGCGAATGATGATTGATTGCGCTTCCAGTTGTGTGTTGGGCATTAGGTCAGTGATTACAGAGGCATCTTTCCAGGCTGGTGACATCCAAAGAGGTTGCTTCCCATGCCCTCTGAGATCTTTTGCTGCCAGGAGAGGGGGAGCTTGTTAAAAAAGCAAATTGAAAAACCAAACAAGGCAGCCTTTATGCTGTCTCACTCCAATTCTACAATAACTCATAATTTGTCTTTGCATCCACAGCGATGAGTTCAAACTCTTTTCTTAACTTGATTTTTGTTTACCCAGGCAATATATGTGCACAGTTGTAAAAGTCCAATGCTTCTACAAGACTTAAAAAGGATGAAAGAGTCCCACACCCTTCAAGCCTTCCTTCAGCTCCTATAACCACTTTGGATTTATTTTGGGTTTTACACATGCTTTCCTAATAAATACTACTTGCACAAGACTATTTCTCAATCTTTCCATTTTATACATTATCTACTGAGAATCTCATTTTTTTTTTAATACCACTTTTCCCCAATAGATTTTGTTCCCTTGGTGCTACCAACAGGTTATAGCACGTATTTTGTTTATATAAAATGTTCAATGTTTATGTTATTGTAACTGTTTAAATACTGCCCATAGTTTTTTTTTTGTTTTAATAGTTTATCCATATGTATACTATGATTAAAAGTTATTTCTTTTAAAACTTTTTTGTTATTCTGGGATTTAATATTTACTTTTTTTGTTGTTGGTTGGCTGGTTGGTTTTCTATGCTCCTGTTATCAGTTAACAGGGACTTTGATGTTAATTAATAAATAAGTTAAAATTTTTGTATAGCATTGATTCCCATAGTGACAACATGAGGAGCATTGCTCCAAATATATTTTATACTCAATATTATCTTCTGTACAATGCAGATATTCTACAGAGTTCTACAACTGCCTGGATGAATCTGAACGTGCATCAAGACACAAGATACTCTTCCTAGAGGTCCACATAGGCTTCCTGCCTTATCACACTCAGTGTTTTACCAAGATGAAGAAATCAAACTTAGGGTTAATCCAAGAATTCAAATATGTTGTATTTGAAAGAGAAGTTTGGGGTGGACCAGAAGAGATGGGGGAACACTCAACAATAGATCAGCCTTTAAAACCACACTCATTTTGTTTGTTCATTTGTTAGTTTGTCCACTCATCCTTTCACTCAACAAGTATTTCTTTGAATCCTATTATATCTGAAGAGTAACCATGCCTAACCCACTGACATTTGAAATACTGCATGGCATAGCCACTGGCATCATAACAACAGGCAAGCCACCACACGCTCTGCAATAGTCATTATAATAAACTTAAAAACATTCTGGAACATTTGCAATTCTATATCTGTTGACAGTTGGTTACTTGAATATTAAGGTAGTATTTTATATACACGTAATTTTTAATACTTATACTTATGAGGGATATTAATAGATCTATTTCATAGATGGGGAATAGCAGTAAGAGGGGTAAAGTTGCTTGTCCCATGTCATGAAACTCATTAGCAAAGAAGTAGAGATTAAAACCTAGATGGCTATAATTTTAAGGTCAGTACACTCAGTTCCTTTGTAGAGAAAGATAAATATAGAACCTTAGATCATCAAAGTAAGGAGGCCTTCCACAACCTTCTAAGTATCATCAAGCCCATGCTTGAACACTTCCAATGACTTAGAGTCAACTATTTCATTTCTTTGTTGGAATACTCTAATAATTTAAAAGTTTTGCCTTACGTTAAACTTCAATCTGTCACCTTGTAACTTCTAAGTATTGTTGTTGTTATGTGCCGTCTAGTCAGTTCCAACTCATAGCGATCCTATGTACCACAGAATGAAACACTGCCTGGTCCTGTGCCATCCTCATATTCACTGTTATGCTTCAGCCCATTGTTGCAATCACTGTGTCAATCCACCTCGTTGAGGGTCTTCCTCTTTTCTGCTGACCCTGTACTTTACCAAGCATGATGTCCTTCTGCAGGTACTAATCCCTCCTGATAACCTGTCCAAAGTATGTAAGATGCAGTCTTGCCATCCTTGCTTCTAAGGAGCATTCTGGTTGTACTTCTTCCAAGACAGATTTGTTCATTCTTTTGGCAGTCCATGATATATTCAATATTCTTTACCAACACCACAGTTCAAAGGCATCAATTCTTCTTCAGTCTTCCTTATTCATTGTCCAGCTTTCACAGGCATATGATGTGATTGAAAATACCATGGCTTGGGTCAGGCACACCTTAGTCTTCAAGGTATTTAGTTATTTTTTTTTTTTCCTACATAAACAACTTCTTCCCTTCCCTGGGCATAAGTAACTTACTTTTTGAATCTATGTATAGGGCTTTATATTTATTCCCATTAAATAAATAATAGTTGAGGGATTTTAAGATAATATACTTTGACATTGAAAAAAGAAATTTATATTAAAGCCTATATTTTGCTTCACTGTAAAAATTAAATAGCAATCTTACCTGAATACATTTTTAAATAAAATGAAATAGAGCTTACAATAAAATTAGGCTTTCCCTGTTCACACTGTATTTGAAAAATCATCTTTTATTTCATTAAATTATGAGAAGAATAGCTCTTCATGCAGGAGATTAAAATATCATTAGCAATGTCAATTTTTTCATTAACTTCTAAAAATATTTTCCTTTATGCTATAAAATTTAAACCCATAGGTAAAAAAAAAAAAAGTTTTGATTTCTAGAAACTAGTTGAATGACATTACAATAAACTGTAATAATGGTTCATATTTTTTGGCCAAATAGCATATATTACATTGGATATTTCTTAAATAAAGCAGGGAGCCCTGGTAGTACCGTGGTTAAGAGCTTGACTACTAACCAAACGGCTGGCAGTTCAAATCCACCAGCCACTCCTTGGGAACCCTATGGGACAGTTCTACTCTGTCCTATAGGGTCTCTATGAGTCAGAATCCACTCAACAGCACTAGGTTTGATTTTTTTTTTTTTTTTAAGTAACTGAAGTTTGCTAGCTATTGTGTCAAACACAGTTTTGGGGTAAAAAGACATTAGCTTTGATGGAGAAGAGCCTGATGAGTCTTTCTTCTTTCCTACTTTGCTTTCATTCACCTTTCTTTCCTTCCTGCAGTCCTTCCATCTTCCTCTCTCTTCTTTTTTGTCTTATTATCATTTGCACAGCTTCCCAGTCTGAGATTACAGGCTCTGTCCTGCTCCATGTCTTTCTCAGTGTGTGTATATTAAGCAGAATGTAAACAGTACCTTAAATTGAACAGGTACTTATTTGGGGAATATTGAGCTAACCTGAACAAAATGATGTGTTCAGTATTTCTGGTCAGCCTCCATTTTTCATTTAGCTGGATAGGTGGAACTTGCTGAGTCAATACTTCAGATTTCAGCTGTTGCCAGACCTCTGTTTCTCTTCAAATTGACCTCTTAAAGATAAAGTCAGTCTGGGGACTGGCTATGTAAATTGAAGATCCCTGATAGTTTTAAACTGCACTTCTCCTCCATAGGTTTGCTTTCGAAATGCTTCATTATTTTTAGGCATTAAACAAAAACAACAACAACAAAAAAAACTTGTCATTTTTACTTTGTAGTATTGGTAAAATTTAATTGCCAGTCATATTAGTATGGAATTGGAAATCTTGTTTCCTAAGATTAATTTATCTTTTTATGTGCATAAAATATGTGGGCCAAGTAAATAAGTACACAAGCTCACTTTCACACTCTCTATTAGAGAATATGCTTTGTACTTACCAAACGCTGATTTCTTCAAATAACCAATTTTCTAAGCCTTTACAGGAAGTCCAAGTAAATAGGGAGAAATCCTGGAACCAAAGTGTAAGCCCCAATTTTGCAATTACATGCTATGTAAACTTGGCCAAGCCACTTAATCTCTGAAAGCCTGTGTTTATCTGTAAAACAAGGCTAATGATACTCATTCTACGATTACAAGAGTGCTAAGAGGATAAAGTGAGACGATAATGTATAATTTCAGTGGTAAAGATCTATGAACATGTGGACTATTATCACTGTCATTATATCCTATTGAATTCAGTTGAGTTCCTACCGTTTTGTCAAGCAGCCATCAGGTGACGTACGGACATGTGGTCTAAGCCATAAAGTGTGTGTTAAGACTGAATCAATTCAATAAATGTCTGCAAGGGACCAACAAGGCACAGCTTAATCGCACCTGGCCCCTGGGCACGGTGTAATCTAAAGAAGACATACATAAACTGTGACAAGTGTGATGAGAGATTAAAAAAAAATGCAACGGAGGCGTAGGGAAGGAAAAGTTTAATTAATTCCAGTGAGCTGTGGGAGTGTCTCATGGAGAAAGCCGGTTTATACTTGAAAAATGAATGTAGCTGGGAGCTGTCAACTGTGAATTGAGGAAAAAAAAAAATTTTTTTTTTTTTTTTGAGAAGAAGGGAGATTTAAGTCATTACATGGTCCATAGTCGGCATTGGTTTTTATTATTATTATTATCATTACAACAAATATCTGTATTGAAATTAGCAAAAATAAAAGTAACAAAATGATGCTTAAGGACAAATTTCAAGGAAATTTGCTGAAGGCATAATTGCATACCTTTCCCATTATTCACATCTCTTTTTTTTTCTTTATCCATTCATCTGGAATATCACATCATGTCAGTAGTTCTCTCCTGAGTTTTCTCTCAGAGCTTGCTTTTGGCAATTGTCGACATGTCCCAAGAGAGATGACTCTTTTTCTTTGTCCTTGCCACAAATTTAAAAGACGATCTACCCTAGCTTTGTGAGCTTTTCAACCTTTCTACAATTAACATCTTGCTTCTCTAGACTTAAATAGGAGCAAATAAGCACAAGAACAGCAGAAATGCAACGAAATGTGACAAGAAGGTGAAAATTCGTAACGATGGCTCTTTTCTTTTATGCAGAGAAAAAGATGTTTTCCTAAAGCTGATATTTTGGGGGGGAATTTTTTTTTTTTTTCTAGCATAGCTAGAAAATCCTGGTGGCATAGGGGTTAAGAGCTACGACTGCTAATCAAAAGGTTGGCAGTTCGAATCCACCAGGCACTCCTTGGAAACTCTATGGGGCAGCTCTACTCTTGTTCTGTAGGGTCACTATGAGTCTGAATCAACTCCATGGCACCGGGTTTCTTTTTCTTTTTTTTAGCATAGCTAAGGGAAACATTAGCTTTGAAATGCTGACTCCCTGTAGCAACTTCTTTAGCAATGCCTGCAGTAATGTTTTCAATTACAAAAGGAATTATTTAATGAAAATTACCTCTTTTAAAATCACACCATATCGATCCCACTTTAATTGTTAAATTTGGTATTAACACATTTTAGGAAAATGGAGAAAATAAACCATCACACTCTCACTCAACAGCACTCGGCACTCGGTTAGGTCTTGGTACTCTCACCCAAATACTGTTGATATTTTATCATCTACCCTTTGACGCTTTTCTCCAATACGTTTGATTATTTGCTATTTACTCTCTACAGTCTATCTAAAGCATCTTGAGCATGTAGGTTGCTTTGCTTAAGTGATGTATCGAAGTATTGATCTTGGATTTTATAAAATATTAATAATTTTGGATTTTATAACTGTATATTTGCACAGAGTGACTATATCCTGATTTTTTAACTTAATACCTTACTGTTAGATTTTTAGAATAACCCAAGGTTTGTTGCTTGTTGTTGTTGCATCATATTCTTAGATAAAAACCTTAGCTTTGGTGAAATATCTGGATAAATGAATATGAACAATGAACAATTTTATAGTTCTTGATTGCATACATAAAATAGCAGAAAAATCTGAAGCTCTTAGTTTCTCTTTTATTACTCCTGGTACTCAGGGATGATAAGAAATTATGATGAAAAGAAAAGTTGCTCACTACAGTAAAATGATCTTACTAGCTCTTGAATTTTGCAGGTCATATATCCTCCTGGAAAAGCCTCAATTTTCTCACACAGGCACTTGGCATTATACTACCCTCTAAAAGCTTCTGATGTTTAAATAAAATAATGCATGTAGTATTTCTTCTAGCGTGTTGCCTATTGAGTAACCCCTCAAATGCTAACTGTTAATATCAATTCATCTCCATTTGTATTTTATGAAGAAAATAGTGATGCTGAAACTCATCTGATGTGTTTGAAGGTCAATTAGATTTTTTAATTTTCATTTGTACATTCATGTCTATTGTCTCATGGCTATTTGACTGCTAGCAGCAGGCACCAGTGTAACAAGGATGCCAGATGTAAGTCTTGAGGTCTCCTGGGTAGAAGCTTCCTACCTAGGCCACCTTGGCCCATAGTTCCTTCAGTAATTTCACCTCTTCAAAACTGATGGTTATACCATCATTATTTTTATTACTATCATTACTATTTAAATAAGGGAAGCATTTTGCATTCTTCATTTGGCTCCTCCAACTGAAATTGTATAGACACTTTTGGAGCTATTTAAGAGTCTATTTAGAGTAAGAAAAATGTCCTTTATGTGGCCCACCTAGTATGCAGCAATTCCGCCTTGGGGTTTGTGGCCAAAGCTCTTGATTGTTTACAAAGTACTGCCGTGCACTGCTTCGTCTTCTTTGCATATAAGTATTTAAGAGACCTCCAGGGACTCCTTTGCCAAATACCATTTGAAAAGTGTTTAATATCACCCCAAGATCTTGTTTAGCTTTGGTGGGTCCTGCTAATTATGTGAATGGAGGACAGTAGTTTGGAGGTAAATCCTGGGTGAGGGTAGGTCTACCACAAAATACACACTATTATAGAACGTAGCAATGTTAGCCTTCGAAGTTTAATTATGAGATACTGGCAGCTGGTGCAAGATTAGTTATCTCAGATCTGTCCTCTTATCTTGTTTTGAGCATCACTATGGAGGGACTACCTCTCATGACTGAGTGGCTTTGTCCAGAAGCTTTTGGAAGTAACTTAGCCAGGGATCTCAATTCCGCTGCTTGTCTTATGTACTTGGTAGTCTTGATGCCTGAGTTTTGGAAAGGAGGACAGTGGAGTGACAAGTGAAAACACCAACTATGATCATCCAGTGGCTTATCTGTAGGCATCTGAAGACTCCTCTGTCACTTCCTTTGTGAATGAGGATATTTTAATGGGTCTTAAATGGAGGAAGCCTGCAGAGGGGAAACATTTTTCCCTATCTCCTTAACTCTTTCTCAAAGAATTAATTCTAGGAAATTTAATCCATCTAATTCAAGGACAGTGAATGAATGTATTTTCTAGAAGGCTAATGTTTTGTATTAAAAAGGCCAGGAACATATGAATCATTCTTTGCCTCTCTCCTGCCCAAGCAGCAGTGGAGGTAGCTGACTCATGACTGGCCGTCTTCCAAATTGAAGTTTAAGATTTCTGACCCATGAATTTCAGAACAAGAAGCTCAGAAGCAACCACTATGGTATAAATGCCAAGAGCTCTTCTGGCTCCTGAAGTCTTCTGGGGCTCCTAAAGATACAGAGCCCGCAGAGTACCATCTTCAGGGCTTACTGTGCTGGAGGCTGGATGTACATAGCACAGAAATGGGAAGACTGACTTTCTTCTTGTCACCATTTCACTCTTTGTCTCCTCACTACAGAAATAGGACCTCCTGCAACTTCTGTCAGTGGCATTTTTTTTCCTATGCTACTTGGTTCAATTACATGTCTTTCTACTTCCAGGCTAGCTTACAACTCTGTTTTAGAGTACATACAACATAAACCAAAACCAAACGCCCTGCCGTTGAGCCGATTAGGACTCATGGCAACCTCATGTGTTAGAGTAGAACTGCTTCATAGGGTTCTCTTGGGTGTAATCTTTATGGAAGCAGATCACCAGGCCTTTTTTCTGTGGCACTGCTGGGTGGATTCCAACCTCAAACTTTAGATTAGCAGCCAAGCATAAAGCATTTGCACCACCCAGGGACCTACTTACCGTATATAGGTCACTAATTGTTCTCAATACAACTTCATCAGTTCTGGAATTTGAAATTTTTTTTGCTCAGATTTTGAGGGGGAAAAAAAAAACTGTTGCTTGTTAGTCTTAGATCACAGAACTGTTGAGAATTGTCTATCCCTATGTGCTCCTCATGTGGGGACTATGAGAGAGGGTCCGTTAGAAATGGCCAGCCACTTTTACCTGGGTTCCTTCCATTACTGATCAACTTAGGGTGTTTTCTCTTTCTAAAAATGATTCATTTTAGAGTTGTTTATATTTTCATGTCATTTAAAGATAGAATTTATTGATCAAGTAAGATATTACTCTAAATATTGATATGAATTGGTTTATTACCTACCTGTATATCAATCAGTTTTATCTCCAGGTGAACAAAAAGTTTTCACATATATCAGCTCTATCTAATGAAGTCATTCATAAAGCCAACCATAGTAATGGTTATAACTTTACACTCTCTTTGTCTTCTCCTTATCTCCTTTTTTTCATTAATGAACATGGAATAACACATTCAATTCCTCTGTCTTCTAGGGAAAAAATGTAGAATTAACCACTGTGTTTGTTTTTGAAAAGACTTGATTTCTCACATGTAACACAGGTGACCAATGTTACAAAACAGAACATCGTGAGGTCTAAATGTAAAGCACAAAATGAAATCATGATCTGGGTCAAGGGTCTACCAACTATGGCCCAAATCTGGCCTACGGCTACTTTTTGTAAATAAAGTTTTATTGGAACACAGCTGCATCCATGAGTTCACATACTGTTCATAGCTGCTTTCAAGTGCCAATGACAGGGTCGACTAGTTGTGACAGAGAGTGCATGACTCGCAAGCTCAGAGGCACAAATTACCCTTTAGCAGGATGAGGAACGCTTCTTCCTTTGACCTATTAGAAAAAGCATTATAAAGGGTGGCTGTGGTTAAGATAAATAAGGAGGAATTTGTAATATTTCAGGTAAAAAATTAAAAGGTCTTGGCACTTGACTGGGCTGAATGGCAAGGAGGGAGCTATATCTTCTAATAATTATTAATCAATAAACACTTCTTTGGAGACTGATCACACGGGTTTGGTTTTTTTTTGAAACATACATTGGCGATGCTTATGTCCTTCTGCTCACTGTTGCAGTAGGTGCTCCTCTGGATGATACCAATACCAATTACTTCCTTTTGTTAGTTAAAAAATTAACACTGTACTATTTTTAACACTACCGGTTTCAAATACAGAGCCCTAGTGGGTTAAGCATTTAAAAGGTTAACAGTTTGAATCCACCAGCCACTCCTTGGGAGCCGTATGGAACAGTTCCACTCTGTCCTGTAGTGTCACTGTGAGTTGAAACTGACTCACAGCAATGGGTTTTTATACCCATTTGACTTGGGAATAGCCTCAACTATTTATACAATTTAAATAGCACTAAATACGTTACATATTTTAGAAAAAAATCAAACTAGTAACTAGCATCTCAGAAATACTTTTATAGAAAAGCCTTTCCTAGAGCTTCTCCTTGATTGAAGATTTTGGAACAAAATATTTGAAAGAAAAATACAATCTATATAATGTAAAATCGAATTGTAGATCTAAGGCATTATAAAAAGAGTATTAATTCAGAAAGTGTTTTGTAAACTCAATTCAGATGTTTTTCATTGTGTAATTATTACTGCATTAGCCAATATGTAAGTGATACTGTTTGTAGAAGTGTTCTTGTAGTATCAAACAGGGGAAAAAATTCAAAACGACAAACAGAAAACCACTCTGTAATCATTAATAGGGATCAATATTATCTTTAGTACAAATACATGATTAGGAAAATTATTTTATTGGCAATCTTCATACATGGAAGGATAATATTCGTGCAAAAAAAAAAATCGAAAACCGCAAAGATTTCAAATCTAAGTACTAACTAAAAAAAAAGAAGAAAACCTAATAAACCATGAAGTCCCATAAAAAAAAAAAAAAAATCTACTGACTTCATTTGTTAGGTTTGGACTCCTCTGTTGAACATTTTATTTTATTATTGGTACAGGGTTTAACATATTTTTAGGTGAGCCTCCTGATGATTACATTAACAATTTTTTAAAAATAGTTTATCTTCAGAAAAAATTTTTTGAAAGATATGTGCAGTGGCAAAATTTCTGCTGTTTATTTGTAGCATCTGGGGGTGAAAAGGGTAAAACTGGGCAAAGGGCTAGACAGGGCAGTAACTGTTAGTAACAATCCATGTGTAAAGACTTATCTTTCATTTTTCACAACTTTTAAATTCTTTTGGGAGAATTTTACCAAATCTGTCATAACATAAAACACATAGATATGTCTTTTATATAACCCAGTGCTTTAAAGAAGCCCGTTGATCTGTTATTTCCCTTTTTTGAACAAAAACCTGGGCAGCCAAACTTGAGAGTTTAAAAAATCAAATACTTTGATCCATTTAATGATAACAATTATGTAAGCTATCCTAACTAAGGCTTCAAAAAGTAGAAGGCAGCAGACTGGGTGTAGATCTCAGTTTTATTACATTACGGGCCCAAAGGAATCCTTGCTTGCCACCACTTAGTTTATATAAATATTTTGGGACACTTTTAAATTAAAGCAAGAAACAATTAACTTGTTTAGTGGCCTTTTCTATAAAGGGCAATGTTATGCCCGGGAGGAGGTGGCTTTTAGCTATTTGTGCTTATACATTGTTGTGGTTTTTTGGCACCGTTGAGTTAGTCCTGGCTCATAGCAACCCTATGTACAATAGAACGAAACATTTCCTGGTCCTGTGCCATCCTCATAATCGTTGCTATGTTTGAGCCCGTTGTTGCAGCCACTGTGTCAATCCATTTTATTGAGAGTCTTCCTCTTTTTCACTGGCCCTCTACCAAGTGTAATGTCCTTCTCCAAGGACTGGTCCCGCCTGATAACATCTCCGTAATATGTGAGACAAAGTCTAATCATTCTAACTTCTAAGGAGCACTCTGGCTATACTTCTGCCCAGACAGACTTGTTCATTTTTCTGACAGTCCATACCATGGACTGCTTATACAAACAAATTAAGAAAATTATTCCGGTGGGCTTAAGTGTATTCCTACCAAACAATATGTGGATATCAGGCATTTGGTTCTGTTTATTAATGATTACTTTTAACTATAGAAATCAGAAAATTTTTGGAAAATAGGAGTCCTTTGACCTCATTATAGATCTCTCCCTTTGACTAGTTCTTATTTTTATTAGGGCAGAATAGAACTACCCTATAGAGTTTCCAAGAAGCACTTGGGGGGTATGAACCGCCAAACTTTTGGTTAGCAGCCATAGCTCTTAACCACTATGCCAGCAGGGTTTAGTAAGTCTTAAAATCAGGCAGTGTAATTTCTTCTATATTTTTATTTTTGAACATTGTTTTGTATATCTTAGGTCTTTTCTTTGTTTCTTATATTTTTTATAGTTAGTGTGTCTATTCCTACAAAATAGAATTTTATTTGGGCTGCATTGAACCTGTATAAGAGTTTCAGAGAAATTGGCATCTTAACAATACTGAGAGTTTTGAATCTTTAGTATGGAATATTTACCCATTTGTTTAAAATCTTCTTTACTATCTCTGGGAAATGTTTTGTAAGTTTTATTGAAAAGTTCTTTGATATCTTTTGTTTAATGTGTCCCTAAGTATGTCATGCTTTTGAAGGGGTTGTTAATATCATTTTTAAAATTTTAATTTCAGCTTGTCTGTCTTTTGCTACTACATGGAAATATAATTGATTTTTACATATCGTTCATGTATATTTAGATATTTCTAAATTTAATGGTTGATTTCTTATAATTTTTTATAGATTCCTTAGGATCATATCATTCTGAAAATAAAGACAATTTTACTTATTTCTTACCAATCTGTATTTCTTTTATTTACTTTTCTTGCTTTATTGCGCCGTCTAGGACATTCAGTACATTGCAAAGCAGACGTGATGAGAATGGATATTTTTGCATTGCACTTGATCTCAAAGGGAAATAATTCACTAATTTGATGTTTCACTACTAATTGTGATGTTTACTATAGGCTTTTCTTTATCAGATTGGGAATTTCCTTCTCTTTCCAGTTAACTGAGCTTTTCGGCTTTTCTTGTTTTTTTTTTCTTTTAATCATGAATGGGTGTCTTGTTGTTGCTGTTAGTTGCCATTGAGTCAGTTTCGACTCATAGTGACCCTATACACGACACACAAAACACTGGCCGGTGCTGTGCCATCCTCACAATTGTTGCTATGCTTGTATTCATTGTTTCAGTCACTGCATCAATCCATCTTGTTGAGGGTAGTCTAGGTCATCTAGTGCTGCTACAACAGAAATACCACAAGTGGATAGCTTTAACAAAGAGAAGTTTATTTTCTCACAGTGAAGTAGGCTAAAAGTCCAAATTCAGGGCATCCACTTCAAGGGAAGGCCTTCTCTCTCTGTTGGCCTTCACATCAATCTCCCTGAAGACTAGGAGCTTCTCTGTGGCGCAGGAACCCCAGGTCCAAAGGATGCGTGGGCTCTGCACCTGGTACTGCTTTCTTGGTGGTACGAGGTCCCCCTGTCTCTCTGCTCCCTTCTCTCTTTTATATCCCAAGAGATTGCCTCAAGACACAGTCCAATCTTGTGGAGTGAGTCCTGCCTCACTAACAAAACTGCCACCCATCCTCCCTCATTAACATCATAGAGGCAGGATTTACAACATATAGGAAAACCACACAACACTTGGAATCATGGCCCAGCCAAATTGAAACACACCTTTTTTTGGAGACATAATTCATTCCATGACAAGGGTCTTTCTCTTTTTGGCTGACCCACTATTTTACTAAGCATGATGTCCTTTTCCAGGGACTAGTCCCTCCTGACAGCATGTCCAAAGTATGTGAGACTTTGTATGTGCTTCTAAGGACCATTCCGGTTGTGCTTCTTCCAAGACAGATTTGTTTGTTCTTTTGGCAGTCCACAGTGTAGTCAATATTCTTCACTAACACCACAATTCAAAGGCGTCAATTCTTCTTCGGTCTTCCTTATTCATTGACCGGATTTTGCATGCATATAAGACGATTGAAAACACCGTGGCTCGAGTCAGGTGCACCTTAATCCTCGAGGTGACATCTTTGCTTTTCAACACTTTAAAGAGGTCGTTTGCAGCAGATTTTCCCTGTGCAACGCATCTCTTGATTTCTTGGCTGCTGCTTCCACTGGTGTTGATTGTGGATCCAAGTAAAATGAAATCCTTGATAACCTCAAACTTTTCTCCGTTTATCATGATGCTGCTTATTGGTTTAGTTGTGAGGATTTTTGTTTTCTTTATGTTGAGGTGTAATCCGTACTGAAGGCTGTGGTCTTTGATCTTAATCAGTAAGTGCTTGAAGTCCTTTTAACTTTCAGCAAGCAAGGTCGTGTCATCTGCATAACGCAGGTTGTTAATGAGTCTTCCTTCAATTCTGATGACCCATTCTTCTTCACATAGTCCAGCTTCTAGGATTATTTGTTCAGCAAACATACTGAACAGGTATGATGAAAAGATATAACCCTGACACATGCCTTTCCTGAATTTAAAGCATACAGTAGCCCCTCATCCTGTTCGAACAACTGCCTCTTGATCCATGTACAGATTCCTCATGAGTGCAATTAAGTGTTCTGGAATTCCTATTGCCTGCAATGTTATCCATAATATGTTATGATCCACACAGTCAGATGCCTTAGCATAGTCAATAAAATACAGTAAACATGTTTTTGGTATTCTGTGCTTTCAGCCAGGATCCATCTGACATCAGCAATGATGTCCCTGGCTCCACATCCTCTTCTCAAGCTGGCTTGAATTTTTGGCAATTCCCTGTTGATACACTGCAGCAGTCGCTTTGGCATGATCTTCAGCAAAATTTTGCTCGCGTATGATATTAATGATATTATTTGACAATTTCTGCATTTGATTTGATCACCTTTCTTGGGAATAGACATAAATACAAATCTCCTCCAGTTGGTTGGCCAGGTATCTGTCTTCCTAATTTATTGGCCTGGATGAGTAAGCACATCCAGTGCTGCATCCTCTTGTTGAAACATCTCAGTTGGTATTCCTTCAATTCCCGGAGCCTTGTTTTTCCCCAATGCCTTCAGTGCAGCTTGGACTTCTTCCTTCTGTAACATTGGTTCCTGCTCATATGTTACCTCCTGAAATGGTTGAACATTGACCAATTCTTTTTTGATATAGTGACTCTGCGTACTTCTTCTTTTGATGCTGTCTGAATCATTTAATATTTTCCTCTTAGAATCCTTCAGTATTGCAACTCGTGGCTTGAATTTTTTTTTAAGTTCCTTCAGCTTGAGAAATGCTGAGCGTGTTCTTCCCTTTTCATTTTTTATCTCCAGGTCTTTGTCCATGTCACTATAATACTTTAATTTGTCTCTTCAAACCACCCTTTGAAAACTCTGCTCAGCTCTTTTACTTTATCTTTTTTTTCTTTTGCCTTAGCTACTCAACATTCAAGAGCAAGTTTCAGAGTCTCCTCTGACATCGATCTAGGCTTTTTCTTTCTCTCCTGTCTTTTTTTTTTTAAATAATTTTTATTGTGCTTTCAGTGAAAGTTTACAAATCAGGTCAGTCTCTCACATATAAGCTTACATACACCTTACTACATACTTCCATTTACTCTCTCCCTAATGAGTCAGCCCGCTCCCTCCTTCCAGTCTCTCCTTTTGTGACTGTTTTGCCAGTTTCTAACCCTCTCTACCCTCCCATCTCCCCTCCAGACAGGAGATGCCAATACAGTCTCAAGCGTCCACCTGATATAAGTTGGTCACTCCTCATCAGCATCTCTCTCCAACCCATTGTCCAGTCCATTCTATGTCTGATGAGCTGTCTTCAGGAATGGTTCCTATCCTGGGCCAACAGAAGGTTTCGGGACCGTGACTGCCGCGATTCTTCTAGTCTCAGTCAGACCATTAAGTCTGGTCTTTTTATGAGAATTTGGGGTCTACATCCCACTGTTCTCCTGCTCCCTCAGGGGTTCTCTGTTGTGCTCCCTGTCAGGGCAGTCATCGGTTATGGCCGGGCACCATCTAGTTCTTCTGGTCTCAGGATGATCCAAGTCTCTAGTTCTTGTGGTCCTTTCTGTCTCTTGGGCTCATAATTATCTTGTGACCTTGGTGTTCTTCATTCTCCGTTGATCCAGGTGGGTTGAGACCAACTGATGCATCTTAGATGGCCACTTGTTAGCATTTAAGACCCTAGATGCCACACTTCAAAGTGGGATGCAGAATGTTTTCTTAATAGAATTTATTTTGCCAATTGACTTAGATGCCCCCTGAAGCCATAGTCCCCAAACCCCCGCCCTTGTTCTGCTGACCTTTGACACATTCAGTTTATCTGGGAAACTTCTTTGCTTTTGGTCCAGTCCCGTTCAGTTGACCTTCCCTGTATTAAGTGTTGTCCTTCCCTTCACCTTAAGTAGTTCTTATCTACTATCTAATCAGTAAATAACCCTCTCCCACCCTCCCTCCTCCCCTCATAACCTCAAAAGAATGTGTTCTTCTCAGTTTAAACTATTTCTCAAGAGCTTATAATATTGGTCTTCTACAATATTTCTCCTTCTGCAACTGACTAATTTCACTCAGCGTAATGCCTTCCAGGTTCCTCCATGTTATGAAATGTTTCACAGATTCGTCACTGTTCTTTATCAATGCATAGTATTCCATTCTGTGAATATACCATAATTTATTTATCCATTCATCCATTGATGGACACCTTGGTTGCTTCCAGCTTTTTGCTATTGTAAACAGGGCTGCAATAAACATGGGTGTGCATACATCTGTTCTTGTGAAGGCTCTTATTTCTCTAGGGTATATTCCAAGGAGTGGGATTTCTAGGTTGTATGGTAGTTCTACTTCTAACTTTTTAAGGAAATGCCAGATACATTTCCAAAGTTGTTGTACCATCTTACATTCCCACCAGCTGTGTATAAGAGTTACAGTCTCTCCACAGCCTCTCCAACATTTATTATTTTGTGTTTTTTGGATTAATGCCAGCCTTGTTAGAGTGAGGTGGAATCTCATCATAGTTTTAATTTGCATTTCTCTAACGGCTAATGATTGAGAGCATTTTCTCATGTATCTGTTAGCTGCCTGAATGTCTTCTTTAGTGAAGTGCGTGTTCATATCCTTTGCCCAATTTTTAATTCGGTTGTTTGTCTTTTAGTGGTTGAGTTTTAGCACAATCATGTAGATTTTAGAGATCAGGCACTGGTCGGAGATGTCATAGCTGAAAATTCTTTCCCAATCTGTAGGTGGTCTTTTTACTCTTTTGGTGAAGTCTTTAGATGAGCATAGGTGTTTGATTTTTAGGAGCTACCAGTTATGTGGTTTCTCTTTGTCATTTTTAGTAATGTTTTGTATTCTGTTTATGCCTTATATTAGGGCTCCTAATGTTGTCCCTATTTTTTCTTCCATGATCTTTATCGTTTTAGTCTTTATATTTAGGTCTTTGATCTAGTTGGAGTTAGTTTTTGTGCATGGTGTGAGGTATGAGTCCTGTTTCATTTTTTTGCAAATGAATATCCAGTTATGCCAGCACCATTTGTTAAAAGAC
Source organism: Loxodonta africana (assembly GCF_030014295.1). Classification (NCBI taxonomy): domain Eukaryota; kingdom Metazoa; phylum Chordata; class Mammalia; order Proboscidea; family Elephantidae; genus Loxodonta; species Loxodonta africana. The sequence goes on along the minus strand of NC_087342.1, from coordinate 223,593,711 downwards.
TATCTTTTCCCCAATTAACTGACCCTGGGCCTTTGTCAAATATCAGCTGCTCATATGTGGATGGATTTATATCTGGGTTCTCAATTCTGTTCCATTGGTCTATGTGCCTGTTGTTGTACCAGTACCAGGCTGTTTTGACTACTGTGGCTGTATAATAGGTTCTAAAATCAGGTAGAGTGAGGCTTCCCACTTTCTTCTTCTTTTTCAGTAATGCTTTACTTATCCAGGGCTTCTTTCCCTTCCATATGAAGTTGGTGATTTGTTTTTCCATCGCATTAAAAAATGTCATTGGAATTTGGATCGGAAGTGCATTGTATGTATAGACGGCATTTGGTAGAATAGACATTTTTACTATGTTAAGTCTTCCTATCCAGGAGCAAGGTATGTTTTTCCACTTATGTAGGTCCTTTTTAGTTTCTTGCACTAGTACTTTGTAGTTTTCTTTGTATAGGTCTTTTACATCTTTGGTAAGATTTATTCCTAAGTATTTTATCTTCTCGGGGGCTACTGTGAATGGTATTGATTTGGTTATTTCCTCTTTGATGTTCTTTTTGTTGAGGTAGAGGAATCCAACTGATTTTTGTATGTTTATCTTGTAACCTGAAACTCTGCAGAACTCTTCTATTAGTTTCAGTAGTTTTTTGGAGGATTCCTTAGAGTTTTCTGTGTATAAGATCATGTCATCTCCGAATAGAGGTAGTTTGACTTCTTCCTTGCCAATCCGGATGTCCTTTATTTCTTTGTCTAGCCTAATTGCTCTGGCTAGGACTTCTAGCACAATGTTGAATAAGAGCGGTGATAAAGGGCGTACTTGTCTGGTTTCCGTTCTCAAGAGAAACGCTTTCAGGCTCTCTCCATTCAGAATGATGTTGGCTATTATGTTGAGGAATTTTCCTTCAATTCCTATTTTCCCGAGAGTTTTTATCATGAATGGGTGTTGGACTTTGTCAAATGCCTTTTCTGTATCAATTGATAAGATCATGTGGTTTTTGTCTTTTGTTTTATTTATATGGTGGATTACATTAAAGGTTTTTCTAATATTAAATGAACCATGCATACCTGGTATAAATCCCACTTGTTCGTGGTGGATTTTTTTTTGATACGTTGTTGAATTATATTGGCTAGAATTTTATTGAGGATTTTTGCATCTATGTTCATGAGGGATATAGGTCTGTAATTTTCTTTTTTTTTTTTTTTTTTTTTTTGTGGCGTCTTTACCTGGTTTTGGTATCAAGGATATCCTGGCTTCATAGAATAAGTTAGGTAGTATTCCATCATTTTCTATGCTTTGAAATACCTTTAGTAGTAGTGGTGTTAACTCTTCTCTGAAAGTTTGGTGGAACTCTGCAGTGAAGCCATCTGGGCCAGGGCTTTTTTTCTTGGGAGTTTTTTGATTACCTTTTCAATCTTTTTTTTTTGTTATGGGTCTATTTAGTTATACTTCTGATTGTGTTAGTTTAGGTAGGTAGTGTTTTTCTAGGAATTCGTCTATTTCTTCTAGGTTTGCAAATTTGTTAGAGTACAATTTTTTGTAATAATCGGATATGATTCTTTTAATTTCAGTTGGGTCTGTTGTGATATGGCCCATCTCATTTCTTATTTGGGTTATTTGTTTCCTTTCCTGTATTTCTTTAGTCAGTCTGGCCAATGGTTTCTCAATTTTGTTAATTTTTTCAAAGAACCAGCTTTTGGCTTTGTTAATTCTTTCAATTGTTTTTCTGTTCTCTAATTCATTTAGTTCAGCTCTAATTTTTATTATTTGTTTTCTTCTGGTGCCTGATGGATTCTTTTGTTGCTCGCTTTCTATTTGTTCAAGTTGTAGGGACAGGTCTGTGATTTTGGCTCTTTCTTTATGTATGTGTGCATTTATCGATATAAATTGACCTCTGAGCACTGCTTTTGCTGTGTCCCAGAGGTTTTGATAGGAGGTGTTTTCATTCTCGTTGCATTGTATGAATTTCTTTATTCCCTCCTTAATGCCTTCTATAACCCAGTCTGTTTTGAGCAGGGTATTTTTCAGTTTCCAAGTATTTGATTTCTTTTCCCTGACTTTTCTCTTATTGATTTCTACTTTTATGGTCTTATGGTCTGAGAAGATGCTTTGTAATATATCAATGTTTTGGATTCTGCAAAGGTTTGTTTTATGACCTAATATGTGATCTATTCTAGAGAATGTTCCATGTGCACTAGAAAAAAAAGTATACTTTGTAGCTGTTGGGTGGAGTGTTCTGTATAAGTCTATGAGGTCAAGTTGGTTGATTGGAGCAATTAGGTCTTCCGTGTCTCTATTGAGCTTCTTACTGGAAGTCCTATCCTTCTCCGAAAGTGGTGTGTTGAAGTCTCCTACTATAATTGTAGTGGTGTCTATCTCACTTTTCAGGTCTGTTAAAGTTTGTTTATGTAACTTGCAGCCCTGTCATTGGGTGCATAAATATTTAATATGGTTATATCTTCCTGGTCAATTGTCCCTTTAATCATTATGTAGTGTCCTTCTTTATCCTTTGTGGTGGATTTAACTTTAAAGTCTATTTTGTCAGAAATTAATATTGCCACTCCCTCTCTTTTTTGCTTGTTGTTTGCCTGATATATATTTTTTCCATCTTTTGAGCTTTAGTTTGTTTGTGTCTCTAAGTCTAAGATGTGTCTCTTGTAGGCAGCATATAGACGGATCGTGTTTCTTTATCCAGTCTGAGACTCTCTGTCTAATTGGTGCATTTAGTCCATTTACATTCAGCGCAATTATAGATAAGTATGAGTTTAGTGCTGTCATTTTGATGTCTTTTTGTGTGTGTTGTTGACAATTTCATTTTTCTGCTTACTTTTTTGTGCTGAGACTTTTTCTTTGTAAATTGTGTGTTCCTCATTTTCATAGCAGTTGAATTTATGTTTGCTGAGTCATTATGTTTTTCTTGGTTTTTATTTTGAATTATGGAATTGTTAGACCTCTTTGTGGTTACCTTACTATTTACCCCTATTTTTCTAAGTTAAAACCTGACTTGTATCATCCTATAACACCTTGCTTTCCTCTCCATATGGAAGATCTATGCCTCCTGTATTTAGTCCCTCTTTTTGATTATTGTGATCTTTTATATAATGACTTCAATGATTCCCTGTTTTGAGCATTTTTTTATTTTTAAAATTAATCTTAATTTTTTTTGTGGTTTCCCTATTTGAGTTGATATCAGGATGTTCTGTTCTGTGACCTTGTGCTGTGTTGGTATCTGATATTATTGATTTTCTGACCAAACAATTTCCTTTAGTAATTCTTGTAGCTTTGGTTTGTTTTTTTGCAAATTCTCTAAGCTTATGTTTATCTGTAAATGTTTTAATTTCACCTTCATATTTGAGAGAGAGTTTTGCTGGATATATGATCCTTGGCTGGCAGTTTTTCTCCTTCAGTGGTGTATATTTGTCATCTCATTGCCTTCTTGACTGCATGGTTTCTGCTGAGTAGTCCGAACTTTTTCTTATTGACTCTCCTTTGTAGGAGACCTTTCTTTTATCCCTGGCTACTTTTAAAGTTTTCTCTTTATCTTTGATTTTGGCAAGTTTGATGATAATATGTCTTGGTGATTTTCTTTTTGGATCAATTTTATAAGGGATTTGATGAGCATCTTGGATAGATATCCTTTCATCTTTCATGATTTCAGGCAAGTTTTCTGCCAACAGATCTTCATCTATCCTCTCTGTATTTTCTGTTATCCCTCCCTGTTCTGGAACTCCAATCACCTGCAAGTTATTCTTCTTGTTAGAGTCCCACATGATTCTTAGGGTTTCTTCATTTTTTAAAATGCTTTTATCTGATTTTTCTTCAACTAAAAAAATTTTTTTTTCATATTGGTGTCAATTGCTTATCCTCCAACTCCCCCACTCTGCATTCCAATTGCTCAATTCTGCTCCTCTGACTTCCTATTGAGTTGTCTAATTCTGTAATTTTACTGTTAATCTTTTGGATTTCTGAATGCTATCTCTCTATGGATTCTTGCAGCTGACTAATTTTTCCACTATGTTCTTGAATAATCTTTTTGATTTTTTCAACTGCTTTATCACTGTGTTCCTTGGCTTTTTCTGTAGGTTGCCTTATTTCATTTCTGAGGTCATCCCTGATGTCTTGAAGCATTCTGTAAATTAGTTTTTTATATTCTGCATCTGGCAATTCCAGGATTGTATCTTCATTTGGGAAAGATTTTGATTCTTTAATTTGGGGAGTTGTAGAAGCAATCATGGTCTGCTTCTTTATGTGGTTTGATATCGAGGCTGTCTCCAAGCCATCTATAACATATTGTAATGATTTATTTCATATTTGCTCACTGAGTCTTATCTTGTTTTGTTTTGTTTCAATATACCGAGATGGGCTACTAGATTGTACTGTCTTGATTGTTGTAGCCTTTGAATCACTTACTTCCTATTACCAGCTGGTTTGGGCTCTTACCAGATATATAGGCCTAAGAGTCCATTCACTATTCTTGAATAGAATCAGGTTAGGTGTTCTGATTTTGGTCACCAAGTGTGTGGTGTAGACTGTCACCTATTCACTTAGAGGAGTAGTGGTGATAGTTGTGTGCACCAGATTCTAGTAGCAGCAGGGGGTCACACTCCGGGGGTGGGGTGGCAGGATGCTCATAGCCTTCCCCCACATGCCAGTGAGGTAGGTATGGCTCTATTCCTAAAGCACTTTGGTGGGTGGGCTCTGCAGCTGTACCTTATGTATCCAATGCATGTACCTCTAAAGATTGGTAGGTGTCAGTATCCTCAGACCCCTTTGGCATGTAGCTAGGTGGTTTGGGTGGAGTTTCAGCGCTCAGTTCCCCACTGTGGATCAGTGAGGGCTCTGTTTAATAGGTGGACATATCAGACCTGGAAAACTTGTCTTTCCAGTGCTCCGCTAAAACAATTACAGTCAGATCTCTATCGGAATAGCCTTTGCATTATAATAGCCACCTTGTTCCCTGTAGGGATGAAAGCCAAAGACTGTGGATCTCATATGCTTGGCTGGAGCTGGTTCTGTACTGTTATTCCAGTTTAGGGAAGTCAGGGAAGGATTTTTGGTCCCTGGGTTTTTAGTAGCTGCTTCTCTCAGGCCAGGCGAATGGGTTAGGAAAAGAAAAAAAAAAAAAAAACACAGAGCACTTCACTTCCTGGCCCAGGAAATTCCAACGTTAATGAAGCCACCTGGGACAGGGAGGGGAGGGATCGGATAGAGAGGAGAGAGTAGCACCCAGCAATATAGACAAAGTTACTTATCTTGCTTGGTGATGATTGTTTTATCTGAGATTCCTGAGGGACATGTAGCCTGTGTGCGCTGGCTGGGCTGAGATTACCCCCGAGGATCAGGCCCACGTTCCATCCAGTGCTTGTGCTGTCTCAGAAGCCGTGGTCAGCTCCTCTGCTCCCAGTCCAAAGCTCAGTACCGAGGTTCCCTGGTGGGGATGCCGCACTCCAGGCTCCAAAACCAGTCACTGCTTCCTCGTGGCTTCCCCTCCTGTCAGCCGTGTTGCTGCGCCACCTGCATGTGCTGTCTGGGCTTCCCCTGAGGTCACTTCAGGGGGCTAGGGCTGCATCCCATGTTTGCGCTGTCTCAGGAAGCCATGCTCAGCTCCCCTGTGCCCAGACCAAGGCCCAGCACCAAGGTTTTCTGACTGGGACTCTGGATCCAGGCTCCAAAACCAGTTGCTGCTTTCCCGTGGTTGCTCATTCTCTCGTTAGCCATGTCATTGTGCAGCCTGCTTGTGCTGGCTGAGTCTCTACTGAGGTTACCCCAGGGGGCTAAGGGTTAGGGCTTTGTCCCCTGCCTGCCCCGCTTCAGCAAGCTGCAATCAGCTCTGCCACTCAGCAGCCGGGAACCGTGAGGGCTCACGACTGTGGAGCCAGACACCCGTTCCAGAATCTGTCACTGCTTCAGGGCATAGCTTTTCCCTCCCTTGTCACCCAGGTCAACTCTTTAGATCTGTGTTTGATGGTCAGGGTTCGTAGATTGTCATGTATGTGATCGGTTCACTTGTTTTTCCGAGTCTTTGTTGCAAGAGGGATCCGAGGTAGCTTCTACCTAGTCAGCCATCTTGGCCCCACCTCTCAATCCCTCTCCTGTCTTTTTAATGACCTTTTGCTTTCTTCATATTTGATGTCCCTGAGGTCATTCCACGACTTGTCTGGTCTTCAGTCAGTATTCAATGCATCAAATCTATTCTTGAGATGGTCTCTAAATTTAGGTGGAATATACTCAAGGTTATACTTTGGCTATCGTAAACTTGCTCTAATTTTCTTCAGTTTCAACTTGAATTTGCATATAAGCAGCTGATGGACCATTCCTCATTTGGGCCCTGGCCTTGTTCTGTATCTAGTTTTGTCAAATGTTATTGAGGTGTCTATCGACATGATCAAAATTGTCTTCCCTTTACTATATTGCTATGGTGTGTTATATTGATTTTTCCTCAATGTAAAATAACATTTACTTTCTTTTGGTAAGCTCTACTTGACCGTGATGAATTATGATTTTTATGTGTTTCTGGATTCAATTTGCAAATATTTTGTTTGATTCATTAGTTGTCTGTATGGCTTGTCTGTTTTCTCTTTCATTGACTGCTATTCTCATATATATTGTTTATCTATATTACCTGTAGTTTGTGTTTAATTTACTCTTGTTTTTCCAGTTTCTTAAAGTGGAATCTTATATTGCTGATATTAAAACTTGCTTCATTTTAATATAAACACTTAAATGTATTTTTTTGTAAGCACTGTATGAGTTTTTTTAATTTTTAATTTTTTTTACTATTTGAGTACATGACATAAATTTTCATATATTGTATTTATTTAATGGTTCATTGTTCCTTTTCAAATATTCTAGTTTCCCCTGTGATTTATTTTGTTTGTATGTTACTTAGAAGTGTGTTTTTAATGTCCAAATATTTGTGAATCTTCCAGATACCTTTGTGTTATTGATTTCTCTGTTCTATAGGGTCGCTATGAGTCAGAATCAACTCAATGGCAAAGGATTTTTTTTTTTTTTTTTTTTTGGTTTTGCTCAGAAAACACTCTGTAACTATTTCAATCCTCTTATGTTCATTGGAATTGTTTTTTGGCCCAGGATGTGATTTTATTTATTGAATGTTTCATTAGTACTTGTAAAGAGGTTGTATTTTGCTGTGTTTAGGTGGAGTATTCTGTAAATGAAACTAAGTGAAGTTGGCTGATAGTGTTTACAGCCTTCTCTTTAGTGATTTTTGTGTACTTTTTTCATCAATCACTGAGAAAGAAGTGGTAATATCTTAAACTCAAGTTGTGAATTTGTCTATTCATCCTTTCAGTTCTGTCAGTTTCTGTCTGCTTCATGTATTTTGGAAATCTATAATTAGGTGAATGCACTTTTGGGATTGTTTTGTTTTCTTAAGAAATGACACCAGTTTGTCTTTACCCCTGGTAGTCTTTCTTTTTCAGAAGTCTATGTCTGACATTAATATAACCCCTTTAGGTTTCTTTTGAGTAGTGTTTCCGGGATATACAGTTTCCATCCTTTCACTTTTAATCTAACTCTTTCTTTAGATTTAAACTGTGTTTGTTGTTGTTTGCGTATTGTTAGTAATTGGTTACTTATACAACCAAATTATCTCTGGCTGTTGCTTGGACTCCTTAGACCATTTAGTCTTCATGAAACTCTTTGTAAGGTTATGTTAAAATCTAATATTTTATTTATTTTCTATGTGTCCCATCTCCCTACCCCCCTTGTTTGTGGTCTTCACTTGGATTCTTTGAATACCTTTTCTCATTCCATCTTATGTTCACTATTGGTTCTTTAGTTATCTCTATTTTTTAATACATTTTTATTCATTGCTCTAGAATATACAATGTGAGTTTTTGAATTATTAAAGACAATTTTAAATAATATTATACCACTTCATGCATATTATGAGGATGTCATAATATTATAATTCTACTTCCCCCTCTTTCCTTTGTTTTTAAGGATGATTTCTTTCTATATACTGAACCAGAGGTTGACATTCTTTAAACTTTAATGTCGGAACTTTAAAAATGTCATTCCATCATATGGTTGAGACAAAAATTATGCGATTATTCTTTTCTCTTTATGTAATGTGAAATTTGGAAGACAGCTACCTGGCCAACTGGGTGGAAGAGATCCATATTTATGACTATTCTCAAGAAAGGTGATCCAACCAAATGCAGAAATTATTGAACAATATCATTAATACCACACAGAAGTAAAATTTTGCTGAAGATCATTCAAAAGTGATTGCAGCAGTACTTCAGCAGGGGAATGCTAGAAATTCAAGCCAGATTCACAAGAGGATGTGTAACCGGGGTATCATTGCTGATGTCGGATGAATTCTGTCTGAAAGCAGAGAATACCAGAAAGATGTTTACTTGTGTTTTACTGACTACACAGAACAAATTATGGACAATCTTACGAAGAACGGGAATTCCAGAACACTTAATTGTGCTTATGAGGAAACTTTACATAGATCAAGAGGTAGTAGTTCAAAAAGAACAAGGAGATACTGCATGGTTTAAAATCAGAAAAAGTGTTCTTAAGGGTTTTATCCTTTCACAATACTTATTAAATCTGTATGCAGAGCAAATAATCCAAATAAGCCAAATAATCCAAGAAGCTGGACTATAAGAAGGAGGACTAGGCATCAGGATTGGAGTAAGTCTCATCAACAACCTGCGTTATGCAGATGACACAACCTTGCTTGCTGAAAGTGAAGAGGACACAAAGCACTCACTGATGAAGATCAAAGACCACAGCCTTCAGTATGGATTACTTCTCAACATAAAGAAAACAAAAATCCTCACAAATGGACCAATAACCGACATTATAACAAATGGTGAAAAGACTGAAGTTGTCAAGGATTTCATTTTACTTGGATTCACAATCAACACCCATGGAAGCATCAGTCAAGAAATCAAAAGATGCACTGCACTGGACAAATCTGATGCAAAAGATTTCTTTAAAGTGTTAAAAAGTGAGTATGTCACTTGAAGGACTAAGGTATGCCTGGCCCAAGCCAAGGGGTTTTCAGTTGCCTCATATGCATGCAAAAGCTGGACAATGAATCAAGAAGGCCAAAGAAGAATTGATGCTTTTGAATTATGGTGTTGGCAAAGAATATTGAACATACCATGGATTGCGAAAAGAACAAACAAATCTGTTTTGGAAGAAGTATAGCTCAAATGCTCCTTAGGAGCAAGAATGGTGAGACTAGGTCTCACATACTTTAGGCGTGTTATCAGGAAGAATTAGTTCCTGGAGAAGGTCATCATGCTTGGTAAAGTAGAGGGCTAATGAAAAAGAGGAAGATCTTCAATGAGATAGGTTGACAACATGGGTGCAACAATGGGCTTAAGCATAATAAGGATTATAAGGATGGCACAGGACCGGGTAGTGTTTCGTTTTGTAGTATAGAGTGGCATGAGTCAGAAAAGGCTTGATGGGACCTGACAAAAGTTCCCTTTACTCTGATGATTAAAAAACAGTATTTCCATGATTTGATCACCATTTTTCTTCCTATGGGTTTTTTGCTTTCTATTTTTAATAGGAATTAATAGTCTTGGATTAATGGGATCATGTATTGATCAAATTGTATTATATTTGGCCCCCAGGCATCTGTCAGTTAGGGTTAGGAGGGTTAGAGTTAGTGGAGCATTGTCTGATGTAGTGCCAGAGGATGAGCCCCTCAGGTTGGAAGTCACTCAAAAGACAAAAAGGGAAAGGACTGCCTTCTTTAAGTAGAGTCAACCTTAATGACGTGGATGGGGTCAAGCTTTTGGGACCTTCATTTGCAGATATGGCACCACTCAAAATAGGAGAAATAGTGGCAAACATCCATTAATAATCAGAACATGGAATGTACAAAGTACGAATCTAAGAAAATTGAAAATCATCAGAAATGATATGGAATGCAAAAATATCAATATCCTAGGCATTAGTGCCTGCATGTGTCTGTCAGTTTCTTATACAGTGGGTGAGTGAGTGTTGCTGTGATGTTGGAAGCTATGCCACCAGTGTTCAGATACCAGCAGGGTCACCCATGGAGGACAGGTTTCAGCTGAGCTTCCAGACTAAGACAGACTAGGAAGAAGGACTCAGCAGCCTACTTCTGAAAAGAATCAGTCAGTGAAAACCTTATGAGTAGCAGCGGAACACTGTCTGATACAGTGCCGGAAGATGAGCCCCCCTAGGTAGAAAGGCACTCAAAAGAAGACAGGGGGAGAGCTACTTCCTCAAAGTAGAGTCAACCTTAATGAAATGGATGGAGTAAATCTTTCAGGACCTTCAATTGCTGATGTGGCACGACACAAAATTAGAATAAACAGCTGCGGATATCCATTAATAATTGGAACCTGGATGTACAAAATATGAATCTAGGAAAATTGGAAATCGTCAAAAATGAAATAGAACACATTAACATCGGTAACCTATCCATTGGTGAGCTGAAATGAACTGTTATTGGCCATTTTGAATCAGACAATCATACAGTCTACTGTACCTGGAATGACAACTTGAAGAGAAATGGTGTTGCATTCATTGTCAAAAAGAGCATTTCAGGATCTATCGTGAAGTACAATGCTGTCAGTGATAGGATAATATCCATACACCTACAAGGAAGACCAGTTAATATGACTATTATTCAAATTTACTCACCAAGCAGTAAGGCCAAAGATGAAGAAATTGAAGAATTTTTTTCAGCTTCCCCAGTCTGAATTTGATGGGATGTGCAACCAGGACTCATTGATAATTACTGGTCATTGGAATGTGAAAGTTGGAAACAAAGAAGAAGGACAGGTAGTTGGAAAATATGATCTTGGTGATAGAAACAATGCCTGAGATCGAATGATAGAATTTTGCAAGATCAGTGACTTCTTCATTGCAAATACCTTTTTTCCACCAACATAAATGGGAACTATACATATGGACCTCTCAAGATTTAATACAGAGGATTCAACTCAACTACATCTGTGGAAAGAGATGATGGGAAAGCTCAATGTCATCTGAGTCAGATCAAGGGTAGGAACTGACTGTGAAACAGACCATCAATTACTTATATGCAAGTTCACTTTGAAACTGAAGAAAATCAGAGCAAGTTCACAAGGGCCAAAGTATGACCTTAAGTATATCTCACCTGAATTTAGAGACCATCTCAAGAACAAATTTGACCCGCTGAACACTAATGACTGAAGACCAGATAAGTTGTGGAATGACATCAAGGACATTATACATGAAGAAAGCAAGAGATTATTAAAAAGACAGAAAAGAAAGAAAATATCAAGATGGATGCCAGGAGACTATGAAACTTGCTCTTGAATGTCAAGCAGCTAAAGCAAAAGGAAGAAATGATGAAAAGAACTGAACAGAAGATTTCAAAGGGTGGCTTGAGAAGACAAAGTAAAGTATTATAATGGCATGTACAAAGAACTGGAGATAGAAAACCAAAGGGGAAGAACACACTCGGGATTTCTGAAGTTGAAAGAAATGAAAAAATTCAAGTCTCGAGTTGAAATAGTGAAGGATTTTATGGGGAAAATATTAAACGACACAGGAAGCATCAAAAGAAGATGGAAGGAATACAAAGTCATTATACCAAAGAGAATTAGTCAATGTTCAACCATTTCAAGAGGTAGCATATGATCAGGAAGCAACGGTACTGAAAGGAAGAAGTCCGAGCTGCACTGAAGGAATTGGTAGAAAATAAGGCTCCAGGAATTGATGGATTATCAGTTGAGATGTTTCAACAAATGGGTGTAGCCCTGGAAGTGCTCACTCATCTATGCCAAGAAATTTGGAAGGCAGTTACCTGGCCTGGAGGAGGTCCGTATTTATGCCTATTCCTAAGAAAATTGATCCAACCAAATGTGAAATTATTGAACAGTATCATTAACATCACACACAAGCGAAATTTTGCTGAAGATTATTCAAAAGTGTCTATAGCAGTATATTGACAGGGAACTACCCGAAATTCAGGCTGGTTTCAGAAGAGGATGTGGAACCAGGGATATCATTGCTGATGTCAGACGGATCCTGGCTGAAAGCAGAGAATACCAGAAGAATGTTTACCTGTGTTTTATTGACTACTCAAAGATATTTGACTGTGTGGATCATAACACATTATGGAATACATTGAGAAGAATGAGAACTCTGGAACACTTAATTGTGCTCATGAGGAGTCTTTACATAGATGAAGAGGCAGTTGTTCAGACCGAACAAGGGGATACTGAGTGTTTTAAAACCAGGAAGGGCGTGGATCAGGGTTGTATCCTTTCACCATACCTATTCAATCTGTATGATGAACAAATATTCTGAGAAGGTGGACTATATGAAGAACTGGGCATCAGGATTGGAGGAAAACTTATTAACAACCTGCACTATGCAGATGACACAATCTTGCTCGTTGAAAGTGAAGAGGACTTGAAGCACTTACTGATGAAGATCAAAGACCACAGCCTTCAGCATGGATTGCACATCAACATAAAGAAAAAAAAAAAATCCTCACAACTGGACCAATAAGCCACATCATAATAAACGGAGAAAAGATTCAAGTTGTTGAGGATTTCATTTTACTTGGATTCACAATCAACACCCATGGAAGCTGCTGTCAAGAAATCAAAAGTTAAGGTGTATATAAGTTTTTGTGTGAGAGACTGACTTGATTTGTAAACTTTCACTTAAAGCACAATAAAAATTAAAAAAAAAGAAAGAAATCAAAAGTCACATTGGATTGGGCAAATTTGCTCCAAAGGACCTCTTTAAGGTGCACCTGACCCAAGCTGTGGTATTTTCAACCACATCACATGCATGTGAAAGCTAGACAATGAATAAGGAAGACCAAAAAAGAATTGATGCCTTTGAATTGTGATATTGGAGAAGAATATTGAATATACCATGGGCTGCCAAAAGAGCAAACAAATCCGTCTTGAATGAAGTACAACCAGAATGCTCTGTAGCAGCAAGGATGGCAAGACTGTGTTGAGTGGGAATGGACTCAATGGCACCTAAGAACAGCAGGCTTAGTGAGCTGAAGTGGACTGGTATGAACCATTTTGAATGGATGAGTCATATGGTCTACTATGCCAGGAATGAAAACTTGAGGAAGAATGGCGTTGCATTCATCATGAAAAAGAACATTTCAAGATCTTTCCTTAAATACAATGCTGTCAGAGTTAGGATAATAACCATATATCTACAATGAAGAACAGTTAACATGACTATTTTTCAAATTTATGCACCAACCAATAAGTCTAAAGTTGAAAAATTGAAGATTTTTACCAACTTCTGCAGTGTGAACTTGATGAAACATGCAATCAGGACGCATTGATAGTTACTGGTGATAGGAATGTGCAAGTTGGAAACAAAGAAGGGATCGATAGTTGGGAAATATTGCCTTGGTGATAGAAATGATGCCAGAGATTGAATGATAGAATTTTGCAAGACCGACTTCTTCACTGCAAATACCCTTTTTTAACAACATGGACCTTACCAGATGGAATACACAAGAATCAAATCTACTACATCTGTTGAAAAAGATGATGGAAAAGCTCAATATCACCAGTCAGAACAAGGCAAGGGGCTGATTGTGGAACAGAACATAAATTTCTTATATGTAAGTTCAAGTTGAAACTGAAGAATATTAGAACAAGTCCATGAGAACCAAAGTATGAGCTTGTGTACGTCGCACCTAAAGTTAGAGACCGTATCAAGAATAGCTTTGATACATTGAACATTAATGACAGAAGACCAGACAAGTTGTAGAATGACCTCAAGGACATCATACATAAAGAAAGCAAGAGTTCATTAAAAAGACAGGAAAGAAAGGAAAGATCAATATAGATGTCAGATGAGACTGAAAGTTGATCTTTTACTTTGCATTTCTCAAACTAAAAGAACTGAAGTAAAAATTCATGCCTACAGTAGCAATAATGATGGATTCTACAGGGAAAATATTAAATGACACAGGAAACATCAAAAGAAGATGGAAGGAATACACATAGTCATTATACCAAAAAGAAATGGTCTATGTTCAACCATTTCAGGAAGTAGCATATGATCAGGAACCAGTGGAACTGAATGAAAAATTTCAAGCTGCATTGAAGGTATTGGTGAAAAACAAGGCTCCTGGAATTGATAGCATCCCAGTTGAGATGTCTCAACAAAAGGATGCAATGTTGGAAGTGCTCAGTTGTGTATGCCAAGAAATTTTGAAGACAGCTATCTGGCCAACCCACTGGAAAGATTCCTATTTATGCCTATTCCCAAGAAAGGTGATCCAACCGAGTGTGGAAATTATCGAACAATATCATTAATATCACATGCAAGCAGAATTTTGCTGAAGAGCATTCAAAAGTGGCTGCAGCAGTATACCCACAGGGAACTACCAGAAATTCAAGCTGGATTCAGACAAGGACACACCAGGGGTATCATTGCTGATGTCAGATGGATCCTGACTGAAACCAGAGAATACCAGAAAGATGTTTACTTGTGTATTATTGACTTTACAAAGGCATTTGACTGTGTGTATCATGACAAACTATGGATAAAACTTCAAAGACTGTGAATTCCAGAAGACTTAATTGCTTTCATGAGGAACCTGTACATAGATCAAGAGGCAGTTGTTTGAACAGAACAAGAGGATACTGGGTGGTTTAAAGTCAAGAAAGGTGTGCACCAAGTTTGTATACGTTCACCATAACCTATTCAATCTCTATGCTGAGCAAATAATTCCTGGAGCCATATGTAGCATATTGCTTGATATTTTCACACAGTTCAGTGAATTTCTATTTGTTTTTTCATCTTTTTGCCTTTGTGTCTCACTTTGGATGATTTCTATTGCTATATATTCAAATTTATATATTCTTTGCAGTGTGTAATCTACAATCTCATTGACTGATTTTTCATTTCAAATATTATATTTTCAATTTTATTTGTTTCATATCTTCCATTTTCTGCTCCTTATGTTTGTAAAACAAACAAATTAAAAAACCAAACCCACTGCTGTCATGTCATGTTGATTCCTACTCATATGGACCCTATAGAATAGATTAGAAAAGTCCCACAGTTTTCCAAGGCTGTAAATCTTTTACTGATTGATTGGTTGATTGTGCTTTAGATGAAAGTTCATTGCGTAAATTAGTTCGTCAAACAGGGCTGTAAATCCTTATGGTAGCATACTGTCACATCTTTCTCCTGTGGAGCCGTTGGTTGTTTCAAACAGCTGACCTTTTGGTTAGCAGCCTAAGGCTTTAACCATTGTGCCACCAGGGATCCTATGATGTTTATATGATGTAATTATTTTAATTATAGCTATTTTAATATCTTTTCTATAAGGTCCATTATCTCTTTCATTTTAGGTCTATTATTATTGAGTGGTTTTTCTCTTGATTATATGTCAATTTTTCCTTTTTTTTTGTCTGCCAAACATTTATTGATTGAATACTGAATGATATTTAAGTTAATTGCTGAAAATTTGTATTTTGTTATTTTCCTTTTAAAAGTATATTAAATATGTTTTGGAAGGCAGTTGAGTTGTTTGCATTAAAAAAAAATTCTTTTAGTCTTTATTAGGTCCGGACTAAATAAACCTTAGTCTAGTGTACAGAATGCTCCTTAGAAGCAAGGGTAGCAAGGCTTCATCTTGCATACTTTGGACATGTTATCAGGAGGGAACATTCTGTCAAGAAGGACATCAAGTCTGGTAAAGTAGAGGGTCAGAGGAAATGAGGAAGACCCTCAGGGAGATCTACTAACACTGTGGCTGCAACGACAGGTTCAAACATAACAAGGAGTGTGAGGATGGTATAGGACCAGACAATGTTTCATTCTGTTGTACATAGGTTCACTATCAGTTGGAATGTACACAATGACACCTAACGACCACAATGACTGTAGAGCTAATTTAAAGTATTAAAAAGCAAAGATGTCACTTTGAGGACTGAAGTGCACCTGAAGCAAACCATAGTTCTCAACTGCTTATACGCAGGCAAACACTAGACAATGAATAAGGAAGACTGAAGAAGAATTAATGCCTTTGAATTATGAAGGTGGTGAAGAATACTATATGTGCCATGGACTGCCAGAAGAATGAACCAATCTGTCTTGAAAGAAGTACAGCCAGAATGCTCCTTAGAAGCACAGACTTAGAAACAACTGACTGGAAGAGATCCATATCTGTCTCCATTCCAAAAAAGGTAATACAATAGAATGTGGAAATTATCAAATAATGTCATTAATATCACATGCAAGTAAAATTTTGCCAAAGATAATTCAGCAGTACGTAGGCAGGAAACTGCCAGAAATTCAAACCAGATTCAGAAGAGGACGTGGAACAAGGGATATCATTGCTGATGTCAGATAGATCTTGGCTAAAAGCAGAGAATACCAGAAAGATATTTACATGTGTTTTATTGATTATGCAAAGACATTCGACTGTGTGGATTGTAACAAATTATGGACAATATCGCAAAGAGTAGGAGTTCCAAAACACTTAATTGTGCTCCTGTGGAACCTGTACATAGACCAAGAGACAGTCATTCAAACAGAACAAGGGTATATTGCGTGGTTTAAAGTCAGGAAAGGTACATACCAGATTTTGTTCTTTCATCACAGTTATTGAATCTGTACAGTGAGCAAATTATCCAAGAAGCTGGACTATATGAACTTGACATCAGGATTGGAGGAAGACTCATTAACAACCTGGGTTATGCAGATGATACAACCTTGCTTGCTGAAAGTGAAGAGGACTTGAAGCACTTGCTGATGAAAATCAAAGGCTACAGCCCTCAGTATGGCTTACACCTCAACATAAAACAAAAATCCTCACAACTGGACCAATAAGCCACATCATGATAAATGGAGAAAAGATTGAAGTTGTCAAGGATTTCACTTTACTTGGATCCGCAATCAATACCCATGGAAGCAGTAGTCAAGAAGTCAAGGGACATATCTCACTGGGCAAATCTGCAGAAAGACCTCTTTCAAGCGTTGAAAGGCAAAGATGTCACTTTGAGGACTAAAATGAGCCAGACTGAAGTCAAGATATTTTCAAATCCCTCATATGCATGGGAAAGCTGGACAATGAGTAAGGAAGACAGAAAAAGAATTGACGTTTTTGAATAACGGTACTGATGAAGAATACTGAATACACCATGGACTGCTGAAAGAAAGAACAAATTTTTCTTGGAAGAAATACAGCCAGGATGCTCCTTGGAGGCAAGGATGGCCAGACTTTGTCTCTCATAATTTGGACATTTTGTCAGGAGGGACCAGTCCCTGGAGAAGGACGTGATCCCTGGTAACATAGAGGGTCAGTGAAAAAGAGGAAGACCCTCAAGGAGATGGACTGACACAGTGGCTGCAACAATGGGCCCAGACATAGTAACGATGGTGAAGATAGTGCAGGGCTGGGCAGTCTTTCGTACTTTTGTACATAGTCACTATGAGTCAGAACCAACTCCATGGCACCCAACAACAACAACAACAACAATAACAATACTTCTGTTTATGAATTCACTACATAGTTAGACAACATATTTTTCTATATTTTTTAAAGTTAGAAACATAAATTTTTATCAACTTTTGTTCAAACTTCAGATGCCATTTGTGATAAAACATTAGGATATAAGCTATAAACGGAAATGGCAGTGTCTATGAAGAATTGTCAACCGGTTAAAGATACAAAGACAAATATTGTATAAGACCTCTATTATAAGATCTTGAGAAATAGAAAAAACTGAGAAGACCACATACTTTTGTGGTTACAAAGGGGGGAGTGAGGGGGGAGGGAGAGGGTTTTTAATTGATCAATCAGTAGATAAGAACTGCTTTGGGTGAAGGGAAAGACAACACTCAATACAAGGAAGGTCAGTCTAATTGGACTGGACTAAAAGCATAGAGGTTTCCGGGATAAAATGAAAGCTTCAAAGGTCAGCGGAGCAGGGGCTGGGGTCAGGGGAACATGGTTTCATAATTCTATTATGAAAACATTCTGCATCCCACTTTGAAATGTGGTGTCTGGGGTCCTAAATGCCAACAAGCGGCCATCTAAGATACATCAATTGGTCTCAACCCACCTGGAGCAAAGGCAAAGGAAGAACACCAAGGTCACACGACAACTAAGAACCCAAGAGTCAGAAAGGGCCACATGAACCAGAGACCTACATTATCCTGAGACCAGAAGAACTAGTTGGTGCCCGGCCACAATGGATGTCTGCCCTGTCAGGGAGCACAACAGACAACTCCTGAGGGAGCAGGAGACCAATGGGATACAGACCCCAAATTCTCATAAAAAGACCACACTTAATAGTATGACTGCGACTAGAGGAATCCCGGAGACAATGCTCCCCAGACCTTCTGAAGGCACAGGGCAGGAACCATCCCCGAAGACAACTCATCAGGCATGAAAAGGACTGGTCAGCGGGGGGGAGAGAGATGCTGATGAAGAGTGAGCTAATTAAATCAGGTGGACACTGGAGAGTGTGTTGGCAACTCTTGAATGGAGGGGGGATGGGAAGATAGAGAGAGAGGGAAGATGGCAAAATTGGCACGAAACGAGAGACTGAAAGGGCTGACTCAATAGGGGGAGAGCAAGTGGGAGAAGGGAGTAAGATGTATGTAATCTTACATGTGACAGACTGATTGGAATGGTAAATGTTCACTTGAAGCTTAATAAAAATTAATTAAAAAAAAAAAGATACAAAGACCTAAATTAAACCCAGTAAGTCTTTTGAGAAGCATAATTGTTGAAATTCTAAGTAATTTTGTGATTTTATTTTTTTGAATTTATAAGAACACACTTTTTAAAATTTGTCTTCATATTTTCAGTTTTTCTTTAGTTGTCCTTAAGATAGTAGTAATGTTGACTCTTTAGCTTTATGTAAAGGGTCTTGAAGAAATATTAAGCTGCCATGTTGGCGCAGTGGTTAAGTGCTTGAGCCTGTCATCAGGAGCAGTTCAAACCCACTAGCATCTCCCTGGAAGAAAGATGTGGCTGTCTGAAGCTGTGAAGGTTACAGTCTTGCAAACCCTATGGGGCAGTTCTGCTTTGCTGTACAGGGTTGCTATGAGTAGGAATCTACTTGATGGCAACAGATTTATCGGTTTGAAGAGACATTAATTTGGAATCAGTCATTTGAGGCTTTTGAATAAACATCAATAAAAGTTGACAATTTTGTGCTAGGTGTTTGGGTTTTGTTTTTTCTTTTTCCTCGGTTAGAGGAATCGATATTGATGTAAACACGAATCACGTAATGAGAGAGGATTTTACCAATGTCTAGAAAACAACAAACTTATTTTAATCCTTACATCTCATATGTCAGAAAATATCAGAACCTTCAGATCAATCCAAACAAGCAAATTAAAAAAAAAAAAAAAAAACTAACAGGGAAAATAGATTCCAAATTTATTGTCAGCTGCTGCCTGAGAGGGAAACACTATCTGATGTCCATCACATGCCTGAAATTGGGCAATGATTAATTGTATAAGTAAAACTCGTATTTTCCCACTGTTGTCATCAGAAACAGATGGCCAAAAATTGTCTGACTGTGCAGAGCCAAAGAGCTCAGTCAGAGTGTTTTTGATTTGCCAGAAGAGCCAAGGGAAATTGAGCTGTGGGCTCAGCTGGTCCAGGCCCAGATGGGGCATGCTATCAGACTACACATTTCTGTTGGCTTTAATGGTAGAACACAGGTGGACTATAGCTTAATGGAAACTGTAAGAATGTCAAAGAAGACTCAGAGGCAGATGTACATAGAAAAAGAAAGGAAAAAAGCTTTGAAATAATGCAAATGAGTCGATTTCTGAAGGAAAGATTTGTCAAATAGGAAATACAATAATCAAAGGGAAAAAAGTGTAAAATTAACAAGACTATTTAGTGTGCATTTATTTGCTCATGGTGGAAAAACAGCAATTTTATTCAATGTTTTACATATTTATGTTCATAAATAATGTGACACGTGACATGTTTTCAGATATCAGCTCATCAAGAATTAAAGATAAAATTGGTTTTGTTAGGAAGTCTAGTTCAAGGAGAATATTTTTCAGGATTTTATTATTTTGAGAACAAGAGCTTGTCAGGATGACTCTCTTTTTTTAGTTTATCATAGAATACTATTTTTTTTCCCCCTGACAGTAATATGTACAGCACATGGCTGTATTGGAACAGGGAAAAATGTCTGATTTTGATTCTATATAGCCTATTAACTTTGTTTCTTAGGCAAGTGTCTTCCGTTCTTTGTGCTTCATGTTTCTCATTTGTGAAAAGGGGACAATAATAAAGTTATCTTTCTCAATGGAACTTAATGAGGGAGACCCTGGTGGCGTAGTGGTTAAGTGCTATGGCTGCTAACCAAGAGTTCAGCAGTTTGAATCCACCAGGCGCTCCTTGAAAACTCTATGGGGCAGTTCTACTCTGTCCTACAGCGTCACTATGAGTCGGAATCGACTCGATGGCAGTGGGTTTGGGTTTACATTAGCTTAGAGTAAAGCCTGGAATATAGTGTCACTGCGAGTTGGAATTGACTCAAAGGGAACAGGTTTGGTTTTTGGTATAAAAGGCCTTGGAGGCCCTGGGTGGTTGTAAATGTTCAATGTGCTTGATGCTATCCAAAGGGTTGGCGATTTGAGTCCACCCACAGGAGCCTCAAAAGAAAGGCCTGGTGATCTACCTCTGACAAAGCAGCATTGAAAATGCTGTGCAGTGTATTTCTACTCTGACACACATGGGGTTGCCCTGGAGTCTCTGGGAGTGTGAATGTTTAAGCACCCAGCTACTAACCAAAAGGTTGGTGGGTCAAGTCCATTCAGAGGTACCTCGGAAGGGAGGTCTGGTGATCTACTTTCAGACTGGTTTTAGTTTTATAAAAATTCTTTCTATTATGTTGACAGAAATGATTCAGTGAAGAGGGAAAATGAAAAGGCAGGAAAAGGAGAGGATTGCTGCAGTGATAGTTGTGGGTAGGAGAGACTGGGCAGATGATATCTGGTGCCTAAATGGAAGCTTTAGCCTTGGAGAGAGCATTGATGGTTTGTCGGTGCAAGCAAGAAGCAAGGCAACATTCATGGGTGCAGCTTCAGGAGGATGGGAGATGTAGTGAAGGAAGCACAGGATGTTTTCTCCAGATTGTTCATATTTTCTCATGACATTGGAAATAATGTCATGAGCTGGAAGTTAGAATAGGAAGTATTGGAGGAGGAAAGAGAAGGTGTGAGATTGTCATCTCAGAGAGTAGGAAGGTAAATTTACAAGGACAAGGTAACAGGATTCTGGAGACAGAATCTGAAATAGCAAGGACTGTGAGAAGAAATATTATTGACTTAATCTGCAGATGTTGTTTTATGCTTTTACAGGGCTTCAGGTTCTGGACCAAATTCTGCTGTGTGCTGGACTTAAATTCCGCAAGGTACTTTGTAGAAGTGGTTATTGTAGACCTTTCCTTTTTTTTGTTTCTTTTCTGTATAGCATTAATTAAAAATAAGTCTATTTATCCACAGAGATATTTTAACCAAATCATAACAAATTCAAAAGAAATCCTGGGTGGTATAAGAACATTATTTTATATCTGAATCTACTTAATGGATGGCTTGAATTTGATTTAGTGGTAAAATGCAACAGTAGGGAAATTTAGCAATGAAAAGAGCCCACCTGAGCTTAGTGGTTATGAATAAAAAAATTAAATCAGTCACATAAGGTTCTTCAGGTGCAGAGAAGTTGGAGACTTGGACATAACCAGGATTCCCCAGGCAGAGAAGGTCAAGGTGGTTAAGTGTGTATGCAAGAAGTTCATTATAGAGGTAAACTATGTGACTTTTGATGGGAAATAAGGATTTAAGCAGATAAGGTTCAGTTAAAATCTGTTAGGATGAATAGATTATAGAAAATACTCAGTTATTGGTAATGGTGCTTTCTGGGAGTAAGTGGCTAAGGTAAGTTAGGGGACAAGATTGTGGAGTAAAGAAGGTCAAGGACCTGGGAAGTCCATATGTTATATGGATTTTCCATGTGGAAAAATCACTGTCTTTCTTTCAAGGTAATAATATCCAAGTCTTGGTGCAATCAGACCTGTATGCATCCCTAGTCTTAGAAAATGCAACTTACCCTGTTTTCACCATCAGCTTAGCCTCTCCAGTGTTTGGAGAAGGAAAATTTATAATGAGAAAGCCTCTTCAAAACTAAGGGAGTTGTACAGAATAGAGGTAATTTTTACTTAGTTTTTGACAGACTGATGATTATAAGATGGAAATGAGACCTGGATATTTCCCCCTTTGCACTCAAGTGGTCCATTTTCAACATCCTCTCTATCTGCCTGGAAGAGAAAATCAAGTGTTCTGTTGCCTCTGAGAATAGTAATTCATTAAATTACCCCTTCTAAAGAATACACTTCGAGGTGTTAGATATTTTTAGGAGTTATAATTGATGTTTGCCTTCCTTAGTACAGAGGTATGAAAATCATATGAGTGTACTAGAAAATAAAAGAAAAGCTAGTAATAAGCTTTATTTGACATTAATTAAAAATCTTAAAAATACCTGAAAGATTCTTTCCGTACATGAATGATCCAGAAATTCCTCTTTTCTTTTATGTAAAAGTGTATAGTTGATCACAAATTTTCTGGTTTAGAAAACCAATGGCATGCAAAGCACTTTTAAAATTGACAGATGAAAAGAAAAATTGTAGATTCTTAAAAGGACAACAGCTGTTAGACAAAACAACTTTACCTACCTGTATTGGTATTCCTGCCTACTTTGTTACAGAGTGGTAGAAGAGAGCCCTACGCTCTTATTAGATTCTGTACGTTCAGGTTCAAGAGTCTATTCTTTGAAACACAATCAGAAACACAGAACTCTACTACCAAGAGCATTGTTGGCAGAGCCTGGATGTTTTGTTTATGTTTTCACAGCGGATTCAATTCATGCCCAGTTTCTCTTGGTGCTGGAAAGAAATACTGCAAACAGCTTTGAAGAAGTGACTACTGTGGATTTTTATTGTTTGTTTTCCCATCCATAATTAATTAAAAACAAAAAGTTATTTATCCACTGATGTATGTTTATCTACTGGTATTCTAACAGTAACTTAATACTGTCTAAAAGAAACCTTTTCTGGCAATAAACACAGTGTGTTCCATATGTACCCGGTTAACGGGTATGTTTGGATTTGGCATCAGTAATGAAACAAAAGATGGAGGAACTGCTAGTTGGCATAAGTATGAGAGCTCACTCAGGTCTTTGCAAATGATATTTCAGTAGAAGATTATAGCTTCTTTACAAATAAACCTATACCCTTATAATCAAATTTTAAAATTTTAAGCTGGGCTATTTGTAAGCCATCAAAATATCCCATATATAGTTGTGATTCTTTCCAGATGTTAGTTTTTTTTTTTTCAATAATCATGAAGTGAATCGAGTCATGATTTCAGAACTAAGTAGTTGATTTTATGAAGACACTAATTTCTGAATCTTCATTTGAGTTTAAAATGGAGTCTATTATCTTAACAAAGAGGCACCATGAATTTTCTGCTTCCTGGCTTCAGGGCTTGATCTTTTAGGTAAGAATTATTGTTTTATTAAAAAGAATTAGGACTGCTAATTTTAAATGTTGTATGGCATTATTAAGTATTTCAGCTAAGTAGAATAGTGGATAAAGTTTTCATTCAGACTTATGAAACAGTTACAGCCATTATGAACACTGAGAAGCAATACATGAAAAACAAGTTGGTGTGAGGAATAGCTTTACTTGACATACAACACTGAGCTTTTTGGAGCTTTATGTGTGTTAATAACATATACATTTTTAAAAATGTTGCCCTCACTATATTTTATAAGAAAATTAAAATTGCCTTTTGTATTTAAATAATAATTAAATAGGCATTTGTAATCTGAGTGATTAGGAGGAATTGCTAGGATCACTATTCTTCAAGTTCCAGGTGTTCATCAGTGTAGTATACTGGATGCTACCAGGAGCTCAGAAGCCCCAAAAGTGGTAAAAGAGGAGATAAGATAATGACGTGAAGGAGTCTGAGGGAGCTGTGACTGGTGTATGTACATTGGGATCCAAGACGATCAGGGACAAAAGCAGAAAAATGAAAGTTTGGGTGAATTTATAGTAAAGGCACTTGTAACAGCTGCTCAAAGTAGGACATTTCAGTGGATTTTGGTCCACAGAGACGTGGCTCTTCTTGCCCTATCCCTATTTGTGAAGTAATGAAAAAAGGAAGCATTCAATTTAAAATTCCTTCCCTGTCATTTATTAATTATATAATTTTGAGTAAATTATTTGTCATCTCTTAACCTATACTTCCACTTACATACAGGTCATATATGAAATAATTATACAAAGCATTCTATCGTGTAGAATAACTAAGGACTGAGTGAGAGTAGAGTCTACTTTTCTTCCCTACATAGTGAGTCCTAGTATTATTTGCATAAGTACACTCTTTTCACTATGAAATACAACATTTTGCTTCCTGAGATCCCTATGAAATATCATGGATTCTACTAATTTCGACAACAACTAGGAAAATAACCTAGGAATAGAAAATAGTTTTATTTGTAAAAATTTTCTTAAATGGACAATTATCTCCTTTCCTATGCCCCAAATAAGTAAGGGGTCTTGTTTATACATTTAATACCTCTCGTAGCCTTTGGCTTTATTCTTCTGAATAAAGCCATATTACGTATTGTGTGTTCATGTTTTTCGGTAATGGACCCAACTTTTCCTTCAAAAATAGATTTTCACTGTTTTGCCCATGCCAGAGAAACTTTCACATATTCCTAAGCACAATCAAATTTGTGAACTGAAATATGCTTAGTTATCTTCTTACTGAGATAGATGGAATTACTTTATTATATTGAGAGTCATTATTTGCAGCAGGCAGAAAGATAAGGAGTTAGGGGGAAATGTGACTTGTTCCTTACTTTCTCAGTTTGATCACCATTACTGAAGACATTTCTGATTTACATCTCACTTCTGACAAACTCAGCATGCAGTTAGCCCAGGATTGTTTTACTTGAAAGAATTAACATATCTGTTGCCAGACTAATGAGGTGTTCTGAAAAGTCACTTTTCACGGAGACAGACATCTGTTCTCCTGCTTCTGTGTAAGGTAGAAGTCTGTAATGAGGGAAAGAGCTATTAGACGCTGAATTTAACCATTAAGACAATGCTGTATATGTAGGTAAGGAACTGGTATAGAAGGAAGAGGAATTAATGAACGTAGGACACTTTTTTTGTCTTATTTTGTTTTCATCGGATGAAATTCTTTCTTGCCATATAAGCTCTCGATAAACCCCCAAACCAAACCCATTGCCATCAAGTCAATGCCGACTCATAGCAACCCTACAGGACACAGTAGAGCTGCCCCATAGGGTTTTCAAGGAGTGCCTGGTAGATTTGAACTGCCAACCTTTTGGTTAGCACGACCAGGGTTTCCAAACTCTCAGTATCACAACACAAATACTTTTTACCACCTATTACTATATTTCTTTCTTTTTGTCTTGCACAAATCTCACAATCTACCTACGGGTTAAAAGAATAATCAATAAACGTTTGCTCTAGCTTCTCTACATGGAGGTGCTATGAGATAGATATAAGGCTCAGAACAGCATTTGCGTTTTCTAAGACTGTAGATATAGTCACAGAACAAGGTCAGTGTTCATATCATGCTAATTAACTAAAACTCTCAGCCCACCAACTTTTTTTTTTTTTTTAAGTAGTAGCTACCTTCCTCCCAGAAAGAAGAGGAAAAAATAAATAAAGGGAAAATAAACTATTTTTTTTCCACCAATATGAATCTTTGTTGTTTCCTACAATTTTTTTTTTTTTTTAATTTCTCACACATAGCACTGAGCCAGAAGCTTGCTGTCTGTGCTTTCAGTACTGCAGTTGTCAGCACAGTAGGGTCTGGATAAAGGAAGTTAGGAAAGGAGTGATACAGCAAAAGAAACTTCATGCCATCCATCTGTCATCCACTTAGTTATTTAAGAGATAAATTTTGTGTATTTTCTCTGTTTTAGGTAGTGTGCTAGAGAATCTGGATGTGACGGAAGTATGATGGCTGCTTACACTCTTGTAGTGTACCATAAAAAGGAATGGATTTGTTAACACATTATTATAATGTAGTTAAAAAAATGGTTAGGGAAGTGAGTAGAGTGTGTTAACGGAGCAAGGTTGAAGGAGGGAAATGTTAAATTGCATGGTCAGAGTAAGCCTCGCTGATAAGGGGGAATTTTAAGATTTGAGAGTGTTAACCAAGTCACTGGCAGATGAAAGAGCAGGCTGAGGAAACAACTAATCCAAAAGCCCTAAGGTGAGAACATGTCTGGAGTTTTCTAGGACTAGTGAGAGATCACGTGTTTATGGAGTACAGTGACTTAGGAATGGGCAGTAGAGGTCAGAGAAGGTAAGGTGCATTTAGATCACGTTGGCTCTTATTAGTTTATCATGTTGTTGTTGTTAGAAGCCGTTGAGTCAGTTCCAACTCGTAGTGACCCTACGTACCACAGAACAAAACACTGCCCAGTCCTGCACTATGCTCACAATGGTTGTTATGCTTGAGCCCATTGTTGAAGCCACTGTGTCAGTCCATCTCACTGAGGGTCTTCCTCTTTTTCGCCAACCCCCTACCAAGCATGATGTCCTTCTCCAGGGACTGATCCCTCCTGATAACATGTCCAAAGTACGTGAGACAAAGTCTCACCACCCTTGCTTGTAAGGAACATTCTGGCTATAGTTCTTCCAAGACAGTCTTGTTCATTCTTTTGCCAGTTCATGATATATACAATATTCTTCGCCAATACCATAACTCAAAGGCATCAGTTTTTCAGTCTTCCTTTTTCTTTGTCCAGCTTTCGCATGAGTAAAATGTGATTGAAAATACCATGGCTTGGGTCAGGCATATCTTAGCCTTCAAGGTGACATTTTTGCTTTTCAACACTTTAAAGCGGTCTTTTGCAGCAGTTTTGCTCAACACATATGCATCTTTTGATTTCTTGACTACTGCTTCCATGGGTGTTGATTGTGGATCCAAGAAAAATGAAGTCCTTGACAACTTCAGTCTTTTCTCTGTTTATCGTGATGTTGCTTATTGGTCCAGTTGTGAGCATTTTTGTTTATTATAGGACTACTGTGTTTATGCTGAGTGAAACGGGAAGTCCTTGTAGGGTTTGAGTGAAACAGCATAACCTTTTATGTTTAAAAAGACCACTCTTGATGATTTATTGAGAAAAAATATAGGCTAGCAAAGGTAGGAGCAGAAAGATTTGTAATGAGTCCTTTGTAAATAATCCAGGCAGCAGATGATAAAAACTTAGGTCAGAAAAATAGAAATGAAGAGAGTGAGAAATGGTCAGATTCTAGGTCTATTTTGAACATAGAAACAAGATTTATGTTTGGATGTGATTTGTCAGAAAAAAAGAAGAGTGAAGAATGACTCCAAGGTCTTTTGCCTGAACAATTGTAAGATAGAATATTCAACTAAGATGGAGTATTTGAAATAATGAGTCAAAAGGAAATGAGTGTAGATAGAGAATAGATCTAAGAATTGAAACCTGGAACATTCAGATTTTAAAACATTGGGAAGAAAAGTAGGCATCTTTGATGGGGACTGAGAAAAAGTAACTCATGAGATAGAATGAAAAGCTAAAATATGATTTTCTGAAAGCCAAGTGAAGAAAATATGTTAGAAAGGAAGCAATCATTTTCATAAGTCAAGTATTACGAGGACTAAGAATTGCCCTTTGCATTTAGCAGAATGGAGATTGTTGATCACCTTGATGAGAGCAGTTTCTGAGAACCTGTGTGGATGCAACACTGATTAAAAAGACATTTTAGAGAGAATGGGAGAAGAGGAATTGAAGATAGTGAGTATAGACTGCACTTTCTGCAAAGGGGTGCAGAGACATAGGTAGGTAAAAAAAAAAAAAAAGGTAGTCAAGGATATTTAATCAAGAAAAGGCTTTGTTTTGTTTTAGAACAGGAGAAAAATAACAGCATACTGTTGGGAATATTCTAGCAGAAAGTGAAAAACTAATGTGTAAAATATGAAGTGTGGTGTCTGAAGAGGTGGAAGGGACTAAGATTCAGATCATGAATGAAGGGACTGGCCTTATGTGTGAGGGAGAACACCTAACCTTATGCATGCTACTGGTTTTACCCATGGTGTACTCTTCTGAAAATCAACTTATATTTGTTTTCTAAGCAAACTCTATAATGTACATTTAGCTATTAGTATGGTCTACTTTTACCTCTTACATATATTGCAGTTATGACTAACTGCTATTGACAATTTTCCTTCTAAGTTCAGACATAAATTTACAAGTCTTCTTTACATGGTACACTGAGCAGCCCCTGATAGTTGATCAAGTCACAACGTTTGAAACTTCTCTGCCATCCATAACTAATGACTACTATGTTAGTATTTATACATTTAGACTTTAAAACACTAAAGAGAAATGACCAAATCTCTAAAGATGTCAAAAAACAAAGGCCTCTCAAGTTGTTAAAGCCAACTCTTTTATACATGTATGTAGATTCCTATTGATTTATCACAAATATTAAAACAATTATGTGCTAAAATCTAGTTCTTCTACTTTTAATCAAATATAATGGCAATTCCTTGGTTCAGGTTCCTAAATAATGTACCCTGGATTGCAGATGTTGAAATGCTTTGGCAGTCAAGGTCAAATTGTACATTGTTGTAGTATCTAGAAAACCACAAGTTGGCACTGAGTTGAATGTATGATGAGATAATCAATACTATAGGAGGCACCCAAGATAGTTAGCAAGATTTAGTTTGAAGCTGTTGTGAACTTGCAAAGGAGGAACTAAATATAGAGTTGTGTAAAGTTCAGTATGGGTCAGGATTTTGGAAAATAGGTAAGGTAAGAGGAGAATTTTCGGGGCTTTCTCTCTAAAGTAATTGGACTCACCTAAATGATATCTCTTAATGAAGATATGTTTTTAATAAATCATGGAATATTTGCTAGCTTTTTCACTACAGTTTCTTTATCAGGTGGCATTTAGACTATACCTCATATACACTGTGTGAAAACTCTTTGACCACATGAAATATCATCCTTTTTGTTTTAAAAGTTCATCCAAATAGTTCTGCTATACAGGAAACAATTGTTTCATAAGGTTGATATATATGCTTAATAGAAATATTTTTTAGAGCTTGTGTGTAATTGTTTCATATGTAATTGACAAAAATTATTTTCATTTTTAGTTTTAGATGTATTTGTTAAAAGCAGCTTCAGTTTCACATGATACTACCGTATAATGAATGATTTATTTTTTGACATTTAAAAGTAATTATTCTTCCTCTACTTGGCTACTGTTCCAAGTTGTGATACTCTATTTCAGGATAAAAGACATACCACTGAATTAAAATATTAGGTCTTTGAGGTCAAAGCAGAGAAAGTTCCATGATAAATAAATTTTTGAGTACCTTTCCAGTGTTGTGATAGGCTATCATAATATAATTGTGAATAAAAGAGACATAGTCTCTTTAATGCTTATAATCTAGCAAAGGATGCACAAAATAAAATAGATAATTATGATAAAGGATAATGTCAATGAAAAACAGATCTGGAGTTAGGTAAGGAGAAAGTTTATTCAAAAGGATTACTGCGATAAGTGGAGGAGGGACTATTATAACACAGAGAAGGGTCTGACTATAAGATCTAGAAACATCTCAAAGGTCATGCAGAAAAGTCTGGTTTACTCTTTTTAACAAGGAGTAAACCAGACTTTATAACCCTTGATTTGCAGAGACAGGAAAAGGGATCCTATGCAGCACTTTAAGAACCCTTTCATCTAGGGAGGGAGTGGGCTGTATCATTAGGAGAGAGTAACTGGGAGTATGCAGCAAGGTGTATATAAGTTTATGTGTGAGAGGCTGACTTAGTTTGTAAACTTTCACTTAAAGCACAAAAAAATTATTAAAAAAAAAAAAAAAAGAACTCCTTCATCTAATAACCACTGCTCCGCCTTTTCCCAACAAGATTGTTTTGGTATTTTTCTACTGTTCAGATAGATACGTAGATGGATTGATGAATGGATAAATAGATAAACTGGTAGATGATAGATAGATGGATGGACGGGTAGATAGATAGAGGATAGTAGATGCATGCTATCAAGCCAGCTCCAATTCATAATGACCTTATGTACAAAAGAATGAAACATTGCCCAATCCAGCATCATGATCACAGGCATGTCTGAGTTCATTGCCATGGCCACTGTACCAATCCATCTCACTGACAGTCTCTCTCACACTTGTTGCTCCTCTGTTTTATTAAACATGATGTCTTTCTCTAGTGATTGGTCCCTCCTGACTTGTCCAAGCAAGTCAATGTTCTGTTGTGATCTATAAGATTTCCATTGGCTAATTTTTTTGTAATTTTAGGAAGCAGATCACCAGACCTTTCTTCTTAGTCTGTCCTACTTTGGAAGCTCTGCTGAAATCTGTCCACCATGGATGGTCCTGCTGTTATTTGAAATACCAAAGGCATAGCTTCTAACCTCATGACATCACATAAGCTATGATAGTATGACAAACTGACAATATTTGGCGCAGTAGTCAAAGATATTGGCTGCTAACCAAAAGGTCGGCAGTTCAAATCCACCACCTGCTCCTTGAAAATCTTATGGGGCAGTTCTACTTTGTCCTGTAGGGCTGCTGAGTCAGAATTGACTCTATGGCAATGGGTTTGGTTTTTGGTATTTAGAGCTCAGAAAAATTAGGTGCTTAATGGTAAAATCGATATAAAACTTAACGAAATTTTGTCAGCTATTGTGAAATCCTAAAACATTTCTTTATGATTGACTGTACACCAAGTAGCCTCAACTTATTAACAGTGCACAGGAACTACCCATTGCCATTGTCCACATGGTGGAAATAGGGTGCATGATCTTAGGAAGGCTTTGTTTGGGTTTTGATAGCTTCATTTTATTTTATATTTTGAGCACATTTCCTATCCTTCAGATGCATACAAATACTGCTTTACTGTTTATTTTCTGTGATCTTATCACTCTCACAGAGTTTGTGAAACATCTCTGCCTTTAGTAGCATGTTGTTTCTAGTAGTTAAATGAAGGGAAACAACCAAACATAGCAAAATCAAATTGTCATTGTGAGTGAGGACCATTCCTCAACCATCAGCATCTCAACCATTTTTTAAAATTAGTATTTATTTGACATATTACAAATTATAGAAAAGTATAAGAAATAAGTAATACACACTCAGCTATGCTCACCGGAAAGAAAAGTTTTTAAATTTTATTATATTCCTTTCATTTCTGAATGAGGAAATTATAGAACGATATCACTAATATCACACACAAGTAAAATTTTGCTGAAGATCATTCAAAAAAGGCTGCAGCAGTATATCAACAGGGAACTGCCAGAAATTCAGGCTGGTTTCAGAAGAGGACGTGAAACCAGGGATATCATTGCTG
This sequence comes from Loxodonta africana, assembly GCF_030014295.1. Taxonomy (NCBI): domain Eukaryota; kingdom Metazoa; phylum Chordata; class Mammalia; order Proboscidea; family Elephantidae; genus Loxodonta; species Loxodonta africana. Next base: position 223,562,266 of record NC_087342.1, on the reverse strand, counting down.
ATGTCAGATGGATCCTGGCTGAAGGCAGAGAATAGCAAAGGGATGTTTACCTGTGTTTTATTGACTATGCAAAGGCATTCGACTGTGTGGATCGTAACATATTATAGATAATGTTGTGAAGAATGGGAATTCCAGAACACTTAATTGTGCTCATGAGGAACCTGTACACAGATCAAGAGACAGTTGTTCAGACAGAACAAGCAGATACTGAGTGGTTTAAAGTCAGGAAAGGTGTGGATTAGGGTTGTACGCTTTCACTATACCTATTCAATCTCTATTCTGAGCAAATAATTCGAGAAACTAGACAATATGAAGAAGAACGGGGCATCAGGATTGGAGGAAGACTCGTTAACAGCCTGTGTTATGCAAATGACACAACCTTGCTTGCTGAAAGTGAAGAGGACTAGAAGCACTTACTAATGAAGATCAAAGACCACAGACTTCAGTATGGATTGCACCTCAACAAAAAGAAAACAAAAATCGTTGCAACTGGACCAATAAGCAACATCACGATAAATAGAGAAAAGATTGAAATTGTCAAGGATTTCATTTTACTTGGATGCACAATCAACACCCATGGAAGCAGCAGTCAAGAAATCAACAGATGCATTGCATTGGGCAAATCTGCCTCAAATGACCTCTTTAAAGTGTTGAAAAGCAAAGAAGTCACCCTGCAGACTAAGGTGTAACTGACCCAAGCCATGATTTTTTCATTTGCATCGTATGCATGTGAAAGCTGGACAAAATGAATAAGGAGCACCAAACAAGAATTGATGTCTTTGAATTGTGGTATTGGTGAAGAATATTGAATATACCATGGACTGCCAAAAGAATAAATGAATCTGTCTTGGAAGAAGTACAACCAGCATGCTCCTTAAAAGCAAGGATGGCGAGACTGCGTCTTGCATACTTTGGACATGTTTTCAGGAGGAATCAATGCCTAGAGAAGGACATCATACTTGGCAAAGTACCGGGTCAGTGAAAAAGAGGTAGACCCTCAAGAATGTGGGTTGACACAGTGGCTGCAACAATGAACTCAAGCATAACAACGATTGTAAGGATGGTGCAGGACCAGGCAGTGTTTCATTCTTTTGTGCATAGGGTCTCTATGAGTTGAAACCAACTCGACGGCACCTAACAACAACAACATATTTTGTTTGTATCTTTAAATCCACACACACACACACGAAGTTGAAATATCAATTACCCGCTGTTTCTAAAATTTCCCTTTTTCTCCAAACACAGAAACCCCTGGTAACCACTATCATAAATATAGTGGGTTTTCTTCTACATTGGTTTTTCATAATTTTTACATACACTTGTAAGCGTACATGAATTAGACATATTTTTACATGTTTTGGAAGAACATATAACAGAACATAGGTTATATATATCATTCTATGATATTCTTGTCCTGCAACATTTTGGTTTTGAGATCTATATAATACTCCAAACTTACAACTAGTAATGTCTCTTTAAAACAAATGCCAATAGTTGTACTAATAAATGGGCTCTAGTATTACCACTAAAAAAAATAGCAGTAAGCAGATATATTTGTTGCAAGCAAGAACGATATAAAAAATGCAACAAGAAGTACGACTGAGCCGTGAAGCTAGGATGGAAGGGGCACAGAAGCAGCGTTCCATAATGACACCAACTTTAAAAAGGACTGACTTGAGTCATATTTTAGAGCCCAGCTGTTAGATAATTCTTCCTCCCACCAAGCTCTATTGGAGTGAATCCCTGGGGTAGTGATCGCAATTTGCCATACCCTGCGGCTGTCTTTGCACAGATCTTGAAATGAACAGGACAGCGTTTGGCTGTGCATGGCAGTTTATATAAATGCCCATAATTGGGAGTACAAGCAGCTATCTTCTTGAAGCCGCCCACTGGGGCACCGAGATGGGAAAAGATGTATTATGTGTATTATGCTTGGCAAAGTACCGGGTCAGTGAAAAAGAGGAAGACCCTCAAGAATGTGGGTTGACACAGTGGCTGCAACAACGAGCTCAAGCATAACAACATCTGGCCAGCCTCCGTTTCAGGTGCTGTCCTTTGACAAGACAACGTGTAATGGAATTAGTATTAGGGTGGTTGTTATTACAGAAGGCCAGAGATTTGGCCTCCCCCTCTAGAAGAGGGACACCAGGCCCATTCCCAAAAATTAGCAAGTATTTGTGAAGGCTTGCGTAGGCATACCATTTTTCTCAGGAGTATTTCTACAGAATTAATAATGGGAGTATTTCCGTTGACCTGGAGTTCTATATCCTGCTAACTTATTGACAGATATGCCGCTCCATGCAATGATAGGTGGGCGACCTGCCTCTGTATCTCGTTTACCCTTAGTAACTCTGTCTAAAATTAAACTTCATGCTTTCTGGTATTTGATAAATTTTTCATTGCAGAGTTTGTATTCTCCTTGAATTTGGGTTGCTGAAATGCAGGAGGAAAAGTAAACAATCACCTGCTTTTAAAAACTGAAATTTTCAGGAACTACAATTTGCCATTTGAATATAGATGGGGATGATGGTACTCCATAGCATATCATTACCCTACAAATGTCTGTCTACCCTTCAATACAACAGCTCAGATTTAAACTCCTTTCATAATACCTGCTAAGGCCTCTACTTCCACTGAGTTACCGTAGTGTTCTGTTTTCTTGTAATATTTTTACCTCCTAATGCTTTTTGTTTTTCATCTTAGACTCATATACATATTATGTATAAAATACATATCTTACATTTCCTATTACATTTTAAATTGCCTTTGGAAAGGAGCCCTGTCTAATTAATCTTTGCATCTCCCACGGTGTCTACCACAACACCAGACACACAGAAGGCACCTGGTAAATAGGAATTGGATGAAAGAATGACCAAATAAATGAATTCTGGGAGACAGACATTTTAAAGAACAGTAATCTTAAAATGCATACAAGATATTTACTGTCTTTTTAAATAAAAACAATTTTATTCAAATTGATTACTAGCTTAAGTATTCTATTAGATAACACTAAACATTTTACAGTATAAATAGCATTGTTCAGTATCAATTATAGATACATAATAGTCAGCATCAAGTATGTGTGTGTAGATAGATGATAGATGATAGATTAAAAAGAAAAAGATCAAATTTGTAGAGAAAGATAATTAATATGAACAGAGTACTTATCGCAGGTCAGTTACTTGACTAAGTATTTTTTCTACATCATTTATGCTGTCCTTGAAATATGTTGTATTCAGATTTTACTGTTCCCATTTTACTTGTATAAGCAATTGCATAAGACTTCAGTACCAAGTTGAGGTCATATGGCTAGTAAACAACAGAAGATATGTACGTATTAAGCATAAACAAATTAAATGTAAGTAATTTCTTTTAGAATTATATCAATTAGAAAACCATTCATTTTATAATTAGAAAGATGTTAGCAAAAATTAATCTGTCAATACTCCCAGGCAGTAAAATTGTCAACCCAATAGTTTGAAAAGTCTGAAGACAAATTAAAATTATGTTAATTGAAAATATATACTCATTCTGTATTTCAATTAAAAAGTTATTTTTAATATGCTATAAATATTCTGACATACCGGCTTTTCTTGTTATTGTTGCTATTGAGAAATGATTATAAATCCTATAATACATCAAGTCCAAGGGCAAATGAGAGTAAGCTCAGAGCATTTAAATTTTGCTCAAACCATCTTGAGAGGGGTTTCATGCTGTATTTGCGGCATGGGTTTCTGCATTGACTTTGGGCCCAGTCTATATTAGCTATGTAATTACGTGCTCACCCAGATTTATATGGGTAATTAACCCAAACCCACTACATGCTCATCCAGATTTACATGGGTAATTAGACCAAACTTATTTATTTTTTGAAATAGGTGTAAGAATTTGCATATTTGCACCCGTGGAAAGTTTGCACAACCAAAAGTAGGATGTAAATGGATGAAAAGATAAACTAAAGGGAAGCCCAGAACAGTAGATAAATCACCATTTCAGAACAGTAACTGTAATTTTGTCTTTGATTAGTGTCTTGGTTATCTAGCGCTGCTATAACAGCAATACTACAAGTGGATGTTTTTAACAAAGAGAAATTTATTTTCTCACAGTTGAGTAGGCTAGAAGTCCAAATTCCGGGTGTAAGCTCCAGGGGAAGGCTTTCTCCCTGCCACCTCTGAGGAAGGTCCTTCTCATCAATCTACCCCTGGACTAGGAGCTTCTCCACGCTAGAACCCCAGGCCAAGGAATGCACTTTGCTCCCAGTGCTGCTTTCTTGGTAGTATGATGTTTCTCTGCTCATTTCTCTCTTTTATATTCCAAAAGAGACTGGCTCAAAATACAATCCAGTCTTGTAGATTAAATCTTGCCTCATTAGCATCATAGAGGTAGGTTTTACAACACATAGAAATATCGCATCAGATGACAAAACGATGAACAATCACACAATACTAGGAATCATGGCCTAGCCAAACTGATACACATATTTTTGGAGGACACAATTTAATTCATGACAATTATTCATTGTTTATTCAGGCACTCACTTAGTTTCTTTACCTTTAATGACTAAAATTGCAATACGCTAATGATACTAATAGTACATTTTCAAAAACCAGCTTTTTAGAGCTGCCATAAACAGACAATAGAGAGTCATTTGTGGAATTTAAATTCAATTAGGGATAAATCCACACAAGCTCTGCCACTTAACGGTTGGTGACCCAGAGCAGGCAACTTCACTGACATATGCCACCCTTTCCTCAGCTGGCGAAAGTAAGAGCCTCTATCTCAAGGGATTGTTGGGGGGATTACAGAAGATGACACATATAAAATGCTTAGGAGAACTAGTGCTGTTGTTAGTTGCCAAGGAGTTGATTCTGACTCATGGTGACACCACGTGTGGACAGCTGAACTGATCCATAGGATATTCAAGGCTGTGGCCTTTCAGAAGCAGATTGCCAGACCTGTCATTGGCTGTGCGTCTGGGTGGGTTTGAGCCACCAACCTTTCAGCCAGTAGTAGAGTGTTTAACTGTTTGCACCACCCTAATATTCACCAGGGGTCCTAGTGGCACAGTGGTTAAGCATTTGGGCTGCTAAACAAAAGGATGGCAGTTTGAATTCACCGGCTGCTCCTTTGAAACCCTATGGGGCAGTTCTACTCTGTCCTATAGGGTCACTATGAGTTGGAATTGATTCGATCACAACGGATTTTTCTTTTAGTACTCACAGTGAAGAAGTTGGTCTTGCAAAATACTATCATACAGTCTCCAGTATCATTTCTAAAACCAGGCCATATTTTCCAACTACCAATCCTTCTTCTTTGTTTCCAAATTTCGAATTCCAATCACCACTATTTATCAATTCATCTTGATGGCGTGTTTGATCAATTTCAGGCTGCAGATGTTGGTAAAAACCTTCAATTTCTTCACCTCTGGCCTTAGTTGTTGTTGCTGTTGTTAGATGCCATCAAGTTAGTTTCAACTCATAGTGACCTTATGTACAACAGAATGAAACATTGCCCAGTCCTGCGCCACCCTCACAATCATTGCTATGCTTGAGCCCATTGTTGCAGCCACTGTGTCAATCCATGTTATTGAGAGTCTTCCTCATTTTCAATACCCTCTACTTTACCAAGCATGATGTCCTACTCCAGGGACTTGTCCCTCCTGATAATATGTCCAAAGTATGTGAGACATAGTCTTGCCATCTTTGCTTCCAAGGGTCATTCTGGTTGTACTTCTTCCAAGACAGATTTGTTCATTCTTTTGGTGAGTAATTTGAGTAATAGTCATATTAACTAGTCTTCCTTATAGGTATATGAATATTCTATCACTGACACCATAGTACTTCAGGATAGATTTTGAAATGTTCTTTTTGACCAAGAACATGATGCCATTCCTCTTCAATTTGTTATTCCCAGCATAGTAGGCCATATTATTATCTGATTCAAAATGGTCAATACCAATCCATTTCAGTCCACTAATTCCTGGAATATTAATGTACATGCATTCCATTTCATTTTTGATGACTTCCAATTTTCCTAGATTCATACTTCGTACATTCCATGTCCTGATTATGGATGTTTGCATCTGTTTATTCTCATTTTCAGTCATGCCACATCACCATATGAAGGTCCCAAAAGCTTGACTCCATCCAAGTCATTAAAGTAAACTCTACTTTGAGGAGGTAGCTCTTCTCCAGTTGTTTTTTGAGTGTCTTCCAACCTGAGGGCCTCATCTGGTATTGTATCATTTTGAATCAGAAAGTCATATAGTCTACTACGCCAGGAATGACAAACTGAAGAGGAAAGATGTTGCCTTCAACATCAAAAAGAACGTTTGAAGATCTATCCTGAAGTACAACACTGATTAGGTAATATCCATACTCTTACAAGGAAGACCAGTTAATAAAACTATTATTCAAATTTATGCACCAACCACTAAGGCCAAAGATGAAAAAATTGAAGATTTTTACCAACTTCTGCAATCTGAAATTGATCAAACATGCCATCAAGATGCATTGATAATTACTGGTGATTCGAATACCAAAGTTGGAAACAGAAAGGAAGGATCAGTAGTTGGAAAATATGTCCTTGGTTAAAGAAACAACGTGGAGATACCATGACAGAATTTTGTGAGACCAACAATTTACTCATTGTGAATACCTTTTATCAACAAAACAAATAGTGACAATACATGTGGACCTCACAGGATGGAATACACTGGAATCAATTTGACTACATCTGTGGAAAGAGATGATGGAGAAGCTCAATATCATCACTCAGAAGAAGGCCAGAGGCTGACTGGGGGACAGACTTTCAATTGCTCATATGCAAGTTCAAGTTGAAGCTGAAGAAAATTAAAGCAAGTCCAGGAGAGCCAAAATGTGACCTTCAGTATATGACACCTGAATTCAGAGACTGTCTGTAGAATAGATTTGACACATTGAACACTAATGACCAAAAAGCAGGCAAGTTGTGGGAAGACATCAAAGACATCATACATGAAGAAAGCAAAGGGTCATTAAAAAGACAAGAAAGAAAGAAAAGACCAAGATGGATGTCAGATGAGGTTCTGAAACTTACTCTTGAATACACAGTTTTTTTAAAGCTAAAGGAAGGTGAAGTAAAAGAACTGAATGGAAGACTTCAAAGGGAAGCTTGAGAAGACAAAGTAAAATATTGTAATGAAATGTGCAAAGACCTGGAGTTAGAAAACCAAAAGAGAAGAGCACGCTTAGCAAGCTGAAAGAACTGAAGAAAATATTAAAGCCTTGAGTTACAATTTTGAAGGATTCTATGTGCAAAATATTGAATGATAGGGCAAGCATCAAAAACAGATGGAAAGAATACACAAAGTCACTGTACCAAAAAGAATTGTTTGATGTTCAACCACTTTGGGAGGTAGTATATGATCAAGAAACAATAGTATTGAAGAAAGAAGGCCAAGGTTCACTGCAGGCATTGGTGAAAAACAAGGTACAGGAATTATCAGAATACCACCTGAGATGTTTCGACACAGGGATGCAGAACTGGAGGTGCTGACTTGTCTATGCCAAAAATTTGGAAGACAGTTGTATAGCAGATCAACTGCAAGAGAGTCATATTTTTGCCAGTTCCAAAGGAAGATAATCCAATACATGTGGAAATTATGGAACAAAACCTTTAATATCACCAAAACAAAAACCAAACCCAATGCCGTTGAGTCGATTCCAACTCATAGCGACCCTATACTCAAGTAAAATTTTGCTGAAGATCATTCAAAAATGGTTACAGCACTACATCATCAGAGAAATGCCAGAAATTCAAGCTGGATTCAGAAGGACATGTAACAAGGAATATCTTTGCTGAAGTTAGATAGATCCTGGCTGAAAGCAGATAATACCAGAAAGATGTTTACCTGTGTTTATTGACTATGCAAAGTCATTCTACTGTGTGGGTCATAACAAATTATGGATAACATTTCGAAGAATGGGAATTCCGGAACACTTAATTGTGCTTATGAGGAACCTGTACAAAGACCAAGAGGCAGTTGTTCCAACACAGCAAGGAGGTACAGCATGATTAAAAGTAAGAAAGGTGTGCATCGGGGCTGTATCTTTTCACCATACTTATTCAATCTGTATGTTCAGCAAATAATCCAAGAAGCTGAACTATATGAAGAAGAATGTGGTGCAGGATGGATGGAAGACTCATTAACAATCTGTGATAAGCAGATGGCAGGCACAGCCTGCATATTTCAACAACCACAACTTGCTGAAAGCAAAGAGAACTAGAGGTATTGATGAAGTTCAAAGACTACAGCCTCCAGTATGGATTACACCTCAACAACAACAAAAATATCCTCACAACTGGACCAATAAGCAACATCATGTTAAAAGGAGCAAAGGTTGAAGTTGTCATGGATTTCATTTTACTTGGATTCACCATCAATATCCTTGGAAGGAGCAATCAAGAAATCAAAGGACATATTGCATTGGGCAAATCTGTTGCCAAAGAACTCTTTAAAGCATTAAAAAGCAAAGATGCCACTTTAAGGGCTAAGGTGTGCCTGACCCAATCCAGGTATTTTCAATTGCCTGAAATTTGGACAATGAATAAGGAAGACCAAAGAAGAATTGATGAGTTTCAATTATAGTGCTACCTAAGAGTATTCAATATACCATGGACTGCCAGAAAAAGAGACAAATCTGTCTTGGAAGAAGTACAGCCAGAGCGCTCCTTGGAAGCAAGGATGACAAGACTTCATCTCACGTACTTTGGACACGTTTTCAGTAGAGACCAGTCCTTCGAGAAGGACATGATACTTGGTAGAGGGTCAGTGTAAAAGAGGGAGACCCTCAATGAGATGGATTGGCACAATGGCTAGCACAATGGGCTCAAACAGAACAAGGATCGTGAGGATGGGGCAGAACCAGGCAGTTTTCTTCTATTGTATGTAAGGTTGCTAAGAGTGAGAACTGGCTGGATGGCACCTAACAACAACAACAATTGGGAAAAATTTTGAACAATGCAGGAAGCATCAAAAGAAGATGGAATACAAAGAGTCACTGTACCAAAAAGAATTGGGCAACTTAGAACCATTTCAGGATGTAGCATATAATCGAGAACTGATGATATTGAAGGAAGACATCCAAGCTGTACTGAAGGCATTGGTGAAAAACAAGGTTCTTGGGATTGAGGAAATACCCATTGAGATGTTTAGACAAACGGTTGCGATGCTGGAAGTGCTCACTCATCTATACCAAGAAATTTGGAAGACACCTCCCTGGCCAAGGCAGTAGATTGGATCCATTTTTGTACCCATTACAAGGAAAGGTAATAAAGCAGAATGTGGAAATTATTGAGTAATGTCTTTAATATCACATGGAAGTAAAATTTTGCTGAAGATAATTCAAAAACAGTTTATTGACAGGGAGCTACCAGAAATTCAAGCTGGATTCAGAAGAGGACATGAATGAGGTATACCATTGCTGATGGCAGATGGATTTTGGTTGAAAGCAGAGAATGCCAGAAAGATGTTTGCCTATGTTTTATTGACTACTCAAAACATTCAATGCTGTGGATCATAATGAACTATGGACAACATTGCGAAGAATGGAATTACAGAACACTTAACTGTGCTCATGAAAAATCTGCACATAGACCAAGAGGCATCATTTGAACAGAACAAGAGGATACTGCATGGTTTAAAATCAAGGATGGTGTGCATCGGTTGTTTCCTTTCACCATACATACTCCTACTAAGCAAATAATCTGAGAAACTGGACTATATGAAGAAGAACGAGGAATTATTATTGGAAGAAGACTCATTAACAATCTGCAATATGCAGATGACACGATCTTGCTTGCTGAGAGTGAATAGGACTTGTACTTACTGATTAAAATCAAAGACTACAGACTTCAGTATGGATTATACCTCAACATAAAGAAAACAAAAATCTGCAGAACTGGACAAATAAGCAACATCATGATAAACAGAGAAAATATTGAAGCTGTCAAGGATTTCATTTTACCTGGATTCACAATCAATGCCCATGAAAACAGCAGTCAAAAAATCAAATGATGTCTTGTATTCGGTAAATCTGCTGCAAAAGACCTCTTTCAAGTGTTGAAAAGCAAAGATGTCACTTTAAAGACTAAGGTGCACCTGATCCAAGCTATAGTATTTTCAATCACCTCACATTCATGTGAAAGTCAAACAATGAGTAAGGAAGACTGAAGAAGATGATGCCTTTGAAGAAGAAGATGGTGTTGTCAAAGATTATTCAATATACCACGGACCGATAGAAGAAAGCACAAGTCTGTCTTGGAAGAAGTACAGCTAGAATGCTCCTTAGAAGCAAGGATGGCAAGATTTTGTTTCAAGTACTTTGGACAAGTTATCAGAAGGGACCAGTTTCTGGAGAAATACATCATGCTTGGTAAAGTAGAGGGTCAGCGAAAAATGGAAAGTCCCTCAATGAGATGGACTGACACAGTGACTGCCACAATGGGCTCAAACGTAGCAATGACTGTGAGGATGGCACAAGACCAGACAGTGCTTCATTTTGTTGTACATGGGGTCACTATGAATTGGAAGCGAATTGATGCCACCTAACAACAACAGTAACAATATTCTACACATGGCTTCCAAAGTAGTTGAGGTCATCTGCATCAAGCAGTGAAATAGTAAAAAGCATGGAGGGAAATATATATATGGGAAATGTCTATGGCTAGCCTGGAAGCAACATACACAATACCCTTTCATATGTCATTGAATCAAAATCAGTCACATGGCCACACAATCAGCAAGGGAATCTGTGAAATATCTTCTAGTTCTGTGCTCAGCAAAAGGGAGAATATGTTTGGTCATCAGTCGGTACTCCCTGCCAGATTCTTTCCGTTTCTAAATATCGATTTCTCCCTTCTTTCTCCTCCTCAATATAGACCAAATCCCCATCCAGTTAGCTCCTGCAGCTCACTTTCTCAGAGCCCTGATTGATGTGCAGTCCTCAACATTCAGGCCAAAAATGACAATACATTTAATCCAGGCACACACAGCCAATATACAATGATAACACAAGGAGAGAATAAACAGAAAGAACTCCTGTGGAGAGAGTGAAGAAAGGCAGAAGAATAGCAGTCACGCTCCCTTACAATTATGATTCCCTGCTGAGCAGGTACTGTGAAAACCCCTACCACATTTGGGAGTCTTGTTTATCAGACCCTGTTTCTGCTTTCTGGGAGGAGCACTCTTTTCTATCATCCATAATACCTGTGTCCATTTTCTGGAGATTTCCTGTAGATTATCTTCTATGGCCATAGTTTGAGTTGGCCTTGGGGTCTATGTTCCCCTGAGATATTTGCTTCTTTTGTAGTCTGTTTTTATAGTTTCTGGTTATTTAGTTTGTGAGGCACTGAGGGTAGTTTTTAAATTGAAGGGTCAAAAGCTTTTTCAGTCCAAGGTCATGGATTCTTTCCAATATAATACAATTCCCACAAAAATCTGTTCAGTTCTGCATCTATTGTTTTCAGTAGGCTCATATGCCTCCTCTTGCCAACTTCTGCTGAGACTACAAAGATTAGTAAAACATAATTCATACCTACTATGAGCTCTTGTTAAGGTCATGGACATAGCCTTATTAACAAATTAGTAAGTGCTAATTAACATTTTATGTGCTATAATAGTGATTTGCACAAAGTGCTATGGAAGGAAAGATTTTCTCTTCCTAATGTTTTTTTTTTTTTTTAATGGAAATCAGGTAAGGCATCAAACATAAAAAGAACACCTGACCTGAGATTCGGGAAATAATGAGAATTCAATAGGAATAAAGATACAGGGCAGGGCATTCCAGAGAACAGCTTGGACAAAGAAATGAAGTTATACAAATGAAAGTCTTGTTTCAAGATTGAAGTTACATCTGGAGTATGTACAGTATTGTTTTTATGATAAGTCTTCTAAGAGATAAAATGGAGAAGCAACATCAAATTTGTTTTAGTCCTTGTTGGTAGACAAATAAATATCTGTTAGTTTGAAATTTCTTTCCTCCTAAATAGTTTCTTTTCCATGTTTCTATCCATTACTTTCACTTTTTAAATCCTTAATAAAACATTGCTTGTGGGTTATGAAATTCTTATTGGCAGGTGCTTGTTTGTATATGCTTCCTCCATGATCTTTGATTTAATTTATTTCCCCTTAAGGCTTATCAGAAATCTTTGCAGGCTGAGTCCAAGATTAACATCAAAGGTACTACTGTAGAGAATAGCATGATCAAGGCAGAATTTATAAACCCAGCTTCCTTATATTCCCCTCCCAGGTGAATTTACTTTCCCCTCACCAATATTTTCATAGGAAGGGAAGAAAGAGTGGGTTGTAAGTTTTCAGCATTTCTGAAGAAAAGCAAAGGAAAGGTTACTTCCCAGAAGGCTCATCAGAGATGAAGCATGAATGTCTGGGCTATGACTCTAGAATAAGGGAACAGCGTTTGAAGATTGGGAATGGGTGTTGAGAATGACTGCAACACGAACTACTTGTTAAAGGAGGATCCAAGTTGTCAGCCCAGATATAAACAACCAAGAGCTAAAAGACTCTCACGTATTAAGTACTTCACAGTGCTGATTAGCACTTTTTCCTTCAGCCTATTCTATTTTTGATGTGTTATAATCATCTATCTTGCAGACCTGCCTTCTAATTCTAATTAATTCCAGACTCTAATCTCAAGAGTCTATTTTCTTCCCACCTACAAAGAGACTGATATATATTGGGAGACATATGGCTATCTTAGCCTGTGACCATTCAGAAGAAAACTTTATGGGATTCATTAGTGCTGCTGGCTGGCAAGAGCCAGATGGGAAATAAAGCAGTTTAGAGTCTCAAGAGCAAGCAATGGAACGCCATTGTCAGGGGGAAGAGGAAAGCAGCAGAACCAAATGTCAAGCACTGGAATTTCCTGTGCACTTCTAAGACATGGTGTGGTGAGAGTCGCTATGGGGTAGGATAATAAGTGCCTGAAAAGATAAAATAAAATTAAATTAAAACAAAAAACAAAAAACTACTACTCAATTCACTCCCCACCAGTAGCTAGGCACCCATCAGCTTTTTCTCTAAGGCGTCATTCTCATTGGCTTGACATCCACCGATTTTGAGAATTTTCAGTAGGCATCTGCCTAGCATTTCTCATGTGTACAATGAGGAGCCTAGGATAAGCCAGTCTAAGGTCCTGGCCACCTCTGATGGCCTATGGTTCTATCAGTTGGAAAGATGTGACTGTAGATGTACCTCCAGGCCACATACACTCTCATAATCTGATGGGAGCGGGTGAGCTTTCACCTCCCTCAGAAGTTGGGGACAGTTTTTTTATGTTCAGTTTCTTATGCTTGAAAAATACCAATGATAGAAGAAAATGAATTTCTGGAAGTGTGGTATTGAACAAAAACTCATCTCTAGTCATACTCATTTTGTTTTGCAAGAATAGTAGCCCAAATTTATTAGACATTTGTCAGATGAGCTCATGGCTAACTTGGTGCATTTCTGGGCTCCTTACTTACGGCCTTACTTGTTCTTATGCACAGAATCATACACACACTCATATACACTACACATACACACACAAACACAAGGGGAATAAAAAAAGAATGGCAATGGCTAAATTTAGTCAAATAATCAGATAGTAGCTGATATGTTGAAGCTGTCAGTCCCCACTCATAATGACCCTGTGTACAGCCAAATGAAACACTACTCGGCCCTGTACCATCCTCACAATCGTTATGTTTGAGACCATTCCTGCAGCCACTGTGTCAACTCATCTCATTGAGGATCTACCTCTTTTTCACTGATCCTCCACTTTATCAAGCATGATGTCCTTCTCCAGAGACTGGTCCCTCCTCATAATATGTCTGTCTTAGACATCTAGTGCTGCTATAAAAGAAATACCACAAGTGGATACCTGGCACTGCTTTCTTGGCGGTATGAGTTCCCCATGGCTCTGCTTGCATCTTTCTTTCATATCGCAGATGAGATTGGCTTAAGACACTATCTAATCTTGTAGACCTCATCAGTATAACTGCCACTAATCCATCTTATTATATCATAGCGATGGGATTTACAACACATAAGGAAACCACATCAGAAGATAAAGTAGTAGACAATCATACAAGGGAATCATGACCTAGCTATGTTGACAGATATTTTGGGGGAAAACAATTCAATCCATGACGATGTCCAAAGAAGGTGGGTCAAAGTCTTGCATTCTTGCTTCCAAGAACCACTCTGGCTGTACTTCTTCCAAGACAGATTTGTTCATTCTTCTGGCAGTCCATGATATATTCAATATTCTTTGCCAAAACCATAATTCAAATGCATCAATTCTTCTTCAGTCTTCCTTATTCATTGCCCAGCTTTCACATGCATATGAGGCAATTGAAAATACCACAGTTGAGGTCTGGCACAACTTAGTCCTCAAAGAGGGATCTTTGCTTTTCAATACTTGAAAGAGGTCTTTTGCAGCAGATTTGCCCAATGCAATACATTGTTTGATTTCTTGGCTGCTGCTTCCAGGGGTGTTGACTGTGGATTCAAATAAAATTAAATCCTTGACAACATCAATGTTTTCTCTGTTTATTAAGACTTTGGTTATCAGTCCACTTGTGAGGATTTTTGTTTTCTTTATGAAGAGGTGTAATCCATACTGAAGGCTGTACTCTTTGATCTTCATCAATAAGTGCCTCAAGTTCTCTTCACTTTCAGCAAGCAAAGTTGTGTCATCTGCATATTGCAGGCTATTACTGAGTCTGCCTTCAATCCTGATGATGTGTTGCTCTTCATCTAGTCTAGCCTCTTGGATTATTTGTTCAGCATACAGGTTGGATAAGTATGATGAAATGATACAACCGTGATGCACACCTTTCCTGATTTTAAACCATGGAGTATCCCCTTGTTCTGTTCGAATGAGCTCCTCTTAGTATATGTACATGCTCCTCATGAACACTATTAAATGTTCTGGATTTCTATCCTTTGCCATGTTAATTACACACACACACACACACGTATATTTAGATATATAATATTATGTTAAAAAAATTGTTTTTACCTCATTCCCTTTGAGTCAGTTCTTACTTATAGTGGCTCTGTGTGACAGAGTAGAAATGCTCTATAAGGTTTCCAAGGCTGTAAAACTTTTTTTTTTTTTAATTTTTGTTGAGCTTTAAGTGAAAGTTTACAAATCAAGTAAGTCTCTCATATAAACATTTATATATACCTTGATATATAGTCCTAATTGCTCTCCCCATAATGAGACAGCACACTCCTTCCCTCCACTATTTTTGGGTCTGTTTGGCCAGCTTCTGACCCTCTGTGTACTCTCATCTCCTGTCCAGACAGTAGTTGCCCACATAGTCTCATGTGTCTACTTGATCCAAGAGGCTGACTCTTCACCAGTATCGTTTTCTGTCACATAGTCCAGTCCAAGCCCTGTCTGAAGAGTTGGCTTTGGGAATGGTTCCTGTCTTGGGCTAACAGAAGGTCTGGGGACCATGACCACTGGGGTCATTCTAGCCTCAGACCATTAAGTCTGGTCTTTTTACAAGAATTAGGGGTCTGCATCCCACTGCTCTCCTGCTCCCTCAGGGGTTCTCTGTTGTGTTCCCTGTCAGGGCAGTAATCGGTTGTAGCCAGGCGTCATCTAGTTCTTCTGGTCTCAGGTTGATGTAGTCTCTGGTTTATGTGGCCCTTTCTGTCTCTTAGGCCCATAATTACCTTGAGTCCTTGGTATTCTTTATCCTCCTTTTCTCCAGGTGGGTGAACAACAATTCATTCATATTAGATGGCCACTTGCTAGTGTTTAAGACCCCAGACGCCACTCTCCAAAGTGGGATGCAGAATGTTTTCTTAATAGATTTTATTATGCCAATTGACTTAGATGTCCCCTGAAACCATGGTCCCCAAACCCCCACCCCTGCTACGCTGGCCTTCAAAGCTTTCAGTTTATTCAGGAAACTTCTTTGCTTTTGGTTTAGTCCAGTCGTGTTGACCTCACCTGTATTGTGTGTTTTCTTTCCCTTCACCTAAAGTAGTTCTTATCTACTATCTAATTAGTGAATACCCCCCTCCTCCCCTTCCTCCCCCATCTTGTAACCATCAAAGAATATTTTCTTCTCTCTTTGAACTATTTCTTGAGTTCTTATAATAGTGGTCTTATACAATATTTGTCCTTTTGCAACTAATTTCACTCAGCGTAATGTCTTCCAGGTTCCTCCACGTTATGAAATGTTTCACAGATTCATCACTGTTCTTTATTGGTGCGTAATATTCCATTCTGTGAATATACCATAATTTATTTATCCATTCATCCATTGATGGGCACCTTGGTTGCTTCCATCTTTTTGCTATTGTAAACAGTGCTGCAATGAACATGGTTGTGTATACATCTGTTCATGTAAAGGCTCTTATTTCTCTAGGATATATTCCAAGGAGTGGGATTGTTGGATCATATGGTAGTTCTATTTGTAGCTTTTGAAGGAAGCGCCATTTTCACTGTAGTTTTGATTTGCATTCCTGTAATGGCTAATGATTGTGAGCATTTTCTCATCTATCTGTTAGCTACCTGAATGTCCTCTTTAATGAAGTATCTGTTCATATCTTTTGACCATTTTTGAAATTGTGTTATTTGTTTTTGTAGTTGAATTTTTGCAGTATCACGTAGATTTTAGAGATCAGGTGTTGACCAGAAATGTCATAGCTAAAAACTTTTTCCCAGCTGATCCTTCCACTCTTTTGGTGAAGTCCTTGGATGAGCATAGGTGTTTGATCTTAGGAGCTCTCAGTTATCTAGCTTTTCTTCTGCATCGTTACTAATGTTTTATATACTGTTTTTTTTGTGCCATGTATTAGGGCTCCTAACGTTGTCCCTCTTTTTTCTTCCATGATCTTTATTGTTTTAGATTTTATATTTAGGTCTTTGATCCATTTTGAGTTGGTTTTTGTGCACGGTGTGAGGTATGGGTCTTGTTTCATTTTTTTGCAGGTGGATATCCATTTATGCCAGCACCATTTGTCAAAAAGACTGTCTTTTCCCCATTTAACTGATTTAGGGCCTTTGTCAAATATCAACTGCTCATATGTGGATGGATTTATGTCTGGATTCTCAATTCTGTTCCATTGGTCTATGCATCTGTTGTACCAGTTCCAGGCTGTTTTGACTTCTGTGGCTGTATAATAGGTTCTAAAATCAGGTAGAGTGAGGCCTCCAAATTTGTTCTTCTTTTTCAGTAATGGTTTACTTTATCTGGGGCCTCTTTCCCTTCCATATGAAGTTGGTGATTTGTTTCTCCATCTCATTAAATAATGTCATTGGAATTTGGATCGGAATTGCATTAAATCTATAGAGCACTTTTGGTAAAATAGACATTTTTACACTTATGCAGGTCTCTTGGTTTCTTGCAGAAGTGTTCTGTAGTTTTCTTTATATAAATCTTTTTCATCTCCGGTAAGATTTATTCCTAAGTATTTTATCTTCTGCAGGGCTACTTTAAATGGTATTGATTTGGTGATTTCCTCTTCAATGTTCTTTTTGTTGACATAGAGGAATCCAACTGATTTTAGTATGTTTATCTTGTATCCTGAGGATTCCTTAAGGTTTTCTGTGTATAAGATCATGGCATCTGCAAATACAGATATTTTTACTTCTTCCTTGACAATCTGGATGCCCTTTATTTTTTTATCTAGCCTAATTGCTCTGCCTAGGACTTCCAGCACCATGTCGAATAAGAGTGGTGACAAAGGTCATCCTTGTCTGGTTCCTGATCTCAAGGGGAATGCTTTTAGGCTCTCTTCATTTCAGATGATGTTGGCTATTGGCTTTCTATAAATGCCCTTTATTATGTTGAGGAATTTTCCTTCTATTCCTATTTTGCTAGGAGTTTTTATCATGAATGGGTGTCGAACTTTGTCAAATGCTTCTTCTGCATCAATTGATAAAATCATGTGATTCTTGTCTTTTATTTATATGACGGATTGCATTAATTGTTTTTCTAAAGTTGAACCATCCCTGCATACCTGGTATGAATCCCACTTGGTCATGATGAATTATTTTTTCGATATGTTGTTGAATTCTATTGGCTAGAATTTTGTTGAGGATTTTTGCGTCTAAGTTCATGAGGGATATAGGTCTATAATTTTCTGTTTTTATGGTGTCTTTACCTGGTTTTGGTATTGTGGATATGCTGGCTTCATAGAATGAGTTTGGGAGTAGTATTCTGTCCTTTTCTATGCTCTGAAATACCTTTAGTAGTAGCAGTATTAACTCTTCTCTGAAAATTTGGTAGAACTCTTCAGTGAAGCCATCCAGGCCAGGGTTTTTTTCTGTTGGAAGTTTTTTGATTATCTTTTCAATCTCTTCTTTTGTTATGAGTCTATTTAGTTGTTCTACCTCTGTTTGTGTTAGTTTAGGTAGGTGGTGTGTTTCTAGGAATTCATCCATTTCTTCTTGGTTTTCAAATTTGTTAGAGTACAATTTTTCATGATAATCTGATATGATTCTTTTAATTTCAGTTGGGTCTGTTGTAATACTGCCCATCTCATTTCTTATTTGTGTTATTTGCTTCCTCTCCTGTTTTTCTTTTTCAGTTTTGCCAGTGGTTTATCATTTTGTTGATTTTTTCGAAGAACCAGCTTTTGGTCTTGTTAATTCTTTCATTGTTTTTCTGTTTTCTATTTCATTTAGCTCAGCTCTAATTTTTATTATTTGTTTACTGCTGGTGCCTGAGGGTTTCTTTTGTTGCTCTCTTTCTATTTGTTCAAGTTGTAGGGATAAGTCTTTGATTTTGGCCCTTTCTTCTTTTTGGATGTGTGCATTTATTGATATCAATTGACCTCTGAGCCCTGCTTTCGCTGTGTCCCAAAGGTTCTGATAGGAAGTGTTTTCATTCTCATTGGATTCTATGAATTTCTTTATTCCATCTTTAATGTCTTCTATAATCCAGTCTTTTTTGAGCAGGGTATTGTTCAGTTTTCAAGTGTTTGATTCCTTTCCCTGTTTTTTCTGTTATTGATTTCTACTTCTATGGTCAGAGAAGATGCTTTGTAATATTTCAATGTTTTGGATCCTGCTAAGGCTTGCTTTATGACCTAATATGTGGTCTATTCTAGAGAATGTTCCATGTGCACTAGAAAAGAAAGTATACTTTGCTGCTGTTGGGTGGAGTGTTCTGTATATGTCTTTGAGGTCAAGTTGGTTGATTGAGACATTTAGATCTTCCATGTCTTTATCGAGCTTCTTTCTGGATGTCCTATCCTTCACCAAAAGTGGTACGTTGAAGTCTCCTACTATTATTGTGGAGCTGTCTCACTTTTCAATGCTGATAGAGTTTGTTTTACGTATCTTGCAGCCCTGTCATTGGGTGCATAAATATTTAATATAGTTATATCCTCCTGGTATATTGTCCCTTTAATCATCTTATAGTGTCCTTACTTATCCTTTCTGATGGATTAAACTTTAAAGTCTATTTTGTCAGAAGTTAATATTGCCACTCCTGCTCTTTTTTAATTGTTGTTTGCTTATATATTGTTTTCCATCTTTTGAGATCTAGTTTGTTTGTGTCTCTAAGTCTAAGGTGTGTCTCTTGTAGGTAACATATAACAGATCATGCTTTTTAATCCATTCTGCCACTCTCTCTTTATTGGTGCATTTAGTCTATTTACATTCAGCGTAATTATGGATAGGTGCGAATTTAGTGCCGTCATTTTGATGTCTTTTTTTGTGTGTTGTTGAGTTTCTTTTTCCCACTTAATTTTTTGTGCTGAATAGATTAACTTTATATATTGTCTTTCCTCATATTCGTTGTTATTGATTTTGCTTCTGCTGAGTCTGTATTTTTTTCTTGTATTTTATTTTGATGTGTAGGATAGTTTGTCTCTTTTGTGGTTACCTTATTATTTACCCCTTTTTTTTAAATTTTATACATAGCTTTTATTTCTTTGTATCGCCTTGTCTTCCTCTCCATGTTAAAGATCTATGACTACATTTCTTAATCCCTCTTTATTGTCTTCCTGTTGTCTTGTTTTACATAATAACATCGCTGTTTCCTTGTTTTGAGCTTTTTTAAAATCTTCATTTATTTTTGTGATTTCCCTGTTTCGGCTGACATCTTTTTGCTCTGCCCAGTGTTCTACTCTTGGGTTGATACCTGATATTATTGATTTTCTAACCAAAGAACTCCCTTTAGTATTTCTTGTAGCTTTGGTTTGGTTTTCATGAATTCCCTAAACTTCTGTTTATCTGGAAATGTCCTAATTTCACCTACATATTGGAGAGACAGCTTTGCTGGGTATATGATTCTTGGTTAGCAATTTTTTTCCTTCAACGCTTTATATAATTCATCACATTGCCTTCTTGCCTGCATGGTTTCTGCTGAGTAGTCCAAGCTTATTCTTATTGACTCTCCTTTTTTAGGTGACTTTTCGTTTACCCCTAGCTGCTCTTAAAATTCTCTCTTTGGTTTTGGCAAGTTTGACTTTAATATGTCTTCGTGACTTTCTTTTAAAATCTACCTTAGGTTGAGTTTGATGAGCATCTTGGATAGATATCTCCTCATCTTTCACAATACCAGGGAAGTTTTCTGCCAACAAATCTTCAACAATTCTCTCTGTATTTTCTGTTGTCCCTCCCTGTCCTGCTACTCCAATCACTCATAGGTTATTTCTCTTGATAGAGTCCCACATGATTCTTAAGGTTTCTTCATTTTTTCAAATTCTTTTATCTGATTTTTCTTCAAGTATATTGGTGCCAAGTGCTTTATCTTCAAGTTCACAATTCTGCCTTCCACTTGCTCAATTCTGCTCCTCTGACTTTCTATTGAGGTATCTAATTCTGTAATTTTATTGTTAATCTTCTGAATTTCTGATTGCTGTCTCTATGGATTTCCCCAGCGTATTAAATTTTTCATTATGTTCCTGAATAACCTTTTTAATTTCTTCAACTGCTTTATCTGTGTGTTCCTTGGCTTGTTCTGTGTATTGCCTCATTTTCTTCCTGATGTCTTGAAAGGTTCTGTATATTAATCCTTTGTATTCTGCCTCTGGTAATTCCAGGAAGGCACTTTCATCTAGAAGATCTCTTGATTCTTTGTTTTGAGAACTTGTTGAGGCAATCATGGTCTGTTTCTTTATGTCACTTGATATTGAGTGTTGTCTCTATAAGTTATTATATTAGTTTATTTATTTTTTGCTTACTGTATCATAGCTTCTTGCTTTGTTTTGTTTTGATATGCCCAAATGGGTTGCTTGAGTGAGCTAGCTTGATTATTTTTACCTTTGGAGTTCTGACGTCCTGTCTCCAGATGGCTAGAGTAGTTATCACGTACATCAGTCTAGGAGTCCATTCACTTTCCTTGTATGAATTCAGCTCAGGTGTCCAGGTAGCTGATCATCAAGTGTGTGGTACAGGCTCTGTCCTACAGCCTTAGAGGGGCAGAGATGATTGGTGTAGGTGCCAGTATCTGGTTGCAGCAGGAGGTCACGCTCTGAACAAGGCAGTGGGCTGAGAATTATCCCCCAAGTGTCTCTGAGGAATGCATGTCAGGTGGGTACATACAGGTGGGTGGTTTCTGGAGATGGACCATGGGCACCCAATGTTTTTGGTTGTAAGGACTGGGAGGTACCAGTTATCCAGTCCTTAGTCCCCTGATGTGGGCAAGTGAGGACCCTGTTTAATAGGCAATGTGGCGTCAAACATCAAACAGCCGCCCCTGCACCACACAGCTGAAATAGTTGTAGTCTGCCAACAAGTGCCTATTCTCCTGAAATAGGCCCACATAGGTCCATGCAGAGGGAAAAGGCACTCAAAGTCCATGGACCGTATTATGCCTGGAGAGGAGCCTCTTTTGTCCTGAGCACCCCTGGTTAGTGGAGCTGGCAAATTTCTTTTCCCTCAGTTGCAAATTTATTCCTTCTCCAGGCCCTGGAGAATGGTGTTCTAGGCTCTCAACAGCACCTATCTCAGGCCCAGGGAAATCAACAGCCACTGAAGCCGGCTTGGGGGTGGGAGGGTGGTAAAATATATGCAAGTACTTAGCTTTTGCCGAGAATGGTGTTCTTCTCTGGTTCCAGAGGTGTGAATAGGCTGTGGCTGGCTGCTTCTCCCTGAGTTAACTGTGGCCAAATGCTAGTACCAGCCCGCCAGAGTCACCCCTGGGAATGGTGCCTGAGGGCTCCTGGCCATTCAGGTCCAGGCACTCCTCTCCACTTCTGAACCATCTTTTCCTCCTCTCTACCCCTCAGTTCATTTTCTAACCTTTCCTTTGATGTTCAGGGCTCCTAGCTTGTTATAAATATACTTGTTTTTTCAGGTTGTTGTTGTAAGAGGGCTTGCCAGAAGCATCTATTCTGCCATCTTGGCTCTACCTCCCTGGGTTTGTTTTTTATACATGTGTGTGTCTGTGTGTGTAGAGAGAGGGAGAGAGAGAAAGAAGGGGAGATTGAGCCATTGATTTGTTTTTGAAGAATTACTTCACATAATTGTGGGGGCTGGCAAGTCCAAAATCTATAGGTAAGGTGACAGGATGGAAATTCTGGCAGTCTTGTGTCCCGAAATTGGTGGATCAGGCAGTGGGGGAGTGAGTGAAATTTCGGTAAGATGTCTATTTATAGTGTGGATGCAAACTATTCCTCAGGGAAACCTTCCTTTTTGTTTTGAAGGCCTTTCAGCTGTTTGACTGAAGCCCATCCATATTATGGAAGGTCACCTGTTTTACCTAAGGCCAGCTGATTTAATCCCATGTAAATACTTCATGACAATATCTAGACTAAAAAAAAAAAAAAAATTTTGACCAAAAACTGGACATCGTAGCCCACCAAGTTGACACAAAAAATTAAACATCACAGCTCCTAATGAATATATCTTGTGAAGACTCTATTAGAAAGTAGGAATCAAGTCTTAAGGAGATATTCTGTTTACAGCATTTTGTTAAATCTCTTGATTTAACACTTAATTATAGGTTATTAACACCCCAGTTGCAGGCACAGAAATGGTGTAATGTTCAAGGAAGCTTTTCCCTTTGTGCCATGTGGAGATAGGCACAAACACATAGAAAAAAAAAAAAAAAAGCAGGTGTTTCTCATGGCTCTTCATCTTTAAGGGTCAGTAATCCAAACCCCTAAGGAAATACCACCCCCAAATTTTTCTAGACTCAAAGGGGGTTTAAGTGTCCCTTCTCTCTGGGTTGAGGTTAAAGCATGGAGACAGGGATTTCAGCATTCTCTTACCTGCAGTGAATTAGACAAAAGGAATTGAGTATTCCAGATGGAGAGAAATAGTATGAATGAAGACATGAGACTAACAGTGCTCTATCTAGGGGACAATCAGTGGATCAGACTGCCGAAGGGGACTGGCTGAAGATATAGCAAAGATCAGTCCTATAGGTGAAGAATCCAATTCCTGGCCAAAACCTATGGGTGATTTTTCAGCTCAACCATAGGCAATCGCAAAGCTTTGCTTGACAGACTTTATTGGAAAGTTATCCTCCCATACCAGATTTCAGACCCAGCCAGTGCACTGCAATGTTTGAAGGGAGTTACAGTCAAGAACACAGGGCCCCGTGGCTGGCTATGCTCTTACCTATATCTACATTCCTGGCCTAGGCGCCTCTGTTCTGAGGCCTATTTACTGGGGAGCCTTCAGCTTTCCCTTTTCCAGGAGCTTCTGCTGAGACCTTTTTGTAAAGAAGGGAGGGAGGGAATGTGAAAACACTTTTCTCTACACTGAGTCAATACTCAGCACTCTTCCACTCCTAGCCCTCCCACTCTCCCTCCACCCTGCCCCAGGTCCATAAACTGCAGGAGCCTATCCTTGGGGCTCCTTCAGCTTTGAGCTAATTCTGCATGTTTGCATTAATCTGTCTGACTCTCACCCAGCACCACTCCATGGTAAAAATGTAATATTGAGGGAACTGGCACTTTCTATGTGTGAGCCTCTTGTTTATACTATCTCAGTAGGTGGTTAAAGTCTTGATCGTTACATTCATTTTTGGTTTGTTGTTTTAATCATGTTGTCTTAATCAAATACTTCAATACTTGGCAGCTCAGCTGTCTCACCAATACTCAGATTTTGACAACAGGTTGAGGAATAATTCACTTTGTTGGATCATTGCAGAAGAACCAGAAGGGGCTACTTGTCTTTCAAAAACTATATGCCCTTGTATTAGTCATCTACTGCAGCTATAACAGAAATATCGCAAATGGATGGCTTTAACAAAAGGAAATTTATTTTCTCACAGTTACAAGCCCAAATTCAAGGCCTTGGCTTCAGGGGAAGTCTTTCTCTCCATCAGCTCTGGAACAAGGTCCTTGTACTCAATCTTGCCCTGGTTGAGGAGCTTCTCAAGCACCGGGACCCCATTTCCAAAGCACGCACTCTGCTTCTGCTGCTGCTTTCTTGCTAGTATGCGGTCCCCCGTCTCTCTACTCATTTTATATTTTATATCTCAAGAGATTGCCTCAAGACACAATCCAGTCCTGTAGGGTGAGTCCAGCCTCACTAACACAACTGCACCCATCCTCCCTCGTTAACATCATAGAGGCAGGATTTACAGCATATAGGAAAATCACACAATACCTGGAATCATGGCCTGGCCCAATTGATACATTTTGGAGGGGACATAATTCAACCCATGACATCCCTGTTCAGTAAATCTTTGATGCACTTTAAAATGGTAAACTCTTTACTTCCACAATTAGAACTATGGTTTCCATTGTGAATATCAGTGGAGCTATAAATACTTTGACTTAAACATAAACTAAGGTCCATGTCAGCATTTCCAAAATATTTACATTTTTAAAGGGTCAGAAAGAGTATCGATAGCCAAAATACTGAGGGGTAATGGCATAAGGTCACCTACATTGTATTTTGCCAAATGTATTAAAACAAACACAATTTTATATATTATCTCTGTAATCTCATAATGAAATGGGCGTTTTAATTTTATTGTGGATAGAGTTGTAAGGGGGTGGGGGGAGAGTTTTTCCACTCAGGAGGAGGAAGAGACAGGAGGTGGTGACATTCCTCAATAATACAATCCCTACAAAAAAAAAAAAAAAAATTTTTTTTTTTTCTACAGGGGTCCCTGACTTGGTAATTAAACGATTAGCCAAGGAAATAGTCTCTACAGGGGTCCCTGACTTGACAGTTGAACATTAACAGGGAGAGGTAGGAGAAAAGGGATATAAAGCCCCAAGAAATAGGCTATATCAGGGCACTCGGACTCTTTCTGTATCTGAGTAGCCCTCTTGATGCTCCTTAGTCAAGTGGACTTTCGCTACTGACCCTCTGCTAGCTGATAAACCTCTGCTCGCTTGGCACTATTTGTCTCTGTTTGAATTCTTTCCTACTCCAAAGACAAGAACCGAGGCAATTCTCCGGTAACAGAATTGGCCCATGAATTGACATTTGGAGCAGCTGACAAAGCCTTCTCTGGATAGCTGGACTAGGCATTTTATATTGCATGCATCATGCACATGCTTGTGTTTCTTTAATCTGAAGAGCAAAATTTTATTTATTTATTTTTATTGTGCTTTAAGTAAAAGTTTACAAATCAAGTCAGTCACTCATACAAAAATTTATATACACCTTGCTGTATACTCTTATTTGCTCTCCCTCTAATGAGACAGCACACTCCTTCCCTCCACTCTCTATTTTTGTGTTCATCGGCCAGCTTCTGACTCCCTCTGCCCTCTCATCTCCCCTCCAGACAGGAGATGCCAACATAGTCTCATGCATCTACTTGATCCAAGAAGCTCATTCTTCACCGGTATCATTTTCTATCCTGTTGTCCAGTCTAATGTTGGCTTTGGGAATGGTTCCTGTCTTGGGCTAACAGGAGGTCTGGGGACCATGACCTCTGGGGTCATTCTGGTCTCAGACCATTAAGTCTGGTCTTTTTATGAGAAGCTGGGGTCTGCATCCCACTGCTCTCCTGCTCCCTCAGGGGTTCTCTGTTATGTTTCCTGTCAGGGCAGTCATCAGTTGTAGCTGGGTATCATCTAGTTCTTCTAGTCTCAGGCTGCTGCAGTCTCTGGTTTTTGTGGCCCTTTCTGTCTCTTGGGCTCATAATTACCTTGTTTCTTTGGTATTCTTCATCCTCCTTTTCTCCAGGTGGGTTGAGACCAATTGATGCATCTTAGATGGCCACTTGCTAGCATTTAAGACCCCAGATGCCACTCTCCAAAGTGGGATGCAGAATGTTTTCTTAACAGATTTTATTATGCCAGTTGACTTAGATGTCCCCTGAAACCATGGTCTCCATACCCCCACCGCTACTACACTGGCCTTTGAAGCATTCAGTTTATTCGGGAAACTTTGAAGAGTAAAATTTGATGGACAGAAAATCATACGTAAAATAAATGTGAGTCAGAATAAAAATGTTTTCTTCAATGCAGATGCTTATGTCTTAGTGAGAAGATTCTAACCAAATACCATCCAAAAGTATTTAGGAATTGAAATGATGAAATCTCAAAGATACTCATTATATTTAAACATTAACAATAAATCAGTGGATGGTATCTTGATGCTAAAGGAAAATAAACCTGGCAAAGTCTCATTTCATAAGTTATAAATGGAACATTGCTTAAGAATTATAAACCAGATGGTGAATTTTCATGCTTCAGGAGAAATTCATTTTAATAAAAGATAAATTTGAGAGCACCTGGAGCACAACATGTTAAGTAGCAATGAGTACAGATTTGTCAGAAATAATTCCTACCAAGCAGTTCTATCGTTTGTCTCTGTCTAAATAATTTACCTGGGTAATAGGAAGGAGCTGACAAGTAGATAGCGTGCATTTTTTAAATTTTATAAGATATAATTAAATTATTTCAAAACATTCTTAGAAAAGTTAAATTAATTTAAAATAAGATATGATCAAATTTCCTCATGAATTGGTCGGTTTGTCATACTGTGGAGGCTTGTGTGTTGCTGTGATGCTGGAAGCTATCCCATCAATATTCAAATACCAGTAGGGTCAACCATGGTGGAGAGTTTCAGCTGAGCTTCCGGACTAGGACAGACTAGGAAGAAGTACCCAGTGGTCTATTTCTGAAGAGAATTAGCCAGTGAAAAGCTTATGAACAGAAGAGCACTATGTGATATAGTGGCAGAAGAGGAGCCCTTCAGGTTGGAAGGCACTCAAAACACGACTGGGGAAGACCTGCCTCCTCAAAGTAGTGTCGACCTTAATAATGTGGATGGAGCCAATCTTTCAGGACCTTCATTTGCTGATGTGGCATGACTTAAAATGAGAGGAAACAGTAGCAAATGTCTATTAATAATCAGAAAGTGGAATGTACGAAGTATGAATCTAGGAAAGTTAGATGTCATCAAAAATGAAATGAAACACATAAACACTGATATCCTAGGCATTAGTGAACTGAAATGGGCTGCTATTGGCCATTTTGAATGGGACAACCATGTGGTCTACTATACCTGGAATGACAACTTGAAAAGGAATGGCATTACATTCATCCTCAAAAAGAATATTTCAGGGTCTATCCTGAAGTACAAAGCTGTCAGTGATAAGATAATATCCATACGCTTACAAAGAAGACCAGTTAATACAACTGTTAATCAAATTTATGCATCAACCACTGAGGCCAAAGATGAAGAAATTGAAGATTTTTCCCAGCTTCTGCAGTCTGACATTTATCAAACAATCAAGATGCATTGATAATTACTGGAGACTGGAATGGGAAAGTTGGAAGCAAAGAAGAATAGGTAGTTGGAAAATATGGCCTTGGTGATAGAAACGATACCAGAGATTGCATGATAGAATATTGCAAGACCAACAACTTCTTCCTGAAAATACCTTTTTTCAACAACATAAATGGCAACGATACAAGAGGATCTTGCCAGATGGAACACACAGGAATCAAATCTACTACATCTGTGCAATGAGATGATAAAAAATCTCAGTATCATCAGTCAGAACAAGGCCAGAGTCTGACTATGGAATAGACCTTCAATTGTTCATATGCAAGCTCAAGTTGAAGTTGAAGAAAATAAGAACAAGTCCAACAGAGCCTACGTACAACCTGAATTTAGAGACTATGGCAAGAATAGATTTGATGAGTTGAACACTAATGACCAAAGACCAGAGGAGTTGTAAAATGACATCATGGACATCATACAAGAAGAAAGCGGGAGTTCATTAAAAAGACAGGAAAGAAAGAAAGGACCAAAATGGATGTGAAAAGAGACTCTGAAACTTGCTTTTAACCCCTGAGTAGCTAAAACAAAAGGAAGAAATGATGAAGTAAAAGAGCTGAACAGATTTCAAAGCACAGCTTGAACACAAAGTGCTGTAATGACATGGGCAAAGACTCAAAGTTAGAAAACCAAAATGGAAGAATAAGCTCAGTGTTTCTCCAGCTGAAAGAATTGAAGAAAAAACTCAAGCCTCAAGTTGCAATAGTGAAGGATTCTGTGGGGAAAATATTCAATGATGCAAGAAGCATTAAAAGAAGATGGAAGGAATACACAGAGTCACTATCCCAAAAAGAATTAGCAGATGTTCAGTCATTTCAGGAAGCAGCATATGATCAGGAACTCATGATACTGAAGAGGGCCAAACTATGCTGAAGGCATTGGTGAAAAACAAGCCTTCAGGAATTGACAGAATACCATAGGGTCACAATGAGTTGGAATCTACTCAACGGCAATTTTTTTTTTTTTTTTTTTTACAGGACATAGATATTATTCTGTGTATACATCCCTGACAGAAGCGTGGATCACAATACAAACTGTAATTTTTATTTATTTTTTATGTAGTGCTTCATTTGATTACATCAGTCCCCACAATTCTCACATACATTTTATTTAATCCCCATATTCACTGATCTTAAATCCAATCAGTACTTTTCCTCCTAGGATCCTATCTTCCTTTGGTGATATCTTGCATTGGAATAGTAATCTAAATCTTGAAAACTGCTAAGACCATTACCATGTGTACTCTTCCCAACCTCTCTGCCATTTTTTGCATTTTATGGATTTTAAGTAAGTATTAGAGAGGGTGAATGGCTTAGTCAAATTCACATGGTAAATAATGCAACGTGGACATTATTCTGGGTTTTACAGGAAAGTTATTGCCCTTTCATTCCATTATGTTGAGTTGTAAGCTTTGGTATTAGAGATGGAGGGGGTGAAGGAGAAGATATCCCTCTAACTGAAACATGGGAGTCTGAAGGTACCTACTCAGTCCCATATTTTGTTAGTTCACAGGTGCCATCTAGAGGTAAAGAAAATGGAAAAAAAAAAAAAAAAGCCACTATTATTTTCTACTTTTGTTTTTGAACAACTGTTTGTTTTAGAGACAATAAACAAATACACAACCAAATTCTTACTTCCAAAACATAAAATATCAGATTAAAATGAGGCTTAATAGAAAAGGTGATTAAATAGGTTATTATGAATTTGAATATTAAATTCTCTTCACTATTTACTTTTGACTTTTCTTTTACCTCACTGCTTCATTTTTCAATATGTTTTAACTAGTTATTTTTCATAAATTAAGGCTTCTATTCATATTGGTTGAAACATCTACATTCTCTGTTTGCTGTCTGTATTCTCTTAGCTGAAATTTGTCCTAATGTACCTTTCAAAAAAAAAAAAACATACAGCATGTGAGTACATTGTTGATGTCGTTCAGCACCATTGAGTCAATTCCGACTCATGGCAACCCCATGTGACAGAATAGATGTGCCCCATATGTATCCTGAATTGATTCTTCACAACTCCTGGCTGTTTCATCTATTTAAATGCCTGGTTTCTTCTTTGTGTCCAACAGCTATTTTTTTTCGACATTTTAAATCCATAAAGATTACAGTACATAGATTAAAAAATTAGAGAGCTTTATCACTTAACCTGGATTAGCTACACAATGTCAACTTTTAATTTTCAATGTGAGTCATTAGAGATTGTTTAGACACTGACATAAACATGGGAAACCTTTAAGAAATGTAATAAACTATGGACTTAAATGGAATTCCGCAAAAAAGTACAACCGTTGAAATAAAGCCAAAAAGTATAAAGTTCATAGAAGAAAAAATAGGATCAACACTAAAGGCCCTAATACATGGCATTAACAGGATACAAACCATAACCAACAACACACAAACTCTAGAAGATAAGTTAGATAACTGTGATCTTCTAAAAATTAAACACTTATGCTCATCAAAAGACTTCACCAAAAGAGTAAAAAGAGAACCTACAGACTGGGAAAAATTTTTGGCTATTACAAATCAGACAAAGGTCTAGTCTCTAAAATCTTTGGGAAAATCAAACACTTCTAACAACAAGAAGACAAATAATACAATCAAAAAATGGGCAAAAGAAATGAACAGACACTTCACTAGGGAAAACGTTAAAGTGGCCAACAGACACATGAGAAAGTGTTCACGATAACTAGCCATTCAAAACCCAGTGCCATTAGAGGAATGCAAATCAAAGCCACAATGAGATACCATCTTACCCAGGCATTACTGGCACAAATCAATAAAACAGAAAATAACAAACGTTGGAGAGGCTGAGAGGAGATCAGAACTCTTATGGACTGCTGATGGGAATGCAAAATGATACAACCAGTTTGGAAAATCATATGGCTTTTCCCTAGAAATCTAGAAATAGAAATACCATATGAACCAGGAAACCCACTCCTAGAGAAATAAGAGTTGTCACATGAATAGACATATGCACACCCATGTTCGTTGCAGCATCGTTCACAATAGCAAAAGGATGGAAACAACTTAGATGCCCATTGACAGATGAATGGATAAACAAACTATGGTACATACACACAATGGAGTATACCCAATGATAAAGAGCAATGATGAATCTGGGGAGCATCTCATAATATGGATGAATCTGGAGGACATTATGCTGAGTGAAATAAGTAAATCACGAAAGGACAAATACTGTATGAGACCTTTACTGGAAAAACTCTTCAAAAGGCTTACACACAAAAAGAAACAATCCTTGGTGGTTACAAGGGAAGGAAGTGTTGGGGATGGAAAAACACTAAATAGACAATAGATAAGTGGTAACTTTGGGGAAGGGTAAGACAGCACACAATATTGGGGAAGCCAACACAACTAGTACAAGGCAAGGTCATGGAAACTCCATGGGCACAACCAAACTACCTGAGGGACTGAATTGCTGGGCTGAGGGCTGTGGGGGCCACGGTCTTGGGGAATATCTAGCTCAATTGGCATAACATAGTTCATAAAGAAAATGTTCTACGTTCTACTTTGGTGAGTAGTGTCTGGGGTCTTAAAAGCCTATGAGCAGCCATCTAAGATACTCCACTTGTCTCACCCCTTTGGGAGAAAAGGAGAATGGAGAAAACTAAAGATATAAGGGAAATATTAGTCCAAAGGACTAATGGACCACATCTACCACGGCCTCTACCACACTGAGTTCAGTACAACTAGATGGTGCCCAGCTACCACCACTGACTTCTCTGACAGGGATCACAACAGAGGGTCCTGGACAGAGCTGGAGTAAAATGTAGAACAAAATTCCAGCTCACGAAAAAAGACCAGACTTACTGGCCTGACAGAGACTGGAGTATAGCCCCTGGACACCCTTTTAGCTCAGTAATGAAGTCACCCTGAGGTTCACTTCAGACAAAGATTAGACAGGCCCATAAAATAAAATGAGGCTAAAGAGGCACAGCAGCCCAGGGGCAAGGACTAGAAGGTCGGATAGGAAATCTGGTGATAGGGAATCCAATGGCAAGAAGGGAGAGGGTTGACATGTTGTGGGGCTGTTAATCAATGTTATAAAACAGTATGTGTACTAACTGTTTAACGAGAAACTGGTTTGTTCTGTAAACCTTCATTTATAGTACAATTAAAAAAAAAAGTACAGGCATTGGAGCAAAAGGCTTTTTAAAATGATGATCCCATACTTTTTTATTTTTATATTTTTTTACACTCTTCCCCTTCGATATCCTTCACTAGTGGTAACTACCGTTTTGACTTCTGTCACCATAGATTATTTTTGTCTGCTATGGAACTTCATAAAATTGGATACTAATTTATGAACTCTATTGTGTCTGGCTTCTTTTGGTCAATATTATGCAGGTGAGATTCACCCATATCATTACACGTAGTTGTGGTCAGTGCATTCTCACAATACATAGTACGCCAAAAGAAGAAGTCATGATTCAATATTTATGTTGTTTTTACCAAAAATATGTGAATACAATTTATGTTAACAATTCCAAATAGTTTACAAGAATCTAATATAGATAGTGAAAAACACATTTTTAAATTATTTTGAATTGGTAACAAATTAGTTTTCAATAACACAATAGTTGCCATTTAACTATGCTGAAGTATACAGTTCAGTGACCTTAATGCATTCACAGTGTTTTGCTAACATCATCACTATTTCCAAAACTTTATCACCCCAAACAAAAACTCAATATCCGTTAATCCATAACTCGCCATACTGCCTTCTCTACCCCGAATAACTGCTAATAAACTTTCATCTCTATGTATTTACCTATTCTAGATACTTTGTATAAGTGAGGTCAAACAATATATGTATATATTTGTTTCTGACTTATTTCCCTCAGTATAATGTTTTTAAGGTACATTCATGCAGTAACATGTATCAAAATTTATTTCTCTTTATGGCTGAATAACATTCCTTTGTATGTATATATGACAATTTGTTTATCCACTTATCTGTTGGTGGATACTTGACTTTTTCTACATTTTGGCCATTGTGTGAGGTATGGGTTTAAATTCACTCTTACATGTAGAGATCCAGTTGTTCTCAGCACCATTCGTTGAATAGATTTTTCTTTCCCTACTCAATGGACTTGGAACTCTTGTTGCAAATCAATTGGCCATGGATGTTTGAGTTTATTTGTGGACTCACAATTCCATTCTATTAGTCTATTCTTGTATCAGCACTACACTCTTTTGATTACTGTAGCTTTGAAGTGCACTTTGAAATTGGGAAGTGTGAGTCCTACTTGGTTCTTCTTTTTCAAGATTGTTTTGTCTATTTGGGGTCCCTTAAAAAGTTTTTAAGAATTGTGATGTTTTTGCTTGCATTCCATTTCCTGATATTTTATAATCTTCTTTGTATTTATTGTAATACATAATAAATATATTTGTTTATTCTTTTCCAACAACTAAATGTATTGTATTCATTTTTAAAGGAGAAGCTATATAGGGATGGTTTGCTCACATGAGTTCTACTTAAGAATTCAATTCATTCCTAAATGTGGTGTTTCTGTTCTTCATTTATTTTGTCATGTAGTAACTGCTGCATGTAAAATTGTCAGCAATTGATGAAATAAAGGATGAAAGAAAATAATTATGTCTAGTTTTCATATTTGCACTGTAACTGAACTTTGAAAATGTACCATGAGTATTATTTATTGGGACCTAATAAATATCAATGTTCAAAATAATCATTCTGATGCAAAACTAACTTTGGACTAAAACTGTGATACAATTTGTTATAAGAAACAATAACTAATGAAGCTTATACTTATTGTCAAAGATAAAAACAACAATAACAAGCACATGACAATTCAGAATTGGTCAAAATGAGACAAAGCTAAAATAGATGATGCCTAAAATTGAACACAATCTAAAATTAATCTAGGAAAATTGAACTGCGCAGAAAAGTGTTCAAAAAGGAAACTCAAAATGGTAGAAGCTATATTTGGTAAGATCAAATGTCACTAAATAAATAGATTGTTTTATTGTAAAATACACTTCGAAAAAATTTATCTGGAAAAATACAATTTCATAAAATTCAAATGAAATCAATTCCGTAGCAAACAACTAAAAACCTGCTTAAAATCAGCTTAAAGGGTTAAGGAGCTTATTTGCCTTATGTAACAATGTCTAGATTTATCTGTCTGAGGCTTGCCCAGTAACTTTGGTACGGTCCCAGCCTCCTTCTATCTTCCTGCTCAGAGATAGCCTATAATCATATCTTTTTTTTCTTCGGAGTGGTAAGATAGCTGCTGCTTCTCCAGATATCCTGTCTATATAGAAGGCAGGAAAAAAGGGACAGCACAAAAGGTACAAAGAATAAAGACCAAAGCAGCATTTAGCTAAATCTACCCCTTGGAAACAAACATTCTGAAACCTCCTTATGTGTGTCTTCCGCTTATATTTCATTGGCCATAACTGGATCACCTGGCCAGCCTAGCTGCAAGATCATCTGAATAAATGAGTTTTAGAGTTTTCCTGCCTGAGTGTTAGAAGTGTATGAAGAACAAGGGGACTTTGAATGATTTGAGGTGGTGTCTACTACATGGTTCTAGAAGAAATAATCGAATTGGCCTAATGGAGTTCTTTTTAGGTGCAACTTGTATTAAAATTTACATAATTTTGTTTAAAATTCTTGTGTTTATAAACAGAGTAAACAGTATCTACAGCATAGATACTTCCACTGGTCCAAATGATGGATACAAAGTTTGAATGAGTTTTTGAACATGTGTTAAGCTTACAAAAAGCAGGATTTTAGGAACTTGTTTAGTGATAGTGAAATCATACAGAGTATAGTAATAGCTCTTCAGTTTTAGAATCCACAAAAAAGTACTAAGTATTTAAAGAAATAGTAGAAACCATGTTATAATGCCATCCCATAGCACTGCATGAAATAGAATTGTTTGAGAGCTGCTAATTCTTTCTCAATGCCAATTTTCTTTTGGCATTGTAGCTATTTAGTGTCCTGTAGATTAAATATATAGAGATGATGTTTTGCTTAGTTTTTTTTTTGTGGTCAGTGCAATTCAAATTAGTATTACTTTTTTGTTGATTTTCTCTATGTCTAGGTATACAGTTTTGCCTTATTTTTTCTTTCCTATTTTTTATGACATGTTTCCAAAAATGTTTATAGAGGGATATTCAGTTGATTTTCTTAAATTTTTACTATCTTCACCTTTACTATATTCTTACCCGCCACTCAATATTCTTTCATTAAAGATATGATGTTCTGTATTAATTTATTTCTAGCCCAGGTTTTTATTCTAAGATCTTTGGAGATTAGTTTCTGCTGTTAACATCATGGAGGGAAGCAGAGGGTTCTTTACCTAATTTCATAGCAAATTCATTAGCTCCTTTTGAGATTATTTTGAAAGTTGTCTTACTATACTGATGTTCGTATATATGCACTATTGAAATGTGTACTCCTGAAGTTTGAAGGAATATAAAGAAGCATATAAGCTTAAAGAATATAAGGAAGTATCTCTTTTTTTAAATTTTAGTGACACCTAATAGCATATGTGGCACAGTGGTTAAGAGTTCAGGCTGCTAACTAATATGTTGACAGTTAGAATCTGTCAACCACTCTTTGGAGGCCCTATGGAGGCAGTCCTACTCTGTCCTACAGAGTCGCTATGAGTCAGAATCAAATCGATGGCATACAACAACAACAACATATGTACACATAACAGCAATATTCAATTTAAAGAGTCACTATTTGAAAGGATTAATAAGAAGAATTAATAAGCTGCTAGGGTCAAATGGATTTCATAAAAAAATATTTTTTATTGCTAATGGATACATTTTTTTTTAACACCAAGCAATGGGGGCCCTCATTAGATATAAAGTGGTTTCCCCCTGAAGCTTTAATTGGAGCATTCATTTTAATGTTAAATGATATGGTATTTATACTGCCACACATTTGAAGATCTATAAAAACGACATTCCATATAGAAAGATTTATAATGTTTTTTTGAAAGAATCCAGGGTCTGGGAAATATGAATTAACCTCAGGGTTTTTATCAAAACCTTATCACTTCCAGGACTGCCTCAGTATCAGAGAAAATGTTAAATGTCTGGTGGATCCTCCTAATTGATCCAGTAAGACAGTGGCAGCACAAAAAAAAAGCGAAGAAAAAGAAGGAAGACTGGATGCGTTTCCAGGACCCCAGGGCTATGGCTTAAGTCTTACAATGAGTATTCCAACATATCCTGTCACGTGTGCATAGTCCTCAGATTGTATTTCAGGAGTGCTTATGTATATTTATATAGGTATGTACTCATACACGCCTGGTGTGTGTGCATGTGTATATCTATGCTAGCACATGGGTGGTTGGGGTAGGGATCCCGAATGCATAAGGGACAAGGGAGTCCCAAGAAAATAGTGGTTGGCTATATTGGCTAGTCCCTAGGGCCACACTATCAAGAAGCATAAATCACTAACTAAGCCCTCAGACTGTGTATTGGTTGGTTAAGAGCTCTTCATCTAGGATTAATGATTCCTTTATTCATTCACTCCATAAATAGGTGTAAGGAGTAAAACAAGGGAAAAATTGACGAAATTCCTACCCTCCTGAAGCTTATATTCTGGTGGCAGTGCAATCAATAAGATCACCAATCCAAATATATCATATGTTAGATGGTGATAAGTGCTATGGAGAAAAATAAAGCTAAGAAGTCAAAGGACAGTGGATTGGGGAAGGATAATTGCAATTTTAATTAGGATGACCACAGAAGACTTTGCTGAGTAAAGACCTGAAAGAGAGGAGGCAATGAGTTCTGTGTACGTCTGGTGATGAAATCCCAATAAGAAAGAGTGGTAAGTGCAAAGGCTCTGATGCAGAAACACCTTAAGAGACGACTAGGAGGTCATGAAGTAACAGGAAGCAGGGAAGGCACTGGGTGGTTCGGAGCAGAGGATTAAAATGATGTGATGTAACAGATCGTCCTCACTGCTCTGCTCTGTTGTGACTATTCTGAAGGGAGGCAAATGCAGAATCAGGAAGACAGGTTGGAAGAGGAGACTACTGCAATAATTCCAGTTAGAGATGGTGATGGCTTAGACCATGGCGGTAGCTATGAAAATGGTGAGAAGTGGTTGTATTCTAAATAGATGTTTAAAATATTGCCTAACAGAATAAATGTGGAATTTGGGACAATTTTAAGATTATTGGCCTGAGCAAATGGCAGGATTTTGCCATTTAATGAGGTAGATAAGGCTATAGGAGCCATAGGTTTTGGGGGAACTATTGGAGGCTCTGGTAGCATAGTGGTTAAGAGCTCAGCTGTTAACCACAAGGTCGGCAGTTCAAATCCACCAGCCACTCCTTGGAAAGCCTATGGGGCAGTTCTACTCTATCCAGTAGGGGCACTATGAGTTGGAACCAACTCAACTCGATGGCACCTAACAACAACAACAACTGGAGGCTCAGTTTTGGACATACTATGTTTGAAATGCATAGTGGACATTTCCTCAAGTGGAAATACCAAGTGTCAGTTGAATAAAAATGAATGTAAAATTTGAAAGAAGCTAATGACTAGAAATATTTATTTGAGATTTATATATCAACTTTACAGATGTAATTAAAGTGTTGAAACAGGTAGAGCCATGAAAATAGCTAATAGTCAAAAGGGAGGATATTTAAACATTAAATGATGTTTGACCTTTTTTTGACCTAGCCCTCAGATACTCAGGTTAGACAGAAATATATATTCAATAATCAAGTGAAATATTTCCATGTTATAATGCAAGCAATGTTCTTATCACATTGCACACAGCAGGCACTTATTATTTTTTATTTACTGTTATTTAGTAAGTAATTGAAACACACAACATGACTGTGGTCTGAACACACGAAGGCAGCATATCAGTATCAATTGCTGTCCAATCGATTCTGACTCAGGGTGACCCCATGTGCCTTAGAGTAGAATTTTGCTCCCTTGGGTTTTCAATGAATGATTTTCAGAAGTAGATTACCATGCCTTTCTTCTGAGGTACCTCTGGGTGGACTTGTACTGCCCATCTTTTGGTTAGCAGCTGAGCTGATAAATTTTTTGTCTCACCCAGGGATTCAAAAGACATGGCTGTCATGTAGCCTTAACACACAAAGGTAACAGAGCTGGGCTAATTCACAGTGTCTGTTCATGTGTAGGCAGAGGAAGTCATCACCAGAGATAACCACCCAGGGTAAGCGAGGACATAAGCACAGAACCCCTAAGAGCTATGTAATGAACTTGGTGGAAAGAGTAGAGAAATGTTCTGTATGACAAGGTAGAGGGACATCACAGTGAAGATATTTTGTGAACA
Source organism: Loxodonta africana (assembly GCF_030014295.1). Classification (NCBI taxonomy): domain Eukaryota; kingdom Metazoa; phylum Chordata; class Mammalia; order Proboscidea; family Elephantidae; genus Loxodonta; species Loxodonta africana. Next base: position 223,524,212 of record NC_087342.1, on the reverse strand, counting down.
CTTTGACACCCTTTAAACCAGAAAGGAAGATTTCTGAAATGCTGTATAAGAATTTCTATTACCGCCTGTTCTGTCCGGATTGGCTGCTCCTACTGACAACTTAGTTCTCAAAGCCAACATATAAGGAAAATGTGAAAATCATTCAGATATCTGTTGCTAGGCTCTAGATTTCCTCCTGCCACAACCAACAAGTCATATGGTTAAAGACGGCATTTTTGGGGCGCAAGAGACAGCATTGAAGGAGAAATAAGGTGTTTCCACTTCCATCAATTTCCATCTACTTGCATCCATCGAACATTCATGAAGACTACTCATTCCTCATTTGTTGGCTCTGATTTCCCTTCCTTGGGAACAAGCATTTTAAAAAATGCTACTGCAGATCATTAATATCTAAGATTAAGGAAATCGTCTGAATTATGTTATATTAAAAAGAAACTGACTTTCTCATCAGAAAAAGCCTTTTCCAAGGAAAGTAAAATTTTTATTACATGTGTATGAGAATCAAATCTCAGCAGCGTTGATCCATACAGTTCTTCAAGAAGAAGGGCAACTCTCAATGTCAATAAAACAAAACGCAGATACATACCACTGCTCCTATCACTAGGAGCCAATCAGAAACAGTATTTACAAAAGAAAATGTTTTGAATAAACAAGATCACCTATTGTAAAAATTACTTTATTGATTAAAATTCTTTTAGTTTGTTGCTTATCAACATTTAATGCCCATCATAAAGAATGAGTAATTGTTATCAACTTCATTTCAATGTTGGGAAGTATTTTCTTGACAATATAGTTACAACCTTAGAGAGTTAGCTCTAATATCCTAGCATGTAGGTAGTGGAGGTAGAAATAGAACTGAATTTTCCCAATTTCCTATTCATTAAATTTCCAATTAAAATTTCCTACAGGCATGTTTTGCTGTGGAAACTTTAAAGGCACCATTTTTCAACAGGATCAATAGAACCAAAAAAATTTTTCTTTTCTTTTAAAAATTGTGCTGTTAGATGCCGACTCATAGCGACCCTATGTACAACAGAACAAAAACACTGCCTTGTCCTCGGACATCCTGAGTCAATCAATTGTTGTTATGCTTGTTATCACTGTTATGCTTGAGCCCACTGTTGCAGCCACTGTGTCAATTTAAAAATTAGCAGTTGTGTTTTTAAAACTGTGTTGTTGCTATTGTTATTAAAAGTTTAAGAAAGTGGAAATAATAAATGCAGAAGAGAAGAAATCTTAAAAAATGTTCAATTGATCCATGATTAGATTGCCTGGCTGATATGAAACCTACTCTCCCTTCCAAGACCCTGCAAGATTAAAATCTTCCCTTCTGGGAATCGGCTCTCAGAATGTGCTTCACAGAGTGACCATTACCTCTGATGTTAATAGTAACTATGCCTGGAAAATAAAGAAAAATGATCTTTTAAGATACTGGGAAATGTTGGGATAAACAAAGTAAAAATGCTCCTTCTCAGAGTCTTTAATAAATGAAAGCATTGGGTAAATCTCTAATGGAAAAAACAGTCTGCAGTGTTCTCAAAACTCCTTTGGCCATGAAAGCATTTTTTTTTTTTTAATCTTGTGGGAATATCATGGGAATCATTTCCCATTTGGGAAAATCCTGCTTTACTGTAGACGCATACAGGCCAGCATAGTCTCAGCACTAGCCTGACTGCTGATTGCAGCTCTAAAATATGCTGTCTACCTGTTGCTGTCCAGTCGATCTTGACTCATAGTGACCCTATAGGACACAGTAGAATTGCCCCATTGGGTTTCCAAGCCTGTAAATCTTTACAGAAGCAGAACGCCACATCTTTCTCCCATGGAGCAGCTGGTGGGTTCGAACTGCCGACCTTTCAGTTAGAAGCCAAACACTTAACCACTGCACCATCAGGGTTCTTTACAATGTGGAAAAGAAGGATCGGATTTTCTTTACTATCTCTGTCTCCTCATTTGAGGATCGTTCCTTATTTCAATCTTTGGCACTATGATAAACCAGCTAATATACTTACTATATAATACAAAATAATTGTATGTATTTTTATCTAATCAACTAATTTCTTCAGTTTTATTTGCTTCCCTTTGAAGACTTCAGGCCAAATAAATAAATAAATAAATAAAAGGTTGGCTTACTACTCCAATATCCACTGGGATTATATTCAGTGGTTCTGTGAGTTTAATGTTTATGACTTGTATGTGCTGTAAATATATTTTTTGAACTCATATATTTATCTTATCTCAGATGTAGTTCTATGCTGAATCCAAGTGTATTTATCAATTTTATTTTTATGCTTTAGAATGTGATATTTAAAGGAATTCCTAAGTAAGAGTCATTCTTGGTCAAGTTATCAGAGGTAGTCTATACTGTTTTATCCCATTATTTATAGTGTAACCAATTTATGTGAAATGAAATGGAATTAGTGTAATATTCTCAGGAGGAAAATCAAATGTAATGCTAAATAATAAACTGAGCTACAAAATACAAATGGGGCTATTACATAAACTAATAGAAACAAAAATCAGAAAGCGTTATTTGCCTCAGGAATTTAGAGAGAACTGTAAAGAGAGCATGTCTCTATATGTCTATAAACCTGTCTCCATATGTTTTTATTTCACATTTCCTTTCTTTCTTTCCTCCTTCCTTCCTTCTTTCCTTTCTTTCTTTGTTTCCTTCTCATGTATCTATCTTTGTCTGTCTCTGTCTATCCATCTATCTGTCTGTCTGTCTTAGGCTTCATTCTCTAGAACCAGCCAAGGTGACACAACCTTAAGAATCACACTATCGATCCAGCTTCCTAATTAAGTACCTCTTTAGCTATGTGGCTCAGGTGAATCTGTTTTACACTCTTGAGAGACTGACCTCTTATAAAATTCAAGCTTTGATCCTCTTTCTTCGCCTAGTCCTTATAGGTTGGTGTTGCCTGAGGTTAGATAATCAATCCACATTTCCTTAATTTTATATACTGTCACTAAGTGATTTCATCCATATTCATGATTCCAACCACTAACTCAATGTTTATGCATATCTCCATCCCTGTGTCTCGCCAAGCTTCAGACTTATACATTCAACCATTGCAAGGTAATTCCCCTTGGATTTACTTCTGACGGTTCAAACTCAATATATCAAACACTGAACTAATTGCCTCTCTGAATGCCTCCCATGCTACCACCCTTAGTAAAGTCTCTATCCCATTTCAGTAAATGGTACCATCAATATAGTTATTACAGGCAAATACTAGTTGCCACACTTGATTCCATTATTCCCTTTACCATCCTCAGATTTAATCTTTTTTATTTATTCATACAACAAATATTTTTTAAGGCTAGCATTATTTTATACATATTGTTATAAATAGAATGATAAAGTTTGTTTTCTACTAGGAGAGACTGAAAATAAATTACCAATTAATATATAATATAATGCCAGATATTGGTAATTGTTATTGTATAGAGGAATAGAAATCAAAGGCAGTGAACGAACATAAAATGAATGTTAGGGAATACCTCTTTAAGGAGACGACACCAATGAAATAAGAATGTTAGATCTGTGAATTCCTGGGGTAAAAACATGCCAGACAAAGGGAACGGCAATTGCAAAAACACGTGCTTGACATGTTGGGGAATGATCAGAGTAGCCCGTGTGGCTGGAACACAATGAGTGATAGGAAGATTCGTTGGAAATAAAGTGGGAGTTGAGGATCTGAACATTTAGGATTTAGGAGATGGTGAGCCATCGGAAGGTTGATTTCAGAGTATATTAAAAAGTCTGATTTACATCGTAAAAAAATCAATCTGACTGCAGTATTCAGAACAACAAGGGTTATTGCCAGGAGACCAGATGACCAGCTTTTATAATGACCTAGATCTGAGAAGGTTCATTGCCTCTACATCAAAAATGGTCCTTTTCTCTCTATCACATCTACTCTGTAGTCCAAACAATTATCATCTCTCCACACAAACATTAACATCTGACATGGCTATTCATTTGCTTAAAACCTTTTATTTTTTTGTGGTAAATACATTTAACAAAACATTTTCCATTTTAGCATTTCTTACATGTACAACTCACTAACATGAATTACATTTATCATGTTCTTCAACGATCACCATTATCCATTCCCAAACCTTTCCATCACCCCTAACAATGGTCTTGCCTGTAGTGTAGCTTCTTAATCTACCCAGTAAGGTCTTTTATAATCCCAACTCTCCCTACCTCTCCAGCATCATCCATTATCTCTCCTTTTATTTTATTAATTAGGCTCAACTAATAATAAACTTCTTAGAGTTTCCTGCCTCCCCCTCCCCCCCATTATTCTCTGGGTCTTTGAACATTATTCTCCTCTGCCTGGAAGGCCCTTCCAATAAATCATTTGTCTGGTTAATATTTTACTTTTCATTTAATACTAAGCACAGCAATCATCTTCTTTAAGAAGACTTGCTTCACTTCCCCAGGCCGTGTAGCTGCCCTCTTTTGATCCCTCTGTAAAATTCTGTGCTTATCTTTATAACTGTGACTACTACATATTAAAATTACAAGTTTGTTATGGAATATAGGGATATTTCTTATATGCGGTTATGTCTTCTGTCAGCAGTTTTCAATCAACAGGATTACATACCTGGGGGTGCATTTGGAAATGTCTGGGATACTTTTGTTTGTTAAAATTATTAAAGAGACACTGTTATCAGTGTGGAGTTGAAGGGGTATGGATGGTGAACATCTTGCAAAGTGCAAGACTTTGAATGAAGAGTTATTCCACCTAACACACCAATATACAACTACCTGCCCTGCACCCAAATTGAGGAACAATTGTGACCTACAGAATTTTCACTATATAATTTTCAGAAGTAAATTGCCAGGACTTTCTTCCTGTTCTATCTTAATCTGGAAGTCTCACTGAAATTTGCCCACCATGGGTGACCCTGATGGTATTTGAAAAACCCATGGCATAGCTTCCAGCATCTTAACAACAGGCAAGCCACCACAGTATGACAAACTGACAGATAGGAGGTGGGATTGGATTAGAAGTACAATTTTGTTTAATATGTAACAAAATACTGTTCTGCAAACTTACTCCCTAAATTAGCTAAATATGTTGTGCTCTGAGCACTTGGTCAGAGGTAATTTGGATATGAAGGAAGTATATTTTTGACACATTCTTTACCATGTTTGGAACACAAACCTGTTTCTAGTCCACCATTAGTGGCCTATCTAAATGCTCTAAGTCATTTATCATAAGTATTTATTACCTAGGTTTTCATGTAATTTATCATCCAATTTGGGACGCTTTTAAGAGTGAAAAGAGGCAGAGATAATACTTTTTCTGAGACTATAGCTTTACTCAGACTGTCTTGAAGAAATGCGGATATCAGATACCCTGTTGTTACCCTCTTATATTTGTTTTTTGGTCCACAGTTCTATATCCCAGTGGCTTTTAAATAAACCTTCATAAGCAGAAAGATTAATTGGCTACCTCCACGTATTATTTTTCAAATAAAAATTTTGTTCTGTTCAAAAATGGTCTCCTCTGAACAGCCCATCACAGCATCTGAAATTATTAAAATATACTTAAGAATTCTCTTAGCTAATAATTTAATTCAATTTCTAACAACTATTTTTATCCAGTGACTGTTATATTTAAGTTACTGTGATAGATACTTTGGGACTCACAAATGTTAAAGCGTAACATTTGTGAGGATAAAGCTGATCAAAAAAAGCCCATTGTCTTCGAGTTGATTTTGACTTATACCAAAAACCTTCTGCCGTCGAGTTGATTCCTACTCATAGTGACCCTGTAGGACAGAGTAGAACTGCCCCATAGAGCTTCTAAGGAGCACCTGGCAGATTCAAACTGCCGACCTCTTGGTTAGCTACTGTAGCACTTAACCACTACGTTACCAGGGTTTCCTTACAGAGAGGCTAAAAGACAGGATATAACTGCCCCACAGGGTTTCCAAGGAGTGGCTGGAGGATTTGAACTGCTAATCTTTTGATTAACAGCCATAGCACTTAACCACTGTGCCACTAGGGCTCCTTTGTGAGGATAGTAACATTTTATTGCCATTACTTTGGCCAAATAGCAGAAATCAAACCCTGATGGAATGAGTAAGTTTTCACAGGACAACTATGTTTGAACAGAGTAAATCGGTTCAGAATATATAAGCCGAGAAGGGATTGCAGTGTGGTATTAGCACGGTACATGAGTTTCATCCCATCTGGCGTCCAAAGGGAAGCAGCGACAAAAACAATTCTTGCTGATTTCATGATTTTCTACTTTTTGCCTCTGCTTATGGATTATATACTTATTTTTAAGAAAGGCATTCTTTATAATTTACTTTTCTCTTTTCACTTAGATGCCTGCTGCTTCTGAGAGCAAAAAAAAAAAAAGTGGTTAAAAGGGAGCATTTAATTATACTTTAAAATATGACAACGAAAACTGATTTTAATTTCAAATGGTTTCATTGCATTTATCTTCACATGCCTGTTCTGCAGATAATCATAGAAGTATAATAGTGCTAGATGGCTGAAAGAAAATTGGATGACTCCCATCTGATCCATCTATGCCTAGTGGGATTACATTCAAGGATTCCTTCAGGAGCTGTCTTTCAAGAATATGATTGATGAGTGAAAAAATGATGATTAATACCCTTGCTTTATTTATTGTGAGAATAGTACTCTCTATGTTAAAAGTGGATTTTTCTCCCGAAGAATTCTGTTTTTTGTTCCTCAATATTACGAATTGCAACAACAATCCAAAGGAAAGTTATTTTTCTAGGTGGAAGCTCTTATATATACTGTAAGTGAAGTTTAAATGCGTTGATAAAGCAAATTGCTTTTGGTGGTGGGAATGTGAACCGAATAGAACTTTTAGAAAAAATATATAGCCATTGAAATTTAAAACACAGTGTTTGAGTTAACAAGTATGTTAGAGAAACTGAAGAGCATATAACAAAATGAAAGATGGGACAGAGGAAACTACCAGGAACAGAAAGACAGAGAGTTGAAACATTTAGAGGGAGAAACACACACACACAATCCTACGAGACTTAAAGAATACAATGTGAAATTCTTCAGGTTAAGAATTTTCCAGAATTTGTGAAAGATATGAATCCTCAGATTAAAGAGGCACAATAAGACCCAACAAATATCAATGCAATTAAATCCACAACTATATATAATCAAAGTGAGACTGTACAACACCAGAGACAGAAAAAATTTTATAAGCATTGACAGAGAAAAGTTATTTACATAGGGATAAAAATTAGAAACACAGAATGGCAAAAAGCAAAAGAGTAATATCTTCTAAAAGCTATGAACTAATATATGTAAATCCATAGTTTTATAAACTGTTAAACTATAATTCAGCAGCTTGGGTGAAACATAACATTTGCAGGCAAAACAAAACAAAACAGTAACAAACAAATAGAAAAATATATTGAATAGTTCATTACTAGCAGTCACTCCCTGAAATAACTATTAAACTATACACTTTAGGCAAAAGAAATTGAACCCAAAAGGGAAAGAAAAAAACAAACACAAAAAACACCTGGGATTCAAAAGGTAAATATAAATGAACAAAAGAAGAATAATTTAGTGAGGTGTGAAAAATATCATTATGAAACAATATGATTAAAATAGAATCATGTTGATTTGAGTTAAAAGCATTTTCATTTACTGCTCATGTCTAATGGAGGCATAATTTAAGATAGATATTATAAAGGCACGTATCATTTAAAATGCAAATTTCTGACGGCATCCTAATATTAAAAGGGTAACCTCTAAAACAGTAGTATCCAAACTCTGATAAAAAGGAGTGGAATAAATAAAACTTGATAATCAATAGAAATCAGAAAAAGAGGAAAACAAGAACAAAAAAAAGTAGGATAAATAGAAAGCAATAAACAGCATAAATAAATAGAAGTGCCTCAATAATAAAACAAATTTAAATAGATCAAACTGGCCTATATCTGATTTGATTTTTAAAAATCAAGCTCTTGAAAATAACAAGGACACTAAGTTTTAAAATATAATGTTAGAAAACTTATCAGACAAATAATAATCAACAGAAAGCTGGTGAAAGTAACAGTAAAATTAGTTTTTGAAAGAAAATAAAAATTTTGGCTTAAAGGTATTTAATATGTAATAGAAAAAGAAAAATTCACCAGGAAGATATAAAATTCTAAACCTACATGTATGTAATACCACTGCTTTAGTTTATAAAGTAAAAAATCACCAATATTCTAATGAGTTACTGACAAATCAAAACCATAGAATTTTATAACAAAACTTTCTCAGCATTTGATAGATCAAGCAAACACAATTTAGTCAAGATATAGAAAGTCTGAAAAATAAAATTAGCAAACTTAATTTCATGTCCATATAAGACCCTACCTTCAAAATTAAACATATCCTCTCAAACACTCATGGAATATTTGCAAAATTTAAGCATGTGCAGAACCAAAAGATATATCTTAATAAACATCAGTATTGTAACCATTCAGAGCCTATGTTCTGACCTAAAACCATAAGGTAGAAATGAATTAGAAAAAGTTAACCGAAGTATTCAAATTTTTGGAAATTTTTAAATGCTTATAAATAGTCCTACTTACAAGGAGGGAATTGGTCAATGACAACATCACGATATAAATAAGAAACTGTGGGATATAGGTAAAGTTGCATTTGACTTAAGTGCTTATATTATTTAAAAAAGAAAATCAATGACATAAATATCTAACTTAAGAGGTTAGAAAAAGTACAATGGAGAAAACCTCCAGGAAGATGAAGAAAGAAAATTATAGGGTTGCTATGAGTTGAAATTGACTTGATGGCAATAGGTTTGGCTTTTGGTTTTGAGTGTATATAGATTTTAAATTAAAAAAAAAAAAAACTTATATGTAATAGAAAGTATTAAGAAACCCAAAAGCTGGTTTTTTTTTTAAGACTAATGAAATAGACACAACTCTGGAAAACTGATTAAAAATGCAAATTCTGCAATGAATGACATAATTGATTATACAAATAGAATGAAATCTGTCTTCATCATCTAGTGCAGCTATAACAGGAATACCACAGGTGGATGGCTTTAACAAAGAGAAATTTATTTTCTCACAGTCTAGTAGGCTAGAAGTCCAAATTCACGGTGCCAGCTCCAGGGGAAGGCTTTCTTTCTCTGTCAGCTCTGGAGGAATGTTCTTCTCATCAATATTACCCTGGACTAGGAGCTTCTATGCTTAGGAAAACCAGGTCCAAAGGATACAGTCTGCTCCTGGTGCTTCTTTCTTGGTGGTACGAGACCCCACTCTCTGCTTGCTTTCCTTTCCTTTTATCTCGTGTAAGATAAAAGGTGGTGCAGGCCATACTCCAGAGAAACTCCCTTTTATTTGGATCAGAAACCATGCAAGTAAGAAGGCAATGGAAGACATATATAAAATCCTGAAAGAAAGAAATTGCCAACCAAGAACAATATATTCTGTAAAACTCTCGCTCAAATATGGTGGTGAAATTAGGACATTTCCAAATAAACAGAAATGAAAGGAAATCATAAAAACAAAACCAAACTTGCAAGAATTATTAAAGGAAGTCCTTTGGTTGAGAATCAACATCAGACAACAACCTGAATCTAGGACATAAGACAACCTCAGCCAGATACCAACCTAGATAATGAACTCTCAAGAATAAAACAAAACTAAAAAATTTACAATAGGGAACCAGAGAAGTTAATCTGTAAATGACAACAATGTAAGAACAACAAAAGAGGAATAAATGGTGTAGGTATAGAACTTTCAAAGGGAGAAGAATTCAAGGCTTTACCAAGTAATAAAAGACTGATTTAAACTTAGGAAGATAAGGGTAAATTCCAAGGTAGCTGCAAAGAAACTTAACAAACCTACTCCTCAAAATATAGAAGAAAAACATAAAGTCTCAGTAAACAAAAAATCTACAAAAATAAAACAAACAAAAATCCACAATCAAAACGAATTCAGCACAGGAGAATAAGAGGAACAAAGCAAGTATCAGCACCACAAAAAAGAAGCACTACAAAATGACAGCAGTAAACTCACACCTATCAATAACACACTGAACGTAAATGGTTTAACTGCACCCATAAAGAGACAGAGAGTGACAGAACGGATAAAAACAGGATCCATCAATATGCTATCTACAAGAGACATACGTTAGAAACAAAGACATAAATATATTAAAAATTCAAAGAATGGAAAAAAACTGTATCAAGCAAACAGCAACCCCAAAAAAGCAGGAGTGGCAATATCAATCTCAGATAAAATAGACTTTAAAACATAATCTACCATAAAAGATAAACAAGAACATTATATGATAATTAAAAGGACATAACCATAATAAATATCTATGCACCCAATGATAGGGCTCCAAAATACGTAAAACAAACTCTAACAGCACTGAAAAGAGAAATTGACAGATCTGCAATAATAGTAGGAGGCTTCAACAAACACTCTCAGTAAAGGACAGATATCTAGAGAGATCTCCACTCTCTGCCCGCTTTCCTTTCATTTTATCTCTTGTAAGATAAAAGGTGGTGCAGGCCACACTCCAGAGAAACTCCTTTTTCTTTGGGTCAGAAAACATGCAAGTAAGAAGGCAATGGAAGACATATATACAATCCTGAAAGAAAGAAATTGCCAACCAAGAACAATATATTCTGTAAAACTCTCACTCAAATATGATGGTATTGCTCAAACTATTGCAGATCAAAAAAGGAAGGGATATGTCAAAATTCATTTTATGAAGCCGGCATAATCCTGATACTAAAACCAGGCGAAGACAGCACAACAGAAGAAAATTATAGAGCAATATCTTTCATGAAAATAGATGCAAAAATTCACAACAAAATTCTAGCCAATAGAATCCAGTGCTATATACACATATAACAATACACCCTGACCAAGTGGAGTTCATACCAGGCGTACAAGAATGGTTAAATGCTAGAAAATCAATCACTGTAATTCACCACATAAATTAAAAAAAAAATCACATGATCATCTCAATTGACATGGAAAAAGCATTCAATAGACTCCAACATGCATTCCTGATAAAATCTCTCAATGAAATAGGTATAAAAGGAAAATTCTTCAATATATAAAAAGGGCATCTTTACAAAACCAACTGTGAACATCATTCTCAGTGGAGAAAGGCTGAAAATATTTCCCTTGAGAAGAGGAACAAGACAAGGATGCCCTTTAACACTAATCCTATTTAACATTGTGCTGCAATTCCTAGCTAGAGCAATAAGGCAAAAAAAAAAAAAAATGCACCCAAATTGGTAAGGAAGAAGTAAAATTATCCCTCTTTGTGGATGATACGTAAAGAACCCAAAAGATTCCACAGGAAAACTACTGGAACTAATAGAAAGGTTCACCAGACTAGCAGGTTACAAGATAAACATAATACACCAATAAAAACAATGATGAAAACAAAATCAGGAAAGCAATATTATTTATAATAGTGCCTAAAAAAATAAAATACTTAGGAGTAAATCTAACCAGGGATGTGAAAGACCTGCACAAAGAAAACTACAAAACATCATTTTGGTAAACCAAAAGAGACCTACATAAATGGAAAACATGCCATGTTTTCAACATTGTGAAAATATCAATTCTACCCGAAGCAATCTACAAATATAGCACATTCCCAAACCAAATACTGACGGCATTCTTTAACAAGACGGAAAAACTAATCATTAACTTTATATGAAAAGAAAAGAGGCCCCAGATAATAAAGAACTATTGAAGAAGAAGAATAAAGTAGAAGGCCTCGCACTACCTCATCTCAGATCCTGCTATTCAGCTATGGTAGTCAAAACAACCTGGTACTGGTATAAAAATAGACACATTTACCAATAGATGTAAATCCATCCATCTAAGATCTCCTTATCTCTGACAAAGGCCCAAATTCTACAAATGGTGCTGGCAAAACAGGATATCTATCTGTAAAAAAAATGAAATCGGACCCATACTTCAAACAACACAAAAACTAATTCGAAATGGACCAATGACCTAAATATAAAACCAAAAACTATAAAGATAATAGAAGAAAAAACAGGTTCAATTCTAGAGGCTCTAATACACGGCATAAATAGGATACAATCCATAACTAACAATACACAAACACCAGAAAATAAGCTAGATAACTGGGAACTTCTAAAAATAAAAGACTTATGCCCATCAAAAGACTTTACCATCGCGAAAGCTCCACAGACACATCCAAACTCCCTGAGAGACCGAATTGCTGGGCTGAGGGCTGTAGGGATCATGGTCTTGGGGAACATCTAGCTCAACTGGCATAACATAGTTTATAAAGAAAATGTTCTACATTCTACTTTGGTGCCTGGGGTCTTAAAAGCCTGTGAGCAGCCAAATAGGATACTCTACTAGTCCTACCCCTTTGGGAGCAAGGAAGAATGAAGAAAACTAAAGATATAAGGGAAAGATTAGTCCAAAGGACTAATGGACCACACCTACCAAAGGCTCCACCAGACTGAGTCCAGTACAACTAGATGATGCCCAGCTACCCCCACTGACTGCTGTGACAGAGATCACAATAGAGGGTCCCAGACAGAGCTGGAGAAAAATGTAGAACAAAATTAAAATTCATAAAAAACAACCAGACTTACTGCTCTGACAGAGACTGGAGAAACCTTGAGAGTATGGCCCCCTGACGCCCTTTCAACTCAGTACTGAGGTCTCTCCTGAGGTTCATTCTTCAGCCAAAGATTAGACAGGCTCATAAAACAAACAGTACACATAGCTCAACCATGTGTAGGAGACAAAATGGGCCCAGCACCCCAGGGGAAAGGGTGAGAAGGCAGAACAGGATTGAAAATCTGGATGAATGGGAATGAGGAAACCAAGGTTGAGAAGGAGATAGTGTTGACACATCAAGGGGTTGGCAACCAATGTCACAAAGCAATATGTGTGTTGATTGTTTAATGAGAAACTAATTTACTCTGTAAACCTTCATCTAAAGCATAATAAAAAAAAATGAGAGAGAAGAAAAAAGAGAATGCTTCTTACATACACAAAATCAATATCATTCATATATACCAATAGCAAATAGATGAAATGTAATAACTGGATACCATTTTCAATATTGACATTGACCATAAGGTATCTGGGAAGGAATCTAACAAAAAATATGCATGAACTTTATAAGAAAATTTATAGAATTTTTGAGGTTTTATCTAACTAATGGAAACGTATGTCTATTTAACGAATGGGAAAGCTTAAAAGTATAAAAATGTAAATTCTCCCTCAAATTGTCTATAATGCACTATGATTGCAATAAAAATCCTAACACATTTTTATGGAACTTGAAAGATTGATTCTAAAATTTATATTCAGGACTTGAAAGTCAAGAGGAGTGGAAAATTTTGTAAGAAAAAAATCAAAGTGAGGACTATTGATGCTCTCATATATTGAGAATGATATAAGCAATGGTATCAAGCAACACTAATTAACACAGTATATTTTGACCAAGAGACAAACAAGTCAATGGAAAATTATAAAGCTCAGTAAGCAACTTGCATATTTATACTTGGTTGGTAGCAGAGATGGCTTTAGAAGACACTGGGAAGCCTTGAGATCCTTAATGAAAGGCATCAGAAAACTTTTCATGCGTATTACAAAGACTTATTTGATACCAGATGAATTAAAATAACTTGAATACAAAAAGCTAAACTGTAAATTTCTCAGAAAAATATCTCTAACATCTTTTTTTCATGAGAAAATGCATGCAGAAACAGCAAAACTAAAACCTTTAGGCAAAGACTGAAACAATTAAGCATAAATGGAACTAAAATGTCTCTATAATAAATGACATCACAAAGAAAGCTGGAAGAGGAGCCGCAGCCCGGAAGAAGACATTTGTAAGAGAAAGGATTAACACCTGTAATTTAAAAGAGCCCTGAGGAATAAATGAGACAATTTAGTAGAAAAAAATCCCCCGGTTTGTCATACTGTGGGGCCTTGCATGTTGCTGTGATGCTGGAAGCTATGCCACTGGTATTCAGACACCATCAGGGTCGCCTGTGGCAGACAGGTTTCAGCTGAGCTTCCAAACTAAGACAGACTAGGAAGAAGGACCATGCAATCTATTTCTGAAAAGAATTAGCCAGTGAACACCTTATGAATAGCAGTAGAGCATTGTCTGGTATAGTGCCAGAAAATGAGCCACACAGGTTGGGAGACACTCAAAAGACTGGGAAAGAGCTGCCTTCTCAAAGCAGAATAGACCTTAATGAAGTGGATGGAGTCGAGCTTTCAGGTCCTTCATTTGCTGATGTGGCATGACTCAAAATGAAAGGAAAGAGCTGCAAACTTCCATTAATAATCAGAACATGGAATGTACAAAGTATGAATCTAGGAAAATTGGAAATCGTCAAAAATGAAGCGGAATGCATAAACATCAATATCCCAGGCATTAGTGAGCCAAAATGAACTGGTATTGGTCATTTTGAATCAGACAATCATTTGGTCTACTATGCTGGGAATGACAACTTGAACAAGAATGATACTGCATTCATCATCAAAAAGAACATTTCAAGATCTATCTTGAAGCACACACTGTCAGCGATAGGATCATATCCATAGCCCTATAAGGAAAAACAGTGAATACAACTATTATTCAAATGTGCACACCTAACATTAAGGCCAAAGATGAAGAAATTCAGACTGCTTCTGCAGTCTGAAATTGATCAAATATGCAATCAGGATGCATTGACAATTACTGGTGATAGAAATGTGAGTGTTGGAAACAAAGAAGAAGAATCAATAGTTGGAAAATATGGCCTTGGTGTTAGAAACAATGCTGGAGACAGCACGATTAACTTTTGCAAGTACAATGACTACTTCATTGCAAATACCTTTTTTTCGCCAACATAAATGGTGACTGTACACATGGACCTCACCAGATGGAATCAGATCGACTACATTAGTGGAAAGACATCATTGAAAAGCTCAATAGCATCAGTCAGAACAAGGCCAGGCCCCGAATGTGGAACAAACTGTCAATTGCTTACATGCAAGTTCAAGTTGAAAATGAAGAAAACTAGGACAAGTCCACAAGAGCCAAAGTATGACCTTGAGTATGTCCCAACTGTATTTAGAGACCATCTCAAGAATAGATTTGATACCTGAACTCTAATGATGGAAGACCAGACAAGTTGTGGAATGACATCAAGAACATCATACATAAAACGAGCAAGAGGTCATTAAAAAGACAGGAAAGAAAGCAAGAAGTCATTAAAAAGACCAAAATGAATGCAGAAGAGACTCTGAAACTTGCTGTTGAATGTCCAGTAGCTAAAGCAAAAGGAAGAAATGATGAAGTGAAAGAACTGAACAGAAGATTCAAAGGGTGGCTCGAGAAGAGAAGGTAAAGTATTATAATGACATGTACAAAGGGCTGGAGGTAGAAAACCAAGACGGAAGAATACATTTGGCATTCCTGAAGCTGAAAGAACTGAAGAGAAAATCCAAGCCTCAAGTTGCAATAGTGAAGGATTCTATGGGGGAAATATTAAATGACACAGAAAGCATTAAAAGAAGATGGAAGGAATACACAGAGTCATTATACCAAAAAGAATTAGTTGATTCTCAAACACTTCAAGAAGTAGCATATGATCAGGAACCGACAGTACTGAAGGAAGAAGTCCAAGCTGCACTGAAGGCATTGGTGAAAAACAAGCCTCCAGGAATTGATGGACTACCAGTTGAGGTGTTTCAACAAATGGATGCAGTGCTGCAAGTACTAACTGGTCTATGCCAAGAAATTTGGAAGACAGCTACCTGGTAAACTGACTGGAAGAGATCCAGATTTATGCCTATTCCCAAGAAAGGTGATCTAACCAAATGAAGAAATTATAGAACAACATCATTAATATCACACGCAAGCAAAATTTTACTGAAGATCATTCAAAAATGGCTGCAGCTGTATATTGACAGGGAACTGCCAGAAATTCAGGCTGGATTCAGAAAAGGACATGGAACCAGGGATATCATTGCTGATGTCAGATGGATTCTGGCTGAAATCAGAGAATACCAGAAAAATGTTTACCTGTGGTTTATTGACTATGCAAAGGCACTTGACCTCATGGATCATATGAAATTATGGGCAACACTGCAAAGAATGGGAATTCTGGAACACTTAATTGCACTCATGAGGGACCTGGGCATAGATCAAGAGGCAGTTGTTTGGAGAGAACAAGGAGATACTGATTGGTTTAAAGTCAGGAAAGGTATGTATCAGGGTTGAATCTGTTCAATCTATACGCTGAGCAAATAATCCAACAAGCTGGACTACATGAAGAAGAACGGGGCATCAGAATTGGAGAAAGGCTTATTAACAACCTGGATTATGCACATGACACAACCCTGCTTGCCGAAAGTGAATAGGATTTGAAGCACTTACTGATGAAGATCAAAGACCACAGTCTTCAGTGTGGATTGCACCTCAACCTAAGGAAAACAAAAATCCTCACAACTGTACCAATAAGCAACATCATAAGAAATGGAGGAAAGATTGAAGTTGTCAAAGATTTCATTTTACTTGGATCCACAATCAACATCCATTGAAGCAATGGTAAAGAAATCAAGACACATTGCACTGGGCAAATCTGCTGCAAAAGACCTCTTTAAAGTGTAGAAAGCAAAATTGTCACCTTGAAGGCTAAGGTGCACTTGACCCAAGCCGTGGTATTTTCAATTGCCTCATATGAATGTGAAAGCTGGACAATGAATAAGGAAGACAAGAAAAATTGACACCTTTGAATTGTGGTGTTGGTGAAGAATATTGAATATACCATGGACTGTCAAAAGAATGAATAAATCTTTCTTGGAAGAAGTACAACCAGAATACTACTTAGAATGAAGGATGGCGAAACTGCATCTTACATGCTTTGGACATGTTGTCAGAAGGGATCAGTCCCTTGAGAAGGATGTCATACTTGGTAAAGTATAGAGTCAGTGGTAAAAACGAAAACCCTCAATAAGATGAATTGACGTAGTGGCTGCAACTATGGGGTCAAGCATAAGAGCTATTGTGAGCACAGCGCAGGACTGGGCAGTATCTTGTTTTGTGGTTTTGTGGTCATTATGAGCCGGAACTGACTTGATGGCACCTAACTACAATAGAAGTAGAAAAATGGGCTACATATATAGAAGTGCAATACACAGAAGCAATTCAAAATAGCCATTAAAATACAAAAATAAGTGTTCAGTCTCATTATTAATAAGACAAATCCAAATTAAAATAAAATCAGTTATTTGATCATGCCTATAAGCCCAATTTTAATAAGATCAGGTGTTTGCAAGTATGCAGTTTAAGGAGGACTCTCAGGGACCTCAGGTGGGAGTCTAAGTGGGCACAATCACCTGGGAGAAAGAACTTTGGATTACCTGCTAATAGACTCTGCACTTCAACATCTAGGTATCTACCCTAGAATATTAGTTATCCGTGTACACAGTGAGATAAACCTGAGAACATTCACTATAGATACATTCATTTTAGGATACTAGAAAATTCGCAACTACTGAGCAATCCATTTTGTAGGAGAATGAACAATTCATTTTGCATTCATAAAATAAGACATTATGCAGATATTAAAAAGATAAACTGTGCCCTATGGAGCATGTTCTACTCCGATACACATGGGGTCGTCATGAGTTGGAATTGGCTTGATGGTAACTGGCTTTGGTGCCTTAAATATGATGCTGTGTGGAAACAGGGTATGAAATGAGGTCATACCAGCGTAGGGTGGATCCTAAACCTAATCACTTCTGAGTTATAAAAAGGCCAGAGTGGACACAGAGACATACACGGGAGTAAGACAGATGCCCAAAAACATCAGGGATCACCAGTGGACACCAGAAAGTTGGAGAAAGGCTCAGAAGGAATCCACATGGCTGAGATCCTGAATTGAACTTTTAGCCTCCAGAATTATGGACAAGTTTCTATTCTTTAAAGCCAACTACTTGTGGTAGTCTTTGTTATGGCAGCACTCAGCAACTAGGACAGATGGCACAAGTCCTAAATTGAAAGATGTGACTGAGGTGAAGGGTATGTTTATATTCCATGTTTGAGGGAGAAGCCTGAGGTTGGAGCCAATTATGAGGGCAGCAGAACAGAGACAAACAGAAAACCTTGGATTCTTGTGGATAACAATGGGTCACTGACTATATCCAAGCTGGAGCTCACTACCTGGATCTTTAGATATAAACAGAAAGAGAGCTTGATTTGGTGCTTTCTTTTAATTCCAGGCAATAATATCTTAATTGATATTACTCTCCTATGTAAGGATAAATGGAAATACAAATGTATACTTTTCTTACATATAAGAGGCAATAAAAAGTTAAAAGTGTTTCATATTGTTCACAAGGAACATAGGGGACATTTTCTCCTTCCTAGGCAAAATTATTATCATTTTTTATAGTCTGTCTCAAAAATTATATAAAACTAATGTTCAAATGCTTCAAATACAATAGTTGGTGTGGACTTTATACCAGTATTCAAAAAAAATGCTGATTTCATAAAATTAGAATTAAATATTTTTCTAAGGGAATTTGTACATTTTGCAATCTGTGCTAGACATATATAATTTTGTACGTGTAAGATAAAAATATTGAAGTTGTCGAGAATTTCATTTTGCTTGGATCAACAATTAACACCCATGGAAGCAGCAGTCAAGAAGTCTAACAAAGTATTGCATGGGCAATTCTGCTGCAAAAAACCTCTTTAAAGTGTTAAAAAGCAAGAATGTCACCTTAAGGATTACGGTGTGCCTGACCCAAGCCATGATATTTTCAATCACCTCATATGCATGGGAAACCTGGACAATGAATAAGGAAGAATGAAGAAGAATTGACGCCTTTAAATTAAGGTGTTGGTGAAGAATATTGAATATACCATGGGCTGCCAGAAGGACAAACAAATCTGTCTAGGGAGAAGTACATCCAGAATGCTCCTTAGGTGGGAGAATGGTGAGACTACGTGTCACATACTTTGGACATGTTATCAGGAGGGACAAGTTCCTGGAGAAGGACATCATGCTTGATAAAGCAGAGGGTCAGCGAAAAAGAAGAAGACCCTCAAAGAGATGGATTGACACCATGGCTGCTACAATGGGCTCAAACGTAGCAACAGTTGTGAGGATGGCACAGGACCCAGTAGTGTTTTGTTCTCTTGTACATAGGGTCCCTATGAGTTGGAACTGATTCAACGTTACCTAACAACAATCAAGATAAAAATAAGAAATGAAGGAAAAAAAAACTCAAGATAAGCATGAAAATGAAGTTTTAATAACTAAGAGTTACAAAGAAGACAACTATTAAAAAGATTTAGCAGTGTGGTTCTTAAATTTGTCTTAGTAAACTCATTCTGTTGTCCGCACAGTTTTTATTCAACTTGCTTCTAAATACCCGTATTAATTGAACAACATTGATTTTAACAGTTAACCCACGAAAGGATTAAAAAAATATATACCTTTGGCATAGCACGTCACACTGTACTGATATTGAAAACTCATAATAATTTGGAAACTGCTACAAAAATCAAAGAAAATTCTTACCCACCATACTTCTTCCCACATTATGTAGTACTTTGCAAAATAAGGAAGGCAGATATTAAAATAAGTCAGAGTATAGCAATTTCAGGCCAGGCTGAGTCAGTTTTTGAAAATTCACACAAATGTCGTATTGAGGTAAAGTATAAAGCTAGACAGAACCAGGGGATTGAAAAAAAAAAAACTTTAAAATAAATATAAAAATATTTGAAAGTCTGTGCTTTTATTCTTGTCTATAGTCAATGAATATTTTTTCACTGGTCTTTGTCATGGGAAGATTAGGCCTCCAGTTTAAGACTACCAGAAGACTAATCCATGTCTGAAAGTATACTCTGTGGTATTAGCTAAACAGAAAAAGCACTCTTGGCAAAGCAAGGTAGTTCTGCACTGGAAAATGAAAACAGCACAGATGGGTAATCTAACAAAGTGCCAACTAAAATACAAATCATAGGAAGATTATCAGGAAATGTAAATTTTCAGCATAGGTGGGTTGAATATTTATGCTGCGGTTGCTGTTAAGGCAATGGATACCTTAGAAGGCTTCAGACGTCCTGTTAGAGTGCAGAGATGTAGAGGAATATTAAAAAGAATACATATTTTATATATGTATATTCTTAAAAGAAAAAATGATGCTTATTTACTTTTGAGTATTATTTATAAAGAAATAACACAAATTATTGTTCCCCCTGAATAATGGCACTCATTTGTCCCAAAGAAGATCAAATTAATTAAAGCATTTGAAAGCCTTTGGAATCGTAAGTGTTAAACACAAACATTTACTATTATGGTCTATATCAGGGGTTAGTAATCCCACCAGCAGCTTGTTTTTGCTTGGGAACTAAGAAAGGCTTTTACAATTTTAAAGCGTTGTTTTTACAATTTTTAAGGTTGTACACCCTAAAGTATTTTCCATCTGGTCCTTTATAGAAAGAAACATTTATCGACCCTTCATCTAAAATCTATGATTGTTTCTTTCTAGAAAAGTTCTATTAAAAAGTTGCTGGTTTATTCTGACTATGTCTACCTGGAAATTATGTAATTATGTGATCATTTCAAGCTGAACATGTTTAAAATTAGACTCTAAATTTCTCAAATGAATCAGATTTCCTCCTGTACTTCCCTCTATCTAAATTTTCCTTTTATCTATTTTTGAAACTTTGAATTATAATGAAATAATTTTAGATTTGCAAAAAAGTTGCAAAGATAGTACAGAGAGTGTTCAGGCTCTCTTCCCCAAAGTTAACATTTTACATTACCAGAATATCTTTATAAAAACTAAGAATTACTTAATTCTGCTCATGAGGAACCTTTACATAGATCAAGAGGCAGTTGTTCGGACAGAACAAAGGCATACTGATTGGTTTAAAGTCAGGAAAGGTGTGCGTCAGGGTTGTAGTCTTTCAGCATACCTATTCAATCTGTGTGCTGAGCAAATAATCCGAGAAGCTGGATTATATGAAGAAGAACGGGGCATCAGGATTGGAGGAAGACTCATTAACAACCTGCGTTATGCGGACGACACAACCTTGCTTGCTGAAAGTGAAGAGGACTTGAAGCACTTACTAATGAAGATCAAAGACCACAGCCTCCGGTATGGATTACACCTCAACATAAAGAAAACAAAAATCCTCACAACTGGACCAATGAGCAACATCATGATAAATGGAGAAAAGATTGAAGTTGTCAAGGATTTCATTTTACTTGGATCCACAATCAACAGCCATGGAAGCAGCAGTCAAGAAATCAAAAGATGCATTGCATTGGGCAAATCTGCTGCAAAGGACCTCTTTAAAGTGTTGAAGAGCAAAGATGTCACCCTGAAGACTAAGGTGTGCCTGACCCAAGCCATGGTATTTTCAATCACACCATATGCATGTGAAAGCTGGACAATGAATAAGGAAGACCGAAGAGAGTTGACGCCTCTGAATTGTGGTGTTGGCGAAGAATATTGAATATACCGTGGACTGCCAAGAGAACAAACAAATCTGTCTTGGGAGAAGTGCGGCCAGAATGCTCCTTAGAGGCAAGGATGGTGAGACTGCATCTTACATACTTTGGACATGTTGTCAGGAGGGATCAGTCCCTGGAGAAGGACATCATACTTGGCAGAGTACAGGGTCAGTGAAAAAGAGGAAGACCCTCAACAAGGTGGATTGACACAGTGGCTGCAACAATGAGCCCAAGCATAACAACGATTGTAAGGATGTCGCAGGACTGGGCAGTGTTTCGTTCTGTTTTGCCTAGGGTTGCTATGAGTCGGAAACGACTCGGCGGTACCTAAGAACAACAACGCAATACTATAAACTAAACTACAGACTTTACTTACTTTTTACCAGATTCTCCAGTAATATCCTTTTGGAATCTAGGATCCAATCAGGAGACCATGTTTCATTTAGCCTTCATGTCTCCTTGGTCACCTGTGACATTTCAGTCTTTCCCTGTTCTTTTATGGTCTTGGCAGAGAGGCCATCTTCTCTTCACCTACTGTTGCCCGTTGGTTTTATCTTACATAATTATAGTCCAATAAGAAAACCAGGAAACTCACATTGTTTCAAAGTACGTGACTGTGTATGTATCTACATATTTCCTCCCATGTGTAAATTCATGTAACCACTGCTATAATCAAGCTACAGACATACCTCATCACCACAAAGACCTCCCTGGTGTTTCCCCTTTATAGTCACAGCTGCCATCCTTATCCTCATCATCACTAATCTGTTTCTCATGTCTATAATCTTGCCATTTCTGGAATGTTATATAAATGGAATCATACAGCATGCAACCTTTTGAGATAGGCTTTTCTTCACTCAGTTTAGGTATTATTAGAGACTCTGGATCTTATTTTAAACTTCCGTTATAGCTGGTTTCCTCTAACACCATTCCAGTGGGCCATTAACACCGCTTGCTAATGACAGGAGAGCCTGGAAGTTCATCAGGCTCTCCATTCATCTCTGTTAACACCAGATGGGAGAGGGGCACCATGTTACTGCTGGGCAGGGGCGGCAGTTTTTGTTTCCCTCTAGGCTTCTACTTATATCACACCTGTTGGAAAGGTGAGGTGCCTCATTACTACTCTTCACATGACATCTTCTGAGACCCTGGGGGATTTGCCTTGTTACTACTGAGCAGTAGGGAAAATTTAGTCTTTCTCCTAAACCTCATCTAGACAATCTCCCCAGCATGGAGGGGGACTGACACTAGGCTCCCAATGAGGCCTTCACTGATGTCCCAGGAATAAACTCATTACCACCCAGCAGGAATGAAAGTCCCAGGTCATCAAGCAGTCTTCTCTGACACCATCCTGGTGGAAGGGGGGTATATTGGTGGACTTACTACAACCTGGCTCTCCATCTGGCCTTTGGCCAGGGTGATGGTGAAGCTGCCATTTTTCTATAGTGCTTGCTTGGAGTAGAGCAGCTATTGTCTAAAACTTTTCTGTCTGTATAGGCTGCACCTTTCTTGGCCTTTGGCTGGAGAGAGCCGGTTTTTTCTTGGGACATTTTGTGTCTGTGCCCGCTTGTTGTTCCGGGTTGCCAGCTTCTCCAATATCCAGCCTGGAGTATATGAGGCAAGAAAGAAAATCCAGGGAAATTACCACTGTGTCTTTCCTTGGGTCCCAAGGTCTCTAGCCAGTCTTTTGCCCTCTCTCTTTAACTTTCAGAGTCTTCTTGTTTTTATTTTATATGTAATGTGTAGGATACTTTTGTTGTAACTAACAGAGAAATAAGAAAAGCACTTCTACCCATCTTTCTGGAAGTGAACACTCTGCTTTATCTTTTTAATGCATCCAGTATACATGTAGCAGATATGTTAGTTATAGAGAATAATTTTACAACAATTCAATGACCTTAGAATGCTAATTGCAATCATCTCTCCCTCAGTTTGCATGCTACTTTGTCCAGTATATTAACTCTGTCCTTTTGAACCCCATTATAATTACCATTTTATGCAAACAATGTTTACACAATTATTTACCAATTTATTTGTCACCATTCCTTCTTGTATTTTCAATATTTCTTCCAGTATTATTTTATATTTCTTAAAGTATATTGTTTCAGAATCCCTTTAGAGAATGACTCTGACCTCATCTTTTATTCAATCTCTATCATTCACTTTTCTCTAGCCAAATTTCTTGCTGTTCTTTGAATATACCAAGCATGCTTCTGCTTCACAGCCTTTGTACTAGCTATACCCTTTCTCTGGAACCTTTTATCCCAGATTGGCACATGATTTTCTCCTTTGCCATTTTTTTTTTTTTTTAGGCCTTTACTCAGATATTACATTATCAGTGAGGTCTTATCTGACTATGATGTACAATAACAAACACCAAATCCTTACCCACCTGTGAACTTCTTATCCCTTTTTTGCTGCTATACCATAAATTATGCTTTTATATAAGAGGCCAGGTTTGGTTCTTCCTTTATGAATTTATGCTTCTTTTATTCATTTTAAACCATCAGTAGTAAATTACAGTTCAGCAACTGATTTTATCCATTTCTGTGTACTGGTTGGTTCTTTACCTCCTACCTTTCCTCTGGACCTGTTTTTCTATTTGCTCTATTATTTAATAGTTCCCACATCCCACAGAGCATGGTTAAACTATATTTTGCAATATCCTTGGATTCTGGAACTTGGTCTCTCTAATTACATTCTCTCCTTTCTTCTTTGGCAGGTTACCTATTTTCCAATTTTCATAAAATGACTTTGGACTTATTTGATCCAGATACCATTTGAGAGAGATGAAAGTATCTATTTAGTTTGAAATTTACTTCTCTTAGCCATGTTTTTATAGGGGATGGATTTCCTATTATTTTATGGGAAGTAATGGAAATATTTCACATAAAATAACAGATACTTATATGCTGAATTATGATATAATAAAAGTCAAAAATTAGTAATCATCCAATAGGCAAATAGTTCTCTGTGTCACATACTACATGATAACATGTACAACTGTATAAGTGGGCTCAGGTGTTCTTTTTTTTTCCCCCACTTTGTTTTGAAAAAAAAAAAAAAGAAAGACATTTAACGAGGAAAAAAAAAGTCATTACATGTAGGTTTTATTTCATCATTCTCAAATAACCCGCAATGCTAACTCTAACAATATTAATGTTTCATGGGATATAATACTGGGAACAATTTATCAGACTATATTTTCCCAATTATGAAAAAATATAATAAAAAAACAAAGCTTCCTATCTTATAAGAGTAAAATGGTAGATTACATGAAAACAGCAACTCTTCTTTAAGACCTGAATATCATTGATGAAAAGGGGTTGTATTAATAACAGGGGCACAGAAACTCTGAATTATTATGTTTTCTTCATATAGTCTTTTATTTCACTCTATCGTATTCTGTTTCATTAGAAATCAGTTTCAATTGCAATTTCCTTACAATATGATGCAAATTACATTTTTTCATTAGCTAGATGTCTAAATATGCTCCTACATTAGTTTAGACGTTTGACTGGTTGGTTAAAATTTTTATTAATGGAATAAAATTCAGCATAAGAGTATTTTAGTCTTAGAATGTTCTTTCAAATTTGACATTATTAAAAAAAAAAATCATGGGTTACCAGTCAGCAAGAAGAGCATGGAAAATTGTCAAGCCCTTCAAAACAGAATGTTAACTCACTGTGTTCTTTCCATTTGAATTTTGTGAGGTTTCATAACCATTTCATGTAAAGTTTTGTTTTCTTTCAATTTTCTATTAACAGTATATTGTTTCAAGAAGATGGGCATAAAGTGCTACCCCATAGTTGACCTCAATAGCTCAAATGACTTCAAAGTGTAAATGAAATCTGAAAGTCAAAGTAGGTCAGCCAGAACTCCCTGTAAATCAAGTTAGTCTGTCATAAATCACAAAGCAGAAATTTAAGATCATATAGGTCTTCTCAACCAACCATGAGATAATTCCTGGTGTAACATGAATACCCAAATTTCATTCTGTCCTGGGAATAAAATAAAAGAAAGCACCTTTTCAGATTAATAGATGAAAACTTTCCCTTCATAATACGCATTCTTAAAGTGCAGCCAGAATGCTCCTTAGAGGCAAGGATGGCGAGACTGCAACTTTTATACTTTGGACATGTTGTCAGGAGGGATCAGTCTCTGGAGGAGGACATCATGCTTGGCAGAGTACAGGGTCTGCGGAAAAGAGGAAGACTCTCCACAAGGTGGATTGACACAGTGGCTGCAACAATGAGCTCAAGCATAACAGCGATTGTAAGGATGGCTCAGGACCGGGCAGTGTTTCCTTCTGTTGCGCATAGGGTCGCTACGAGTCAAAACTGACTCGATGGCACCTAACAACAACAAAGAACAAATGTATCCTGCACATCTTTAAAATAACTGTAGGGAAAGATCAAATTAAGATCTTAACTCTAACAAGCTAGAGACACAAAATAACTCATTTACTAGTTTATTTATTCATTTATTCATTCAATAGTAATAATACAAATGACTATATATATATGTACATATACACACACGTGTATATATATATGGAGCCCTGGTGTCACTGTGGTTAAGAGCCTGGCTACTAACCAAAAGGTAGGCAGTTCAAATCCATGAGCCAATCCTTAGAAATCCTATGGGACAATTCTACTCTGTCCTACAGGGTCACTATGAGTCAGAAGCATATATATATATATATATATATATATATATATATATATATATATACACCATATTTTTATACAAATATTGTGTGCCTACTTTCCATGTTTGTTGCCAGCTGCATCCTACCCCTGCAAGGTATTTTAATAAGTGCTATGTTAATTTTTTTACATATTGTTGTAAACAATCATTGGCAAACAAATGTACAAAGCTTGCATTATTTGAGAAAAATATGGTACATATATATATAAAAAAAATACATGTATATAATTGTTTATCTTCATAAGTAGACCTGTTACCACTCTGTCTCTGCCCATCATTTATTCTCCCAGGAGGCAAATATATAAGCATATTTTGTGAGTATACCTTCATATACACTCTGTGTATATAGTATAAGCATATAACATGAATATTATATTTTTAAAAACACAAAGGGTATACTACAATACTATTGTGAACCTTGATTTTCCCTTACATATATACCTTCGACTTCAGTTTGTATGCCTATCTATGAAACTGACTCAATCTTTTAAAAGATTATAATGTTTTGTTGTAGTTGATATTATAATTTCTTTAACCTGTTTTCTCCTGATGAACATTTGTGTTTTATGATTTTTATATCTCTTATCAACATCCAATGTTGTGGATTTGTTTCTCTTGCTTATGTTTTATCTTGAAGCAACATGCATGGTGGTGGATTAATTACTTTTGTGTGTGGCCTTTCTAGTCATGATCTTGTAACTCACACCCAGGTGATCGTATGACGAGTAAGTGTTGACTACCAAGGGGACTGGTCAGTTTTGCCTTAAAAAAGAGCCAATTCCAGAGCAGAGGAAGAACCCACCACCAACAAGGAAGGAGAGCCCAGCAGGAGAGATACAGCATGAAGAGACAGCATTTTAGTCTTCCCAGCCCATGGAAAGAGAAAGCTAAGTACCTCTGGGCAGTGACTGAGGGCCAGGGAGAAACATGCCTGTGAGCACAGCTCGGGAAAGGCTATCTTGATGGAAGAACTGTGTCCTGATTGTTCTTGAGCCTGAATTGTAACTGTTACTTCCCTAATAAACCCCTTAATTGTGAGTATGGTCTGTAAGTTCTGTGTGTCCATTGCACTGAATTATCGAACCCAGTGAGAGTGCTATGGGAGAGATAGTTGGTGCCCGAGTTGGTAAAGATGGTGGAAAGAGGAGGCATGTTTTACCTCTGCCTCACAGGAATCAGCCTTGGGCTGTTGAGCTTGGTTCTCCTTCCCACTTGTGGGGTTGGAGGAGGTCAGACACCTCCCCCAAGCCGTTTTTACATGCACTGGTTTGTATTTGGACATATATGATTCCTTATGGATAAAATTATGATATTAAAGTAAATAATTGTTATGATTATTTTAAAAATAAAAGTGCCTGCTTTTAATGCAACAATTTTAAAACTTTAGGAATCAGAAAGGTAATGGAGTATTTTCCTTTTTCTTAATATAAACCTTAAAAGGGACATATATCTTTATGACCTTAAGTTCACTCTCTCCAGAAACATGAAAAACAGAGATAATACATTATACATAAATAGGAACTTACATAGTTTTTTGATATTTAGAAGACATTTTTCCTTTTTCAAAAAGTATTAATACATGTGTTAGGTGGGCTTCCCAGAAGCAGAACCTGAAGTGAGAATTCATGTGCAAGCAAGTGTCGATAAAAGTGCTCCCAGAAGAAATCAGTAAAGGAGTATCAGGGCAGGGAAGGAGAAGAAGCCAAACAAGGGTGCAATTAGAGAATTTCCAGCATCATTCTGGAAACCATGATGGCATGGTGGCTAAGAGCTACAGCTGCTAATCAAAAGGTTGGCAGTTCGAATACACCAGGTACTCCTTGGAAAACCAATGGGGCAGTTCTACTCAGTCCTATAGGGTCATTATGGATTGGAATTGACTCTACGGCAACAGGTTTTGGGAGTATCACTCTAATACAAGGGGGAGCTACAGAGCACAAACCCTATCTTCAAGAATGAGAATAGGCTTTCTTATTTTCATATTTCATTTCAACTCTATGCACAGAGCTAAAGCAGCTTATGGAGCCTAAAGATAGTCTTCTGTAGAAGTTTACAAGTGTGAACCACTAGGTGTATCAAATATAGAAGTTGGGTAATGAGTTCAAAGAACTGATACAAATGATTGAACATCTGGACAATGCACCAACAGTGACCACTCTAGACCACACTTATGCTGCTCAAATGTATATTAAAAAGTAGGAATGGAAAAATATCAACCAGCTAATATCCATCTCATGGCATGGTAGTTAAGAGCTCAGCTGCTGCCCAAAAGGTCAGCAATTTGAATCCACCAGCTGTTCCTTGGAAATCCTTTGGGGCAGTTATACTCTGTCCTATAGGTTCACTATGATTTGGAATGAGTTTGGTTTGTGTTTTTTTGTTTTTTTTAATACTCATCTCAGGTAGTTAGAAAAATAAGAGTAAGTTAAAAAAAACCAGTGCCGTCGAGTCAATTCCGACTCATAGCCACTTTATAGGACAGAGTAGAACTGCCCTCCCTTTGGTTAGCAGCTGTAACACTTAACCACTATGCCACCAGGGTTTCCAAGAGTAAGTTAAACATGAAGAAAGTAGATAGAGGGAAATAATAACAAGAAGAAGTTGTTATTGTTTTGGGGTACCCATAAGGGGTTCCAACTCATAGTGACCTATGTACAACAGAATGAAACACTGCCCAGTCCTGCACCATCTTCACAATCATTGCTATTTTTGAGCCCATTGTTGCAACCACTGTGTCAATCCATCTTATCGAGGGTCTTCATCTATTTTGCTAACCCTCTACTAAGCATGATGTCCTTCTCCAGGAACTTGTCCCTCCTGACATCATGTCCCAAGTACCTGAGATGAAGTTTCACCATGCTTGCTTCTAAGGGGCATTTTGGCTGTACTTCTTTCAAGACAAATTTGTTAATTCATCTGAAAATCCATGGTGTATTCAACATTCTTCCCCAACACCATAATTCAAAGGCACAAATTCTTCTTTGGTCTTCTTTTTTCATTGTCTAGCTTTCGCATGCATATGACGCGATTGAAAACATTATGGCTTGGATCAGGTGTACTTTAGTCTCCAAAGTGACATCTTTGCTTTTTAACACTTTGAAGAGGTCTTTGCAGCAGATTTGTCCAATGCAATATGTCGTTTGATTTCTTCACTGCTGCTTACGTGAGTGTTGATTGTGGATCCAGGTAAAATGATATCCTTGACAATGTCAATCTTTCTATGTTTATCATGATGTTGGTTATTGGTCCAGCTGTGAGGATTTTTGTTTTATGTTGAAGTAAAATCCATACTGAAGGCTGTAATCTTTGATCTTCATCAGTAAGTGCTTCAAATCCTCTTCACTTTCAGCAAGTAACGTGTCATTTGCATAGTTCAGGTTGTTAATGAGCTTTAATGAGTCTTCCCCCCATTCTGATGCCCTATTCTTCATATAGTCCATTTTCTTGGATTATTTGCTCAGCATACAGATTCAGTAAGTCTGGTGAAAGGATACACCAATGATGCACGCTTTTCCTGACTTCAAACCACACAGTATGCACTTGTTCTGTTGAAATGACTGCCTCTTGATATTTGTACAGGTTCCTCATGAACACAATGAAGTGTTGTGGAATTCCCATTCTTTGCCGTGTTATCCATAATTTGTTATGATCCACACATATCTGCATTAGCATAGTCAATAAAACACAGATAATGAGTTAGCACAGTTAACAAAACACAGGTAAACATCTTCCTGGTATTCTCTGCTTTCAGCCAAGATACATCTGAGATCAGCAACAATATCCCTCATTCCATGTCCTCTTCTGAATCTGACTTGAATTTCTGGCAGTTCCCTGTAGATGTACTGCTGCAACCGCTTTTGAGTGACCTTTAGCAAAATTTTACTTACGTGTAATATTAATGATATTGTTTGATAATTTCTACATTCTGTTTTATCACCTTTCTTTGTATTGGGCACAAATATGGATCTCTTCCAGTCAGCTGGCCAGGAAGCTCTCTTCCAAATTTCTTGACATAGACAAGTGAGCATCTCCAGTGCTGCGTCCGTTTGTTGAAACATCTCAATTGGTATACCATCAATTCCTGGAGTCTTGATTTTTGTCAATGCCTTCAGCACAGCTTGCGCTTCTTCCTTCAATACAATCGGTTCTTGGTCATATGCCTGAAATGGTTGAACAATGACAAGTTCTTTTTGGAATGGTGACTGTGTATTCCTTCTACCTTCTTTTGATGCTTCCTGCATCATTTAATATTTTCGCTGTAGAATCCTTCAATATTGCAACTCAAGGCTTGAATGTTTTCTTCAGTTCTTTCAGCTTGACAAATGCTGAGCGTGTTCTTCCCTTTTGGTTTTCTAACTCTAGGTCTTTGCCCATTTCATTATAATACTTCACTTTCTTCTCAAGCTGCCCTTTGAAATTTTCTGTTCAACTCTTTTACTTCATCAATTCTTCCACTTACTTTAGCTACTATACATTCAAAACCAAGTTTCAGAGTCTCTTCTAACATCCATTTTTGTCTTTTCTTTCTTTCCTTTCTTTTTAATGCCATTTTGCTTTCTTAATTTATGATATCCTTGATGTCATTCCACAACTCGTCTGGTCTTTGGTCATTAGTGTTCAATGCATCAAATATATTCTTGAGATAGCCTCTGAATTCAGGTGGATATACTTAAGGTTGTATTTTGGCTCTTGTGGACTTGTTTTAATTTTCTTCATCTTCAACTTTACCTTGCATATGAACAATTGATAGTCTGTTTTCCAATCGGCCTCTGTCCTTGTTCTGACTGATGATATTGAGCTTCTCCATTGTCTTTTTTCACAGATGTAGTTGATTTTATTTGAACCCACCCAGTAAAGTCTCAGAAGAAAGGCCTGGTAATCTATTTCCCAAAAGTTACAGCCTTTAAAATGTTATGGAGCAGTTCTACTCTGGATCATGGAGTCGCTATGAGTCAGAATCAACTTGAACCCAGCTAAAAAAATGACAACAATTGCAAATCAAAAAATTTTAATTCCACTAAAGATAATGCCAAGAAATATGAAAGTCTTAGGAACAAATTTATCAGGCTATATGGAAAGTCTCTACATGACAAACTACAAAATATTTCTGAGAGAAATTAATGAAGCAGTAAATATATGGAGAGGTATACCACGTGTGTACATTGAAAGACTAAATATTAAGATGTAAATTCTTTCCTAATTAAATGTTTAATAGCCTTCTAGTTAAAATCACAGTAGGCATTTTTTTGAGTGTGAGAAATTGACATGTTGGCTCTAAAATGTATATGTAAATGCAAAGAAACTTAAATATCCAAATCAAAATTGAAAAGAGGAAGAGTACTGGAGGGCATACACTATCTAAGATTTAAGATTTACTAGTTAGTTTCTGCACTGGCATAAATATCAAGAAATGGATAAACGGAGCAAACAGACAGCCCACACTTACGAGATCATTTGATTTTCAAAAAAAAAAAAATCAAAGCATTACAATAGGAGGAATAAATTTTGTTTAAACACATAGTGCTATAATAAATGGATATCCAATGGGGACAAAAGGATAACACACACAACCATTTTTCCAAGATAGATCACAGACCTAAACATAAAAGCTGGAGAAAAAAAAAAAAAAAGAAAGCTTTAGAGGAAAACATTACATTTTCTTAAATTGGGAGTAAGAAAACATCTCCTGGAATGCAGAAAGTAGTAATTATGAATTTTAAAAAATATCAAACTTAACCAAAATTAAAAGGTTTGGCCTTCCAATACTGCTCATGACAAAATATTAAAATATCTGATTTAGCTTCTTGGCTTAAACAACTAGGAAAGCAGATAAAATATATGAAACAATAATTTTGAGACATTGAACAATAAGGCAGCAAAGAGTTACAATCCCTGAAAGAATAAAAACAAAATAATGAGCCTTATGATTGCCCCAGCTTTTAGCCAGGAGGTACTTACTTGGATACAGGGCAGGGAGATGGAAGACAAATGGAGTCTAATGGTTTTGCTGAATTGAGGAGTCAAAAATGGGAGTTCACAGAGGCCAAATTAGCTGTACTTGGGTGCAGAATACTAAATTAAAGGAAGCTGAACAAAGAGGCTCCAAAGATTTCCAGAGGCATTCCCTTAGGTCTTTGAGCACTGTTTTGTGCCTGTGTAAAAGAAAAATATCTCGGGCTAAGAAAAGAACTGCCAGAAAGCAATAGGCCAGGTAAGTTCTGGAGATCACTCAAGACGAGAAATAGTTCATGTTCTCACTAGCCTGAGTAGAAACGCATTGTAATAGAGGCTTTGTAATAGTGGGTCTCAATTAGCCATAAGCTAAATGCTACCCTAAGCCCTTTGTAAGTAAGCTAAAAAAGCAAGTTTCAAAAGAATAAAACTGATTTCAAGTAGCAAGTGAATGTTGGGATATATTTGAAAACTATTTAAAGAAACACAACAAAATTCAGCATCCTAAAATGTGAACATCACAATGGCAGGGATCCAAAAATGTTACTAGGCTTGCAAAGAAATAGGAAAATAATACGCCTAAAAAGGAAGCCGTTTAACAATAGAAGCAGACCCATAAATGATGGCGATAATTGTTTGCACATAAGAATGTTAAAGCAGCTATTATATCAGAAGATTATAAAACAAAACAAATAATGACAACACCAAATACTGGGAAGATGTGGATAAACTGGATCATTGGCTACTGTTGATGGAAAAGTAAAATGGTACAGCCACTCTGGAAAAGAATTTATCAGTTTATTATCAAACTAAACCATTATCACACAACTCAGGAATTATACTTTTGGGTATTTATTCCTCAGAAATTAAAATTTGTTGTTCTCAAAAACCTGTACAAAAATAAGGTGAAAAATTTAAAGTGCCAAAAAAAAAAGAAAAAGAAACCCACCAATCTAGAATTCTATATCCAGCAATATTATCTTTCAAAATTTAAAGAGAAATGAAGTCTTTCCTGGGCAAACATAAACTGAGAGGACTTATTGCGAGCACACTGTTTAGGCAAAAAGTTTTAAAAGAAGCAGGTAGAAGAAAAATTATATTGTTCAGAAACTTTGATCTATATAAGGAAAGAAAGGGCATCAGAAAGCAATCAGTGAAGGTAAAGGTGTTTTATTTTTCTTACTCTTAACTAATCTAAAAGATAACTGTTAAATCAATAGTAGTGACAATACATTTGATGACTATAGTATATAAAAACTGAAATTAATGACATCAATGTCAAAAGGGGCAGGAGAGAGAAACTGGGAATACTCTCTGTTATAAGGTACCTGCACTACACTAAAGTGATACAATGTTATTGAAGGTGGACCTATTGTTTATTAACAATATATACTGTAAACTAGGAAAACCATTAAAAAAGTTTGAAAAGGAATTATAAATGACACAGTAAGAGAGGAGATAAAATAGGACATAAAAAGCTCAGTTAAAACCCAAGAAGACAGAAAAAAGATAAAAATAGAAAACAACTTTAGTAAAAACCATTTTAAGTGTGAATGGTCTAAAGATACCAATTAAAAGACAGATTGTCAGACTGGATAAATTTGATTCAATTGTGTAAACAATAAGAAATCCAATTTAAATGTAAAGACTCAGAGAGGTTAACATAGAGGGATACTAACGCTAATAAAATAGAAGCTTGAATAGAGTTCTTAACATGAAGATTTTCAAGAATAAAGAGGACAGGGTATTATTTACCAATTTTCCACAAAGACAATAAACTCTTAAACATGTATGCACATAAAAAGAGAAAGTCCAAATCCAGGAGGCAAAAGTTACCAGAAAAAAAGAGACAAAAATGAAGAAAAGAGCTGAAAAGAGAAACGGGCAAATCCACCATTATAGTTGGAGACTCAAGACTTGTCAGTGAGATCAAACATCTGACAATTAATTAGAACACAGATTATCTGAACAGTACTATCAAACAATTTGATCTTATTGACAGAGAACATTAGTCCCAGCAACAGCAGACTACACACCTTCTCAAGGACACACGAAATATTCACCACAGTAGACCACACACTGGGCTAAAGCAGTGTTTAGAGGAAAATAACCCAACCCAGATTTTAATGAGTAGAAAAAGAAAGATTTTAAATCAGTGATCTAAGTTTAAAGCATAACAAGCTAGAAGGACAAATTAAACTCATATACAAGAAAGGAAATAATAAAGATAAAAGTGTGCATCTCTGAAATAAAAAGAGACAAAAAATACAGCAAATTAAGCCAAAAGTTATTTCTCTGAAAAGATTAATACAATTGATAACTCTCTTCCATGACTGATCAAATGAACAGATGCAAATTGTATCTGGGTTTTTTGTTCAAATTTTGCCTCATAGACTTTCAGATGTCAAGAATACTGCCAAAAAGGATATGAACAGGAACTTCACCAAAATAGACATTCAGACAGCTAACAGATGCATGAAGGAATGTTCATGATCATTAGCCATTAGAGAAATGCAAATCAAAACTACAATGAGATTCCATCTCACTCCAACAAGGCTGGCATTAATCCAAAAAACACAAAATAATAAATGTTGGAGAGGTTGTGGAGAGACTGGAACACTTACACACTGCTGTGGGAATGTCAAATGGTACGACCACTTTGGAAATCGATTTGGTGCTTCCTTAAAAAGCTAGAAATAGAATTACCGTAAGATCCAGAAATTCCACTCCTTGGAATATATCCTAGAGAAATAAGAGCCTTCACAAGAATTGATAAATGCACACCCATGTTCATTGCAGCACTGTTTACAATAGCAAAAAGATGGAAGCAACCAAGGTGCCCATCAATGGATGAATGGATAAATTATGGTATATTCACACAATGGAATACTATGCATTGATAAAGAACAATGATGAATCCATGAAACATTTCATAACACGTAGGAATCTGGAAGGCATTATGCTGAGTGAAATTATTCAGTTGCAAAAGGACAAATACTCTATGAGACCACTGTTGTAAGAACTTGAAAAATAGTTTAAACAGAGAAGAAAATATTCTTTGATGGTTAGGAAAGTGGGGAGGGAGGAAGGGAGGGAGAGGGGTATTCACTAATTTGATAGTAGACAAGAACTATTATAGGTGAAGGGAAAGACAACACACAATACAGGAGAGGTCAGCACAACTGGACTAAACCAGAATCAGTTTCCTGAATTAACTGAACACTTCGAAGGTCGGCATAGCAGGGGTGGCGGTTTGAGGACCATGGTTTCAGAGGACATCTAAGTCAATTGGCATAATAAAATCTGTTAAGAAAACATTCTGCATCTCACTTTGGAGACTGGCATCCAGGGTCTGAAATGCTAGCAAGCAGTCATCTAAGATGCAACAATTGGTCTCAACTACCTGGAGCAAAGGAGAATGAAGAACACCAAAGATACAAGGTGATTATGAGCCCAAGAGACAGAAAGGGCCACATAAGCCAGAGACTACATCAGCCTGAAACCAGGAGAACTAGACGGTGCCCAGCTATAACCAATGAGTGCCCTGACAGGGAACAAAACAGAGAACCCCTGAGGGAGCAGGAAAGCAGTGGGATGCAGACCCCAAATTCTCAAAAAAAGACCAGCCTTAATGGTCTGACTGAGACTAGAAGCACTCCAGTGGTCATGGTCCCCAGACCTTCTGTTAGCCCAAGACAGGAACCATTCCCCAAGCCAACTCTTCAGACAGGGATTGGACTGGACTATGAGATAGAAAAAGATACTGGTGAGGAGTGAGCTTCTTGGATCAAGTAGACACATAAGATTATGTGGGCATGTTGTGTCTGGAGAGGAGATGAGAGGGCAGAGGGGGTCAGGA
Organism: Loxodonta africana; assembly: GCF_030014295.1. Taxonomy (NCBI): domain Eukaryota; kingdom Metazoa; phylum Chordata; class Mammalia; order Proboscidea; family Elephantidae; genus Loxodonta; species Loxodonta africana. The sequence continues at coordinate 223,488,152 of NC_087342.1, read as the reverse complement.
GCTGGCCAGATGGACACAAAAATGGAGAGGGGGAGGAGTGTGCTGTCCCATTAGGGGGAGAGCAACTAGAAGTATACAGCAAAAATTTATAAATTTTTGTGTGAGAGACTGACTTGATTTGTAAACTTTCACTTAAAGCACAATGAAACTTAAAAAAAAAAAAAAAGAATATGGCCAACTATGTTGTTATTGTTAGGTGCTGTCAAGTTGATTTTTAACTCATACCAACCCCATGTGACCGAATATACTCCATAGGGTTTTTTGGCTGTAATCTTTACTGGAGCAGATCCGGAAAGTTTTTCTCCTGAGGAACCAATGGTTGGGTTTCAACTGCTAACTTTTTGGTTAGCAACCAAGAACTTAGCCTATGTGACTCTAGGTTTCCTTTGTTCAACTATACTCCCTTGCTATTTGTAGAAAAGTTGTGCGCTGATGGTTTATGAGTTTAATGTGAAAATAATAAGTTCCAGTGTTGATTTCTTGCCACACATGTAAAAAGAATTGACATTCCACTTGGGCTTCTTCAAAGCATCATATAAAAATATTACCTGGATATATAGTGAATTTGGGTTTTGGGAATATGTCCTGTTAGTGGCTAATTGAATTAAAACAAAACTTACATGGATATTATTTGTTTATGTGTGTAGGTAAAGATTTTCAACAGGATTAAGAGTCATAGTAGGTTAATAATTATGTGATTAAGAGCTCAGCTACTAACCAAAAGGTTGGCAATTTGAATCCACCAACCCCTCTTGGGAACCCTATGGAGCAGTTTTACACTGTCCTATAGGATCTCTATGAGACAGAATTGACTCGAGAGCAATTTTTTTTTTTTTTTATGGTAGTTGAAGCCATGTGATTGGATATGAGAAAAAAAAGAGGGCCAGCTGATTGCAACATTTAAATGGAGTGCAGGGAAGGACTAAAGCTTAAGAAGTAAAATAAAAACCTGGGAAAAGTAGTCTTGAAAAATTCCAAGAAGGAAGGATTTTAAAAAGGAATATTAGTAATTCCAAAAACCTTAAATACGTCGTTAGGGCTAAGAAGAATGTAATGATCATTAAATGTGGGAATGTATAATATTATTTGTTATGTGACCTGGTAGCAATTTTTGTTGTTGTTTTTTCTTTTCTTTTTTATTAGATAAGAGATTTAAAACAGATTCTAATGCTGATGGGAAAATACTAAAACAGAGGGCCATGTTGAAAATAAGAGAATGGCAGCTAATAAGAATTTTTACACTGTTTAAAGATAACCCATTAGGGTAAGATAACTTCTTTCCAATCACGTTTAAATAAAGCTTAGGAGCCCAATTGCCCAGAAGAAGACTAGAGAAGGGATTTATGCATTTGTAAAGGAGTTAGACTAAATCTGTTTCTCTAAATATATCTGCAAACCCAACACTATAATTCTACGGTCACTAGAGTGATCACTTTTTTCTATTTGTCTAGTAGACTGATTGAACTAACTTGAATGATAATCTGTAATTTTATGAACAGTAGATAAATGATTTCCGGCCCTGGCAAGATGGTAAACTAAAATGACTTGATCACTATTAGTCAATACAATCAACTGGAGATCCTGGATAATATTGGATATGCAAATTGTGCTTTTATTCTCTAATAGTGAATCTATAGTGTATAGAAATATGACTCTATAGCATCTAGTGGTAGTATGTATCTTTGCAGCTATTATTAGTAGTAATGATATTATGTTCCATCAAATGCTTCCAATTTGATAAAATGTCTTTTATAAAAGTGCTCATGAATTAATTTTTCTTATTTAATTCTTGGGATAACTGAGTTATTTCATCTCTAATTTACATCCAATTCCTATCATATTAATATATCTCATATTTTTGCACAGTAGAGAAAATATATTTCTTCAAATTAAAACATGATTTTAATCTGCCCTGTCTCCATTATTATCAAAGTTTCATAATTCTTACTTATTTAGTTACCTTTTTACTACTTATAAGCAATTCATATTTTTACTAAACTTTTTTAAAACTCATCGAATAAATAACACTTTTAATATTGCCAAATCCAATGGATTTCTAATCCTTGGTAAGTGGCTTTTTGTAAAAATTGATTTACTGTATTTGAAATACATAGGCTACCGAATTAAAAAAAAAAAAATAGGAGAGCTAAAATGCATATTTTGTTTGTAAGTAGGCTCCCATCAGCTTTATATCCTATCCAGATAAATATAACCAGCTATTGAAACATTATAGCAGTTTAATGATATGCAATGGGAGTCCAAATATAAACTCCTTTCAATTTTTATTGTTTTCTGATGTTCTTTCACACTGATCCTTTACTCTTTATGGTTCATCATTTCTTTACATCTATAACCTTTTCTGAATTACTGATACTTTACTGTTTGTAACTTAAACGTGATAACACTAATGCCCAAAATATGGTTTTGAACAGTCTAAAACGAAGGCAACTAAGCTATTTGGTTTTTTACACTAAATATCATTTTTAATGATTAGTTCCTTAATCACCGATCAGCCTTCTGTTTTGAATGCCTCAACTGTTGGCAAACAGATGGATGACTCAACTCCCTGTTAAGGAAAAAAAAAAATGTTGTTAGGTGCTGCTGTGTCATTTCCAACTGACTCATAGTGACCCTATGTACAGCAGAACAAAACACTGCCTGCTCCTACACCATCCTCGCAATCATTGCTATGATAATGCAGTTTTTCAGAGATAGACCACTAGGTCCTTCTTCCTAGCCTGTGTTACTTAGTCTGGAAGCTCTGCTGAAACCTGTCCACCATGGGAGACCCTGCTGGCATTTGAAATACTGGTGGCATAGCTTCCAGCATCACTGCAACATACAAGCCACCACAGCACAACAAGCTGACAGATGAGTGGTAGGGGTGGTGGGGAGACCCATAGGTAATTACCTATATTCAATGTATACACTCACACACACACACATATCCCCAAAACAAGTAGCCTGGTCACCTTTAGAAAATTTATAATCTCAGTTGGCTGTCTACACATGCTATGGGTACAGAGATATTTTAAGAAACATATACAAAGCCCAAGATAATAGATAATAACATTTATTTTTAAAAAGTCCAAGTAAGAACACAGGTCATTTCTAAAACAACTCTTGCTTGCATTATCTAATCAGTAAATCAACAAGTACTTACATCATTATGAAGTGCCTAGAAGTGTCAACACTGAGTTCATCAAAGATTGATACAACAGAGTGGCTGCTATAGATTGAATTGTGTCCCCCCAAAAAATGTGTGTCAACTTGGCTAGGGCATGATTCCCAGTATTATACAGTTATCTTCCATTTTGTGATCTTGTAATTCTGTGTTGTAAATCCTAACCTCTATGATATTAATGAGGCAGGATTAAAGGCAGTTATGTTAATAAGTCAGGACTCACATCTATAGGATTAGGTTGTATATTGAATCAATCTCTTTTGAGATATAAAAGAGAGGAGCAAGGGACCTCATTACCACCAAGCAAGAAGAGCCAGAAGTGGAGTGCATCCTTTGGACCTGGGGTCCTTGAACTGAGGAACTCTAAGACCCAGGGGAAGACTGGTGATAAGGACCTTCCCCAATATCCAACAGAGAGAGAAAGCCTGCCCCTGAAGGTGGTGCCCCGAATTTGAACTTGCAGCCTCCTAAATTGTGAGAGAATAGATTTTTGTTTGCTAAAGCCATCTCCTTGTAGTATTTCTGTTATGGCAGCACAAGATAATTAAGTCAGTGGCCTATGTGTAAACTAATGACAATTAGATTCCAGAGAGTTTATGATGTACGCTCATATATCTCTTCTTCATTCTTTATGAAATATTATTTCAACATGTCTATTAGCCAGTGCTGTTGATAAGAGAAATGTGAACATGACCAGGAAAGAGGAGATGAGAAAACAGGAGAAAAGATGTGAGACATGGATGGGTGGGGGGAATGGGGAGAATCAGTATGAACTATTAATGTGCTAAAGGCATTATAAATATTACCTCAGTGTTCTCTTAACAAGAATCGTAAGGTACCCATTTCTATGGGTAATAGAAACGCAGGTCAAATATCTATCTCATTAGCATCCAGATGCTAATAACTGTCCCATCACTGTTATTTTGTAGTTACCGGAACACTCTAAATATGATGATCGAGCTTAAAAACCAATCCTCTCTGTCTTATTCTCCCTTTATTAAAACATTTCCAAAACACCTAAAAGTTATATAGACTATTGCTTAAATCCTCGAAATAAATAGAGATGCACTTACTTTAAGAGGGTGCTCATAAATCTTATTTCCATATGCATTTTAATTTAAAAGTATTTGCAAAATTATAATTATCTTCTAACTCTGACCCACCCAGAGCACCACAAAATGTCCATAAGTGATTTATAGAGTTATCTTCTGCACCACTGTTGTCTGGTGTCACAGAGAAATTGAAAGTAAGGTCATCGCACACATAAGTAATTAATTTTTAATTTAGACTCTAAGCTATAAAATATTCTTAAAGCAAAAAGGGTTTTAAAAAGCCACTCTTGGCAGCATCCCAGTGTGAAGAAAGCATAATTGCCGATTGTTATAGATCAGTAACATTCAATTTAGAGAAACATGGAGTTGTAGAATTCCATAGCCACCATTTTGTAAAGCATTTTTGAAGAAAGCAAGGTATTTTGTAATAATTAATGAATTGAAACCCAAAATAGCAGGAAAACAAAATAATACATAATGTGGCTTAGAAAATAGAAATAGATACACCCGACTCTGACGTTCACCTAGAAAAAAGATCCAAATTGGGTTACAACCAGGGGGCACTGAAGACAAACACACATGTACTCTCTCCTAAATAGTTTGTTGTATCTGACTACATAAAGCTCAGAAACAATTTATAGTGTAGAAATAGTGTATGAAGAATGTTGCATGTTCCAATTCAAATATATTTTTTAGAAACGTCTCTTTTGTGCTTTCTCCTTTCTCAATTCACGCATGACATAATTCGTGCATGAAATCCTTCAGCGCCTTTGCTGATTGTCTGATACGTTTTCAGTCTGAAGGAGTTCTACTATCTCATAGGTCTTCAAAGGTCAAGATTCTTTGTCGATGCATGTTCTAGTTTCTTTTAACAAGATGTCATAAAATCTCTCTTCATATCTGTAAATTCTCCATAAATTTTGATACTGGAAAACACATACTCCTCTTAGCTGAGCTAGAAAGTTAGCAGAGCAGGTCGGGAAGGGGTGTGAACATTGAGAGCTCTCTAGATATCTGTAGTCTCTCTGTAGAGAAGCAGTCCTTTTTGCAGGAGTGTGCCCAAATGTGGAGTGCTTATTAATTGAAACATAAGCTTAAAGATTAGGGAGACTGTAAATTATTGAAGTTTGCTAGGATTTCAAAGCTTAAGTTATTCTGCTGACTTTAAGATCATAAATGAGATTGAAGCTATCGTTCTTGATACAAAACAAAGAACCAATAAAATATTTTTAACTCTAAAAAGTACAGGAAGTCCGAGATACAATTTTTAAAAAGTATGGAAAATTACTGTCATAATAGAGAAAGTTCCAGACATTATCACTTGCAATTTTAAGTGAGAGGTAGCTGGTATATAATCAAGATTTAATATTTATTTATATTGCCAAAGCCACGATACAAACTTTTCTTCTGTTCTGTAATTGATTCAGTTGATGCTATGAAATTTGAGCTAGAAAGATAGTACTGTATTCCTATAGCAGTCAGACATTGCAAAGATGAGATAAATCAATGCCAAAAAATAACAGCAAAATGAATCTTGCCTAGACAAATATTTCCTGAAGTTTTCTTAAAAACCAAATAATAATTTAGCTTAACTAGTAAAAAATGTCTGCCTTGAACATCATGCTCTTTCAAAAACTATCTATGTGGGATTAAATCAATAACTGCTGTTATTCAAAGATAGGAGATTTAGGGGGCAGTGAATTTATGTTAATGGGGAAGGAACAACTCAGAAAAGGAGGGTGAGAATGGTTGAACAAGTTGAAGAATGTAATCAATGTCACTAAATGGTAGTTGTAGAAACTGTTGAATTGGTGTATGTTTTGCTGTGTGTACTCTCAACAACAAAAATAAAATTAAAAAGATTAAATTAAAAATTAAAATCAGTTTTATTAACTGTGAAAAAAAAAAAAAAAAAGCCCTAGGAAAGAGTATAAAGAATCTCCAGGATTTTTGTCTCTGTACCCTGCAGGGCCTAAGTGATTCCTGGGTGCACGGTAAAATACCAATATTGAACTGATAGGTATGATTGAAAATGGTGTCCCCATAATGTGAGCATATATGTCCAGCAGCCACCAATGGGCAAAACAAATCAAATGTCTGTAATATAATTAATACGAAATTGAATTTTAGTATGTTCCCTAAGAGGATCAATAGCCTGAAGTTGAATCATATGATTATCAAACACAATGTTAATAGAATCAGACACTATGAGACAGAGAAGCACAATGGCTAGTGCTTAAAATATCATGATTTTAAACCTGCTTTAAGTTGAGTCAAATCTGCCAGATGCTCCTTGAAAACTCTATAGGGCAGTTCTACTCTGTTCTATAGGGTCGCTAGGAGTCAGAATCGACTCGACGGCAGTGGGTTTGGTTTTCTTTTTTTTTTAAGTTGAGTGTATATCAGAAACTCATTTTAATCAGTTTTCTAAATATCATGTTGCTGTTAGGTGCTGTGGAGTTGGTTCCAACTGATAGCGATCCCATCTACAACAAAAGGAAACACTGTCCAGTCCTGCACCATCCTCACAAGTGTTGCTATGTTTGAGTCCATTGTTGCAAACACTGTGTCAATCCATCTCACTGAGGGTCTTCCTCTTTTTTGCTGATGCCCTGCTTTACCCAGCATGACATTCTTCTCCAGGGAAGAACATGCTGTCCCTCCTGATAGCATGTCCAAAGTGCATGAGATGAAGTCTTGCCATCCTTGTTTCTAAGGAACATTCTGGCTATACTTCTTTCAAGACAGATTTGTTTATTCCTCTGGCAGTCCATGGTATATTAAATATTCTTTGCCAACTTAGCGTGTGAACCTTAATTACAGTAATTTGTTTGGCAATCTGTTGTTTCTCACCACTGTCTCTGGTAATCTCTTATCAATGAGTTATACAACTTGATATAACTCATCTTTCAAATTTTTCATTAATAGTTTATGATACCAAGTTGAAGGGAGAGCTTTTCAAATTAAAATTTGATAATAAAAGTTGACAAACTCCAAAATTCCAGGCATGAGATATTAATAATGATAGACATACATCATATGAATACTTCTACATACTAGTGACACCATGTTTTATAGCTTCATTTTTAAAAATTTGAGCTATGTATGGAATTGGATTCTTAAGCATTTTGGTTTACCCATTGGTGCAGGGCATATAGTTCAGAGTGCATGCATGCATGTGTTCAATTTTGAAAATAATGACTATTACTTCTGAGGTTACCTTAGAATACAACTACAAGTCCAACTTTTTCATTTCAATGCGTAATAAACACCCTTAGTAGCTGAACTGTAAAAGTGTCTTGTTAGAATGCCACCTCCATAAGAACAAAGAAAAGTCAACTGCATGAAACTGAAAGGAAATGAAAGATCATATATTCCAGTTGATCCCAAATACTGGCCCACACAAGGTGCTTAACTGGTTACATCAATCCCTCCAGGGCAGCTTATTTAGAACACAAAGTACCTGATACCTGAGACGTCTTTACTTCATAAGTCTTACCTTGAGCCTGGAGGCCCTACATAGCACAGTTAAGTGTTCTGCTACTAACTGAAAGGTTGGGAGTTCAAGACTACCAAGAGATACTTTGGAAGAAAAACCTGGCAACCTGCTTCCAAAGGTCATACTGGTGAAAATCCTATGGAGCAGTTCTACTCTGTAACACATAGGGCTGTGACAAGTTGGAATCAAGCTGAAGGTAATGGGTTTTACATGGCGCCTAAGGCCTTGCTCAGATCCCTAGCTGGCAGAAATGGTTTGTGCTCTACTACGAACCTAAAGGTTGGCGGTTCAAACTCACCCAGTGGAACAGGGGAAAGAAAGACCTGGCAAACATTTTCCATAAAGATGACAGCCCAGAAAACTCTATGGGGCAGCTCTACTCTGTAACACATGAAGTCACTATGAGACAGAATCGACTTGATGGCAACAGATTTGATTTGGTTTTAAGACCCTACTACTCAAGGTGTGTGGCCCTGGGCCTACAGTATGGGCTTCAACTCAGAGCTTATAAGAATCAGAATCTTAGGCCCCATCATTCTATCCCAGACCTGCATTTTAAAAGATTCCCAGGTGACTCACATGCATATGAAAGTTGGAGAAACAGGGTATAGGGTACTGTTTGGTTTTTTCTTTTCTTTTTTTCTCAAAACACCCCTGGGATTCACGATTTCAGAACCATTGATCTAACCTAATTTGGCATAAAAGATTTCTGGTGTTCAGAGATGAAAATATCAAATGGCATTGGCTTCCATAGCCCAGTTGAACCCAGGATAGTGGAGGATGAAAGGAATTAAAAATGGTAGAGTTTTTCTGTGTTTGCTTACTTTATCAGTTTTCTTTTCTTTGGAATCATTCGGAATGTTCAATCAGATGTCCGCACTGAGAGCAGTGGCATCTGTGGGTGAATGAACAGAGCATCAGGCACCTGTTTCCAGGGGAAGGTGCCACTAAAATCAATTACTGTAGATTGTAATTAAAGCAAACATTGACGAAATCACAAGCAAGGATGCAGTTCAAGATTTCTAAGGGAAAAAATAATATTATCCTTGTGTCACCAGACCTAGGAAAACATAGGCTGTGTTCTCAATTGTGTTGAGAGTTATTCTGGAGAAATAAAACTAATACCAATGACTTGGATTCTGTGGCAAGTGCATACCTGTAGATTGTAACGGCAAGGCTTTCATGTGGAGAAAGAAACCACTGTGATGCAATAATATGAGCTAATCCTTTTTTATTGGTATTATTTACACATTACCATGCAGCCATCTCTGCCATCACTGAATAGTTACTTGTGGAATTAAAGATTTCATTTGAACCTGATACATTTTTTTTGCCCTATGCTTTCGAAGTCATTTGTCTTTGGGGACAAAATAGTAAAGGGCCAATGGAGTTTCCCAAGATATGTTCTATATATTTACAAAATGTTTTTAGCATAAGCCCCATTCTCTTCAACTAAATAGTGCCTGCTTAAAGGAACTGAAGGCAATTTTCCTAAAATTTTCAGGATTAGGGCAATAGCATATAAAGAAAATCTGAACTTGTAGTCATTTCCAGTATAAGAAGGAAAGCAAGATGTCTGAGCAGAGACAGCAACATGGGATCAATGGATACAGACTGCATTTCCAGTGTACTTTGGGTGAGCTCACTGAGAAAGACTGAAGGTGAGGTGAGGTCTCTGCCTCAGAAAAAGGGTACAATTGGCTAGGGACCAAATCAGTGTAAGATGTGCCAAAAAAAAAAAAAAAAAGATGTGCCACATAGGGCCGGCAAAATCTGGAAAAAACCAGGAAGAGAAATCCACAACAGATGACTGAGATAATACTTGCCCAAATGATTTTGTTACTCCTTTTATTGAGGACTAATTATATTTGCCTATCAGAGTCTTACTGAATATCATTTAAAATTTTATAAGTAATTATAGTAATATAGAGGATATGTATACAAGTCTGCATGTGTATATGTGTGTGTATATATGCATACACAATGCACATACACACACATATGTATATACATACATATGTATATACACAGAGGCAGAGAGAGAGTGAGAATTATGGATTGAATTGTATTGCAAGATAGAATTTTGCAAGACCAATGACTTAATCATTGCAACTACCGTTTTTTTTCTTCCAAAAAACATAAACAGCAGCTATATATGTGAACCTCATCGAATATAAAACATAGGAATCAAATCAACTACATCTGTGCAAAGAGACGATGGAAAAGTTCAACATTATCAGTCAGAATGAGGCCAGTGGCCGAATGCAGATCAGACAATCAATTGCTTATATGCAAATTCTAGCTGAAGTTGAAGAAAATTAAAACAAGTCCATGAAAGCCAAAATACAACCTTGAGTATATCTCACCTGAATTCGGAGACCATCTTAAGAATAGATTTGACGTATTAATGACAGAAGACCAGAAAAGTTGTGGGATGACATCAAGGACATGAAGAAAGCAAAAGGTCATTAAAAAGACAGGAAAAAAAAAAAAAAACTAGATGTCTGAAAAGACTCTGAAATGTGCTCTTGAACTTACAGCAGCTAAAGTGAGTGGAAGAAATGATTAAGTAAAAGAGTTGAACAGAAGATTTCAAATGGTGGCTCAAGAAAACAAAGTAAAGTATTGAAATGTACAAAGACCTGGAGTTAGAAAACCAAAAAGGAAGAACACATTTGGTATTTCTCAAGCTGAAAGAACTGAAGAAAAAATTCAATCCTTGAGTTACAATTTTGAAGGGTTCTGTAAGTGAAATATTGAACCACTTAGGAACAGCAAAAGGAAGGAATACACTATACCAGAAAGAATTGGTTGATGTTCAGCCACTTCAGGAAGTGGCATGTGATCAAAAACCAATAGTACTGAGGAAGAATTCCAAGCTACACTGAAGGCATTGGTGAAAAATAAGGCGACAGGAATTGACAGAATACCAGTTGAAATGTTTCAACAAACAGATGTAGCGCTGGACGTGCTCACTCATCTATGCTAAGAAACTCTGAAAACAACTACCTGGCCAACTGACTGGAAAGACATCCATATTTGTACCCATTCCAAAGAAAGATCATCCAACAGAACATGGAAATTATTGAAGAGTATCATTAATATCACATGCAAGTAGAATCCGCTGAAGATCATTCAAAAGCAGTTGCAGCCCTATATCAACAGGGAAATGCCAGAATTTCAAGCTGAATTCAGAAGAGGACATGGAATGGGTGATATCATTGCTGATGTCAGATGGATGTTGCCTGAATGCAGAGAATACAGGAAAGATGTTTACCTGTATTTTACTGATTATGCAAAGGTATTTCACAACATGGGACATAACAAGTTATGGATAACATGGCAAAGAATGGGAATTCCAGAACACTTAGTTGTGCTCATGAGGAACCTGTACATAGACCCAGAGGCAGTTGTTCAAACAGAACAAGGGGATATTGAGTGGTTTAAAGTCGGGAAAGGCCTGTGTCGGTGTTGTATCATTTCACTGTACTTAATTCAATATGCATGCTGGGCAAATAATCCAAGAAGGTGGACTATATGAAGAAGAATGCAATATCAGGATTGGAGGAAGACCCATTATCAACCTGTGTTATGCAGACGACACAACCTTGCTTGCTGAAAGTGAAGAGGACTTGAAGCACTTACTGATGAAGATCAAAGACCACAGCCTTTAGTATCAATTACACCACAACTTAAAGAAAACAAAAATCCTTACAATTGGACCAATAAGCAACATCACGATAAACAGAGAAAAGTTTGAAGTTTTCAAGGATTTCATTTCACCTGGCTCCATAATCAACATCCATGTAAGCATCAGTCAAGAAATCAAATGAAGTATTACACTGGGCAAGTCTTCTGCAAAAGACTTCTTTAAAGTGTTAAAAAGCAAAGATGTCAAGTCACTATGAGCACTAATGTAGGCTTGACCCAAGCCATGGTATTTTCAATCGTCTCATATGCATGTGAAAGCTGGACAATGAATAAGGATGACCAAAGAAGAATTGATGCCTTTGAATTGTGGTGTTGGTGAAGAATATTGAATGTACCATGGACTGCCAGAAGAATGAACAAATGTGTCTTGGAAGAAGTGCAGCCAGAATTTTCCTTAGAAGCATGGATGGTGAGATGTCCTCTCATGTACTTTGGACATGTTATCAGGAGGGACTAGTCTCTGGAGAAGGACATAATGCTTGCTAAGGTAGGAGGTCGCTGAAAAAGAGGAAGGCCCTCAAAGAGATGAATTAACACAATGTTATTGCCAAGTGGCAGCCCCAAGTTCTGCTCAGTGCAACTCATCTCAGCCAATAAAAGATAGACCAAAGTGTGAAAGTACCAAAAAAAAAAAAAAACAAAAACAAAACCCTTTGCCATCGAGTCAATTCCAACTCATAGAGGTCCTATGGGGCAGAGTGGAACTACCCCATTGGGTTTCCAAGGAGCACCTGGTGGATTTGAACCGCTGACCTTTTGGTTAGTAGCCATAGCTCTTAACCACTATACCACCAGGGTTTCCTTTATTTCATTGCACAAGGAAAGGGACAGTTGGGGCTGCTGCCACCAAGACTGCTCAGAGAGAGCAAGCAAGAATGTTAATTTTAAGGGATTTACAAGTAGGAAATTCATACAAGTTATATCAGCAATGTTCTTAATTACACTATGCTGGCACAATGGGGTTTACATACAACTTCATCCATTGAATGTTCAGAAAATGGCAGTTAAACTCCACCCAGAGGTGGGAAAGATACTATGTGTGAGATATTTAATGAGCTAAAATGTTATCCCGAATGTCAGTGTGGTTCCTAAACCAGTTTCTGCCAATTTCGTCTAGTTTTAGGCAGCAGTTAAAGAGAGGGGAGCCAAGATTTTCATGTAAAGCTACAGGGTGTGCTAAGCAAGCTGCTTGAGGCAGTGGAATTTTCCACAGCCTGGGGACCTCTGTCATAGTGGCTGCAACAATAGACTCAAGCATAGCAATGATTGAGAGGATGGTGCAGGACGGGGCAGTGTTTCATTCTGTTTACTGTACATAGTCAGAACTGACTTGATGGCACCTAATAACAACACACACACACACACATATATATCTCGTTTCTGTAGAACTAATCTGACAGATTAGAACTCTCCCATAGGGTTTCCAAGGAGTAGCCAAATGGATTCAAACTGCCAATCTTTTTGTTAGGCGCTGAGCTCTTAATCACTGTGCCACCAGGGCACCAAATATGTATACATATATATAGAGAGAGAGAGAGAATTATAGATTGAATTGCATCCCCCAACAATATGTGTTAGAATCCTAACTCCTTACCTGTGTTGATACTGTGGTTAAGCGTTTGGCTGCTAAAGGAAAGGTTGGTAGCTGGAACCCACCAGACACTCTGTGGGAGAAAGATGTGGCAACCTGCTTCCCTAAAGATTACAGCCTTGTTAACCCTATGGGGCAGTTTTACTCTGTCCTGCAAGGTTGCTATGAGCCAGAAATCAACCTGTAGATATAATGTAATGCAATGTAATCCCCTTCCATAAGGAATTCTAATGTAAAATAATCATATTCAATCACTTGAAGTCTTACCAGTGCAGGGTGGGTCATAATTTCCATCACTTCTGAGGTATATAATGAGCAGTATAAATATAGAGACACATATATATAGGGGAAGACAGACACCATGTGAGGATTTTGTATAAGCCAAGGAAACAAGGAACACCAATGGCTACCAGCAAGAAAGGAATCGACTTGGTCAAGACCCTGAATTGGGCAACTTTTAGCATCTAGAACTGTGAAAAAATAAATTTCTGTTATTTAAAGCTACCCACTCGCAACATTTCTGTTACAGCAGCACTAGGTAACTGCAAAAGCAGTAGTAGTAGTATCAGAACCTAGCTTTAGGGGGAATAAGGACCAGGATCAGCCCAAAGCTGATCACATTAGAATAGAGGTATGTCAGACATGCCTCCACTCTTCAAACATTTTACTAATTCTGACCCCAGCCATCCCTCCCATGACACTCTCAACTTCTCTTCTGGGTTTGATAATCCGTTGCAATGGCCACACGGAACTCACAGACCATACTTAAGGTTAAGTGGTTCATTAAGGAAGTAACAGGGTACAACTCAGGATTAGGATCAACTGGCTACAACTCAGTATCAGGATCAGGAACCAGGTAGGCAAGGTATGGAAGGCTCCCCTGAAGTGGAGAGCATATCTCTCCCTTCTTCTGTGCAGGACAGTTCTCTCAGCTTCTCTCAGCCATACAAGGAAGCAGACCCTTCTCTCTGCCATGCACGTACCCTCTGAGCTATGCAGGTATCCTCTCAGCCCTTTGAGGGCAGGCTTCTTCTTGGCCCTCTTGGGACAGGCTTCTCTCAGCCATGCCATCTGTCACCACTGACTGTGCTGCTGGGCCCCTTATGAGCCTGTCACTGTCTTCAGTGATAGCCCTTGACCTGTGTTATAGGTCTTTCCTCCTTTCTCTCTGCTTCTTCTTTCTTACATTTTCTCCTTTTCAGTTCTTCTTGCCTCCTGTCTCCCTGCTTCTTTCTGCTGGAAAAACCTCTGTGGGCTTGGCCACATATATACAAAACTCCTTGACATTTCAAGGCATGTCCCTCCCAGTGGGGGGCCCACAAACTGACCAATCCCCTCTCAGTAGGCCACAGATGCTTCATTTGCATAATAGGCTGTAGTTACCTCGTTTGCATAGTCTATTGACCAGTCCCTGCAAGATGCACACCAATTACAGGGAAGGCTGCAGCCCAGGGCCAAACACAAATTATCAAACCACTTTATGTCAGCTTTCCTGGGAAATGTCAATCAACCTGGACAAAAGTAACAATGCCTCCGGGGTAGAAAACATAAGCAAAGGTAACTTCTCAGGGCTTAGGGGGAAAATTTCTAAAGCTGTTTTTCCAAAGAACCAAGGCAAAAAGCCATGTAAAAGAACTCGTTTCACCACAGTAATATATATGTATATGTGTGTGTGTGTGTGTGTATATACATATATCATGCTTGTTGTTATTGTTGTTAAGTGCCATCCAGTCAGTTCCAACTCATAATATCCCTATGTACCATAAAATGAAACACTACCCCAGTCGGGGGCCATCCACACAATCATTGTTATGTTTGAGACCATTGTTGCAGCCACTGTAACAATCCATCTCATTGAGGGTCTTCCTCTTTTTCTCTGACCCTCTACTTTACCAAGCACGATGTCCTTCTCCAGGGGCTGGTTCCTCCCGAAAACATACATCAGAGGAAGTCTCACAATCCTTGCTTCCAAGGAACATTCCAGCTGTACTTCTTCCAAGACATGTTTGTTCATTCTTCTGGCAGTCCATGGTATATTCAATATTCTTTGCCAAAACCATGATTCAAATGAATATGTAGGCAGAATGTTCTCTTTTTTGTTCATTAATTATGCAGACAGACAAAAAGTATGAGTTCATTTTCGATTATATTACATGAAATGGGGGTTCAAGTACCAATAACACAGACTCCCTGCTATCAAATACTTTACAGTCTTACAGAGGAAGAATTCTGAAGAGGGCTTAAGAACTGAGATTGACGCAGACACAGGTTATGGTGAGGGTGAAAAGGGAGAACAGGTCAGGTTTGAGGGTGGTTGAGGAATGGAGCAGGGCTTAACGAATCCTCCAGATAGGAAATGTACCTGGAATCCAGTCTTCAAAGGTGAGTAGTTAACCAGGACACCAGAGAGCAGTGGTGAACATGGTCTTGGCAAGGGAGAAAATTCCAGACAGTGGGAACTTAGAAAAGTTAATATCCTTCTATAAATTGTGCAAATAAAAAAAAAAAATTGTGTTTTATATTCTCCAGAAAAGTTTTATGATAATCCAAGACAACTTCCTGAGCCTGCAATCTCTCTCTAATAATAAATAGATAAATAAATTGCCCTTCAGAGCTTTGACTTCCCTTCTTTGTAGATAAGGATGGGAAAAAGGTCATCATGTTAATAAGCAGCAAAAAGAGACAAGCCTTTTCTGTTGTGGCTCATTTGGGACATGTTTTTTATTCAGTCTCCTCAAAGTTTCAGAGAGAACCAGCTATTAATTGGAATCTCTGTAATAGCTTTGCCCATTGCTCATGTGTGGCTCAGGTTATTGGCATGAATGGAGAAGGAATGAATATACTGAAAAGCCTGATTAAATGAAGGTCTTTTCAAATGTTGTGCAGACTCTTTGAAAAGCATTTAAAGAAATGGTTTGCTTTATTTCTTCCAAGATGTGAGTTGGAATCGAGCAGGGCTGCTGGCTCTCCCCAGAGATCGATTTTTCTAAGCCTGTAGTTCAGATCAGTCAACGTGATTATCCCTCCTGTCAAACAAAGTGCCTGCCTGTTCAAAGTCGTGCTGGGTGAGAAAGATGTTCTTTGTACTGCCAAAGCATTCCAAATAAATAAGGATGGTAATCATGTTCTCACCGCTTGTGAAATAGTTCTGTCATTCTAAAGGAAAAGAACTGGATCACGGTTTGAAGCTACGACTTTACTAAAAGGCTACCCTTTCAAATGTATAGAAAGGACAATAAGCAGAATATTATCTTTCTAATGAACCACAGTGGCCCAAACAGTTTAAAAGTCACAGGAAGATAGTTTTAAACAGAAAGCTTTCAGACCTAACAATATAATGTACCCTCATTTCCACCCAAAGTACTGTAACCTGTATAAACGAGAGAAAGAACAGCCTCGTTCTCCTATTCCTTAAAGTTGGTTGACAACACAGTCTGTAACTGAAGAGGAGAAAAAGAAAGTTAAATAATTTTCAAATTGTCCTCTTCATGAATACATTGTTAATAGAATAAAGGAGACCTTAAATGTGAGAATACCAAATGTATCATATTCAAAATTTCATGTTTCTTCTGGCACTAAAAAAGTCTATCTCTTGCTGAGGACACATCAGATGCAAGAAATACTTTTTCAAAGCAGGAGTATCAGTAGGTAGAATGTTGTTGCAGAACCAAAGGTAATGTTGCCAGTCTGGTGCCATTCCCGTGACCAGTATGGATCTGACAGTTGTAATCCATTGGGCTTTCATTGGCTAATTTTCAGAAATAGATCACCAGGCCTTTCTTCCTAGTCTGCCTTAATCTGGAAGCTCTGCTGAAACCTGTTCAGCATCACAGCAGCATGCAAGGCCTCAGTGACAGATGGCTGGTGCTGTGCATGTGAGGCATTGGCTGGGAATCGAACCCAGGGCTCTCACGTAGAAGGTGAGACTACATACTTTTTTTCCTTGACAGCCATTTTCACCGAGTATATTTTTGTTAGGCTAAACAATCACCTGGAAACAGGTTAAAGCATTAGGAACTTTGTATACAAAATTTGCAATATGTGATTGATATACAGAGGAGTTTCTTATTAAATAGCATAATATTTTGAATGGTTCTTTTAAAGGTTCAATTGATTCCTTGTAGGAGAGAAAACAAAACTTGAGATCTTATGTTGCTAAACAATAAGAGCTTGATTTTCTTTTCTTTCCTGAAGAATAGGCACTATCACCATCCATTACCTCAGTCTACAAATGGGTGCAGTGTTGAAGACTAGTGATCAGAGAAGTTTAAGGGAATGGGAATTTAGTGTTCAAGGCAGGCGCTCAGCGTTTTAATTTGACATCAATCTAAAAGAAGAGGAATTTAAAATAATTCTTACAAAATGTTAAGGACTTGTCTGTAATATAAGAAGAACATGATTTTTCTATCACTGTCAGATTTTGTTGAAGTATTTTGGAGTGGCTTAGCAGTTTCAGGAAACCCTGGTGGTGTAGTGGTTAAGAGCTATGGCTGCCAACCAAAAAGTAGGCAGTTCAAATCCACCAGGTGCTCCTTGGGAACTCTGGGGCAGTTCTATTTTGTCCTGTAGGGTCACTATGAGTCGAAATCAACTCGATGGTTTTGGTTTTTTACCAGTTTCAGCAAGTGAGTGATTAGGTAGTTTAAAAATCATCAACACCAACCTTTCTCAGCTGTGCTGCGTTAATTTCTGAAAGTGATTAGAGAAAGATCATTTGTAGTGGTGGAAGAGTTATGTTTAGTCATACACCGGGCAGAGTAAAGCTAGATCTGTTTTTTTTTTTTTTTTTGACTGGGGGGAAAGAAGCAACACTTGCGATTTTTCATGCCACTAAATTCTCACTATCGTGTTTAAGTACATTTCATTTTCATTACTGATGTTGTGGTTGAGTGGCAACAGCAAGCACCTGGAATCAGGGAACCTGAACTAACTCCAGCTCAATCTATGGGGACCGGCATGGCTTTTACTGACTGTTTCTATGGCTGTGTTACCATATTAGTCAAATGCATAAATGCATCAGCTGACTTCTAAGATTGCATTAAACTCTAGCAGTATATGCTGTTACAATTTTAACATGATATTTCAATCATTGACATGGTTATTTTATCATTTAAAAGCCTTGTACCGTCTTCCACCAGGTTTTTTAGGTGGAAAAAAGATGATTTCTTAACTACAACTGTAGCCACAGTTAGTGTTGTAAAATGATGTTCCAGGCTCCTTGACTAGGGATTAAGGTCTTTCCTGGTCTCGAACACATAGTGATTGAATCAAGGAAGGACACATAGTTCAAACTGGAGCTTTGGGATTAAAACCTGGGCATCACAGTAACTGTAGCAGCAGGAGGAAGAGAATTATTGATCATCCACAATATAAATTGCACTTCCTTATGTTTTTTAGATATTTGGGGTTTTACTCATGAGATCTGGGTTTTTTGGGTACTCGTGAGATCTATTCTCTGTGATAGAGTGCTATTTCCCAATTACCTTACA
Source organism: Loxodonta africana (assembly GCF_030014295.1). Lineage (NCBI taxonomy): Eukaryota > Metazoa > Chordata > Mammalia > Proboscidea > Elephantidae > Loxodonta > Loxodonta africana. The sequence continues at coordinate 223,469,626 of NC_087342.1, read as the reverse complement.
CAACAAGGTCAAATTTGCATAGAGAGATCAAATGGCCTGTTTTTTGACATATATGAACGTGACATATATTAACTCACTTAATTTCCTCAAGGACACTGTAATTACTATAATTAACCAAAGAGGTAAAAAGATTTGCTCAACAAGGAAGTAGTAAAACAAGGATTCAAACTCAGGCAATGGGGCTTCCAAGTATATGCTTTTAATCAAGGTTTGGCAGGTATTAGCTCAAAGATCCCTAATCCATTTTCTCTTTCTAGGTGCAAACAAAGGCTATGTCTCCCTTTTCAGTTAACTTGGAGTAATATGACAGAGATTTGCCCAGTAGAATGTGAGTTCAAGGAACCAATGCCACCTCTGCACTTGGCCTCTAAAACATCTCACACCAGCTTCCTTGCTCTCTCTTTTCTGTGACCTACCGAACATAGGCAGCGCAGGACTACAGTGAGCCCAGAGAAGATGGTGGCCCAACAATGTGGAAGGGTCTGGGACCCCTGAGTTACTCCAGGGAGAGGTGAATAAACAACTGAATGAATTGTAATATGAGTGAAAAAAAATGCTTTTTTGTGTTAAGCTACTAATAAGCTGGGGTTAATTTTTATATCAGCTAACATCGATTACCCTGACCAATAAACAAAAAAGCATGGAGTACTATCACTTGGAAGAAACTTAAAATAGATTTCTCATTTTATAAAGGTAAAAGCTAAAGTTCAGAGAAGCTAAAAAACTTTTTCCAGGTCAGTACACACAAGATGTATTCTGATAAATAAGAAAGTTGGAATTAAAAATGTATGTTGTCAGTAAAAGTCGTGTTAGCTACAGGAAGCCTGCTATGAAAATACTTTATGTCTCATTGTCACCGCCTCAGAAATGATTCCTCAAGCAAAATCTTCATTTTTGTGCACATAGAAGTTAAATGTATGGCTATGGAGGCAATAGTTTTGGCTACTTTGATTACATAATAATTAAAAAATTTAATCAAAGTCTAACTTAGTTGAACACTTTAAAATGAAATATAAATGAATTTAGCATCATCCTCAGGATGAAACTCATGATATTTGATCATTGAAATCAATAGCCTATATTTTTAAAGAGTCACATTGAGACATAAAATCAGAAGAAAAGAGATAAAATTGGAAAAGTGACAACCATTTTCATTTAATGATTGTATTCTTGAAAATCTTAAGTAAAATACTTCTTTTATGGTACAGTTTTTTAAAAATATAGAAAAAAAAACCCTGTAATTTTCCTAGTTAGAAACAAGAACCAGTTTGAGAATATAATGTGAGAGAGAGAATGGTGGAATAGGTAATTGGAGTTAATTCCTCCCTTATGCAAAAGCAAGAAAAATCAGACAAAAATATAAATATATATACATGTACATATACATGTATATATATATGTGTATGCATGTGTAATATAAATATACATACATGAATATATATATATATATATATTTCAAAACAGAGGGAAAGCAAACCCATAGAGGTGTGTTAGAATTGTATGGTCAGAGTACGTGAAAGTGGCATGCAGGGTGTCAACCTCCCCAAGGACAGTTTTCCAATGATTTAACTGAGTTGAATATATTGAGCTGTATTTTGTTATGATGAGTATAGACCTTCCTGAGTGGAATGGAATGTGGTCAGATATGTCCTGCTAAGTTGAATACCATTTTATATCAGATGCTACAAACTTAACAGTTCCTTAAATTTGAAAAAGAGTGGTTTTGCATAGCTGCTTGGGACAAATCATTGAAGTCCAGATGTCATGGCCAATGTACTTCTCTGAGACCAACGGTGAACTGGGGAGCTGCCATAGGGGACTACCAATAGCCGAATATCTTTTCCATGCCATCTCTGAATAGCTTTGTAACTATAGCATGTCAACAAAGCCAACTGCTAAGATAACTGAAATCTCTTCACTTTAGTGTATGTTGTTATTGTCTGAATAAATTCCAAAAAAGTGGGGTTTGCCCACTACTTGAAGAGATTGCAAGAACTGTTTGCATTCTACTCCAACTTCCTGTTTATATTCTATGATGTAACTTGTAGATTTTGTGTAGATTTCCTTTATTAGGTGAAAAAAGTTCCCTTCTTGCAGTGTTTAAGAGCTGGGCGCTAACCAAAATTTTGGCAGTTCAAATCCACCATCCACTCCTTGGAAACCCTGTGGGGCAGTTCTGCTCTGTTCCATAGGGTTTCCATGAGTTGAAATTGACTCAATGGCTACAGGTTTGGGTTTGATTTTCTTTTCCTAGTTTTTTAAGGATCGTTATCATGAATGGCTGTTGAATTTTATTGGATGTGTTTTCTGCATCTATCGATATGACCAGTTTTTTTTCTTATTGGGTATGCTAATGTGATAAAGTACATTGATTGACTTACAAATGTTGAATCAGCCTTGCATTCCTGGAATGAACTGGACTTGGTTATGATGCACTATCCTTTGCATGTATTGCTGGATTCAATTTGCCAATGTTTGCGAAGGAATTTTGTGTCTACGTTCATGAGAGATATTGGTGTGTAGTTTTCCTTTTAGCGACATCATTATTTGGTTTTAGTATTAAAGCAATGCTGGATTCATAAGATGAGTTGGAAAATGTTCCCTTGGGTTCTATTTTTTTTAAAAAACATTGTGGAGAATTGGCCTTATTCTTTAACTTCTTAGTCGTATTCAGCAGTGAAACCATGTGGGCCTGCTCCTTCATGTTTTGAAAAGTTTTTAATTAATTTGATTTCTTTAATAGGTATAGGGCTATTCAGATGTCTACCCTTGAATAAGTTTGATATCTTGTGTCTTTCAAGGAGTTGCTCCATGTCATCTAAGTTATCAAATTTCTGAATGCTGAGTATTTGTAGTATTCCCTTATTCTTTTAATGTTCATAGGATCGGTGGTGATGGTTCATCTTTCATTTCTGATATTGGTAATTTACCTCCTGTCTTTTATTCTCGGTTGTCCTGACAAGAGGTTTATCACTTGTATTTATCTCTTCCAAGAACTACCTTTGGTTGTTGATTTTTTTCTACTCTTCCTGGCTACAATTTTGTTAACTTCTTGTGCAATTTTTAACATATCCTTTCTTCTGTTTGCTTTAGGTTTAACTTTCTTTCCTTTCTCTAGTTTCTTTAGTTAGACACTTGGGTTATTGATTTTTAAGTCTTTTCTAAAGAGGCATCTATGCTATAAATTTTCCTCTAAGCACTGTTTCATTTGCATCCCACACATTCAACTTTTTTTTTTTCATGTAATTCAATTGATTTTTATAAATTATTTTAAGGCTTCCTCTTTTATCCATGAGTTATTGTGGTGTGTTTAATGGTTTAATTTCCACATATTTGGGTTTCTTCACTTGTCTTTCTGTTATCGGTTTCTAGTTTAATTAAATTGTGGTCCAAGAAAATACTTTGAATATCTAGTATTTTAAAATTTGTTAAGTTGTATTTCATGGCCCACAATATGGACTATCTTGTTAAACAAGAGCCTGAGAAAAATATATATTATGCTGTTTTCCTATGAAGTATTCAACAAATATCAATTTGATTAATTTTGCTGTTTAGGTCATCTAAAACCTTACTGATTTTCTGCCTCTTTGATCTATCAATTACTGACAGAGAGATGTTGAAGCCTCCAACTATAATAGCAGAAGTGTGTATTTCTCTTCAGTTCCTTCAGTTTTGTCTCAACTATTCTGACACTCTCTTGTTAGGTGCATATATTTAATTTTATATTCTTTTTTGGAAATTTTGTATTAAACTGTTCATGCATGTGATTGAGACCATATATGGGAAATTGATTTGTTCATGGCATAGTCAGAGGAATTTTTTGTTCTGGTTATAGAGCTAATATAACAAAACAAATATGTAAAATAATTGTATTTCAAATGTCCTACAAATATATCACAGAAAGACAACTGTTTATATTTTGGTATTTTTAAAATACTTTTCATTCATTCTTTACATATTTTAGATAATAGGATAATAAAATATATCCTACTTTCTTTATGTATTATCATAACAGAAGCTTATACAGGTATTATTACAGATCCACAGATAGAATTTAATGTCTAAAGTTATTTTATCATTTATACTACCATTTCATATTAGCAAATATTTAAGTTAATTCCAATATTTTAGTATTCTTTGTGCACATTTATAAACACATTTTTAAAAAATTGGCTCCCAGATTTACTGGGCCAAATAGTACAATTGATTTATCAAAACAAAATATTTTTTTTTTAATTTACATGAGATGTATGTTAATAAAAGTGGCATTTATTGAGTGCTTGCTATGGCATTAGGTTGCATTTTGAAGCACTTTACATATGACCATCACAGGAACCACATAAAGTTCACTTGTTATTACCTCCACGTCTATGCCAAGAAATATGGAAGACAGCTTCCTGGCTGACTGACTGGAAGAGATCCAGATTTATGCCTATTCCCAAGAAAGGTGATCCAACTGAATGTGGAAATTATAGAAAAATATCATTAATATCACACTCAAGCAAAATTTTGCTGAAGATCATTCAAAAACAGCTGCAACAGTATATTGACAGAAACTGCCAGAAATTCAGGCCGGTTCCAGAAGAGGACGTGGAACCAGGGATATCATTGCTGATGTCAGATGGATCCTGGCTGAAAGCAGAGAATACCAGAAGGTTGTTTACCTGTGTTTTATTGACTATGCAAAGGCATTCGACTGTGTGGATCATAACAAATTATGGATAACATTGTGAAGAATGGGAATTCCAGAACACTGAATTGCGCTCATGAGGAACCTTTACATGGATCAAGAGGCAGTTGTTTGGACAGAACAAGGGGATACTGACAATTGATTTAAAGTCAGGAAAGGTGTGCATTAGGGTTGTATTCTTTCAGCATACCTATTCAATCTGTATGCTGAGCAAATAATAGGAGAAGCTGGACTGTATGAAGAAGAACAGGGCATCAAGATTGGAGGAAGACTCATTAACAACCTGCGTTATGCAGATGACACAACCTTGCTTGCTGAAAGTGAAGAGGACTTGAAGCACTTACTGATGAAGATCAAAGACCACAGCCTTCAGTATGGATTGAACCTCAACATAAAAAAAGAAAACAAAAACCCTCACAACTGGACCAGTGAGCAACATCATGATAAACGGAGAAAAGATTGAAGTTGTCAAGGATTTCATTTTACTTGGATCCACAATCAACAGCCATGGAAATAGCAATCAAGAGATCAAAAGACTCATTGCATTAGGTAAATCTGGTGCAAAGGACCTCTTTAAAGTGTTGAAGAGCAAAGACATCACCTTGAAGACTAAGGTGCGCCTGACCCAAGCCATGGTATTTTTAATCACGTCACACGCATGTGAAAGCTGGACAATGAATAAGGAAGACTGAAGAAGAATTTGATGCCTTTGAATTGTGGTGTTGGAGAAGAATATTGAATATACCATGGCCTGCAAAAAGAACGAACAAATCTATCTTAGAATAAGTACAGCCAGAATGCTCCTTAGAAGCAAGAATGGCGAGACTGCATCTTACATACTTTGGACATGTTGTCAGGAGGGATCAGTCCCTGGAGAAGGACATCATGCTTGGCAGAGTACAGGGTCAGCGGAAAAGAGGAAGACCCTCAGCGAGGTGGATTGACACAGTGGCTGCAACAATGAGCTCAAGCATAATAAGGATCAGAAGGATGGCTCAGGACTGAGCAGTGTTTCGTTTTGTTGTGCATGCGGTTGCTATGAGTCAGGGGTGATTTGATGACACCTAACAACAACAACAAAATAAAAATTTCTTTTTTTTAACAACAACAACCATGTCAGAAATGAAGAAACTGTGGTAGGGGTACATAAAGTTCATTACCCAAGCTTAGAGAAAGGGTGGGCGGTGGATCCAAGATTTGAAACAAGGTAGTTTAGTTCTGCGTTCTGGATGCTTACCCACAATGCTATATTGCCCATCCCATTTTACCACATCCTCATCATTTTAAAATGTGATAATTGAATAAGTTAAAATAGCAAGTACTCTATTCAGTAAATATTAAGCAATTACTGTGTCTGAGATACCAGTGTTCTAATTACTTGGGATGCATCAGTGTACAAAACAGACATAAATCTCTATTTTTGTGACACATTCAAGGGGAAGAATAAGAAAACACAATTTACATAATAAAGTACATTATATATTATGCTAAAATGTAGTGAGCACTATGTATAAAAACAACATTAGAATAGGGTTTGGGAAAGAAGGAATTCGAGGGAATAGCATGTTGAAGTATTAGAGTTAGAAAACTTTAAGCAAAGAGTTAAGGAATGAGGGGGTTAGTCAAGGGCGTAGCTAGGGAAGGGAGAAGGAACAACACGAAGAAAGGTCCCAAACTGAAATGTGCCTGGTTTATTCAAGAACCAGCAAGGTAGCTGGTGTGGGCAAGGCAGAAGAAAGGGAGAGAAACTTGTAGATAGAATACTACTGGGCAGGGAGAGGTCACAAAGTGTCTTCTAGGTGGTTGTGGCACTCTGGATTTAATCTGTGTGAAATAGAGAGCCATTATAGTGTTCTTGCTATGGCGTAATCTGAACTACTGATTTTACTTGTACAAATTATTACTAGTGAGGTTGACTATTTTCTTCTTAAATATCATTTATTTCTCCTCTTTCATGAATTGTACGCAGAAATCTTTTATTTATTGGGGAGACTTTGTTGAGTATGGTTTCATCTTTGCTTGCAATATAAAAGAATTCCAAGTAACTTAAGCTGAAAATGTAAAATAAACTTATTGGCGTAATATAGAGTGATTTACAGACTCAGAAAGAGCTGGATAATCAGAATACAGGAAGAACAAGAACCTGGGTAGCTCTAAGGATCAAGGATTACAAAAACAGAAACTCTAGAAGATTATATGACACAGCTCCAAGTGCCATCCCAATACTTTCTTTTTTTTAAAGTGTTTTTTTTTTTAATTAATTTTTATTAAGCTTCAAGTGAACATTTACCATTCCAATCAGTCTGTCACATGTAGGTTTACATACATCTTACTCCCTTCTCCCACTTGCTCTCCCCCTATTGAGTCAGCCCTTTCAGTCTCTTGTTTCGTGCCAATTTTGCCATCTTCCCTCTCTCTCTATCTTCCCATCCCCCCTCCAGTCAAGAGTTGCTAACACACTCTCCAGTGTCCACCTGATTTAATTAGCTCACTCTTCATCAGCATCTCTCTCCCCCCCACTGACCAGTCCTTTTCATGCCTGATGAGTTGTCTTCAGGGATGGTTCCTGTCCTGTGCCTTCAGAAGTTCTGGGGAGCATTGTCTCTGGGATTCCTCTAGTCACAGTCATACCATTAGGCATGGTCTTTTTATGAGAATTTGGGGTCTGTATCCCATTGGTCTCCTGCTCCCTCAGGAGTTGTCTGTCGTGCTCCCTGACAGGGCAGACATCGATTGTGGCCGGGCACCAACTAGTTCTTCTGGTCTCAGGATAATGTAGGTCTCTGGTTCATGTGGCCCTTTCTGTCTTTTGGGTTCTTAGTTGTCGTGTGACCTTGGTGTTCTTCCTTTGCCTTTGCTCCAGGTGGGTTGAGACCAATTGATGTATCTTAGATGGCCGCTTGTTGGCATTTAGGACCCCAGGTGCCACAATTCAAAGTGGGATGCAGAATGTTTTCATAATAGAATTATTTTGCCCATTGACTTAGAAGTCCCCTCAAACCAAGTTCCCCTGACCCCAGCCCCTGCTCCGCTGACCTTTGAAGCTTTCATTTTATCCCAGAAACCTCTTTGCTTTTAGTCCAGTCCGATTAGGCTGACGTTCCTTGTATTGAGTGTTGTCTCTCCCTTCACCCAAAGCAGTTCTTATCTACTGATTGATCAATAAAAAGCCCTCTCCCTCCCTCCCTCCCTCCCCCCTTTGTAACCACAGAAGTATGTGTTCTTCTCCGTTTTTTCTATTTCTCAAGATCTTATAATAGTGGTCTTATACAATATTTGTCCTTTTGCCTCTGACTCATTTCGCTCAGCATAATGCCTTCCAGGTTCCTCCATGTTGTGAAATGTTTCACAGATTCATCACTGTTCTTTATCGATGCGTAGTATTCCATTGTGTGAATATACCACAATTTATTTACCCATTCATCCGTTGACGGACATCTTGGTTGCTTCCAGCTTTTTGCTATTGTAAACAGAGCTGCAATAAACATGGGTGTGCATATACCTGTTTGTGTAAAGGCTCTTATTTCTCTAGGGTATATTCCTAGGAGTGGGATTTCTGGGTTGTATGGTAGTTCTATTTCTAACTGTTTAAGATAACGCCAGATAGAATTCCAAAGTGGTTGTACCATTTTACAATCCCACCAGCAGTGTATGAGAGTTCCAATCTCTCCGCAGCCTCTCCAACATTTATTATTTTGTGTTTTTTGGATTAATGCCAGTCTAGTTGGTGTGAGATGGAATCTCATCGTACTTTTAATTTGCATTTCTCTAATGGCTAATGATTGAGAGCATTTTCTCATGTATCTGTTGGCTGCCTGAATATCTTCTTTAGTGAAATGTGTGTTCTTATCCTTTGCCCACTTCTTGATTGGGTTGTTTGTCTTTTTGTGGTTGAGTTTTGACAGAATCATGTAGATTTTAGAGATCAGGTGCTGGTCTGAGATGTCATAGCTGAATATTCTTTCCCAGTCTGTAGGTGGTCTTTTTACTCTTTTGGTGAAGTCCTTAGATGAGCATAGGTGTTTGATTTTTAGGAGCTCCCAGTTATCTGGTTTCTCTTCATCATTTTTGGTAATGTTTTGTGTTCTGTTTACGCCCTGTATTAGGGCTCCTAGGGTTGTCCCTATTTTTTCTTCCATGATCTTTATCGTTTTCGTCTTTATGTTTAGGTCTTTGATCCACTTGGAGTTAGTTTTTGTGCATGGTGTGAGGTATGGGTCCTGTTTCATTCTTTTGCAAATGGATATCCAGTTATGCCAGCACCATTTGTTAAAAAGACTATCATTTCCCCAATTGACTGACACTGGTCCTTTGTCAAATATCAGCTGCTCATATGTGGATGGATTTATATCTGGGTTCTCAATTCTGTTCCATTGGTCTATGTGCCTGTTGTTGTACCAGTACCAGGCTGTTTTGACTACTGTAGCTGTATAATAGGTTCTGAAATCAGGTAGAGTGAGGCCTCCCACTTTCTTCTTCTTTTTCAGTAATGCTTTGCTTATCCGGGGCTTCTTTCCCTTCCATATGAAATTAGTGATTTGTTTCTCTATCCCCTTAAAATATGACATTGGAATTTGGATCGGAAGTGCGTTATATGTATAGATGGCTTTTGGTAGAATAGACATTTTTACTATGTTAAGTCTTCCTATCCATGAGCAAGGTATGTTTTTCCACTTAAGTATGTCCTTTTGACTTTCTTGTAGCAGAGTTTTATAGTTTTCTTTGTATAGGTCTTTTACATCCTTGGTAAGATTTATTCCTAAGTATTTTATCTTCTTCGGGGCTACTGTGAATGGTATTGATTTGGTTATTTCCTCTTCGGTGTTCTTTTTGTTGATGTAGAGGAATCCAAGTGATTTTTGTATGTTTATTTTATAACCTGAGACTCTTCCAAACTCTTCTATTAGTTTCAGTAGTTTTCTGGAGGATTCCTTAGGGTTTCCATGTATACGATCATGTCATCTGCAAATAGTGATAGCTTTACTTCCTCCTTGCCAATCTGGATACCCTTTATTTCTTTGTCTAGCCTAATTGCCCTGGCTAGGACTTCAAGTACGATGTTGAATAAGATCAGTGATAAAGGGCATCCTTGTCTGGTTCCCGTTCTCAAGGGAAATGCTTTCAGGTTCTCCCCATTTAGAGTGATATTGGCTGTTGGCTTTGCATAGATGCCCTTTATTATGTTGAGGAATTTTCCTTCAATTCCTATTTTGGTAAGAGTTTTTATCATAAATGGGTGTTGAACTTTGTCAAATGCCTTTTCTGCATCAATTGATAAGATCATGTGGTTTTTATCTTTTGTTTTATTTATGTGATGGATTACATTAATGGTTTTTCTGATATTAAACCAGCCTTGCATACCTGATATAAATCCCACTTGATCAGGGTGAATTATTTTTTTGATGTGTTGTTGGATTCTATTGGCTAGAATTTTGTTGAGGATTTTTGCGTCTATGATCATGAGGGATATAGGTCTAAAATTTTCTTTTTTTGTAATGTCTTTACCTGGTTTTGGTATCAGGGAGATGGTAGCTTCATACAATGAGTTGGGTAGTATTCCGTCTTTTTCTATGCTTTGAAATACCTTCCATAGAAATGGTATTAAGTCTTCTCTGAAGGTTTGGTAGAACTCTGTAGTGAAGCTGTCTGGGCCAGGACTTTTTTTTGTTGGAAGTGTTTTGATTACCGTTTCAATCTCTTTTTTTGTTATGTATCTATTTAGTTGTTCTACTTCTTAATGTGTTAGTTTAGGTAGGTAGTATTTTTCCAAGAATTTATCCATTTCTTCTAGGTTTTCAAACTTGTTAGAGTACAATTTTACGTAGTAATCTGAAATGATTCTTTTAGTTTCATTTGGCTCTGTTGTGATGTGGTCCTTCTCGTTTCTTATTCGGGTTATTTGTTTCCTTTCCTATTTTTCTTTAGTCCGTCTAGCCAATGGTTTATCAATTTTGTTAATTTTTTTCAAAGAACCAGCTATTGGCTTTGTTAATTCTTTCAATTGTTTTTCTATTCTCTAATTCATTTAGTTCAGTTCTAATTTTTATTATTTGTTTTCTTCTGGTGCCTGATGGGTTCTTTTGTTGCTCACTTTCTATTTGTTCAAGTTGTCGGGACAGTTCTCTGCTTTTGGCTCTTTCTTCTTTTTGTATGTGTGCATTTATCGATATAAATTGGCCTCTGAGCACTGCTTTTGCTGTGTCCCAGAGGTTTTGATAGGAAGTATTTTCATTCTCGTTGCTTTCTAAGAATTTCTTTATTCCCTCCTTGATGTCTTCTATAACCCAGTCTTTTTTCAGGAGGGTATTGTTCATTTTCCAAGTATTTGATTTCTTTTCCCTAGTTTTTCTGTTATTAATTTCTAGTTTTATTGCCTTGTGGTCTGAGAAGATGCTTTGTACTATTTCCATGTTTTGGATTCTGCAAAGATTTGTTTTATGACCTAATATGTGGTCTATTCTAGAGAATGTTCCATGTGCACTAGAAAAGAAAGTATATTTTGCAGCAGTTGAGTGGAGAGTTCTGTATAAGTCAATGAGGTCAAGTTGGTTGATTGTTGTAAGTAGGTCTTCCGTGTCTCTATTGAGCTTCTTACTGGATGTCCTGTCCTTCTCCGAAAGTGGTGTGTTGAAGTATCCTACTATAAATGTGGAGGTGTCTATCTCACTTTTCAATTCTGTTAAAATTTGATTTATGTATCTTGCAGCCCTGTCATTGGGTGCGTAAATATTTAATATGGTTATGTCTTCCTGATCAGTTGTCCCTTTTATCATTATATAGTGTCCTTCTTTATCCTTTGTGGTGGATTTAAGTTTAAAGTCTATTTTGTCAGAAATTAATATTGCTACTCCTCTTCCTTTTTGCTTATTGTTTGCTTGATATATTTTTTTCCATCCTTTGAGTTTTAGTTTGTTTGTGTCTCTAAGTCTAAGGTGTGTCTCTTGTAGGCAGCATATAGATGGCTCGTGTTTCTTTATCCAGTCTGTGACTCTCTGTCTCTTTATTGGTGCATTTAGTCCATTTACATTCAGGGTAATTATAGATAAATAAGTTTTTAGTGCTGTCATTTTGATGCCTTTTCTTATGTATTGTTGGCCATTTCATTTTTCCACATACTTTTTTGTGCTGAGATGTTTTTCTTAGTAGCTTGTGAGATCCTCATTTTCATAATGTTTAACTTTATGTTTACTGAGTCGTTACGTTTTTCTTGACTTTTTTCTTGAGTTATGGAATTGATATTCCTTTTTGTGGTTACCTTATTATTTACCCCTATTTTTCTAAGTAAAAACCTAACTTGTATTGTTCTATATCGCCTTGTATCACTCTCCATCTGGCAGTTCAATGCCTCCTATATTTAGTCCCTCTTTTTGATTATTGTGATCGTTTATCTATTGATTTCCATGATTTCCTGGTATGTGTATTATTTTGTTTATTTATTTATTTTTTAGAATTAATCTTAATTTTTTTGTTTTTGTGCTTTCCCTATTTGAGTTGCATTGATATCAGGACGTTCTGTTTTGTGACCTTGTATTGTTGGTCATCAGGCCAAACAATCTCCTTTAGCATTTCTTGCAGTCTTGGTTTAGTTTTTGCAAATTCTCTAAACTTGTGTTTATCTGTAAATATCTTAATTTCTCCTTCATATTTCAGAGAGAGTTTTGCTGGATATATGATCCTTGGTTGGCAGTTTTTCTCCTTCAGTGCTCTGTATACGTTGTCGCATTCCCTTCTTGCCTGCATGGTTTCTGCTGAGTAGTCTGAACTTATTCTTATTGATTCTCCCTTGAAGGAAACCTTTCTTTTCTCCCTGGCTGCTTTTAAAATTTTCTGTTTATCTTTGGTTTTGGCAAGTTTGATGATAATATGTCTTGGTGATTTTCTTTTTGGATCAATCTTAAATGGGGTTCGATGAGCATCTTGGATAGATATCCTTTCGTCTTTCATGATGTCAGGGAAGTTTTCTGTCAACAGATCTTCAACTATTTTCTCTGTGTTTTCTGTCCCCCCTCCCTGTTCTGGGACTCCAATCACTCGCAAGTTATCCTTCTTGATAGAGTCCCACATGATTCTTAGGGTTTCTTCATTTTTTTTAATTCTTTTATCTGACTTTTTTTCAGCTATGTTGGTGTTGATTCCCTGGTCCTCCAGAAGTCCCAGTCTACATTCTAATTGCTCGAGTCTGCTCCTCTGACTTCCTATTGCGTTGTCTAATTCTGTAATTTTATTGTTAATCTTTTGGATTTCTACATGCTGTCTCTCTATGGATTCTTGCAACTTATTAATTTTTCCACTATGTTCTTGAATAATCTTTTTGAGTTCTTCAACAGTTTTATCAGTGTGTTCCTTGGCTTTTTCTGCAGTTATCCTAATTTCATTTGTGATATCTTTAAGCATTCTGTAAATTAGTTTTTTATATTCTGTATCTGATAATTCCAGGATTGTATCTTCATTTGGGAAAGATTTTGATTCTTTGTTTGGGGGGTTGGAGAAGCTGTCATGGTCTGTTTCTTTATGTGGTTTGATATGGACTGCTGTCTCCGAGCCATCACTGGGAAACTAGATTTTCCAGGTAACCAGCTATAAAAAAAAATGCAGTCAGATCCCTATCTGAATTCTCCCTCTGGCTCAGGCTATTCGGATGTTAATGGAGCCGCCTGGGGGGGTGGGGGAGGGATCAGAGAGCTAGGAGTGTAGCACCACAGAATATAGAGCTGATCCCCGTTCACGCTCCGCCCCCGTCTGCCAAAATCCCGGCGGGATGGCTCCCCGGCTGGGACGCTACTCTCCCCACTCCGAGACCAGTCACTTCCTCCCAGGGACTTCTCCCTCCGGTGCGCCGCACCGCTTGCGCGAACTGGGAGGGTGTCACCCGCACGACCAGGTGGGCCTGCCCCCAGGGTCTATTCAGGGGAATATAATTGGACCCCGCGCTCACACCCCGCCCGCACGTGCCCAAATCCCACAGGGACGGCTCCCCGGCTGGGACGCTGCTTTCCCCGCTCCGAGACCAGTCACTTCCTCCCGGGGACTTCTCCCTCCGGTGCGCTGCACTGCTCACGCAAACTGGGTGGGCGTCACCTGCACGACCAGGTGGGCCCATCCCCTGGGTCAATTCAGGGGAATATAACTGATCCCCGCGCTCACACCCCGCCTGCTTTCGCCAAAATCTCAGTGGGATGGCTCCCTGGCTGGGACGCTGCTCTCCCCGCTCCAAGACCTGTCACTTCCTCCCGGGGACTACTCCCTCCAGTGTGCTGCACCGCACACGCGAACTTGGTGGGCGTCTCCCGCACAAACGTGTGGGCCCTGCCCCGGGGTCGCTTTCAGGAAATATAGCTGATCCCCCCGCTCGCGCCACGTCCGCTTCCCGCCAAACTCCCGGCGGGACGGCTCCCCGGCTGGGACGCTGCTCTCCTCACTCCAAGATCCGTCACTGCCTCCCAGGTGCTTCTCCCTCTGGCTGTGCCGCTACGCCGCCTGCGCCAACCGCTAGACTCCCTCCCGGGATGGGTTCGGGGGGGTAGGGTTGGGCCCCTTGTCTGTGCCGTCTGCCCCCCTGGGCTCTGCCCCAGATCGGGCTCCGAAGGTCATCTGCCTGGTACGCTGGCTCCTAGTTCTGAAAACGGTCGCTGTCTGCCCGTATTTGTTCGTTTTCCGTCTCTAAGTCTGTGTTTGTTGTTCAGAGTTCGTAGATTGTTATGTATGTGATCGATTCCCTTGTTTTTCCGAGTCTTTGTTGCAAGAGGGATCAGCGGTAGCGTCCACCTAGTCCGCCATCTTGGCCACGCCTCTTAATGTGTTTTTTTTTATAATTTTTATTGTGCTTTAAGTGAAAGTTTACAAATCAAGTCAGTCTCTCACACAAAAACTCATATACACCTTGCTACCCACTCCCAATTATTCTCCCCCCAATGAGACAGCCCGCTCTCTCCCTCCACTCTCTCTTTGCGAGTCCATTTTGTCAGCTTCTAACCCCCTCCACCCTCTCATCTCCCCTCCAGCAGGAGATGTCATCAAAGTCTCCAGTGTACACCTGATCCAAGAAGCTCATTCCTCACCAGTATCCGTCTCCAACTCATTGTCCAGTGCAATCCATGTCTGAAGAGTTGGCTTCAGGAATGGTTCCTGTCCTGGGCCAACAGAAGGTCTGGGGGCCATGACCACCAGGGTCCCTCTAGTCTCAGTCAGATCGTTAAGTCTGGTCTTATGAGAATTTGGGGTCTGCATCCCACTGCTCTCCTGCTCCCTCAGAGGCTCTCCATTGTGTTCCCTGTCAGGGCAGTCATTGGTTATAGCCGGGCACCATCCAGTTCTTCTGGTCTCAGGATGATGTAGTCGCTGGTACATGTGGCCCTTTCTGTCTCTTGGGCTCGTAATCGCCTTGTGTCCTTGGTGTTCTTCATTCTCCTTTGATCCAGGTGGGTTGAGACCAATTGATGCATCTTAGATGGCTGCTTGCTAGCATTTAAGACCCCAGATGCCACTCTTCAAAGTGGGATGCAGAATGTTTTCTTAATAGATTTTATTATGCCAACTGACTTAGATGTCCCCAGAAACCATGGTCCTTAGACCCTTGCCTCTGCTACGCTGGCCTTCGAAGCATTCAGCTTATTCAGGAAACTTCTTTGCTTTTGGTTTAGTCCAATTATGCTGACCTCCCCTGTATTGCGTGCTGTCTTTCCCTTCACATAAAGTAGCTCTTATCTACTATCTAATTAGTGAACGCACCTCTCTCACCCTCCCTCCCTCCCCTTCTCATGACCACAAAAGAATGTTTTCTTCTCAGTTTAAACTATTTCTCAAGTTCTTATAATAGTGGTCTTCTACAATATCTGTCCTTTTGTAACTGAATAATTTCACTCAGGATAATGCCTTCCAGGTTCCTCCATGTTATGAAATGTTTCACAGATTCCTCACAGTTCTTTATCAATGAGTAGTATTCCATTGTGTGAATATACCACAATTTATTCATCCATTCATTTGTTGATGGGCACCTTGATTGCTTCCATCTTTTTGCTATTGTAAACAGTGCTGCAATAAACATGGATGTGCATACATCTGTTCATGTAAAGGCTCTTATTTCTCTAGGATGTATTCCAAGGAGTGGGATTGCTGGATCCCATGGTAGTTCTTTTTCCAGCTTTTTAAGGAAACGCCAAATCGATTTCCAAAGTGGTTGTACCATTTGACATTCCCACCAGCAGTGTAAAGTGTTCCAATCTCTCCACAGCCTCTCCAACATTTATTATTTTGTGTTTTTTGGATTAATGCCAGCCTTGTTGGAGTGAGATGAAATCTCATTGTAGTTTTGATCTGCATTTCTCTAATGGCTAATGATCATGAACATTTCCTCATATATCTGTTAACTACCTGAATGTCTTCTTTAGTGAAGTGTCTATTCATATCTTTTGCCCATTTTTTAATTGTTTTTTTTGTCTTTTTGCAGTTGACTTTTTGCAGGATCATGTAGATTTTAGAGATCAGGTGCTGATCAGAAATGTCATAGCTAAAAACTTTTTTCCAGTCTGTAGGTAGTCTTTTTACTCTTTTGGTGAAATCTTTGGATGAGCATAGGTGTTTGATTTTTAGGAGCTCCCAGTTATCTGGTTTTTCTTCTACATTCTTTATAATGTTTTGTATGCTGTTTATGCTATGTATTAGGGCTCCTAACATTGTCCCATTATCTCAGGCCCAGGGATTCAGGTACTGAAGCCTGCTTGGGGGTGGGGAGGGTGCGGTAAAATATACGCAAGTACTTAGCTTTTGCCGAGAGTGCCCTTCTCCTCAGGTTCCGGAGGTGGGAGTGGGCTGTGTGGCTGGCTGCTTCTCCCTGATGAAACTGTGGCCAAACGCTAGGACCAGCCCGCCACCACCACTGCCATCTCTCCGGGAATGGTGCCTGAGGGCTCCCCACAATTCAGGTCCAGTAACTCCTCTCCCCTTCTGAACAGTCTCTTCCTCCTCCTGCCCCTCAGTTCATTGTCTAAGCTTGCCTTTGATGCTCAGGGCTCCCAGTTTGTCACAAATATACTCGTTTAGCTTGTTTTTTCGGGTCTTTGTTGTAAAGAGGGCTCGAAGGACGTGTCTGTCTATTCTACTATCTTGGCTCCGCTTTCCCTCCCCAATATTTTCAAATTCTCAGGAGAAAGTCCAATTGCTTTGCATGGGCCATTTTCCTACCTCTTCGGTTAGGAATGGGGCACCATAATTGCTAACTTACCAGAGTCATGGAAATAAAAAGCAGGGTTTGTTTCCCAAAGGAAAACATGCCAAGTAGACAAAAGTCAAGAACTGTGTAGTATAAAATCTAGCACATTTTTCAACTGATTTACAGGAGATATTTTTTGTTTTTCTCTTTTGTATTGTGCTTGAGGTGAAAGTTTATAGCTCAATTTAATTTCTCACTAAAAAATTTATACACAGAGGGTTTTGAGACATTGGTTGCAATCCCTACAATGTGACAGTACACTCCCCGTTTCCACCTTGGGTTCGCTGTGTCCATTCACCCAGTTCTTGTCCCTTCCTGCCTTCTTATTCTTCTTTTGGACAGGAGCTACCCATTTGGTCTCATATATTTGACTGAACTAAGAAACATGTTCCTTACGTGTATTACCTTTTGTTTTATTTATATGTTAAAGGTGTTTACTTGGCATATTTACTTCAACATAACTGATAGTTCATAGGTACAAATGTGCCTCTTTATTATGTGGGTATACAAAATGTGATTTACTATATCATCTCATAACCAACATAGATGGTTTTAAAAAATGCTGCTTTATTGAAAGATATGATTAAAGGACAGAGGTTTTTCTTTTCTACTGGAGTTCTCACAAACGGTGCACAAAGGTACATTTACATCTGTATTATTATGGGATAATTGGATAATGACTCAAAAATCTTGATCACCCTTGCTGCTGTTGGTAGCTATTATTTTTTCTTACCTGGTTGCTGAAATGCACAGAACACATTTTTGTATTAAGCTCATATTTTCGGGGGCAATGGAGTTTTACATTTTACAAAGCATGTCAACTTATTTTATCTCATCTTAACAACAGAAATATGGAGTAAGCAGGCAGGTGTTTTCATCATTATTCAACATATAAAGAAGCTGAAGCACAAGGAAGACAAGTCTTCACATTCCCAGATCAAAGTTAGTCCCATATGCTTAGCACAAAGAACTATCCTTTGAAGATTTTTTCCCTTAAAAGTAAACAGCAAGTTACAGAATCCCGCATAACATCTCTCTTGGAGTTTAAATAGGAATCATTTTTATTGATATATTTGAAATACATCTATGTCTATGTATAAGGGTATCATGGATTTTAATTATGTCCCCCCAAAATGTGAGTATCAACTTGGTTAGGCCGTGATTCCCAGTATTCTGTGGTCATCCTCCATTTTGTGATTGTAATTTTATGTTAAAGAGGATTAGGGTGGGATTGTGACACCCTTACCAGGTCATGTCCCTGATACAGCATAAAGGGAGCTTCCCTGGGGTGTGGCCTGCTCCACATTTATCTCTCAAAAGATGAAAGGAAAGGGAAGCTAGCAGAAAGTGGGGACCTCATACCACCAGGAAAGTACTACTGGGAGCAGAGTGTGTCCTTTGGACTCAGGGTTCCTGTGCAGAGAAGCTCCTAATACAGGAGAAGATTGATGAGAAGGACCTTCCTCCAGAGCCGACACAGAAAGAAAGGCTTCCCCTGGAGGTGACGCCCTGAATTTGGACTTCTAGCCTACTAGACTGTGAGAAAATAAATTTCTCTTTGTTAAAGCCATCCACTTGTATTTCTGTTACAGCAGCTCTAGATGACCAAGGCAAAGGACTTGGCTGCTAACCAAAAAGTTGGTAGTTCAAACCCACCCAGCAGCTCTGCAGGAGAAAGAACAGACAATCTGCTTCCATGAAGATTACAGCCAAGAAAACCCTATGGGACATTTCCATCACATGGAGTCGGTATGAGTCAGAATTGACTCAAAGGCACCCAACAGCAACAACCTGCGTATGTATTAAAAATATATATATACATACAGATTATATGTGCATGGAATAGTAATTTGGTAAATTAGAAGAACCTTTGAATCAATTTGCACAAACATCTCAGAATTCAGAGAGTAGAGCATCATTTATACCTCTTCCTTTCAGCGTGCATCTGTGAGAAAACTTGAAGTTCATAAATCGGCTCCAGTCTCAGTTTTGTGGAATTGTAATTACTTTACAAAAAAGGCAGCAGGGTAATTATTTCAGAGTAGGCTGTGCAAAGATAAGGCTAGCTGACTCACCAAGTGTTACAGATAATGGCAGACAAGTATGTGTCATCACAAACAAAAGGTGTATGAAAATTGGATAGAGAGTATTGTCAGGATCCCAAGGTTTACATTAAAGCTTAGCTCCTTCGGTTTACAACCAGGGAAATTAACTTTGCAAAAACATACTTTTTTATTAATTACCTGTTTTCAGTTTTTTCCCCTAAGATTTGTGTCTGATTATATAGAAATGGAGCCAATGTATGGAAACAGTTAAACTTAGTATGATAAAAACATCTATTTATTAACGCTTATAGGCTAGGCACTTCTTCTACGTAATTTATATGTATTAATGCATTTAATAAGGAACACTGGTGGCACAGTGGTTAAGCGCTCTGCTACTAACCAAAAGATCAGTGGTGGGAACCTGCCAGCTGTTCTGCAGGAGAAAGATGTGGCAGTCTGCTCCCATAAAGATTATAGCCTTGTAAACGCTATGGGGCACTTCTATTCTGTCCTACAGGGTCGATACGAGTTGGAATTGACTTGTCGGCAATGGATGTGGCTTGTTCTGGGTTTTACAGGCTGGGCACTTCTTCTAGATGATTGATAAGTACTAATGCATCTAGTACTCGGTATCAC
This sequence comes from Loxodonta africana, assembly GCF_030014295.1. Taxonomy (NCBI): domain Eukaryota; kingdom Metazoa; phylum Chordata; class Mammalia; order Proboscidea; family Elephantidae; genus Loxodonta; species Loxodonta africana. Next base: position 223,450,047 of record NC_087342.1, on the reverse strand, counting down.
TATGAGGAAGAACTTGTAATCCCTGGGTTACAGGTGAAAAATCGAGTCACTGAGAGTTCGGTTAAATTGCCCATGTTCACATGGCTAGTAGTAGAATGGAGGTACAACTGAACCTAAGAGGCCGAAGTTCAGAGATTGTGTACTAAACAACTACACTGTGTTGCTCTCAATCACCAATAAGTGTGAAACAACTTGGAAATTTTTGGTCAGAATCCTCATTTTCCTAAATATGAGAAAAAAAAATGTGTGCATCACAGCTCAGGCTTTTTAGTCTTCTGTGTTCAAATCCCAGCTTCACCTTTTAATAGTGAGCAAGTTTCTTATCCTCTGAGCCCATTACATCAGCTGCAAAATGAGGACACCAAGCCAAAAAACCAAAACAAACCCATTGCCATTGAGTCAATTTTGACCCATACCGAACCTATAGGACAGAATAGAATGGTCCCATAGGGTTTCCAAGAAGTACCTGGTAGATTTGAACTACTGACCTTTCGGTTAGCGGCCATAGCACTTAACCACTTAATTATAGGGTTATGAGAATTAAATGATCAATAATTCATTCACATTATTTATTTAAATTTTTCTATCATACTTTTCTTCCTCACAAACACTTTATGCAATTATACTTTATACCATTCTGACAAACAAGTCAATGTAGCACAATTCATTCTAACTTGAATAAGGAAGAGAAAATAGACACTACATAGTTTATCTCTAATAAATAAATATGACTCTCAGAACACTTGCATTACATCAGGTGAACCTTGTCTTATTCAAATCAAGTGCATTTTGAAAAACTAATGTATAAAACGTGTAATAATCATCATTAAATAAGCAAATAATGAGGTTACCTTCATATTTAAATTATGGCTAGATTTTAAATTATCACTCAGAATGCTATACAGAAAGAAATCCCAGTGTATACTGAGATGTTTATTTATCTCTTGCTTTATTTACTTAAGATCACATACTTATATGGCTCTGGTCATATCAAATTTCTAACTGATAATCTGAAAATGGGAGTAGATAATTGAGAACAAAGGAGATACTGCTTTATTAAGGGGAAAAAAGCCTTGTACCATAATGTCTTGATCGAACATGCGATCAAGATGCATTGATAATTACTAGCGATTGAAATGCGAAAGTTGGAAACAAAGAAGAAGAATTCATAGTTGGAAAATATGGCCTTGGTGATAGAAACAAAGCCTGAGAACAAATGATAGAATTTTGCAACACCAACGACTTCTTCATTGCAAATACCTTCTTTCACCAGCATAAATGGCGACTACACATGGACCTCGCCAGATGGAGCACACAGAAATCAAATTGACTACATCTGTGGAAAGAGATGATAGAAAAGCTCAATATCATCAGTCAGAAAAAGGCCAAGGGCCGACTGTGGAACAGACCATCAATTGCTCATATGCAAGTTCAAGGTGAAACTGAAGAAAATCAGAACAAGTCCATGAGAGCCAAATATGACCTTGAGTATATCCCACCTGAATTTAGAGACCATCTCAAGAATAGATTTGATGCATTGAACACTAGTGACTGAAGACCAGATGAGTTGTGAAATGATATCAAGGATATCATCTATGAAGAAAGTGAGAGGTCACTGAAAAGACAGGAAAGAAAGAAAAGACCAAGATGGACGTCAGAGGAGACTCTGAAACTTGCTTTTGAATGTCAAGCAACTAAAGCAAAAGGAAGAATTGATGAAGTAAAAGAGCTGAACAGAAGATTTCAAAGGGCCTCCCCAGAAGACAAAGTAAAGTATTAAAACGACATGTGCAAAGAGCTGGAGATGGAAAACCAAAAGGGAAGAACACGCTCGGCGTTTCTCAAGCTGAAAGAACTGAAACAAAAATTCAAGCCTCGAGTTGCAATACTGAAGGATTCTATGGGGAAGGTATTGAACGACGCAGGAAGTATCAAAAGAAGATGGAAGGAATACACAGAACCATTACAGCAAAAAGAATTAGTCGACGTTCAACCATTTCAAGAGGTGGCATATGATCAGGAACCGATGGTACTGAAGGAAGAAGTCCAAGCTGCTCTGAAGGCAGTGGCGAAAAACAAGGCTTCAGGAATTGATGGAATTATCAATTGAGATGTTTCAATAAACAGATGCAGCCCTGGAGGTGCACAGTTGTCTATGACAAAAAATATGGAAGACAGCTTCCTGGCCAACCAACAGGAAGAGATCCATATTTATCCCTATTCCCAAGAAAGGTTATCCAACCTCATGTGAAAATTATAGAACAATATCATTAATATCACACTCAAGCAAAATTTTGCTGAAGATAATTCAAAAACGGCTACAGCAGTATATCTACAGGGAACTGCCAGAAATTCAGGCTGGTTTCAGAAGAGAACATGGAACCAGGGATATCACGGCTGATGTCAGATGGATCCTTACTGAAAGCAGAGAATACCAGAAGGATGTTTACCTGTGTTTTATTGACTATGCAAAGGCATTTGACTGTGTGGATCATAACAAATTATGCATAACATTGTGAAGAACGGGAGTTCCAGAACACTGAATTGTGCTCATGAGGAACCTTTACATAGATCACGAGGCAGTTGTTTGGACAGAACAAGGGGATACTGACTGGTTTAAAGTCAGGAAAGGTGTGCGTCAGGGTTGTATTCTTTCAGCATACCTATTCAATCTCTATGCTGAGCAAATAATATGAGAAGTTGGAGTATACGAAGAAGAACAGGGCATCAGGATTGAAGGGAGACTCATTAGCAACCTGTGTTATGCAGATGACACAACCTTGCTTGCTGAAAGTGAAGAGGATTTGAAGCACTTACTAATAAGATCAAAGACCACAGCCTTCAGTTTGGATTGCACATCAACATAAAGAAAACAAAAATCCTCACAACTGGACCAATGAGCAACATCATGATAAACGGAGAAAAGATTGAAGTTGTCAAGGATTTCATTTTACTTGGATCCACAATCAACAGCCGTGGAAGCAGCAGTCAAGAAATCAAAAGACACATTGCATTGGGTAAATCTGCTGCAACGGACCTCTTGAAAGTGTTGAAAAGCACAGATGTCATCTTGAAGACTAAGGTGCACCTGACCCAAGCCGTGGTATTTTCAATCGCATCATATGCATGTAAAAGCTGTACAATGAATAAGGAAGACCGAAGAAGAATTGACGCCTTTGAATTGTGGTGTTGGCAAAGAATATTGAACATACCATGGACTGTCAAAAGAACGAACAAATCTATCTTAGAAAAAGTACAGCCAGAATGCTCCTTAGAAGCAAGAATGGCGAGACTGCGTCTTACATACTTTGGACATGTTATCAGGAGGGATCAGTCCCTGGAGAAGGACATCATGCTTGGCAGAGTACAGGGTTAGTGGAAAAGAGGAAGACCTGATTGGCAGAGTACAGGGTCAGTGGAAAAGAGGAAGACCCTCAGCGAGGTGGATTCACACAGTGGCTGCAACAATGAGCTCAAGCATAATAAGGATCAGAAGGATGGCTCAGGATTGGGCAGTGTTTCGTTCTGTTGTGCATGGGGTCTCTATGAGTCAGAACAAACTCGACTGCACCTAACAACAACAACAACATTATAATGTCTTATATTATTTCTTTTAAAATCCAGAATTAGTTTTCAAAGTAAAAAAGTCAGCTGATTATTAGGATGGTCAGCCAGGTACCTGCTCTTTCTCGCCCATTTCATAATGGCATAACTTCAGATATGAAGCGTAAAAAGTTTGGAAACATCTCATGCCTTTCTTAAGTCCTTCACCCTTTCAGGTGCTATCTCAGGACAACATGCTTGGTAAAGTAGGGGATCATCAAAAAAAGAGGAAGCCCCTACAATAATGAGCTCAGATGTAGCAACATTTGTGAGGATGGCTCAGGACCATGTAGCATTTCCTTCTGTTGTACAAAGGGTTGCTATGAATCAGAACCAACTTGATGGCACCTAACAACAATGACGACAACATTGTAACAAAGAAAACCCTTTTCCCAAATAAGATTATAACCACTGGTACAGTAGAATTTACAACCCACAATCTGGAGGGACACAATTCAGTCTATAACATCCCCTTATTCCCTACCCCTCTGCCCCAACTTCTCCTCAGTGTTTCATATCTAAGGGAAATAGTTATACTGGGTTACTCAAACAACAAACCTGGGAACCTTTATCACCTACATCTCTTTTGTGTATTGCTATATTTCAAAGATTGATTCTTCTTCTTAAAAGTTTTTATTTAAATTCATCCCTATACGTGATGCCGTCTTGGTAGCATCAAATTCTAGTCAAGATCTCTATGTTGAGTTTGACTCTGAGAGAGGACCAAAACCAAAAAACCAAATCTGTTGCCTTCGAGACCATTCTGACTCATAGTGACCCTATAGGACAGGTACTGAGAGAAATTCAGAGCCATATTAATGCTGCTTCTTTCAGTGGATCCCACTTGATACAGAATAAAGACCTTGTCCTTGGCCCATCATTTGAGACTTTTCAAAATATAGCCTATCTCCGTTTCCATATTATCTCAAGTTACACTACTACCACCATCACTACCATGTGAGGTAGTACTAGTAATACACACTAATAAACTCTCCCTGCTCACAGGCTATTTTCTACTGTTCCTGTTTTCATTTAATTTATTTCTTATCACCATTAAGCCTCACACTACATTATTTATGTCTGACTGTTGACATCATATCCCTCCTTCAGAGACAAGGTCGTATTCTACCTCTTCCAAATAACTCTTCCTAGAGATGGCCCAGTTTTATTCATCTTTCATTACAAAAAAAAAAAAAAAAAAAAAACCTTTGCCACTGAGTCAATTCTGACTCATAGCAACCCTAAAGGACACAGTAGAACTGCCCCATAGAGTTTCCAAGGAGCACCTGGTGGATTTGAACTGCCAACCTTTTGGTTAGCAGTAAAACTTTTAACTACACCAACAGGATTTCCCTCTTTCGTTACAGTGTATTGTATATTCCTCCATTTGATGGTTTATCAGAAGATGACTGTGAAATACAGTAAGTTATATACACATCTGTCTTCATCATTCTGTTTTAAGTTTCATTCTGGTAACACTTTGTCATGGATTGCAATATGTTCCCCCCAAAATGTGTATATCTGTTTGGCTTGGCAAGGCCATGATTGCCAGTATTGTGGGATTTTTCCTATTTGTTGTAAATCCTGCCTCTATGATGTTGATGAGGGAGGATGGGTGGCAGTTGTGTTAGTGAGGCAGGACTCAATCTACAAGATTGCATTGTGTCTTGAGGCAATCTTTTGAGATATAAAAGAGAGAAGCCAGCAGAGAGACAGGGGGACAAAATACCACCAAGAAAGCAGTGTCAGAAGCAGAGCGTGTCCTTTGGACCTGGGATCCCTGCACAGGGAAGCTCCTAGTCTTGGGGAAGATTGATGAGAAGGCCAACAGAGGAAGGCTTCCCTTGGAGCTGATGCTGTGAATAGCCTACTTTACTGTGAAGAAATAAATTTCTCTTTGTTAAAGCCATTCAGTTGTGGTATTTCTGTTATAGCAGCACTAGATGACTAAGACACACTTACTGCTTGCATTCTGAATATATAACTATGATATAAAATTATAAAAAAGTCATACAATATCTGATAGTATAAAGAAAACGGAAACGTTCCATAATCTCTTTTCTTGTACAGAATCATTATTAATGCCCCCTTCAGTTTTTAATGATATAATTAACAATATATCATGAGGATTTTTGCATATTTAAAATCTTTAAAACATTTTAATTTATGCATTGTATTAAATCTTATGTATTTACTTAATGCATTTAACATTTTACCTGTTATTGGACATTTACGTTGTTTCTTTGTTCTTTCATAAATAATATTGTAATTTAATTAAAAACTTATATTTAACTCTTAGGACACACATTTGATTATGTCTTTAAAATATGTTCTTAGAAGAGAAATTTCTTAGTCAACATATGTAAACTTTTAGGGATCTCACAACATATTACCAAATATGTTCTCTGAAATATTGGTTTACTTTATAACTAAAACGAAAAATTATGAGAGGTCTTTCTTGTCATCTTGTCAATTCCTTGCAACCCTTAGGGGTTGTCTTTTTAAATATACACAAATTTCCTGTTGTTATTGTTGTTGTTGTTAGGTGCTCTTGAGTCAGTTCTGACTCATAGCAAGTGACCGTATGCACAACAGAATGAAACACTGCCCGGTTCTGCACCATGCTTACAGTCATTATGCTTGAGCCCATTGTTGCAGCCACTGTGTCAATTTACCTTGTTAAGGGTCTTTCTCTTTTCTGCTGACCCTGTACTTTGCCAAGCATGATGTCCTTCTCCAGGGACTGATCCCTCCTGACCACATGTTCAAAGTATGTAAGATGCAGTCTCGCCATCCCTGCTTCTAAGGAGCATTCTGGTTGTATTTCTTCTGAGACAGATTTATTCATTCTTTTGGCAGTCCGTGGTATGTTCAGTATTCTTCGCCAAAACCACAATACAAAGGCCTCAATTCTTCGGTCTTCCTTATTCATTGTGCAGTTTTCATGTGCATATGATGTGATTGAAAATACCACGGCTTGGGCCAGGCGCACCTTAGTCTTCAAGATGACATCCGTGCTTTTCAACACTTTCAAGAGGTCCTTTGCAGCAGATTTACCCAATGCAATATGTCTTTTGATTTCTTGACTGCTGCTTCCACGGCTGTTGATTGTGGATCCAAGTAAAATGAAATCCTTGACAACTTCAATCTTTTTTCCATCTATCATGATGTTGCTTATTGGTCCAGCTGTGAAAATTTTTGTTTTCTTCATGTTGAGATGCAATCCATACTGAAGGCTGTGCTCTTTGATCTTCATTAGCAAGCGCTTCAAGTCCTCTTCACTTTCAGCAAGCAAGGTTGTGTCATCTGTATAACGCAGGTTGTTAACAAGTCTTCCTCCAATCCTGATGCCCCATTCTTCTTCATATAGTCGTTTCTGAGATTGTTTTCTCAGCATACAGATTGAATAGGTATGGTGAAAGGATACAACCCTGACACACCTTTCCTAACTTTAAACCATGCAGCATCCCCTTGTTCTGTCCAAACAACTGCCTCTTGATTTATGTACAGCCTCCTCATGAGCATAATTAAGTGTTCTGGAATTGCTATTCTTCACAATGTTATCCATAATTTGTCATGATCCCATAGTCGAGTGCCTTTGCATAGTCAATAAAACACAAGTAAACATCTTTCTGGTATTCTCTGCTTTCAGAGAGGATCCGTCTGACATCAGCAATGATATCCCTGGTTCCATGCTCTCTTCTGAAACCAGCCTGAATTTCTGGCAGTTCTCTGTAGATGTACTGCTACAGCCATTTTTGAATGATCTTTAGCAAAATTTTGCTCACGTGTGATATTAATGATATTGTACAATAATTTCCTCATTTGGTTGAATCACCTTTCTTGCGAATAGGCATAAATATGGATCTCTTCCAGTTGGTTGGCCAGGAAGCTGTCTTCCATATTTCTTGAAATAGATGAATGAGCACTTCCAGCGCCCCAACCATTTGTTGAAACATCCCAATTGATATTCATTCAATTCCTGGAGCTTTGTTTTTCGCCAATGCCTTCAGTGCAGCTTGGACTCCTTTCTTCAGTACCATTGGATCCTGATCATATTCTACCTCTTGAAATGGTTGAATGCCGATTAATACTTTTTGCTATAATGACTCTGTGTATTCCTTCCATATTCTTTTGATGCTTCCTGCATCGTTTAGTATTTTCCCCATAGAATCCTTCACTATTGCAACTTGGGGCTTGAATTTTTCTTCAGTTCTTTCAGCTTGAGTAACGCTGAGTATGTTCTCTTTTGGTTTTCTATCTCAGCTCTTTCCACATGTCATTATAATACTTTACTTTGTCTTCTTGAGCTGCCCTTTGAAATCTTCAGTTCTTTTACTTCATCATTTCTTCCTTTTGCTTTAGCTGCTCAATGTTTGAGAGTAAGTTTCACAGTCTTCTCTGATATCCATCTTGGTCTTTTCTTTCTTTCTTGTCTTTTCAATGACCTCTTGCTTTCTTCATTTATGATGTCCTTGATGTCTTTCCACCACTTGTCTGCCTTTAATCATTAGTGTTCAGCATGTCAAATCTGTTCTTGAGACGATATCTAAATTCAGGTGGGATATACTCAAGGTTGTATTTTGGATCTCGTGGACTTGCTCTGATTTTCTTCAGTTTCAACTTGAACTTGCACATGAGCAATTGATGGTCTGTTCCACAGTCAGCCCCTGGCCTTGTTCTGACTGATGATGTTGAGCTTTTCAATCATTTCTTTCCACGGATGTAGTCGATTTGATTCCTGTGTACTCTAATCTAGCAAGGTCCATGTGTATAATCGCTGTTTATGCTGGTGAAAGAAGGTGTTTGCAGTGAAGAAGTCGTTGGTCTTGCAAAATTCTATCTTTTGTTCTCAGGCATTGTTTCTATCACCAAGGCCATATTTTCCAACTATGAATTCTTCTTCTTTGTTTCCAACTTTCGCTTTCCAATCACCAGTAATTATCAATGCATCCTGATGGCATGTTTGATCAATTTTAGACTGCAGAAGCTCATAAATAACAATTTCTTCATCTTTGGCCTTAGTGCTTGGTGCATAAATTTGATTAATTGTCATATTAGTTGGTCTTCCATGTAGGCATATGGATATTATCCTATCATGGATAACATTGTACTTCAGGGTAGATCTTGAAATGTTCTTTTTGACAATAAGTACAACACCATTCCTCTTCAGGTTGTCATTCCCTCCATAGTAGACTATATGATTGTCAGATTCAAAACGGCCAATGTTAGTCCATTTCAGGTCACTAATGCCTGGGATATCAATGTTATTACATTCCATTTCATTTCTGACAATTTCCAATTTTCCTGGAATCATACTTCTTACATTCCAGGTTCAGATTATTAATGGATGTTTGCAGCTCTTTCTTCTCATTTTGAGTTGTGCTACATCAGCAAATGAAGATCTCAAAAGCTTAACTCCATCCACATCATTAAGGTCAACTCTACATTGAGGAGGCAGCTCTTCCCCCAGTTGTCTTTTGAGTGCCTTCCAACCTGGGACTCATCTTCTGGCACTATATCAAACAATGTTCTGCTGCTATTCATAAGGTTTTCACTGGCTAATGCTTTTCAGAAGTAGAGTGTTAGGTCCTTTTCCTAGTCTGTCTTAGTCTGGAAGCTCATCTGAAACCTGTCCTCCTTGGGTGGCCCTGCTGGTATCTGAATACCAGTGGCATAGCTTCCAGCAAGAGAGCAGCATGCAGGCCCCCACAGTATGACCAATTCCACAGGTAAAAATTCAATCAAATTTACATTTCTCTGATCACTAATGAAAATAATTTCACATGCTATTGAACCATGATTTTTTCTTCTAATTTTGTCTTGAAACCATGTGCCTTTCAGAAAAAATCATCATGTTAGTGGTTTGTTTTTTAACTCATTTGTTGAGACTTCCTCATGAGTTAAGAAAAATAACCACTTTTCATATTTGTAGTAAATATTTTTTTTTCCAAATTTTGAATTTATGTGGATAAGGTTATTTGCTGTCCTTTATTTTCCCCCACAACAGCTAAGGCGGAACTTTGAACAAAGCATTTGATAAATATATATGTATACTTGAACTTATTAATTTCAAATAAATAATAACAGATATAATTTTAATTTATTGATGGGTTAACATAATAAACCTTTCACCTCATACAGTCTAAGTTAGGAGCTTTGTTTTATAAAGTGGGTTAAAATTTATTTTGCCTTATTAATATTAAAATACCTTTTCAAGGTAGATGAGGCTAGAGGCCTTCAGCCAGCATCCATTCAGTATGCATACCATCAGTCTTAGTTATCTAGTGCTGCTATAACAGAAATACCACAAGTGGGTGGCCTTAACAAACAAGAAATTTATTTTCTCACAGTTTAGGAGGCTGGAAGTCTGAATTCAGGGTGCTGACTCTCAGGGAAGGCTTTCTCTCTCTGTAGTCTCTATAGGAAGGTCCTTGTCTCTTTGAGCCTCTCCTCCTAGGTGATTTTCATGTGACTTGGCATCTCTCCCTTTGTCTCTCCTTTGACAGATTTCATTTAAATGTCTTTTATATTTCAAATGAAATGGACTCTAGACACACCCTACACTAATCCTGCTCCATTAGCATAACAAAGACAACCCATCCCCAAATGGGATTATAACGAAAGACATAGAGGTTAGGATTTACAACACATATTTTGTGGGGACACAATTCAATCCATAATACTGCCTCAAACCTGACAGACAACCAAATGAAGATTATGTACAATGATAAGTTAATTTATAGATTGATTTTGAAATTATGTTGTGATATACTTTGATAATTGTATTTGAAGTATAATTTTGATTGAGATCGTTGATTTTAAAATTTGACTCATTAGGTTCGTATTGTTTTTTGTAATAATCTAATTGACAAACTAGGCTTCCAAAATTTTGTAGAACTGTTTACTTTGTTGGTAAAAAAAAAAAAAAGGTAGAAAGATAGATAAATGTTTATAAAGAAAATATTCCAAAAAAAGGGGGGGGGATGTTAAATAGCAAATTTTTGTCTCTGCCAACTAAATTCTGGGAGTACACTGATCCTTTGTAGTGGGCTCATTTGCATTAAAGACAGAAAACAACAGTATGACAAACAAAATTTGAATGAACCAGTGGGATATTTTAGGTAATACTCTAACCAGAGTATTACATTTTCAGTTCTTAAAGCCAAGCCAATTCCTTTCTGTGTGTCAGAAACACATTCCAGGGCAAAGCATTCCCAATCTGAAAGAGCAGTCACATAGGAATGACTCCTACAGGAAAGTCTTCCCTCCCATATGCCCCAGAATGGATAATTAGCAATCAGGAGCAGGTATAGCAAATCTGTTGGGAAAAAGTTGGAGACAGCTATGTAGACAAGTCAGAAAACCTGCTATTTGAGGACTTAAATTTGAGCAAAATACAGACAGAGCATGGTCTACATGAGCATATCAGCACTGATACTAGAACATCACATGAAGCTAAGCTGCATGAGAATTAATATAACACAATGAAGATTGAGATGGAGGACACAGAAGCCCAAAGGACAAGGACAAGATCCGGCACTAAGATATCATCTCTACCTTTCCTGATTCCCACATGCCCTAAAAAATGGGAGTAGGTTGTTAACATCAGAATCACACCAGCATTTATTTAGAATGTTGTAATTTGCTTTATTCCTATTAATCTGTTACTTGTCCTTTTTATGATCTGTTAAATAAGCTGAATGTTTCAGTTCATGGCCTTTACAAATTGGTAGACCAGAGGTCAGGAATTTTTCTCTGTAACAGGTTAAAAAAAAAAAAAAAAGGTTAAATAGTAAATATTTTAGACTTTGGCCCTTGTCACAACTATTCAAATCCATTGTTATAGAATAAAATTAATAATAAAAATACACAAAACAATGGAAATGACTGTGTTCCAATAAAACTTGATTCACTGAATAGCCAGCAGGCTGGATTGGACTCATGGGTTAGAGTTTGCTGACCACTGTTTTGAACCCCTGGGGTGCAGTGGTTAAGACCTATGGCTGCTAACCACAGGATCAGCAGTTTGAATCCACCTGCTGCTCCTTGGAAACCCTATGGGACAGTTCTACTCTGTCCTATAAGGTATCTATGGGTCAGAATCAACTCAAAGGCAATTTTCTTATTGCGACCTTTATTTTAGACCAACAGTTCTAAAACACTTTTTGTTCCCTGAACATTACATTTTCCAATGTAAGAAATACTGTGCTTCTTATTGTCTCTTCTAGAACTTTTCCACTCTGAGAATAGATGTGATTAGGGCATTTAATTTAGAACAGATATTCAAAATAAAATTATTGATAGCAAGAAACATTGTGTGTGTGTGTGTATTTTTTTATCTCCAATTTTACATGATCCAGGACCCATCCATCAGTGGTTTGGAGGCAACTCCAATCAAAATAATTTTTCAATGATGCCTCTTTTTAACTTTTTTATTTTTAATAATTTTTATTGAGCTTTAAGTGAACGTTTACAAATCAAGTCAGTCTGTCACATATAAGCTTATATACACCTTACTTCATACTCCCACTTACTCTCCCCCTAATGAGTCAGCCCTTCTGGTCTCTCCTTTCGTAACAATTTTGCCAGTTTCTAACCCTCTCTACCCTCCCATCTCCCCTCCAGACAGGAGATGCCAACACAGTCTCAAGTGTCCACCTGATACAAGTAGCTCACTCTTCATCAACATCTCTCTCCAACCCATTGTCCAGTCCCTTCCATGTCTGATGAGTTGTCTTCGGAAAAGGTTCCTGTCCTGGGCCAACAGAAGGTTTGGGGACCATGACTGCCGGGATTCCTCTAGTCTCAGTCAGACCATTAAGTCTGGTCTTTTTATCAGAATTTCGGGTCTGCATCCCACTGATCTCCTGCTCCCTCAGGGGTTCTCTGTTGTGTTCCCTGTCAGGGCAGTCATCAGTTGTGGCCGGACACCATCTAGTTCTTCTGGTCTCAGGATGATGTAAGTCTCTAGTTCATGTGGCCCTTTCTGTCTCTTGGGCTCATAGTTGTCGTGTGACCTTGGTGTTCTTCATTCTCCTTTGATCCAGGTGGGTTGAGAGCAACTGATGCATCTTAGATGGCTGCTTGTTAGCATTTAAGACCCCAGATGCCACATTTCAAAGTAGGATGCAGAATGTTTTCATAATATTATTATTTTGCCAATTGACTTAGAAGTCACCTTAAGCCATAGTCCCCAAACACCCGCCCTTGCTTCGCTGACCTTCGAAGCATTCAGTTTGTCCCGGAAACTTCTTTGCTTTTGGTCCAGTCCATTTGAGCTGACCTTCTGTGTATTGAGTATTGTCCTTCCCTTCACCTAAAGTAGTTCTTATCTACTAACTAATCAGTAAAAAACCCTCTCCCACCCTCCCTCCCTCCCCCCTCGTAACCACAAAGGTATGTGTTCTTCTCAGTTTATACTATTTCTCAAGATCTTATAATAGTGGTCTTATACAATATTTGTCCTTTTGCCTCTGACTAATTTCGCTCAGCATAATGCCTTCCAGCTTCCTCCATGTTATGAAATGTTTCACAGATTCCTCACTGTTCTTTACTGATGCGTAGTATTCCATTGTGTGAATATACCACAATTTATTTAACCATTCATCCGTTGATGGACACCTTGGTTGCTTCCAGCTTTTTGCTATTGTAAACAGTGCTACAATAAACATGGGTGTGCATATATCTGTTTGTGTGAAGGCTCTTGTTTCTCTAGGGTATATTCTGAGGAGTGGGATTTCTGGGTTGTATGGTAGTTCTATTTCTAACTGTTTAAGATAACGCCAGATAGATTTCCAAAGTGGTTGTACCATTTTACATTCCCACCAGCAGTGTATAAGAGTTCCAATCTCTCCGCAGCCTCTCCAACATTTATTATTTTGTATTTTTTGGATTAATGCCAGCCTTTTTGGAGTGAGATGGAATCTCATCGTAGTTTTAATTTGCATTTCTCTAATGGCTAATGATCGAGAGCATTTTCTCATGTATCTGTTAGCTGCCTGAATATCTTCTTTAGTGAAGTGTGTGTTCATATCCTTTGCCCACTTCTTGATTGGGTTGTTTGTCTTTTTGTGATTGAGTTTTGACAGAATCATATAGATTTTAGAGATCAGGCGCTGGTCGGAGATGTCGTAGCTGAAAATTCTTTCCCAGTCTGTAGGTGGTCTTTTTACTCTTTTGGTGAAGTCTTTAGATGAGCATAGGTGTTTGATTTTTAGGAGCTCCCAGTTATCGGGTTTCTCTTCGTCATTTTTGGTAATGTTTTGTATTCTGTTTATGCCTTGTATTAGGGCTCCTAACGTTGTCTCCATTTTTTCTTCCATGATCTTTATCGTTTTAGTCTTTATGTTTAGGTCTTTGATCCACTTGGAGTTAGTTTTTGTGCATGGTGTGAGGTATGGGTCCTGTTTCATTTTTTTGCAAATGGATATCCAGTTATGCCAGCACCATTTGTTAAAAAGATTATCTTTTCCCCAATTAACTGACACTGGGCCTTTGTCAAATATCAGCTGCTCATATGTGGATGGATTTATATCTGGGTTCTCAATTCTGTTCCACTGGTCTATGTGCCTGTTGTTGTACCAGTACCAGGCTGTTTTGACTACTGTGGCTGTATAACAGGTTCTGAAATCAGGTAAAGTGAGGCCTCCCACTTTCTTCTTCTTTTTCAGTAATGCTTTGCTTATCCGAGGCTTCTTTCCCTTCCATATGAAGTTGGTGATTTGTTTCTCCATCACCTTAAAAAATGACATTGGATTTTGGATCAGAAGTGCATTGTATGTATAGATGGCTTTTGGTAGAATAGACATTTTTACTATGTTAAGTCTTCCTATCCATGAGCAAGGTATGTTTTTCCACTTAAGTATGTCCTTTTGAATTTCTTGTAGTAGAGCTTTGTAGTTTTCTTTGTATAGGTCTTTCACATCCTTGGTAAGATTTATTCCTAAGTATTTTATCTTCTTGGGGGCGACTGTGAATGGTATTGATTTGATTATTTCCTCTTCGATGTTCTTTTTGTTGATGTAGAGGAATCCAAGTGATTTTTGTATGTTTATCTTATAACCTGAGACTCTGCCAAACTCTTCTATTAGTTTCAGTAGTTTTCTGGAGGATTCCTTAGGGTTTTCTGTGTATAAGATCATGTCATCTGCAAGTAGAGATAATTTTACTTCCTCTTCGCCAATCCAGATGCCCTTTATTTCTTTATCTAGCCTAATTGCTCTGGCTAGGACTTCTAGCACAATGTTGAATAAGAGTGGTGATAAAGTGCATCCTTGTCTGGTTCCCGTTCTCAAGGGAAATGCTTTCAGGTTCTCTCCATTTAGAGTGATGTTGGCTGTTGGCTTTGCACAGATGCCCTCTATTATGTTGAGGAATTTTGCTTCAATTCCTATTTTGGTGAGAGTTTTTATCATAAATGGGTGTTGGACTTTGTCAAATGCCTTTTCTGCATCAATTGATAAGATCATGTGGTTTTTGTCTTTTGTTTTATTAATATGGTGGATTACATTAATGGTTTTTCTAATATTAAACCAGCCTTGTATACCTGGTATAAATCCCACTTGGTCGTGGTGAATTATTTTTTTGATATGTTGTTGGATTCTATTGGCTAGAATTTTGTTGAAGATTTTTGCATCTATGTTCATCAGGGATATAGGTCTGTAATTTTCTTTTTTTGTGATGTCTTTTCTTTTTTTTACCTGGTTTTGATATCAGGGAGATGGTGGCTTCATAGAATGAGTTGGGTAGTATTCCGTCATTTTCTATGCTTTGAAGTACCTTTAGTAGTAGTGGTGTTAACTCTTCTCTGAAAGTTTGGTAGAACTCTGCAGTGAAGCCGTCTGGGCCAGGGCTTTTTTTTTGTTGGAAGTTTTTTGATTACCGTTTCAATCTCTTTTTTTGTTATGGGTCTATTTAGTTGTTCTACTTCTGAATGTGTTAGTTTAGGTAGATAGTGTTCTTCCAGGAATTCATCCATTTCTTCTAGGTTTGCAAATTTGTTAGAGTACAATTTTTCGTAATAATCTGATATGATTCTTTTAATTTCAGTTGGGTCTGTTGTGATGTGGCCCTTCTCGTTTCTTATTCGGGTTATTTGTTTCCTTTCCTGTATTTCTTTAGTCAGTCTAGCCAATGGTTTATCAATTTTGTTAATTTTTTCAAAGAACCAGCTTTTGGCTTTGTTAATTCTTTCAATTGTTTTTCTGTTCTCTAATTCATTTAGTTCAGTTCTAATTTTTATTTTTTGTTTTCTTCTGGTGCCTGATGGATTCTTTTGTTGCTGACTTTCTATTTGTTCAAGTTGTCGGGACAGTTCTCTGATTTTGGCTCTTTCTTCTTTTTGTATGTGTGCATTTATCGATATGAATTGGCCCCTGAGCACTGCTTTTGCTGTGTCCCAGAAGTTTTGATAGGAAGTATTTTCATTCTCTTTGCATTCTATGAATTTCCTTATTCCCTCCTTGATGTCTTCTATAACCCAGTCTTTCTTCAGGAGGGTATTGTTCATTTTCCAAGTATTTGATTTCTTTTCCCTAGTTTTTCTGTTATTGATTTCTAGCTTCATTGCCTTGTGGTCTGAGAAGATGCTTTGTAATATTTCGATGTTTTGGATTCTGCAAAGGTTTGTTTTATGACCTAATATGTGGACTATTCTAGAGAATGTTCCATGTGCGCTAGAAAAAAAAGTATACTTTGCAGCAGTTGGGTGGAGAGTTCTGTATAAGTCAATGAAGTCAAGTTGGTTGATTGTTGTAAGTAGGTCTTCCGTGTCTCTATTGAGCTTCTTACTGGATGTCCTGTCCTTCTCCGAAAGTGGTATGTTGAAGTCTCCTACTATAATTGTGGAGGTGTCTGTCTCACTTTTCAGTTCTGTTGAAATTTGATTTATGTATCTTGCAGCCCTGTCATTGGGTGCATAAATATTTAATATGGTTATATCTTCCTGATCAATTGTCCCTTTTATCATTATGTAGTGTCCTTCTTTATCCTTTGTGGTGGATTTAACTTTAAAGTCTATTTTGTCAGAAATTAATATTGCTACTCCTCTTCTTTTTTGCTTATTGTTTGCTTGATATATTTTTTTCCATCCTTTGAGTTTTAGTTTGTTTGTGTCTCTAAGTCTAAGGTGTGTCTCTTGTAGGCAGCATATAGACGGATCGTGTTTCTTTATCCAGTCTGAGACTCTCTGTCTCTTTATTGGTGCGTTTAGTCCATTTACATTCAGCGTAATTATAGATAAGTATGTGTTTAGTGCTGTCATTATGATGCCTTTTTATGTGTGTTGTTGACAATTTCATTTTTCCACTTACTTTTTTGTGCTGAGATGTTTTTCTTTGTAAATTGTGTGTTCTTCATTTTCATAGTATTTGACTTTATGTTTGCTGAGTCGTTACGTTTTTCTTGGTTTTTATTTTGAGTTATGGAGTTGTTATACCTCTTTGTGGTTACCTTAATATTTACCCCTATTTTTCTAAGTAAAAACCTAACTTGTATTGTCCTATATCGCCTTGTATCCCTCTCTATGCCACCTGTATTTAGTCCTTCTTTTTGATTATTGTGATCTTTTACATATTGACTTCAATGATTCCCTGTTATGAGCTTTATTTTTTTTTAATTAATCTTAATTTGTTTTTGTGATTTCCCTATTTGAGTTGATATCAGGATGTTCTGTTTTGTGACCTTGTGTTGTGCTGGTATCTGATATTATTGGTTTTCTGACCAAACAATTTCCTTTAGTATTTCTTGTAGCTTTGGTTTGGTTTTTGCAAATTCTCTAAGCTTATGTTTATCTGTAAATATCTTAATTTTGCCTTCATATTTCAGAGAGAGTTTTGCTGGATATATGATCCTTGGCTGGCAGTTTTTCTCCTTCAGTGCTCTGTATATGTCATCCCATTGCCTTCTCGCCTGCATGGTTTCTGCTGAGTAGTCTGAACTTATTCTTATTGATTCTCCTTTGTAGGAGACCTTTCTTTTATCCCTGGTTGCTTTTA
The DNA here is from genome assembly GCF_030014295.1 of Loxodonta africana. Classification (NCBI taxonomy): domain Eukaryota; kingdom Metazoa; phylum Chordata; class Mammalia; order Proboscidea; family Elephantidae; genus Loxodonta; species Loxodonta africana. The sequence continues at coordinate 223,432,447 of NC_087342.1, read as the reverse complement.
AAATTTTCTCTTTATCCTTGGTTTTGGCAAGTTTGATGATAATATGTCTTGGTGATTTTCTTTTTGGATCAATCTTAAATGGGGTTCAATGAGCGTCTTGGATAGACATCCTTTCATTTTTCATTATGTCAGGGAAGTTTTTTGCCAAGAGATCTTCAACTATTCTCTCTGTGTTTTCTGTCCCCCCTCCCTGTTCTGGGACTCCAGTCACTCGCAAGTTATCCTTCTTGATAGAGTCCCACATGATTCTTAGGGTTTCTTCATTTTTTTTAATTCCTTTATCTGATTTTTTTTCAGCTATGTTGGTGTTGATTCCCTGGTCCTTCAGAAGTCCCAGTCTACATTCTAATTGCTCGAGTCTGCTCCTCTGACTTTCTATTGCGTTGTCTAATTCTGTAATTTTATTGTTAATCTTTTGGATTTCTGCATGCTATCTCTCTATGGATTCTTGCAACTTATTAATTTTTCCACTATGTTCTTAAATAATCTTTTTGAGTTCTTCAACTGTTTTATCAGTGTGTTCCTTGGCTTTTTCTGTGGTTTGCCTTATTTCATTTCTGAGGTCATCCCTGATGTCTTGAAGCATTCTGTAAATTAGTTTTTTATATTCTGTATGTGATAATTCCAGGATTGTATCTTCATTTGGGAAGGATTTTGATTCTTTTGTTTGGGGGGTTGTAGAAGTTGTCATGGTCTTCTTCTTTATGTGGTTCGATATCGACTGCTGTCTCTGAGCCATCACTAAGATATAGTAGTGGTTTATTCTATAATTGCTCACTGAGTCTTATCTTGTTTTGTTTTCTTTCAATATACGTGGATGGGCTACTAGATTGTGCTGTCTTGTTTGTTGTAGCCCTTGACTTACTTATGACCTATTACCAGCTGGTTTGGGTTGTTGCCAGATATATATGCCTGAGTCTATTCACTATTCTTGAGTAGAATCTGATTTTGGGTCATCAAGTGTCTGCTGCACCCTAAGACCTATCCACCTCGAGAAGTAGTGGTGATAGTTGTGTGCACTAGATTCTGTTAGCAGCTGGGGTTCACACTCCAAGGGGGGCAGGATACTGACAGGCTTCTGCCAAGTGTCAGTGAGGTAGGTGTATCTCTATTCCTATAGCACCTTGTTGGGAGGGCACTGCAGCTGTACCTTAGGCCTCCAATGTAAGTACCTCTACTGATTGGTAGGTGTCACCCTCCTTAGACCTCTAAGGCAAGAGGCTAGGTGGTCTGGGGGGAGCTTCAGCCCTCAGTTCCCTGTTGTGGGTCAGTTAGGACTCTGTTGAATAAGCAGAGATATCAGATCTGGGAAACTTGTTTTTCCAGTAAATCCACTAAAAAAAAAATGCAGTCAGATCCCTATCAGAACTGCTTTTGGATTATAACTGCCCTCTTGTTCCCTGTACGGATGAAAGCCCGAGATTTGGATCATATATGCTTGGCTGGAGCTGGTTCTGTGTTTTTAGACCAATTAGGGAAGGATTTTTGGTCTCTGGGTTTTTTGTGGTTGCTTCTCTCAGGCTGGAAGAATGGGTTAGGAAAAGACCAAAAAAAAAAAAAAAGGGAAAAGCAAAGCCACCACGGAGCCGGAGCCGTTCTCCCTCTGGCTCAGGAAATTCCAATGTTAATGAAGCCGCCTGGGAAGGGGATGGGGGGATTCAGAAAAACAGGAGAGTAGCACCCTGGAACATAGCCAAAGTTGCTTATCTTGCTTGGGATGACTATTTTATCTGTCGCCTATGTGTGCCGGCTGTGTGGAGATTGCCCCCGAGGGTCTGGCCAGCTGAAGCCGTGGTCAGTTCCTCCGCTGCCAGTCCAAAGCCCAGCATCAAGGTTCCCCTGCTGGGATGCTGCACTCCTGGCTCCAAAACCAGTCACTGCCTCCCGGGGACTTCTCCCACCAGCCGTGTCACCACTCCGCCCGTGCGGACCAGCTGGGCCCCCTCCCGGGGTTAGTTTAGGGGACTAGGGCTGCGCCCCGTGTTTGTGCCGTGAGTAGATGCCGTGTTCAGCTCCCCTGCACCCAGTCCAAAGCCTGGTGCCAAGGTTCCCCGGCTGAGACGCTGCACTCCCGGCTCCAAAACCTGTCACTGCCTCCCGGGGACTTCTCCCACCAGCCACTTCGCCACACCGCCCGCGCAGACTGGCTGGGCCCCCTCCCGGGGTCAGTTCAGGGGGGTAGGGCTGCGCCCCTTGTTTGCGCCGTCACCAGATTTTGTGTTCAGCTCTCCTGGGCCCAATCCTAAGCCCGGCACCAAGGTTACCTGACTGGAACGCTGGCTCCAGGCTCCGAAAACAGTTGCTGCTTCCCCGTATTTGTTCGTTCTCCTTCTATGTCATTCAGGTCAACTCTTTAAATCTGTGTTAGTTGTTCAGGGTTCGTAGATTGTTATGTATGTGATCGATTCACTTGTTTTTCCGAGTCTTTGTTGCAAGAGGGATCCGAGGTAGCATCTACCTAGTCAGCCATCTTGGCCCCGCCTCCTCTATTTAACTTTGTGATCAAATAAAACCCTGGATTTTCCTAGAGTCAGAAATTAGAGACAGCCATCATTTTATTATGCTATTAGGACCTGGTGCTCCTTGCCCAGACTAAGTGAGCCTTTCTAGGTTGAGCCAACTTGTTGGTATATTCTATCCCTTTTGAAGGACTCAGCAAGCAGAACTTTCACTATGTCCTCCAAAGCTGTAGCTCTCAATGTTCCATCCTTCCAGCACCCATGCTTCTGTCTCTTTCCTACTCCACTGTAGTAGAAGTTAGTATGTAAAGTGGCATTTGTGATAATATTGTTTAAATCTCAGTGTGGCAATACTAAAGGATGAATACTTAGACTTGGGAAAATATACAAATAACAGAAGATGGAATCTTTATGAAAATATGATCATTGCGTGTGAGTAGAATTATGTAGCCCAGTTGAAATTGGGTCAGCAGAAAAGAGGAAGACCCTCAACAAGGTGGATTGACACAGTGGCTGCAACAATGAGCTCAAGCATAACAACGATTGTGAGGATGGCCCAGCACTGGGCAGTGTTTTGTTCTGTTGTGCGTAGGGTTGCTATGAGTCGGAGCCAGCTTGACGGCACCTAACAACAATGACAACAACAATTGAAATTCATACTCTCTTCTTCCAAAACATTTTTAAATAGGAGGCAATGTGGAAGAAAGGGCAGATGAGCCATATGTAAAAAACGATTATCTTTTTGGATGTACAATCGACGGCACTGGGTAAAGGTTTAGATTCTGAGTAAAGCCATATTTAGAGCAGATAGTTATTTCTCTTTTTCTTGTGTTACACTTCTTCCTTTAAATTTTCCCAGTTCTTCAGAAATGATTAAGAAAAAAAATAATTTAAGTAGGTACTATGCAGCCTAATGAGGGTACAGGGTCAGTGTGGAGAGTGTGACAGCTAATAATCCTTGGGCACCTTGAGCCATAAATAGAGAAGACTATGCTCTGGGGATCCAGGTGAATATCCTCAGCCCAGTGAGCATTGCACTATGCGGATCTGTGAGAAACTCAGGAAACAATAACATGATTTTATAGGCCTGCTCTTAAGGAAACTGAAGAGCAATATAAAATTGAACCTGTTGCTTTCCCATTGTATCCTAGGTAAAAATTATCGCTTGAAAGTGTTTGTGAAAGGCAGACACACGTGTTATATATAAAATGGCTACAAAACAGAAATAATCTAAAAACTCTTTGTCTAAAGTCTACAGATGAAGGATAAGCTAAGTGAATATGGTATAAAAACATGATAGAATACTCTAATGTTATTGTAAATATGATGTATATACACATTTATAGACATATAAAAAATATTCAGCACATAGAGTTGAGTAAAAGAAAAAAAATAAAACTTCAATTTTCGTTGTGATATAGAATACAAAAAACTTTTTCTTCAATGGCAACAACAAGAAAATCTTGCAAAATAAATGTTAATTTTTTTTTTTTTAATGGAACTAACAAAGAATAATGTATGCAAGAAAGATTTGTTGGCTATATAGAAAATATAGAGAGCCATGGAAACGTTCATATTGTAGGAAATATTTTCCGATGCTATATACAGAGGAGTAGTTATGCCACAAAGAGAGATTTTTAAGGGGGTGAGGAGAAACCATGTAATCTGGCATATTCACTCAGTACATAGATTCTAAGATCTTTCTAGAGTTGAATCTGAAAGAACAACCAAAAACCAATCTAGCTTAAATATTGCTAAGAGCAGAAAGATAGTGAATGTCCCAAAGTTTGGAGGTTGGGCTAATTGGATATAAAAGTAACATAAAGTTGTAGCTCAGCTCAACTCATAGAGAAACTTTAATGATTAGTTCGGTATCCTAACTTCCACTCAGCAAATAGGGCTTGTTGCTGTGAAATAAATACACTATGTCTGTTTTTTGGTCTGTAATACAATAAGAAAATTGCTAAACATGCAAAAAAAAAAAAAAAAAAAGGCAGGAGTTTTTCATACGAATTTTAAAAAAACTGTCAGTAAAAGGAATTTCATATGATCTGGTTTTTAGAATTGTTAGACAAAGACTTTAGAACAACTATTGTAAGTATCTTAAAGAATTTTTGAGAAAAGGTGGATATAATTTGTTAAGATGTAGGGTATTTCCTTAGAAAAATTGAAAATCTAAAGAAAGAACCAAATGGAAATTCTACTATGGAAAAATGGAATATCAGTAATAAAAATTTATTGAATCTGAATAAAAATAGTCAACAGAAATTATTAAAAACAAACCTTTTTAAAATAATAAGGTATTAATAACCTAGTAGGTAATATCGGGTAACCTAACATGCAAGTAATTAAAATGTAAGAAAAAGAGAGAGAAAGAATGGAAAAGAAAAAATATTTGAAAAAAATAATTGCAGAAATTTTGCAAATGTCCTGAAAAATAACAATTCATACATCCAAGAAACCCAACAAACACCAAGTTGAAAAATACAGAGAATACTACATTTAGGCACATCATTGTTAAATTTCCAAAAAATCAAAGATAAAGAATTTTTAAATCTGGCAGATAATGACATTTGACTTCTCATCAGAAACAGCTAAAGCCACAAGACAGTGAAACGACCACTTTAGAGTGCAGGAAGAAAACAATCAATAAAACCATTGTCTACCAAGACTTCTACATCCATTAAAAACATTCTTCAATAAATGAAAGTAAAATAAAATATTTTCAGATAACTAAAAGCTAAAAGAAACTGTTGTCCACAGATTCTCACAACAACAAATAATAACAGAAAGTCCTTAGGCTGAAGAAAAGATACAAGATGGAAAATTGTATCTAGAGAAAGGAATGAGGAGCAAAAGAGATCATAATAATGTAATTTAATATTTAAGGCCATTTTCTTGTTTATTTTTAAAACACAATTTATTGCTTCAGTTAAAAATAGTAACAATGTCTTATGGGGTTTATTACATATACAGAATAAAATATTTGTCAAAATAACCCAAAGGAAGGGAAAGGGTAAATAACAGTAGTGTTTTAAATTTCTTATATTCTGTATCAAGAAGTATAATGTTAATTCTGCCCAGTGAGCTGCTTAGTTCAGGTGTAGTCACGTTTGTCTCTTGTTGATCTCCTGCTTTACAAGCTCATCAAAACAAACAACCAAATAAACAAACCAACCAACCAGTTGCCATTGGGTCTGTTCCAACCCCTGGCAACAAACGGCAGCCCTATGTGTACAGAGCAGAACTGCACTCTGTAAGGTTTTCAAGGCTGTAACCTTTTGGAAGCAGATTGCCAGGTCTTTCTTTTGAGGCACCTGTGAGTACGTTCTGTCAAAAACATAAATTGTTTAGAGAAACACCAAAACTTAATGTATCAGAATATATTTAATGTGAGTAGATACAACTAGAATCATCAGTTTGAACATGTCAGGAAGGCACTCTGAAGAGGGGACAGTGAAAATGGATTATATAGGTCATTGTTATGCTAATATCAAAGCACAAGGCACCTTACAGAAACAGTCATCAAGGACGTGCCATATATCCTAAAAAAGAGCCTCTAGTTATATCCTGGAGTTCCTGCATCTCAAAAGTGCCTGTGCATAGATAATTTTGTAAAAGAACTCAATGCCTAAGGCAAACGTCTCTGCCATACTGCTTACTATACTCTGACCTGAAGTTAGTGCCAGGGAACCAGTTCCTACAAGCTTCAAAAAGACACCTAAGGGTGGATGGCCTGTGTGGGTCACCGCATTCCATGAACCCAGAAATCTGGATTATAGAAGAATCAAAACAATTTTGTTAGTTCAAACAGCCAACCTTCTGGGTTAGTAGTAGAGTGCTTAGCCATTTGTGCCACCCAGGGACTCCTTCCTAACTTCACCTTTTCTTATATGTTCAGGTAGTGTGGTAACAATTTTTCCCAGTGTCCCTTCAGACTAAGACCATTCTTGCCCTTGTCTTCGAGCAGGCAGTTGGCTATGCTGGTTGTCATCTGGTTGTTCACCAAATTCATCTCCCTCTTACTTTACCTCATCTGTGCCTTAGGATGCTGAATTCTGCAAACTTTATCACCTTGAATCCCTTGACTTCCAGCTTCCAGTAGGGTTCAGCCAATGGAAGACGCTAGCAGCAGGTTGGCCAGATGCGAGAGAACGAAGAGGTCAAGTTTGCCTCTCCAGCACCCCCCCACCCACCACTCTACAGTTCAGCAGTGGTTGGGTTCCTCTCACCGGGTTCTGATGGTAACATTCCTACCCTTATATGTGCAGGGGGAGGAACAGCTCACTACTATTTTAATTCCTGGTACTTCACCATCTTTTTTGGTTCTCTCAATGCTACTCATTCTACTCTTGGGTTAAAAACTCCTGAACGTCCACCTGCTTATTTCCAGGATCCGAGCTGAAACACTGGCTCTGGTCTCACAGTTTATCTGAAGCATTTTTAGTCCCTATAACCATAGAGGGAAGAAACAAAACAAAAACTTCTGAATAGAACTATCTGTTTTCAGATCTGGAAGAGAATGCTGTTTTTTATATTTGTATCGTTTGTCTGAGAAACCCTGGTGACACAGAGGTTAAAGCACTCATCTGGTATTTGAAAGATCGGCAGTTTGAACCCACCAGCCACTCCATGGGAGAAAGATGTAACAGTCTGCTTCTGTAAAGATTTACAGCCTTGGAAATCATCTGGGACATTTCTATTCTGTCCTAAGAAGTCACTATAAGTCGGAATTGACTCGACGGCAATGGGCTTGGGAATTCCCTTTTTTAAGTTTAGATAGTACCAACTGACTCTGGCTGGACAGATGATATACTAAGCAGTCTGTCCTTCCACCCAAGATCCATCTCCCACCTCCTAATATGTATTAGTCTTTTATCCATATTGTTGTTGTTGTTGTTGTTAGGTGCCGTTGAGTCGGTTCCAACTCATAGCGACCCTATGCACAACAGAACAAAACACTGCCCGGTCCTGCGCCATCCTTACAATCTTTGTTATGCTTGAGCTCATTGTTGCAGCCACTGTGTCAATCTACCTTGTTGAGGGTCTTCCTCTTTTCTACTGACTCTGTACTCTGCCAAGCATGATGTCCCACTCCAGGGACTGATCCCTCCTGACAACTTGTCCAAAGTATGTACGATGCAGTCTTGCCATCCTTGCCTCTAAGGAGCACTCTGGCCACACTGATGATGGGGTTCCCGAAAAACAGAAGTCAAGTACCAGTGTTTAACCATCAAAAGCAATGTGTGCACAATTATCGTCATGAGTGGCAAGATCAGAATGGTAGCCAGAGATTCTGATCCACAGAAACCTACAGAGATGTTTCAGTGAAGCAGGTCACTAGGGACCAGATATATGGACAGTCAACATGGGTATGTTTTAATCGATACATGGAAAAGTAACCAAGAAGGGACAATCAAGATTCTGAAGGTGGCCTCCTAAGTCATCCCCACTGGAAACCCTGGTGGCATAGTGGTTAAGTGCTACGGCTGCTAACCAAAGGGTCGGCAGTTCGAATCCACCAGGTGCTCCTTGGAAACTCTATAGGGCAGTTCTACTCTGTCCTATAGGGTCACTATGAGTCGGAATCGATTCAAAGGCACTGGGTTTGGTTTTTGGTTTTGGCATCATCCCCACTGCCATAAGGGAACCCAGTTCTCTACCTAACTTATATATTGAAAGAGTCTCTGGGTAGCGAAAAATATTATGCCCTTGACTACTAAACAAAAGGTTTGTGGTTCAAATCCACCAAGAGGCACCTTGGAATAAATACCTGGTGATCTACTCTTGAAAGATCACAGCCGTTGAAAACCATATAGAGTGCAGTTCTACTCTGACACACCTAAGTTTCCCGTATGTTGTTATTCTTCTTGTTAGGTGTCCTTGAGTTGGCTCTGACTCATAGCAACCCCATGTACAACAGAACAAAACACTTCTGGTCTTGCACTATCTTCACAATCATTGTTGCACTTGAGCCTATTGTTGCAGCCACTGTGTTAATCCTTCTCATGGAGGGTCTTCCTCTTTTTTGCTGGTCCTCTACTTTCAACACGATAACCTTCTCCAGGGACTGGTCCCTCCTGATAACATGTCCAAAGTATGTGAGATGAAGTCTCGCCATCCTTGATTCTAAGAGCATTCTGGCTCTATTCTTCCAAGACATATTTGTTAATTCTTCTAGTAGTCCACGGTATATTCAATATTCTTCACCAGCACCGTAATACAAAAGCATCAATTCTTCTTCAGGCTTCCTTATTTATTGTCCAGCTTTTACATGCATATAAGGCAATCAAAAACACTATGGCTGTGTCAGGCATGCCTTAATCCTTAAAGTGACGTCTTAGGTTTGTAACACTTTAAAGAGGTCTTTTGCAGCAGATTTTCCCAGTGGAATGGGTTGTTTGATTTCTTGACTGCAGCTGCTATACGTGTTGACTGTAGATCCGAGTAAAATGAAATCCTTGACAATTTCAATCTCTTCTCCATTTATCATGATGTTGCTTATTGGTTCAGTTGTGAGGATTTTTGTTTTCTTTATGTTGAGGGATAATCCATACTGAAGGCATTGATCTTTGATTTTCATCAGTAATTTTTTCGAGTCCTCTTCATTTTCTGCAGGCAAGGTTGTGTGATCTGCATAACCCAGGTTGTTAATAAGTCTTCCTCCAATCTTGATGCTTATTCACAGAGTCCCGTTTCTCAAGTTATTTGTTAAGCATACAGGTTGAATAGGTATGGTGAATGGATGGAACCTTGACACACACCTTTCCTGACTTTAAACCATGCAGTATCCTCTTGCTCTGTTTGAACAACTGCCTCTAGATCTATGCACAGGTTCCACATGAGCACAATTAAGTGTTCTGGTATTCCTATTCCTCACAATATTATCCATAATTTTTTATGACCAAACAGTGGAATGCCTTTGCATAGTCAATAAAACACAGGTAAGCACCTTTCTGGTATTCTCTGCTTTCAGCCAGGATCCATCTGACATCAGCAATGATTTTCCTGGTTACACGTCTTCTTCTTAAAAAGGTTTGAATATCTGGCAGTTCCCTGTCTATATACTGCTGCAGCTGCTTTTGAATGATCCTCAGCAAAATTTTGCCTTCATGTGGTATTAAGGATATTGTTCAAAAATTTCTGAATTCAGTTGTATCATCTTTCTTGGGAATGGGCATAAATATGGATCTCTTCCTGTCAATTGGCCAGGTAGCTGTCTTCCAAGTTTCTTGGCATAGACGAGTGAGCACTTGCAGCCCTGCATCCATTTGTTGAAATATCTCAATTGATATTCCATCAACTCTTGGAGTTTTGTTTTTCACCAATGCCTTCCGTGCAGCTTGGATTTCTCCCTTCAGTACCATCAGTTCCAGATCATATGCTACCTCCTGAAAAGGTTGACTGTTGACTACTTCTTTTTGACATAGTGACTCTGTATTCCTTCCATCTTCTTTTGATGCTTCCTGTGTCATTTAATATATTCCCTGTAGAATCCTTCAATACTGCAAATCGTGGCTTGAATTTTTTTCTTCAGTTCTTTCATTCTTTAGATAGAACGTTTTTTATAATTCCTACATTACTCAGAGAAGTAGTAACGTACATATTTTATCAACATAGGCTTAGATAAAACAATGTACCCAAGGGCACAGTTTGTAAACTCTAGTGCTGCAATTAGACTCAAGACCATGGAACCAGAGAAGCAAAACATATTGTAAACTTTGGAAAAAAGTTGTGAAAAGGTAAAAAGCATTTCCCAGGGCCTTCATCCTCCCATAGCCACATCTTTTCCCTCTTAATAGCACTGTCTTTCTCAATGGCGTTAGACATGCTTTGAGATTTGCTTTCAGAAGGTCTGATAAGCTAATTCATATAAAACAATACATATTAATGTCATGCATGACCTTATCCAAGAACATTTATTATGATGCCAAAAAAACCCAAAACCAAACCTGTGGCTGTCGAGTTGATTCTGACTCATAGCCACTCTATAGGACAGAGTAGAACTGCCCTATAGGATTTCCAAGAAACAGCTGGTGGATTTGAACTGCAGACATTTTTTTTTAGTTAGCAGCTGAGCTCTTAACCACTTGCCAGGAGAGCTTCAAAAGAAACCAAGTACTAAATAAAAGGAACACATGCAAATTCTAAAATTTAGGCCTTTGGTACTTAGAGAGGGAGATATTACCAGAGAAAAATGAGTATCCTTGAAATCAGATCATAGAGACATATCATATATATCATATTTGTTGAAAGTAGTGCTGGCTATGCCCATAGGTAAGAATGCATAATTAATGTGTATTCCATTGTAACATGGTACAGTGTTCAATGCATTCAGATGTATACCATATTAAGAAGTCTGTCTCAAATGTATTTTGTAAAAGGTAAGGTAATAAATCACTTAATTAAGCTGAATTTATAATATATTCCCTGAGGCAAACTTTATAAGTGTGTTTTTCCTAATATGAATGTTAATAATGTCCCTATAATAAGCTTGAGTCTCATTATTGTTAATATATTCCACTTCCTAATTTTTACAGATGTGATGCAGTATCTTGAGTTTTACTTTTTTTCATTTCTCCATGTTTTCATTTTAATGAGTTTCGCATACATTTAAAGGAAGACGATTTTATATTAGATGGACCTTTTCCTTAGTCTGTGTTGGTTTTGGTCTTAACATCAGTAAGCCCAGCTCCTATATTTCATGAAGGAGATTTATTTTTAAAAATCGTTTTATGTGAAATACAATACTGAATGAGAAGTTAAGTTAAAAAAATCATAAATTTATCTTGATAAACTAAAAACAGAATAAAGTTTGATAATGACAATATAATATATTGTTTATACAGGTAGTCCCTGATTTACGATGGGGTTTTGTTTTAATGGCTCCATCATAAGTTGGTTCTAATGTAACTCAAATATCTTTTTTAAGTTTTTTAGTTTTCATTATTGTTGCTTTTTATTATCAGTATCTTCATAAATCCAGTCTTTTTTTGTCTTTGGGGATTCAAAACATTACATATAAACTTACAGATATATTTTAATACATACATAAAAAATACACAAATCATAAAAATTTACTCTGATGATGAAGACAAGTTGGATGGGATTGGCATTCAGTCAATTGCAATAATAACTCCACTTATGGAAGGTTCTGGATCATGCAGATTATCCCTGGGAAGAGGATAGCATTTCAAGTCAGAAAATTAGTAAGAGATGTATGTATGGTCCTTTTCTTTTTTTATTCATATATTTCACAGTAGCATTTCACTGCTTCCTGAATCTGCTCATAGACTTTAACAAAGTGATTAGCTTTTGGGTCCATATATTCAACACTCTGATTTAGCTTAGAAAAAAATTTCCACTAATCCTTTCACTGTAAAAATTTTGACAGCTTCTTTCCTTCCTCTTCCTTGTTACTTCTTTCTTTTTCAGCATTTTTCCTCTTCAGAATCCATTAAGTCTAGATCTTCATGATCTATGAGCTGTTCCATTCCACACTGGTGATACCCAGTGTGGAATGGAACAGCTCATAGATCATGAATACAGTGTTCTTGCCATATGGACAATTTTTTTCACTGATTTCTTTCATCATATTATCCTGATCAAATGCTTGAAGTGCTAGATGATGCCCAGCTACAACCAATGACTGCCCTGACAGGGAACATAACAGAGAACCCCTGAGGGAGCATGAGAGCAATGGAGTACAGACTCCAAATTCTCTTAAAAAGACCAGATTTAATGGTCTGACTGAGACTAGAAGCACCCCGGTGGTCATGGTCCCCAGACTTCTGTTAGCCTAAGACAGGAACCATTCCCAATGCCAACTCTTCAGACAGGGCTTGAACTGGACAATGGGATAGACAATTATACTGGTGAAGAATGAGTTTCTTGGATCAAGTAGACACATGAGGCTATGTTGGCATCTCCTGTCTGGAGGGGAGATGAGAGGGCAGAGGGAGTCAGAAGCTGGCTGAATGGACATGAAAACAGCAAGTGGAGGGAAGGAGTGTGCTGTCTCATTAGGGAAAGAGCAGTTAGGAGTATATAGCAAGGTGTATATAAATTTTTGTATGAGAGACTAACTTGATTTATAAACTTTCACTTAAAGTACAATAAAAAAAAATATGACCGGGGAAGAGATGCCTCTTCAAAGTAGCGTCAACCTTAATGATGTGGGTGAAATCAAGCTTTTGGGATGTTCATTTGCTGGTGTGGCATGACCCAAAATGAGAAGAAGCAGCTGCAAAAGTCCTTTAACAATAAGAATGTAGAATTATAAAGTGTGAATCTAGGAAACTGAAAACCATCAAACATGAAAAGGAACACATAAACATCAATGTCCTAGGCATTAGCAAGCTAAAATGGACTGGTTTTGGCAATTTTAAATTGGACAAACATATGGTCTACTATGCCAGGAATGACAAATTAAAGAGGAACAGTGTCTCATTCATCATCAAAAAGAAAATCTCAAGATCTGTCCTGAAGTACAACACTGTCAGTAACAAGATAATATCTATAAGCTTACAAGGAAGACCAGTTAATACATCTATTCAAATTTATGCACCAATCTAAGGCCAAAGATGAAGAAATTGAAGATTTTACCAACTTCTGCAGTCTGAAATTGATCAAACATACAATCACGATGCATTGATAATTACTGGTGATTGGAATGTGAAAGTTGAAAACAAAAAAGAAGTATTCACAGTTGGAACATATGGCCTTGGTGATAGAAAGTACACCAGAGATCACATGATGGATTTTTGCAAGACCAGTGATTTCTTCATTGAAAATCCTTTTTTCACCAACATAAACGGTGACTATACACATGGACTGCACCAGATGGAATACACAGGAATCAAATTGAGTACATCTGTAGAAAGAGATGATGGAAAAGCTCAATATCATCAGTTAGAACAAGGCTGGGGCAGACTACACATCAGGCTATCAATTACCCATATGCAAGTTCAAATTAAAACTGAAGAAAATTAAGAACAATCCATGAGAGCCAAGGTACAACCTTTAGTGTATGCCACCTGAATTTAGAGACCATCTCAAGAAGAGATTTGATGCTTTGAACACTAATGACTGAAGACCAGATGAGTTGTTGAATGACATCAAAGACATCATGTATGAAGAGAGCAAGAGGTCATTAAAAAAACAAGAAAGAAAGAAAAGATCTAAATGGATGTCAGAAGAGACTCTGAAACTTGCTCTTGAAAGTCGAGTACCTAAAGCAAGAGTTAAAAACTGATGAAGTAAAAGAGCTGAACAGAAGATTTCAAAGGGTGGGTCGAGAAGTCAAAGTATAACGATGACATGTGCAGAGACCTGGAGATAGAGAACCAAAAGGGAAAAACACACTTATCATTTCTCAAGCTGAAAGAACTGAAGAAAAAACTCAAGCCTCGAGTTGCAATATTGAGGGATTCTATGGGGGAAATATTAAACGATGCAGAAAGAATCAAAAGGAGATGTAAGAAATACACAGAGTCACTATACCAAAAGAATTAATCAACATTCAGCCATTTCAGGAAGTAACATATGATTAGGAACTGATCGTACAGAAGGAAGAAGTCCAAGTTGCACTGAAGACATTGGTGAAAAACAAAACTCCAGGAATAGATGGAATACCAACTGAGATGTTTCAACAAACACATGCAGAACTGGAAGTGCTCACTAGTCTATGCCAAGAAATTTGGACGAAAACTACCTGGCCAGCCAAGTGAAAGGGATTCATATGTATGCCTAGTCCCAGAAAGGTGTTTCAACCGAGTGTGGAAATTATTGATAGCTGTCATTAACATCACATGCAAGCAAAATTTTGCTGAAGATCATTCAAAAGTGGCTGCAGCAATACATCAACAGTGAACTGCCAGAAATTCAATCCAGATTCAGAAGAGGATGTGGAAACAAAGATATCATTGCTGATGCAAGATGGAACCTGACTCAAAGCAGAGAATACCAGAAAGATGTTTACCTGTGTTTTATTGACTATGCCTAGGTATTCGACTGTGTGGAGCATAACAAATTATGGATAATGTTGGAAGAATGGGAATTCTAGAACACTTAATTGTGCTCATAAGGAATCTGTACATGGATCAAGAGGCAGTCGTTCAAATAGGCCAAGAGAATACTGCATGGTTTAAAGAAAGGAAAGTGTGTGTCGGGGTTGTAACCTTTCACTATATCTATTCAATCCGTACATTGAGCAAATAATCAGAGAAGCTGGACTATATGAAGAACAATGGGCCATCAGGTTTGGAGGAAGACTCATTAACAACCTTGGTTATTCAAATGACACAACCTTGCTTTTTGAAAGTGAAGAGGACTTGAAGCACTTACTGATGAAGATCAAAGACAACAGCCTTCAGTATGGATTACATTTCAACATAAAGAAAACAAAAATCCTCACAACTGGGCCAATAAGCAACATTATGATAAATGGAGAGGAGATTGACGTTGTCAAGGATTTCATTTTCCTTAGATCCACAATCAACAGGCATGGAAGCATCAGTCAAGAAATCAAAAGATCCATTGCATTGGGCAAAAGGGGTGCAAAAGATGTCTTTAAAGTGTTGAAAAGCAAGGAAGTCACTTTGAGGACTAAGGTGCACCTGACTCAAGCCATGATGTTTTCAGTTGCCTCATATGCATGCAAAAGCTGGACAATGAATAAAGGAGACAAAAGAAGAATTGATGGCTTTCAATTGTTGTGTTGGTGAAGAATATTGAACATACCATGGACTGCCAAAAGAATGAAAAAATCTGTCTTGGAAGAAGTACAGCCAGAGTGCTCCTTGGAAGTGAGGATGGTGAGATTTCTTCTCACATACTTTGGACATGTTATCAGGAGGGATCAGTCCCTGGTGAAGGACATCATGTTTGGTAAAGTGGGAGGTCAGTGAAAAAGAGGAAGACCCTCAATGAGATGGATTGACACAGTGGTTGAAACAATGGGTTGAAGCATAGCAAGAGTTGTGAGGATGGTGCAGAACAAGGCAGTGTTTTGTTCTATGGTGCATAGGGTCACGATAAGTGGGAGCAGAACTCAAGGGCACTTAAGAACAACAACATACAGGTGGACCTCACCAGATGGAATACACAGGAATCAAATTGACTGCTTCTATCGAAAGAGATGAAGGAAAAACTCAATATCATCAGTCAGAACAAGGCCAAGGACTGACCGTGGAACATACCATCAGTTGTTTATATGCAAGTTCAAGTTCAAAGTGAATAAAATTAGAACAAGTCCACAAGAGCCAAAGTACAACCTTCAGTATATCCTAAAGGAATTTAGAGACCATCTCAAGAATAGATTTGACACACTGAATAGCAATGACTGAATGCCAGGCAAGTTGTGAAATGAAAAGCAGAACTTCACACATGAAGAAAGCAAGAGGTCATTAAAAAGATAGGAAACAAAGAGAAGACCAAAATGGATGTAAGAAGAGACAGAAATTTGCTCTTGAACACAGAAAGTTCAAGTGAAAGGAAGAAATACTGAAGTAAAAGAGCTGAAGAGAAGATTTCAAAGGGTGACTTGAAAGACAAACTAAAGTACTACAGTGAAATGTGCAAATAAAGAAAACCAAAAGGGAAGAACACACTCAGCATATCTTAAGCTGAAAGAACTGAAAAAAAAAATTCAAGCCCTGAGTTAAATATTGAAGGATTCTATGGGCAAAGTATGAAATGACATAGGAGAGTCAAAAGCATATGGAAGGAATACAGAGTCATTCTACCAAAAAGAATTGGTCGAGGTTCATCATTTTCAGGGGGTATCATATGAACAAGATCTGACAGCACTTAAGAAAGAAGTCCTAGCTGTACTGAAGGAAATGACGAAAAACAAGGATGTAGGAATTGACAGAATACTAACTGAGATATTTCAATGAATGGATGCAGTGCTGAAGGTGCTCACTAGTCTATGCCATGAAATTTGGAAGACAGTTGCCTGGCCAAATGACTGGAAGAGATCCTTATTTGTGCCCATTTCAAAGAAAGGTGGTTCGACAGAATGTGGAAATTATTGAACGATATCATTAACATCACACACAAGTAATATTTTGCTGAAGATCATTAAAAGGTGGTTGCAGCAATACATGACAGGGAACTTTCAGAACTTCAAGGTGGATTCAAAAGAGTACATGTAACCAGGAATATCATTGCTGATGTCAGATAGACCTTGGCTGAAAACAGAGAATACCAGAAAGGTGTTAACCTGTGTTTCATTGACTACGCTAAGGCATTCAACTATGTGGATCATAACAAATTACGGAAAACTCGTGAAAAATGGGAATCCCAGAACACTTAATTGCACTCATGAGGACCTGTGCATAGACTAAGAGGCAGTCGTTTGAACCAAACAAGGGGATACTGTATGGTTTAAAATCGGGAAACATGTTTGTCAGGGTTGTATTCTTTCACCATAGTTATTCAATCTGTATGCTGCGCAAATAATCCGAGAAGCTGGACTATATGAAGATGAAAGTGGTGTCAGGATTGGAGGAAGACTCATTAACAACCTGTGATGTACAGATAACACAATCGTTCTTGCAGAAGGTGAAAAGGACTTGAAGCACTTGCTGATGAAGATCAAAGACTACAACCTTCTTTATGGATTAACCTCAACATAAAGGAAACAAAAATCCTCACCACTGGACTAAATAAGCAACATCATGATAAATGGAGAAAACATTGAAGTTGTTAGGGATTCCATTTCGCTTGATCCACAATTAATGCTCATGGGAACAGTAGACATAAAATCAAAGGGTGTATTGCATTGAGCAAATCTACTATAAAAGACCTCTTTGATGTGTTAAAAAGCAAAGATGTCACTTTAATGACCCAAGCCATGGTGTTCTCAATTGCTTCATATGTATGCGAAATCTGGACAAAGAATAAAGATGACGAAAGAAGAACTGATGCCTTTGAATTATGGTGTTGGTGAAAAATATTGAATATACCTTGGACTGACAGAAGAATGAACAAATCTGTCTTGGAAGGAGCATAGCCAGAATACTCTTTAGAAGTAAGAGTGGTGAGACTTCGTCTCACATACTTTGGACATATTTTCAGGAGGAACCAGTCCCTGGAGAAGGATATCATGCTTGGTAAAGTAGACAGTGAACGAAAAAGAGGAAGTCCCTCAGTTAGAAGGATTGACACAGTGCTTTCAACAATGGCCTCAAACAAAACAATGATTGTGAGGATGGCACAGGTTTTGTTGTGTTGTTTGTCTAAGGAGCTCTGGTGGCACAGTGTTTAAGTGCTTGGCTGCTACCCAAAAGGTCAGTGGTTTGAACCCACCAGTCACTAGGCAGGAGAAAAGACCTGGCTATCTGCTCCTATAAAGATTAAAAAAAAAAAAAAGACAGCCTAGAAAATCCTATAGAGCATTATGGGGAAGAAACAATTTAAAAGTCAGTCTTCGAATAACACAATTGTCACCCAGGCCTTAGCGTTACTTCTGTAGTAGTCGGGCAGCTTAATTTTGTCAATGTTTTTGAATGCTTGGGGGTTTTCAGAACGGTGAACAAGAAAAATTTTTAATTTAAAACCAGCAGCATTTCCCCCAAGTGGCGGCATGATTCTGTCTTTAAATGCCTTGAAACCAGGCATTGACTTTGCCTCTTTGTGAATATAGATTTGGTCCGACATCCTTTTCCAAAACGAGCCTGTTTCATCCATGATACAAATCTGCTCTGGTAGATAGTCTTCATCTTGTATTACTTTGTCCTGCCCATTCTTGGAATTTTTCAATAACTTCAACATCTGAGCTTCCTGCTTCTCCAGTTATACACATGTTATATAGGCCAAACCTACATTTGAAGTGATGAAAGTCCTTGGTAGCATTAAAGTACTCATGATATTCTTCTTGCTGTTCCTTCAAGTTTTCAAAAAGGTTGCATGTTTTCATTTGAATCTCAGTAAACTCCTAGGAATTCTTTTCTCTGCTTGACCTTCTATCCAAATCATCAACAGCTTCTCCATCTCATGGATTGGACTTTCCCTCTTCTTTGTTAAAATTTTAGATTTTACACCAATTGTTCCTTTAACTGCCTTCAAAATTTTATTCTTCTCTTTAATGATTGTCAAAACAGTCGAATGAGACAGTCCTTCCTCACATGTTATGTCACCGACTTTCTTTCCATTGTCAGAAGCCTTAAAGGTTCATCTTCATCTTTCTATCCTAGAGCCTGCCTCACCTTCTTTTTTGGGATTAGAATTTATAGAGGCATGACTTCTTTTGCTAGACATATTATTGGGGGTATAAGCAGTACAGGTGTTACAATGTGAGAAACTTGAACAACTCAGCTTCAAATTAGTGACTTATGCTCCTGGATGGGAAACCCTGGTGGCGTAGTGGTTAAGTGCTACAGCTCCTAACCAAGAGGTTGGCAGTTTGAATCCGCCAGGTGCTCCTTGGAAACTCTATGGGGCTGTTCTACTCTGTCCTCTAGAGTCGCTATAAGTCGGAATCAACTCTACAGCAGTGGGTTTGGTTTTGGGTTTTGGCTCCTGGATGGTACAAATGCTGAATAAGAGCACATTATAGGTCCAGTCTCGTATAGCAATTTGTGTTTGAGTTTTTTATTATCCAAATAATCATTCATTTCCTAAGCATTACTTCTTACTTACAATTCTATTTCTATTGTATTTGAAAGAGGCTAAGGAGACCCATTATGGATTCAATTTTCTGTAGTAATATTAATTTTATTAATAATATATGAGGATCCAATATATTCCTATGAAGAACCTGCATGCCATTTAAGGACTACAGCTTTAGATATTAATTGAAATTTCAATAATCTATCTTGTTTTTTTTTTTTTTTATTTGCTGAAAAAATTGAAAATTCCAGGGGAGGCAGCGGACTATTAAATATTCTTTTAGTGGATAGACAAAGCAAAACAAAATCAGAATATTTTGTGGATTGTCAAGAGTGAACAAACAGATTGTAGTTAGAAGTTCAATGTGTCATGTTACAGGGCTAACTTTCTCCAAAATTCTGGCAGTGGAGTGACCAAAAGTGTGGAGTGCTGTCACAAAGGAAGGGTGAACAAGAACAAAAAGACAAATAAGAAAACCAGCTCTCATCTCCCTAATTGTATGAACGCCATCAGAAAAGCTTAAAGAAATGAGAAGAGCAATGACAGCTTTTCAGAAATTACAAGAGGAGAAATGCTCATTATTAGTCCATTAAATTCTATTCAGTTGTTTCTTGTATTTTGTTTGGGCTCAGAAGAAGCAAGGTAGCTTCAGTTCAATAGAGACAGCCTGTTAGGCAAAGGAATATAGAACTACTAAAACCCAGTACAAGGTAATCTTTGTTACTCATTACATTTTCTTAAACTAATACAATGGGCTGTCACAGTTTAAGTACACAACTGGATGATAACAGATGTAACGTATTACATAGAAAAGAGTGATGTGCAGAAATTATAAACATATACGTTAAGTCATCAAGAAAAACAAACAACCCAATGGACAAATAACAAAAGTAGGTAATTCAAAGAAATGATAATTTAAATGGCTAGTCAGTATGTTCAAACATACAACCTAATAGTAATCATGTCATTTTACAAGAAAAATGTGGTATGGTATTTTGTCCATTTGATAAGCTACAACCTTTAACTTTGAAAACGCTGATGACGCACCAGGGAAATTGGCCGTGAATTCATGGAGAGGAAGCAAAGCCACTTTGGGGGGTCAAATAAATGTCCATTAACATTTGAATTGAACATACTCTACGATTTCAAATTTCCTCTCTCTACACTACAGAAACATTTCCACTTCTATGTTGTTGTTAAGTGCCGTCTAGTCAGTTCAGACTCATAGCAACCCTATGTACTACAGAATGAAACACTGCTGGGTCCTGTGCCATGCCTACAATCACTGTTATGCTTGAGCCCCTTGTTGCAGCCACTGTGTCAATCTATCTCGTTGATGATCTTTCTCTTGTTCCACCTCCATACAAGGAGACACATATACCTAGCCCAGTGAAGGAGACACATATAAGGGTGTTCATTTTGGTACCACATATAGTTATAAAATTGGCATAACTTAGGTTGCTAATAACTAGAGAAATGATTAAATATAAATTTCAGTGGCCATTATGGAATTCTATTTTCTAGAATAAAGAGAAGACAACAACAGATCTTTTACATATCAGAATAGGAAAATGGTAACTAAAATGTGTCTTGGGGTGAAGAAAGCAAATTTACTTCAAAGCTGGTAATATGGTAGACAAATTAATCCAGAAAAACTTCCATATACAAAACACCAAAAAGTGCTAAATGAATTAAAACAAACATGTGTTTGCATAACTGAATTCCAAAGGAAGCAGTGAAGTTCTCCAGGGCAAAAACAAAAACTAAACTCAACTAAACAAAACAAAGACAAACAAACAAGAAGTCTACAAACCAGAGGGAAAACTGATGTGGAAATACAATTTCACTGTGGAATTTTTGGATCTGCATAAGCAAAAAGCTTACATTTAATAGTCAGACAGGAGACATGAGGAGAATCCTAAATAAGACGAGCCTAAACTACAATCTTTACATAAATCCATGATCCACAAAGAAAAACATCCTCAGTGATAATTTGTTCTCAAAATAACAGCTTTCAGTAAGTCAAGCACTTCTCTGCTTCAGAATGGCTCTGAATGGGGGAAATAAAAGCCTCCCTTAGGAATCATAACATTGAGCTTGCATTGACAAGAATTGGGTTCAAATATATACAACCTGCTTGGTCTCTAAAATCTTAAGCCACAAAATTAACTTAAACCGGTCAAAGTTTTGCAGCATCACAACCACCAAGGACCTACAAAAGCAAGTCCTCTTGAGAAGGACTCTTGTTACAGAACTCAGCATATTTTCACAAATAAATAACAAAAGAGAAATTGCCACTTGGAGTGAAAGCCAGCAGAAAAAATAAAGAATAAAATAATTTAACTGACAATTGCCTTCTCAAGACCAAGAGGGGAAGCCAAAACCAGTGAATAACAGCTGAGAAGTGTCTACCTAGAATTGATTAACTTTTCGGAACAAGGTATTTTCAGACAAACTAAAATTTAGTGGTTTATACCAACACACCCTCACTAAAGTAAAGGGTATACTTCAGGGAGAAGAACAATAATGCCAAAATTAGCATTAACAGTGCAAGAAGAAATGGTAAACAAAAACACTGGTAAACATAGGATTAAATCTAAAGAAAAGCTAATAGCATAAAATAAAACCCGTTGCCATTGAGTCAATTCTGACTCGTTTTGACCCTATACAACAGAGTAGAACTGCCCTATAGGGTTTCCTAGACTGTAATCTTTACTACACCAGGTCTTTTCTCCCACCTAGAGGCTGGTGGGTTCAAACCACCGACCTTTTGATTAGCAGCCCCAGGCTTAACCACTGTGCCACCAGAGCTCCTAAAAACAATAGTGCCCATTGCCATTGAGTCAATTCTGACTCATAGTGACCCTACAGAGCAGAGTAGAACTGCATAGGGTTTTCAAGGAGCGGCTGGTGGATTTCAACTGCCAACCTTTTGGTCAGTAGCTGTGCCCTTAACCGCTGTGCCATCATGGCTCCAAAAACAAAAATAAAAAACCAAACCCATTGCCTTTGAGTTGATTCCAACTCATAGTGACCATATAGGACAGAATAGAGCTACCCCATAGTGTTGTCAAGGAACGCCTGGTGGATTCGAATGGCTAACTTTTTGGTTAGCAGCTGTAGCTCTTAACCACTAAGGCCACCGGGGTTTTCAAAAAAAAATGATTAAAAAAAAAATGATAGCAATGTTTAACTCAATGACAAATAATGTGAAGATAAAATGCTGGAAAACAGTCTCTTGTTATATGGGAGGAAGACATAGGCAGCTAAAAAAATCTAGAATTCTTGTGATGATTTGGAAGAAGATAAATATTTTGATAAAAATTAGGATGTGATTAAATAAGCCTATTTTAGGCATATTAACTAAAAATAGTAACTGTCTGCATTATCTGAGGTAAACAAATGAAATTAAAAAAATAAAACTCAGTCTAAGAGTAAAAAGGAGGAAGAAAGGAGAAAATTAATTGCTGTTATTTTTGTTGTTAGGTGCTGTCATAGCAACCCTATGCGCAACAGAACGAACCACTGCCTGGTCCTGCACCATCCTTACATATCTTTTGCCCATTTTTTAATTGGGTTACTTGTCTTTTTGCAGTTGAGATTTTGCAGGATCATGTAGATTTTAGAGATCAGGCGCTGATCAGAAATGTTATAGCTAAAAACTTTTTCCCAGTCTGTAGGTAGTCTTTTTACTCTTTTGGTGAAGTCTTTGGATGAGCATAGGTGCTTGATTTTTAGGAGCTCCCAGTTATCTAGTTTTTCTTCTACGTTCTTTATAATGTTTTCTATACTGTTGATGTCATGTATTAGGGCTCCTAATATTGTCCCTATTTTTTCATCCATGATCTTTACCATTTTAGATTTTATATTTAGGCCTTTGATCCATTTTGAGTTAGTTTTTGTGCATGGAGTGAGGTATGGTATGCGAATACCATTTGTTAAAAAGACTGTCTTTTCCCCATTTAACTGTTTTGGGCCCTTTGTTAAATATCAACTGCTCATATGTGGCTGGATTGATGTCTGGATTCTCAGTTCTGTTCCATTGGTCCATGTATCTGTTTTTCTACCAGTACCAGGCTGTTTTGACTACTGTGGTGGTATAACAGGTTCTAAAATCAGGTAAAGTAAGGCCTCCCACTTTGTTCTTCTTTTTCAGTAATGCCTTACTTATCTGGGGCCTCTTTCCCTTCCATATGAAATTGGTGATTTGTTTCTCCATCTCATTAAAGAATGTCCTTGGGATTTGGATCGGAATTGCATTAAATGTATAGATCGCTTTTGGTAGAATAGACATTTATATAATGTTAAGCCTTCCTATCCATGAGCAAGGTATGTTCTTCCACTTATGTACATCTGTTTTGGCTTCTTGCAGAAGTGTACTGTAGTTTTCTTTGTATAAGTCTTTTACATCTCTGGTAAGATTTATTCCTAAGTATTTTATCTTCTTGGGGGCCACTATAAATGGCATTGATTTGGTGACTTCCTCTTCGATGTTCTTTTTGTTGGTGTAGAGGAATCCAACTGATTTTTGTATGTTTATCTTGTATCCCGATACTCTGCTGAACTCTTCTATTAGTTTCAGTAGTTTTCTGGAGGATTCCTTAGGGTTTTCTGTGTATAAGATCATGTCATCTGCAAATAGAGATATTTTGACTTCTTCCTTGCCAATCTTGGTGCCCTTTATTTCTTTATCTAGCCTAATTGCTCTGCCTAGGACTTCCAGCACAACGTTGAATAAGAGTGGTGATAAAGGGCATCCTTGTCTCGTTCCCAATCTCAATGGGAATGTTTTCAGGCTCTCTCCATTTAGGGTGATGTTGGCTGTCGGCTTTGTGTAAATGCCCTTTATTATGTTGAGAAATTTTCCTTCTATTCCTGTTTTGCTGGGAGTTATTATCATGAATGAGTGTTGAAATTTGTCAAATGCCTTTTCTGCATCTAAAAAAAAAAAAATTTTTTTTATTGATAAAATCATGTGATTCTTTTTTTTAATTTATGTGGTGGATTACATTAAATGTTTTTCTAATGTTGAACCATCCCTGCATACCTGGTATGAATCCCACTTGGTCACGGTGAATTATTTTTTTGATATGTTGTTGAATTCTATTGGCTAGAATTTTGTTGAGGATTTTTGCATCCACATTCATGAGGGATATAGGTCTATAATTTTCTTTTTAGTGGTGTCTTTACCTGGTTTTGGTACCAGGGATATGGTGGCTTCATAGAATGAGTTTGGTAGTATTCCATTCTTTTCTATGCTCTGAAATACCTTTATCAGTAGTGGTGTTAATTCTTCTCTGAAACTTTGGTAGAACTCTGCTGTGAAGCCGTCTGGACCAGGGCTTTTTTTTGTTGGGAGTTTTTTGATCACCTTTTCAATCTCTTCTTTTGGCATGGGTCAATTTAGTTGTTCTACCTCTGTTTGTGTTAGTTTAGGTAGGTATTGTGTTTCTAGGAATTCATCCATTTCTTCTAGGTTTTCAAATTTGTTTGAGTATAGTTTTTCATAGTAATCTGATATGATTCTTTTAATTTCAGTTCGGTCTGTTGTAATATGGCCCATCTCATTCCTTATTTGGGTTATTTGCTTCCTCACCTGTTTTTTTTTTGTCAGTTTGGCCAATGGTTTATCAATTTTGTTGAGTTTTTAAAAAAAACAGCTTTTGGTCTTGTTAATTCTTTCAATTGTTTTTTCTGTTTCATTTAGTTCAGCTCTAATTTTTATTATTTGTTTTCTTCTGGTGCCTGTGGGTTTCTTTTGTTGCCCTCCCTCTATTTGTTCAAGTTGTAGGGATAATTCTTTGATTTTGGCCCTTTCTTCTTTTTGGATGTGTGCATTTATTGATATAAATTGGCCTCTGAGCATTGCTTTTGCTGTGTCCCAAACGTTCTGATAGGAAGTGTTTTCATTCTCATTGGATTCTCTGAATTTCTTTATTCCATCCTTAATGTCTTGTATAATCCTGTCTTTTTTGAGCAAGATATTGTTCAATTTCCAAGTCTTTGATTTCTTTTCCCTCCTTTTCCTGTTATTGATTTGCACTTTTATGGGCTTATGGTCAGAGAAGATGCTTTGTAGTATTTCAATGTTTTGGATTCTGCTAAGGCTTGCTTTATGACCTCATATGTGGTCTATTCTAGAGAATGTTCCATGTGCACCGGAGAAGAAAGTATAATTGGTTGCTGTTGGGTGGAGTGTTCTGTGTATATCTACAAGGTCAAGTTGGTTGATTGTGGCATTTAGATCTTTCGTGTCTTTATTGAGCTTCTTTCTGGATGTCCTGTCCTTCACCAAAAATGGGGTGTTGAAGTCTCCTACTGTTATTGTGGAGCTGTCTATCTCACTTTTCAATGCTGATAGAGTTTGTTTTATGTATCTTGCAGCCCTGTCATTGGGTGCATAAATATTTAATATGGTTATATCTTCTTGGTGTATTGTCCCTTTAATCATTATATAGTGTCCTTCCTTATCCTTTCTGATGGATTTAAATTTAAAGCCTATTTTGTCAGAAATTAATATTGGCACTTCTGAACTTTTTTGATTGTTGTTTGCTTGATATATTTTTTTCCATCCTTTTGAGTTTTAGTTTGTTTGTGTCTCAAAGTCTAAGGTGTGTCTCTTGTAGGCAGCATACAGACAGATCTTGTTTTTAAATCCATTCTGCCACTCTCTGTCTCTTTATTGGTACATTTAGTCCATTTACATTCAGGGTAATTATGGATAGGTATGAATTTAGTGCTATCATTTTGATGTATTTTTGTGTGTGTTGACACTTTCTTTTTCCCACTTGATTTTATGTGCTGAGTAGATTTTCTTTGTATATTGTCCTTTCCTCATATTTGTTGTTGTTGATTTTGTTTCTGCTGAGTCTGTACTTTTCCCTTGCATTTTGTTTTGATGAGTAGGATAGTTTGTCTCCTTTGTGGTTACCTTATTATTTACCCCTATTTTTCTAAATTTATAACTAACTTTTATTTCTTTGTATCGCTGTATCTTCCTCTCCATATGGCAGGTGTATGATTACATTTCTTAGTCTCTCTTTATTATTTTAATGTTGTCTTCTTTTATATAATAACATCGCCGTTACCCTGTGTTGGGCTTTCTTTTTTTTTAATCTTGCTTTTTTATTTTTGGATTTCCCTGTCTGGGTTGACTTCTGGTTGCTCTGCACAGTGTTCTAGTCTTGGTTTGATACCGGATATTATTGATTTTCTAGCCAAAGAACTCCTTTTAGTATTTCTTGTAGTTTTGGTTTAGTTTTGACGAATTCCCTCAACTTGTGTTTATCTGGAAATGTCTTAATTTCACCTTCATATTTAAGAGACAGTTTTGCTGGATATATGATTCTTGGCAGGCAATTTTTTTCCTTCAGTTTTTTAAATATGTCATCCCATTGCCTTCTTGCCTGCTTGGTTTCTGCCGAGTAGTCCAACCTTATTCTTATTGGCTGTCCCTTGTAGGTAACTTCGTTTATCCCTCACTGCTCTTATAATTGTCTCTTTATCTTTGGTTCTGGCAAGCTTGATTATAATATGTCTTGGTGACTTTTAAGATCTACCTTATGTGGAGTTTGATGAGCATCTTGGATAGATATCTTCTCATCTTTCACAATATCAGGGAAGTTTTCTGCCAACAAATCCTCAACAATTTTCTCTGTATTTTCTGTTTTCCCTCCCTGTTCTGGTACTCTAATCACTCGTAGGTTATTTCTCTTGATTGAGTCCCACATGATTCTTAAGGTTTCTTCATTTTTTTTAATTCTTTTTTTCTGATTTTTCTTCAAATATATTAATGCCAAGTGATTTATCTTCGAGTTCAGATATTCTAGGTTCTGCTTGGTCAATTTTGTTCCTCTGAATTTCTACTGAGTTATCTAATTCTGTAATTTTATTGTTAATCTTCTGAATTTCTGATTACTGTCTGTCTATGGATTTTTCCAGCTTATTAAACTTTTCATTATGTTCCTGAATAATCTTTCTAATTTCTTCATTTGCTTTATCTGTGTGTTCCTTGGCTTGTTCTGCGTATTGCTTCATTTCCTTCTTGATGTCTCGAAGGGTTCTGTATGTTAAACTTTTGTATTCTGCATCTGATAATTCCAGGAATGCACTTTCACCTAAAAAATCCCTGGATTCTTTGTTTTGAGAGCATGTTGAGGTGATCATGGCCTGTTTCTTTATGTGACTTGATATTGACTGTTGTCTCTGAGCCATCTATAAGTTATTGTATTAGTTTATGCTTGCTTGCTGTGTCATAGCTGCTTGCTTTGTTTTGTTTTGGTATACCCCTATGGGTTGCTTGAGTGAGCTAGCTTGATTATTTTCACTTTTGGAGCTCTGGTGTCCTGTCCCCAGCTGGCTAGAGCTGTTATCAGGTATATCAGTCTAGGAGTCCATTGAGTTTTCTTGTATGAATGCAGCTCAGGTTTCTAGGTAGCTGATATCAAGTGTGTGGTATAGGCTCTGTCCTACAGTCTTAGAGGGGCAGGGGTGATTGGCGTGTATACCAGTATCTGATTGCATCAGGGGGTCACGCTCTGAACAAGGCAGGGGGCTGAGAACTGAACCCCAAGTGCCTCTGAGGAAAATGCATCTCTGTTCCCTACAGTGTGCTGGTGGGTGGGCTTTGCAGAGGGACCACGGGCACCCAAAGTTTTTGTTGTAAGGACTGGGAGGTACCAGTTATCTTTGGACCCCTGTCACGGGTGGCTGGGTGGCCCAAGTGGAGTCACCAGTCCTTAGGTCCCTGCTGTGGGTAGGCAACGACCTTGTTTAACACGTAAAGCAATGTCAGACATCAAATAGCCACCTCTCCACCACACAGCTGAAATGGTTGGAGTTTACCAACAAGGGCCTATTCTCCCGAAATAGGCTCACACAGGTCCGTGCAGAAGGGAAAGGTACTCAAGGTCCATGGACAGTTTATGCCTGGACAGGATCCTCTTCTGTCCTGAGCTCCCCCAGTTAATGGAGCTAGCAAATTATCTTTTCCCCCCGGGTGCAAATTTTTTCCTTCCCCAAGACCGGGAAGACGGCTCTAGGTGCTCACCAGGGTTTATCTGAGGCCCAAGGATTCAGCCGCTGAAACTGACTTGGGGATGGGGGCACGCGGTAAAATATACCAAGTACTTAGCTTTTGCCGAGAGCGCCCTTCTCCTCAGGTTCCGGAGGTGTGAGTGGGCTGTGTGGCTGGCTGCTACTCCCTGAGGAAACTGCGGCCCAACGCTAGGACCAGCCCATCGCCGCTGCTGCCGCTCTGGGAATGATGCCTGAGGGCTCCCCGCGATTCAGGTCCGGTAACTCCTCTCCACTTCTGAACAGTCTCTTCCTTCCCCTGCCCCTCAGTTCATTGTCTAAGCTTGCCTTTGATGCTCAGGGCTCCCAGCTTGTCACAAATATGCTTGTTTCACTTTTTTTCGGGTCTTTGTTGTAAAGACGGCTGGACCGAAGCGTCTGTCTATTCCGCCATCTTGGCTCTGCCTCTGACTTAATAACATTTTGGTGAACATTCTTCTAACATTTTTCTAGGCACCCATGAAACACACATATATTCACATAATTTTAAAATAAACATGAGATCATAATGTGCATGCTATTTTGTAACTTTATTTTTCAGGTACTATGAAAACAAGTTTCAAAATTGACAAGTATAAATATGATATAGTATCTAAATCTGTGGGTTTATTGTTTTTATTTGACCAATACCACTTTAGTTATTTCATAATTTTTAGAAGCATAATTAACTCTACAGTGAGCTTCCTTTTACATTTTGTATTTTGACTCAATATTTTTGTACGGAAATTTCCAGCATCGAAATTGTCATCCACTGAATAGAAGTAACTCAGACTGCCATTCACTCAGGGGTTACCAAGGCTGGGTATTGTTAATGCTTATACTTTCCTATTCAGGAGAAAAATTAACTTCTCGTTTTTGTGATAATTTGCATTTTTTTATTTTTAAAACTTTAAACACCTTTTAAATGTATTTTTTCTCCAATGGAATTACATATTCAGGCTCTTTGACCATTTTGTTCAAATTTTACTTTATGATTTGGAGGTGATACCCATATTTTTATATTCATATTTTTTAAAATTAAGCCTTTGGAAAAAGTTTATATAAAAATTTTTACCATTCTGGTAGGTTAAAAATTATATCTTCTTGATCTGATGAGAGTTTTCTTAAGAATGTATGAGGCCAAACATTTCCATATACTAATTAGATATATATGGCTCCTTTATTTGAAATTATGTCACGTTATTTGCCAATTTCTTATCTCAAGATAGTCATTACGTTGCTGATGTTGTTAGGTGTTGTTGAGTCAGCTTGCACTCAGAGCAACCCTATGTACAACAGAAGGAAACACAGACCAGTCCTGCCCCATTCTCACAGTCATTGTTATGCTTGAGCCCATTGTTGCAGCCGCTGCGTCAGTCCATCTCATTGAGAGTCTTCCTCTTTTCTGCTGATCCTCTACCAAGCATGATGTCCTTCTCCAGGGACTGATCTTTCCTGATAACACGTCCAAAGTGTGTGAGACGTAGTCACCATCCTTGCTTTTAAGGAGCATTTTGGTTGTACTTATATAGTCATTATAACTATATTCAAATTTATGGCTGTTCAGCACATCAATTTCACACAAAACAGTCCATACTTCAACTTAGAAAACGTATCATATTTAAAGTGATTAGTCTTAACAATGAGTAAGATGCGTAATTTGCATTCAACTTTAGTTGAAAGGTTCAACATTTAATTTCCAGTTTGTGATGAGATAGTTTCAATTTGCTTAAAGAATATTATTCTAGTAATGCACTATATGACTATACTAAATGTAATGCATTTAATTTTAGTTAGTTTTTATTTATTTCCTAAATTCATTGAATCAGTCAGTCAACATTTTTTGAATACTCATTCTGCTAGGAGCAATGCACAAATCACTGTTGAGAGAAAAATTTAAGAAGAAGCCCAGTTTGTTGAAATAAACACTGGCATAGGAGCCAGAAAAAGACTTTGAATTCCATCATTTCAGTAGTATGATCTTCCATAATTTATTAAATATTTCTAGGACTTAATTCCTTGAATGGTGAAATTAGGAAGTTAAATTAAATAATCCCTATTGACTTTACATTTTCTATTTTTATAGTTGTGGGAGTGAATAAATATACATTAATCATTTCTAAGAAGTTATAAAATGATCACAGAAATAAGAAGTTAACTTACAAGATCACCATGAATCAAGTCCACCCAATGGCAACAACACATATAACTATGAATGGTAAGTGTTACAAAAATAATTTACTTGTGTCCTTAAAAAAATATTTGGATGATGCCAGTGTATCCACTTTGAACTTTATTTTTTTGTTTTTTTTTTTTTTTTAATTTTATTGTGCTTTAGGTGAAAGTTTACAATGCAAATTAGTATCTCATTCAAAAATTGATACACAAATTGTTTTGTGGCATTGTTAGCAATC
Organism: Loxodonta africana; assembly: GCF_030014295.1. NCBI lineage: Eukaryota > Metazoa > Chordata > Mammalia > Proboscidea > Elephantidae > Loxodonta > Loxodonta africana. Next base: position 223,401,906 of record NC_087342.1, on the reverse strand, counting down.
CCCACAATGCGTCAGGGCTCTTCCCTTTTCCCTGTATACCCTGGGTTCCTCATGTCCATTTGTCCAGTTTCCCTGTCCCTTCCTGAATTTTTCTTTGCTTTGAGGCAGGTGTTGCCCATTTGGTCTCCATATTTAATTGAACTAAGAATCATGTCCCTCACATGTGAGTGGCTTCAGTTCTGTGTTAGCAGAGTGTTCAGGGACCATAGTCTTGGGGGTTCCTCCAGTCTCTTTGAGACCAGTTAGTCTGGTCTTCCTTTGTGAATTTGAATTTTGTTCTACATTTTTCTCATACTCCATCAGGGACCATCTATTGTGATCCCTATCCGAGCTTCCAGTGGTGGTAGCCGGGCACAGTCTAGTTCTTCTGAGCTAAAGCTGGTGGAGGCTGTGGTTCTTTTGGTCCATTAGTCCTTTGGACTAATATTTTCCTTGTGTCTTTCTTTATTCTCCTTTGATGTGAAAGGGATGGAACCAATAGATATCTCTTAGATGGCCACTCATAAGCTTCTAAGATCCCAGACGATAGTCATCAAAGTAGGACATGGGACATTTTCTTTAAGAACTATGTTATGCCAATGGACCTAGATGTCCCCTGAGACCGTGGTCCTCAGCCCTCAATTCTAGTAACTCGGTGCCTCAAGGTATTTGGATGTGTCTATGATGCTTCTATGACTTTGCCTTGGTCAAGTTGTTTTGACTTCCTTTATATTGTGTGTTGCCTTTTCCTTCGCCAAAGTTAACACTTGCCTATTATCAAGTTAGTGATTTCCCCACCCCGCTCCTCTCCTCTCTCATAACCATCAGATTGCTTTTTTTTTCTGTGTGTACACATTTTCTTGAGTTTTTGTAATAGTGGTCTCATATAATATTTGTCCTTTTGGAATTGACTTATTTCACTCAGCATAATGCCCTCTAGATTCATGCATGTTGTCCGATATTTTGTGGATTCATCATTGTTCCTTATCACTGTGTAGTATTCCATTGTGTGTATGTACCACAGTTTGTTATCCATTCATTTGGGCACTTACAGTTTCAATATTTTTGCTATTATGAATAATGCTACAATGAACATGAGTGAGCATGTGTCTATTCGTGTGATAACTCTTACTTCTTTAGGATATATTCCTAAGGGTAGGATTGCTTGATCCTATGAAATTTCTATTTCTAGCTTTTTAAGGAGGTGCCATATCATTTTATCATTTTCTATCATCTTACATTGCCACCAGCAGTACATGAGCGTTCCAATCTCCCCACAATCTCTCTAATGTTTGTTATTTTCTATTTTTTTGATTAATGCCAGTAATGTTGGGGTGAGGTGGTATCTCACTATAGTTTTGATTTGCATTTCTGTAATGGCTAGGGATCATGAGCATTTCCTCATGCGTCTGTTAGCTGTTTCAATGTCTTCTTTGGTGAAGTGTCTGTTCATATCCTTTGCCCATTTTTTATTTGGATTATTTGTCTTTTTGCTGTTGAATTGTTGATGTATTCTATAGATTTTGAAAGTTATATCCTTGTCAGATATGTCATAGCCATTTTTTTTTCCCCCTCAGTCTGTAGCTTCTTTATTTTTACTCTTTGGTTAAGTCTTTTGATGAGCATAAGTGTTTTTTTTGTTTTGTTTTTTATTTTTTTTTTCTAGGAGCTCCCAGTTATGTAGTTTATCTTCTGGTGTTTGTCCATTGTTAGTTACAGTTTGTATTGTATTTATGCTATGTATTAAGGCCCCTCGTAGTGGTTAAGTGCAATGGCTGCTAACCAAAGGGTTGACAGTTCAGGTCCACCAGGCACTCCTTGGAAACTCTTTGGGGCAGTTCTACTCTGTCCTATAGGGTTGCTATGAGTTGGAATTAACTCGATGGCACTGGGTTTGGTTTGGGTTTTTGGTTATTAGGGCCCCTAGCATTGTCTCCATTTTTCTTCCATGATCTTCATCATTTTAGGTTTTATACTTAGGTCTTGGATCCATTTTGAGTTAGTTTTTGGACATGGTGTGAGGTAGGAGTCCTGTTTCACTTTTTTACAGGTGGTTATCCAGTTTTGCCAGCACCATTTGTTAAAAAGACTGTCTTTTCCCCATTTAATGGGTTTTGATCTGTTAAAGGTCAGCTGACCACAGGTGGATAGATTTATGTCTGGGTTCTTGATTCTGTTCCATTGGTCTATGTGTTTGTCATTGTACAAGTGCCAGTACCAAAGAAGGAGGAAAGACCAGAATATGATAAAGGTAAAAGAGAATTTTATTTATTTATTGAATTTCCAAGTCACCTAATTTTACTGCAGAAAGAGAACTGCAAATAACATTGGTCACTTGTTTCCAAAAATTGATTTAAAAATATTGCTAGGCATGGATTTCATGATGATTTATTTCAGATATATTTACTTTCCCTATCAGCCACAATTATATGAACAATTTCTTCTCTCATTCACTCCGAAGGCAGTCAATCAAAAGTCTACATAAAATGAAAATGAGCACATTCTATATTTTTATCAGCTAAAAACAATGTACATGTGTCCAGCAATGATTTGATTCCTCAAAAATTGGAAAGAATTTTCAATAAATAAATATTAACTAGGTAATAGTTGTGTATCCAGGAGAAACGGGGGGGAAAAAAAAGGAAAACAACCAAAAAAACAAAACACATGCTCTTGCCACCGATATTTGCAGTTGATATTTCTGGCAACAAAAAGGAATCACTTCAGGATTAACCACTTATTTGAGGCATGTCTTCTTGGTGAACTGTGTGTCAGATAATGTCAACCTTATTCTTTGTAGTCAACTTTGATTTTTTTTCTGCTTGTTTTAATCCAATTTTAAGTAAAAAAAAAAAGAATTCTATGATATAAAATGTATAAATCATTTTAAAAGACATTGTACCACATGGTATCAACATCTACTACTGAGATAAATTTTGCAAGAAAGGAAAAGGGATCAAGGTTAACATGAAGAGTAGAAATGATGTTTTAAAGAAATCTCTAGAAATATTAAGTATTCCTTTAAGTAAAATTAAATCTTAGGTAATTTTAAGTAAAATTAAATCTTAATATGTGAATCAGTAATTAAAATTTAAATTTTTTAAGTTGATATTTATTGTTTTTTATTTCTACACAAAATCAAAATTAAAAAAATATGTTTTCAATGATAATTGTTTTTAAAGTCTCTTACAGACAGTCCCCAGGTTACAAATGAGCTCTGTTACTGTGTCTTTAAGAATTTGTAGGTCAGTCGGAGAAGGTGTATACTGTTCTTATTTAGCCTTACTTTAGTGCAAGAAAAGGCTCAAAGCCTTTTCAATGCTTTAAAAGCTGCATGTGCATACGTAAGAATCGCCTGGGGATCCATAACCATCTATGTTTTTAACAAGATCCCCAGGCGATTCTTATGTATATACGTACTGCCGTATGTATGTATTTGATGTGCATATTTATACATTCGAATGGCCTGGGGATCCATCAGAATCACCTGGGGATCTTGTTAAAAATGTAGATTCTTGTTAAAATGTGATTCAGTATATCTGGGGCAGAAATAAAAATTCTCAGCGGGGGTTTGAATTGGAATAAACCAGTTCAAAGCTCTCCTTTGTTCCTAAATGCATGACTTCACCTTATACACAGTTCTGGCAGTTGGGTTTTAGTTCCCATGTTTTGAATCACACACAAAAATAAAGGTATTAAGGATTAATGTTGGTAATTGTCTATAGAGTAAAAGAGGGTACTGCCTTAGAATGGTTTGATTTGCATCCCCACTAATAGAAGGAGCAGAAAGCTAACTCTAGGATGTTGTAATTCACTCATAACACTCTACAGCTGGAGTTTACCTAAAAATGGCTCTTCGCTTTTTACAAATACAAGAAAGAAGTGTTACAGACCAACTCTCCTAAAAGCATGCCATCGTGTTTGGTAAACACTATGAAAACAGCTAAATAATCTATGTGTATTTTACTAAGAGTAAGATTTTTCTGAAAGAAGCAGAATACTAGAAAGACTGGAAATAAATATTTATAAATTTTAACAGTTTTAACTTTGAGTTGATTTATGTAAGTTTTTGGAAATTTTTCTAGTGTCTTAATGTTGCTTCTTCACATATATCTAGCTTGTCTTGCTTAAAAATTGAAAAAAAATTAAAACAAAATACTTAAAATATATAAAGCTCATAATCCTCCACTGAGTAGCTTTGCCAGTCACTATCTTGATTCACTGACTTTCTGCAAGTGTCTCATGTTGAGAACTTACAATTGTGCCCTGTCGCCATCTGCTATGGAATCAGGGAAAAGATAGGCTCAGTACTCACAGCTGTATCCAGAAAAATGCCAATGATACAAAATTTTAATGTGGTTCTTTCTTAAGGCCACTGAAGAAAATATCATGATCAGATAATATAGTATATTAAATTGTATAAATCGCTATAGCAATATCTGTAATGATTTTTAAATTTTTAAATTCAACTTTAATTTCAGAAGATTTTGCTACAGTGCCTAACCCTTTTGAAGACTGAATCCTTACTCATAATCTATATTGTGTGTACTCTTGTGCTGAATTTATTTTAATTGACCTTCAAGTTCATTCTCAGATTTTGAGCTCTTGCGATAAACATGCTAATTGGATGGATTTCATAAAGACATAATGTTCAAATTCAAATTTGTATCCATTTTAAATTTAATTAATATGTTCTCAAAGTTTCTCTCTTGAGACTAATATAAAAAAAATATAGCATTTGAAAAAGAAAATAAAATTTATTGCAAAGTACTTTTTGGAAGTCTTAAGTTATATAACAACCTTTCATTTTTAAAACTATCAATTTAATCAAAAGAATATCTTCAGGTCTGCAATGAGAATCAAGTCATCAGATACTACTTGCCTTAGAAAAAATACTACTGATTTATGCTTTTAATAATGAAACTTTCAACAATCACATTTTTTTTTCATCTGGTGCTACTTGATGTCCAAAATTTCCCCTCTCACTCTGAGTCAGTTGATCAAAGAATATGTCATGAAACAGCCAATAACAAAATATTAGAGCCAAAGACACTTTGAAGAACTATTGAAAAAAAATTAGGTTCACTGTATGTCAGATTTCATAAATGAATAATCTTCTTTACAAGCTTTATACTGGGTAACATTGGAGGGTAACTAGGAATTTGATAAAGCAACCCGAGAAATAAGGGATGATTTAGGTGGGTGATTTCGTCAGGTGATTACGATGAATGCTAATTAGGCTTCAGGCTGCAAATGAGGTAATATTAAATAACTACGATTTTATAGAAGTGAAGAATAAAAGAGGCACTCAAGGAAATCAATGTTATGAGCCATCTGGATATTTATGCTTAAGGGTAAATTTAAGAATTAGAGCTGCAAAGGGAATTCTAAGCAACAATTTTCAGCAAATTTTAAATAAGTAAGTCTCCAAAAAAATAAACTTTAAAAATGGTGAAAGATAGAAAAAAAAAAATACTGGTAACAGTCAATAAATAAAATAAAATAAATTGGGGTATGTTAACTTGTTTGGATTGCTAGTTACTTTGCCCATTTTCCTGTCTTGAAAAAGCACAGATAGTATTTCAAAATCACATTTGGTGACAAAACAGGTTAATGGACTAGGAATTTGAGGAGGGAAGATACATTAGCTCACCACACGGCCTGACACTCTCAAAAGACTGAACGCTCCAGTTTCAACCCATTTTCCCTGGTAATAGGAGCATATATGCACAATTATACCCTGGGGGAAAATGAACCATCCCTGCACAGCAAGGAGGAAATTATAATGTGATGCAGTAATCATCAGATTGCAGAAACTGTAAATAAAAAAAATAATAAAGTAAATAAAGGCTACTGTAATAAGGGTTTATTGGTCTCTTGTCCAATATTTTTGCTGGAATAATTGGCTCTTGCATGGAAACTCTGGGATTTTGGATTTACTGTGCACATAAACCTACACACAGCATTTTTTCATTGTCATTAAGTCCACAATATAAGAGGTCTCCATTATTAACGTGTTAGTTTATTATAAGATCTGACTATAGCCTTGGTCAAATTAAACATCACCATCCTCTACTCTAAAGTATATCAACTATGTAATAAATACAAAGTATAATTGTGCGTTAGTAACCAACGTTAGGAACATTAAGGATACAGTCTAGGTTTCTTGATTATTTCTATTAAAAATTGCTGTGTTCATTTACTTAATGATTTAAGAGCTTGGCTTTGTAGATAGAAACTACCAGGCTTTAAATGTTGGCTTTGTGGTTAAATCATTCAATTTACCAGTGCCTTTTTTTAGTTTCCTCAACAGCAAAATGGGGTTGGTATGAGGTTTAAATAGGTTAATTCATGAAAAGTATTTAGAAAAATGCCTGACACTAATTAATAGTAGTTTTCATAGTAATGTTAGTTATTAACCTTAATAAATATTAGTTATTTAAAAACTTGGAGGCAGGGCCAAGACGGCTGACTAGGTGGAAGCTACCTCAGATCCCTCTTGCAACAAAGACTCAGAAAAACAAGTGAATCGGTCACATACATGACAATCTACGAACCCTGACCATCAAACACAGATCTAAAGAGTTGACCTGAGTGACAAAGACTGAGAACGAACAACCACGGGCAAGCAGCGACTGTTTTCGGACCCTGGAGCCAGCATCCCAGTCAAGAAACCTTGGCGCCGGGCTTTGGACTGGGTGCAGGGAAGCTGAGCACGGCATCCTGTGACAGCACAAACACGGGGTGCAGCCCTAGCCCCCTGAACTGACCTCAGGGGAAGCCCAGCCAGTGCACGCAGACAGCGCAGCGACGCGGCTGACAATAGGAGAAGTCACCGGGAGGCAGCGACTGGTTTTGGAGCCGGGAGTGTTTGGAGCCTGGAGTGCAGCGTCCCAGCCGGGGAACCTTGGCGCTGGGCTTTGGACTGGGAGCGGAGGAACTAACCGCGGCTTCTGAAACAGCACAAGCACTGGACACGGGCCTGACCCTCAGGGGCAATCTCTACCCAGCCAGCGTACACAGTCGATGCGCCCCTCAGGAATCTCAGATAAAACAATCATCCCAAGCAAGATAAGTAACTTTGTCTATATTCTGGGGTGCTACTCTCACCTATTTATCTGAACCCTCCCCTCCCCTTCCCAGGCAGCTTCATTAACATTGGAATTTCCTGAGCCAGAGACTGATCTGCACTGCGGTTTTTCTTTCTTTCTGGTTTTATTATTATTATTTTGGTCTTTTCCTAACCCATTCTCCTGGCCTGAGAGAAGCAGCTACAAAAATCCCAGGGACCAAAAATCCTTCCCTAATTGGACTGAAAACACAGAACCAGCTCCAGCCAAGCATATGTGATCCACAGTCTTGGGCTTTCATCCCTACAGGGAAAAAGGTGGCTATTATGATGCAAAGGCATTTCTGATAGGGATCTGACTGTAATTGTTTTAGCGGATTACTGGAAAAAAAGTTTCCCAGGTCTGATATCTCTGAGTATTCAACAGAGCCCTCACTGAGTCACAATGGGGAACTGAGGGCTGAAGCTCCCCCTAGACGACCTAGTCTCCTGCCTTAGGGGTCTAAGGAGGGTGACACCTACCAATCTGTAGATGTACTTGCATTGGGGGCCTAAGGTACAGCTGCAGAGCCCACCCACCAAAGTTCTTGAGGAATAGAGACACACCTAACTCACTGGCATTTGGGGGAAGCCTGTCAGCATCCTGCCCCCCCTGGAGTGTGAACCCCAGCTGCTACTAGAATCTGGTGCACACAACTATCACCACTACTTCTCTAGGTGGATAGGTGACAGTCTGCACCACACACTTGATGACCCAAAATCAGATTCTACTCAAGAATAGTGAATGGACTCAGGCTTATATATCTGGTACCAGCCCAAACCAGCTGGTAATAGGGCATAAGTGAGTTAAGGGCTACAACAATCAAGACAGCGCAATCTAATAGCCCATCTACATATATTGAAAGAAAACAAAACAAGATAAGACTCAGTGAGCAAATATAGAATAAATCACTACAATATCTTAGTGATGGCTCAGAGACAGCAGCCGATATCAAACCACATAAAGAAGCAGACCATGATTGCTTCTACAACTCCCCAAACTAAAGAATCAAAATCTTTCCCAAATGAAGATACAATCCTGGAATTGCCAGATACAGAACATAAAACACTAATTTACAGAATGCTTCAAGACATCAGAGATGACCTCAGAAATGATATAAGGCAACCTACAGAAAAAGCCAAGGAACACACTGATAAAGCAGTTGAAGAAATCAAAAAGATTATTCAAGAACATAGTGGAAAAATTAATAAGCTGCAAGAATCCATACAGAGACAGCATTCAGAAATCCAAAAGATTAACAGTAAAATTACAGAATTAGACAACACAACAGGAAGTCAGAGGAGCAGACTCGAGCAATTAGAATGCAGATTGCGAGATCTGGAGGATAAGGGAATTGACACCAATATAGCTGAAAAAAAATCAGATAAAAGAATTTTAAAAAATGAAGAAACTCTAAGAATCATATGGGACTCTATCAAGAAGAATAACTTGCATGTGATTGGAGTCCCAGAACAGGGAGGGATAACAGAAAACACAGAGAGAATAGTTGAAGATCTCTTGGCAAAAAACTTCCCTGACATAATGAAAAATGAAAGGATGTCTATCCAAGATGCTCATCGAACCCCATTTAAGACTGATCCAAAAAGAAAATCACCAAGACATATTATCATCAAACTTGCCAAAACCAAGGATAAAGAGAAAATTTTAAAAGCAACCAGGGATAAAAGAAAGGTCTCCTACAAAGGAGAATCAATAAGAATAAGTTCAGACTACTCAGCAGAAACCATGCAGGCAAGAAGGCAATGGGATGACATACATAGAGCACTGAAGGAGAAGAACTGCCAGCCAAGGATCATATATCCAGCAAAACTCTCTCTGAAATATAAAGGCAAAATTAAGACATTTACAGATAAACATAAGCTTAGAGAATTTGCAAAAAACAAACCAAAGCTTTAAGAAATACTAAAGGAAATTGTTTGGTAAGAAAACCAATAATATCAGATACCAGCAGAACACAAGGTCACAGAACAGAACATCCTGATATCAACTCAAATAGGGAAATCACAAAAACAAATTAAGATTAATTAAAAAAAAAAAAAATTCAAAACAGGGAATCATTGAAGTCAATAAGTAAAAGATCACAATAATCAAAAAGAGGGACTAAATACAGGTGGCATAGAACCGCCATATGGAGAAGGATACAAGGCGATATAGGACATTACAAGTTAGGTTTTTACTTAGAAAAATAAGGGTAAATATTAAGGTAACCACAAAGAGATATAACAACTCCATAACTCAAAATAAAAACCAAGAAAAACATAACGACTCAGCAAACATAAAGTCAAATACTATGAAAATGAAGAACACACAATTTACAAAGAAAAACATCTCAGCACAAAAAATAAGTGGAAAAATGAAATTGTCAACAACACACATAAAAAGGCATCAAAATGACAGCACTAAACACATATCTAGAATTACGCTGAATGTAAGTGGACTAAACGCACCAACAAAGAGACAGAGAGTCTCAGACTAGATAAAGAAACCTGATCTGTCTATATGCTGCCTACAAGAGACACACCTTAGACTTAGAGACACAAACAAACTAAAACTCAAAGGATGGAAAAAAATATATCAAGCGAACAATAAGCAAAAAAGAGCAGAAGTAGCAATATCAATTTTTGACAAAATAGACTTTAAAGTTAAATCCACCACAAAGGATAAAGAAGGACACTACATAATGATAAATGGGACAATTGACCAGGAAGATATAACCATATTAAATATTTATGCACCCAATGACAGGGCTGCAAGATACATAAAACAAACTTTAACAGAACTGAAAAGCGAGATAGATACCTCCACAATTATAGTAGGAGACTTCAACACACCACTTTCGGAGAAGGACAGGACATCCAGTAAGAAGCTCAACAGAGACACAGAAGACCTAATTGCTACAATCAACCAACTTGACCTCATTGACTTATACAGAACTCTCCACCCAACTGCTGCAAAGTATACTTTTTTTTTCTAGCCTACATGGAACATTCTCTAGAATAGACCACATATTAGGTCATAAAACAAACCTTTGCAGAATCCAAAACATCGAAATATTACAAAGCATCTTCTCAGACCACAAGGCCATAAAAGTGGAAATCAATAAGAGAAAAATTAGGGAAAAGAAATCAAATACTTGGAAACTGAATAATACCCTGCTGAAAAAAGACTGGGTTATAGAAGACATTAAGGAGGGAATAAAGAAATTCATAGAATGCAACGAGAATGAAAATACTTCCTATCAAAACCTCCGGGACACAGCAAAAGCAGTGCTCAGAGGTCAATTTATATCGATAAATGCACACATACATAAAGAAGAAAGAGCCAAAATCAGAGAACTGTCCCTACAACTTGAACAAATAGAAAGTGAGCAACAAAAGAATCCATCAGGCACCAGAAGAAAGCAAATAATAAAAATTAGAGCTGTACTAAATGAATTAAAAAAAAAAAAAAAACTAAATGAATTAGAGAACAGAAAAACAATTGAAAGAATTAACAAAGCCAAAAGCTGGTTCTTCAAAAAAATTAACAAAATTGATAAACCATTCGCCAGACTGACTAAAGAAAAACAGGAAAGGAAACAAATAACCCGAATAAGAAACGAGATGGGCCACATCACAACAGACCCAACTGAAATTAAAAGAATCATATCCGATTATTATGAAAAATTGTACTCTAACAAATTTGCAAACCTAGAAGAAATGGATGAATTCTTGGAAAAACACTACCTACCTAAACTAACACAATCAGAAGTAGAACAACTAAATAGACCCATAACAAAAAAAAGAGATTGAAATGGTAATCAAAAAACTCCCAACAAAAAAAAGCCCTGGCCCGGATGGCTTTACTGCAGAGTTCTACCAAACTTTCAGAGAAGAGTTAACACCACTACTACTAAAGGTATTTCAAAGCATAGAAAATGACGGAATACTGCCTAACTCATTCTATGAAGCCACCATTTCCCTGATACCAAAACCAGGTAAAGACATCACAAAAAAAAGAAAATTACAGACCTATATCCCTCATGAACATAGATGCAAAAATCTTCAACAAAATTCTAGCCAATAGAATTCAACAACATATCAAAAAACTAATTCACCACGACCAAGTGGGATTTATACAAGGTATGCAAAAAAAATGCAAGGCTGGTTTAATATTAGAAAAACCATTAATGTAATCCACCATATAAATAAAACAAAAGACAAATACCACATGATCTTATCAATTGATGCAGAAAAGGCATTTGACAAAGTCCAACACCCATTCATGATAAAAACTCTCAGCAAAATAGAAATTGAAGGAAAATTCCTCAACATAATAAAGGGCATCTATACAAAGCCAACAGCCAACATCACCCTAAATGGAGAGAGACAAGGATGCCCTTTATCACTGCTCTTATTCAACATTGTGCTAGAGGTCCTAGCCAGAGCAATTAGGCTAGACAAGAAATAAAGGGCATCCAGATTGGCAAGGAGGAAGTAAAATTATCTCTATTTGCAGATGACATGATCTTATACACAGAAAACTCTAAGGAATTCTCCAGAAAACTACTGAAACTAATAGAAGAGTTTGGCAGAGTCTCAGGTTATAAGATAAACATGCAAAAATCACTTGGATTCCTCTACCTCAACAAAAAGAACATCGAAGAGGAAATTACCAAATCAATACCATTCACAGTAGCCCCCAAGAAGATAAAATACTTAGGAATAAATCTTACCAAGGATGTAGAAGACCTATACAAAGAAAACTACATACCTTGCTCATGGATAGGAAGAGTTAACATAGTAAAAATGTCTATTCTACCAAAAGCCATCTATATATACAATGCACTTCCGATCCAAATTCCAATGTCATTTTTCAATGTGATGGAGAAACAAATCACCAACTTCATATGGAAGGGAAAGAGGCCCCAGATAAGTAAAGCATTACTGAAAAAGAAGAAGAAAGTGGAAGGCCTCACTCTACCTGATTTCAGAACCTATTATACAGCCACAGTAGTCAAAACAGCCTGGTACTGGTACAACAACAGACACATAGACCAATGGAACAGAATTGAGAACCCAGATATAAATCCATCCACATATGAGCAGCTGATATTTGACAAAGGCCCAGGGTCAGTTAACTGGGGAAAAGATAGTCTTTTAACAAATGGTGCTGGCATAACTGGATATCCATTTGCAAAAAAATGAAACAGGACCCACACCTCACACCATGCACAAAAACTAACTCCAAGTGGATCAAAGACTTAAACATAAAGACTAAAACGATAAAGATCATGGAAGAAAAAATAGGGACAACGTTAGGAGCCCTAATACAAGGCATAAACAGAATACAAAACATTACCAAAAATGATGAAGAGAAACCAGATAACTGGGAGCTCCTAAAAATCAAACACCTATGCTCATCTAAAGACTTCACCAAAACAGTAAAAAAGACCACCTACAGACTGGGAAAGAATTTTCAGCTATGACATCTCCGACCAGCACCTGATGTCTAAAATCTACATGATTCTGTCAAAACTCAACCACAAAAAGACAAACAACCCAATCAAGAAGTGGGCAAAGGATATGGACCCGGACTTCACTAAAGAAGATATTCAGGCAGCTAACAGATACATGAGAAAATGCTCTCGATCATTAGCCATTAGAGAAATGCAAATTAAAACTACGATGAGATTCCATCTCACACCAACAAGGCTGGCATTAATCCAAAAAACACAAAATAATAAATGTTGGAGAGGCTGCGGAGAGATTGGAACACTTATACACTGCTGGTGGGAATGTAAAATGGTACAACCACTTTGGAAATCTATCTGGTGTTTTCTTGAAAAGCTAGAAATAGAACTACCATACAACCCAGAAATCCCACTCCTCGGAATATACCGTAGAGAAATAAGAGCCTCTACACGAACAGATATATGCACACCCATGTTTATTGCAGCTCTGTTTACAATAGCAAAAAGCTGGAAGCAACCAAGGTGTCCATCAATGGATGAATGGTTAAATAAATTATGGTATATTCGCACAATGGAATACTACACATCAATAAAGAACAGTGACGAATCTGTGAAACATTTCATAACATGGAGGAACCTGGAAGGCATTATGTTGAGTGAAATGAGTCAGAGGCAAAAGGACAAATATTGTATAAGACCACTATTAGAAGATCATGAGAAATAGTATAAACTGAAAAGAACACATAGTTTTGTGGTACGAGGCGGGGAGGGAGGGAGTGTGGGAGAGGGCTTTTTACTGATTAGTTAGTAGATAAGAACTGCTTTGGGTGAAGGGAAGGACAATACTCAATACACGGAAGGTCAGCTCAACTGGACTGGACCAAAAGCAAAGAAGTTTCTGGGATAAACTGAGTGCTTCGAAGGTCAGCGGAGCAAGGGCGGGGGTTTGGGGACTATGGCTTAAGGGAACTTCTAAGTCAATTGGCAAAATAATTCTATCATGAAAACATTCTGCACCCTGCTTTGAAGTGTGGCTTCTGGGGTCGTAAATGCTAACAAGCAGCCATCTAAGATGCATCAAATTGGTCTCAACCCACCTGGATCAAAACAGAATGAAGAACACCAAAATCACACGATAACTATGAGCCCAAGAGAAAGAAAGGGCCACATGAACCAGAGACTTACATCATCCTGAGACCGGAAGAACTAGATGGTGCCCGGCCACAAGCGATAACTGCCCTGACAGGGAGCACAACAGAGAACCCCTGAGGGAGCAGGAGAACAGTGGGATGCAGACCCCAAATTCTCATAAAAAGACCATACTTAATGGTCTGACTGAGACTAGAAGAATCCCGGCGGTCATGGTCCTCAAACCTTCTGTTGGCCCAGGACAGGAACCATTCCCAAAGACAACTCATCAGATGTGGAAGAGACTGGACAATGGGTTGGAGAGAGATGCTGATGAAGAGTGAGCTACTTGTATCAGGTGGACACTTGAGACTCTGTTGGCATCTCCTGTCTGGAGGGGAGATAGGAGGGTAGAGAGGGTTAGAAACTGGCAAAATTGTCACAAAAGGAGAGCCTGGAAGGGCTGACTCATTAGGGGGAGAGTAAGTGGGAGTATGGAGTAAGGTGTATATAAGCTTATATGTGACAGAATGACTTGATTTGTAAATGCTCACTTAAAGCTCAATAAAAATTATTAAAAAAAAATAAGAAGTTACATCACAGATAGATGTGGTGCAATGGAAAAAAAAACTTCATTTGTAAGATAGTTTTAAAAAGCTTTTAAAAAGCTACTTTAAATGGGAAAATATGGTACGTATTAATTACATATGACTTACTCAATAGTGGTTGATTTTTTGTTGCATATGATTCATTGATATCTAAAATTTCAAAAAAAGATATACCAAGAATAATAGAATTTTTTTTTCTGATTACCCCTGTTAGTCCACTGCCATTGGTCGGTTTGTCATACTATAGTGGCTTGTATGTCGTTACGATGCTGGATGCCGGAAGCTATGTCTCAGATGTCAGCAAAGCTTCAAGGCTAAGAGAGACTAGGAAGAAAGGCCTAGAAATCTACTTCCAAAAATTACCCAGTGAAAATCCTATGGATCTGAACAGAATATTGTCTAACATAGTTCTGGAAGTTGAGCCCTCTGGGTTGGAAGGCACTCAAAATACACGGTGGCCCAAAAATGGACTCAAGCAAACCAAGCATCATGAAGATGGCTCAGGACTGGGTACAACGTTTCCTTCTCTTGTACCTGGGGTCACCACAAGCCTGAGCCAACCCAGCAGCAACTAACAGCACTGAGGCTCATTGTTTGCCCAGGTGTACCTGATTTGCACACGGTCAGCCCAGCACTCAATAAAAATTCATATAAGCCCTGTACATTTTTACATATTTCTGGAGATCTTTTTAACATAGTTCTCTCCTTTCCTGAATTCTGCTCCACAACCTTAGCCTCTCCAAACTCTAATCTCAACCTCATCTTCTCAACTCAGACAAGTCATGGGCTTTGTTTGGGTTTCATGTCTGTGTGTTCATGGTCTTGAACTCGCTTCCAGGCATAAAACATGGGCAATGGTGGCAGGGAAGATAAAAAGAGTTTTATGTTTTTTTCAAATTCAAGTGTAAGTAAACTTAGTTTCAAGATGACTTGTCTAAAAGAGAGATAATAAAATCCTGAAATAGAACAATAACAACAGATTTAAGGCACATTTTAGACATAAAATAAGCATCTTCGGAAAGTGATTGCCTATGAAGAAGTCAGCGAGAGAAAGAGTAGAGTGTAGTAGAATGCTAAAATCATGGGCTTAAGTGTCAAATAAACTTAGGCTCCAATTTCAGCTTTGCCACATATCAACTATGAGACCATAAGCAATTGGTTTAATCTCAGTTGCACTCTTTTTTCTATTTTGTGAAACAAATGGTTGTGAGAATTAAATAATGTTTCCAAAGCATTTAATAACTTTTGGATCATAGTGAATATTCCATAAAAGGTAGTAATTAAATTTATTATTGGCAATGATGATGATCATGATAATGATTAGAAAATAAATACCTGAAGGCTCTCAGCTTGAGAAACTTCGTGACTTGAGGAATAAAAATAGTTTGATTACTATAATGTTTGAAGGACATTTGGATAATTACAGGAGAGAGATTAAGCCTGGAGGCAAAAATTTAGGATCACCATAGAATAGATAACATCTGAAGTTACTGCTCAAGGCAAATACTTTTAAAAGGAGGACAAAACTATTAAGAAAGAAATCTGATGAATAATTGCACTGAAAGAGAGAAAACAGAAATACAAACGAACAAAAACACAGCGAAAAAGAGTTCTCATAGAGTTGGAAGGAAAATTGAAGACAATATTATCAAGGAAGCCATGGAGGGGGGAGATTTCTCTATTAAAACAAAGCCAAATTGTCAAAAAGTTATGACACCCCAAGAGAGTAAAAACAGAGGAAATCCTTGGGTTTGGGGGTCAAGAAATTTCATTAATTATTGCAAGAGGCAATTTGGTCTGGTGGGGACAAAGAAAGATAAGGTAATTTGGTTAAGGAATGAATAAAACATACGTAAAAGAAGATAGTAAAATAGATTAATCTACAAAACACCCTTCCCATTAGCCCTATTTTATACTCAAGAAAAACAGAAGCATTAAGGGATTAATATATTTGCCCAGGGTCAAACTTCATAAGCCCTGGAACCAGCATTGAAACCCAGTTCTTTTTAGAGCAACTGAAATTACCATCCTCATTAACATATTATAGATGAAATTAATTTTAACAAAATTAACATATCCATATAACGAAAGACACAAGACACAGTGACTGCAACAATGGGCTCAAGATAACAACCATAGTGAGGATGGCGCAGACTGGGCAGTGTTTCCTTCTGTTGTACACAGTGTCTCTACGAGTCAGAACCAACTTGACATCACCTAAAAACAACATATAATGAAAACCCAATTAATTTGTTTTAAACAAAATTCTGATTCATTGTGCTAGACATTAACTCTAGCAGAAAGTAAATGATTTTCAATGGAAGAATTTATTCTGAAAGCCTGTCAAAATCTCACTTAACCACAGGTAAATAATTAGACAAGAAGATTGTTACCTTGTGGGTGCCACTTCAAAGAAAGAAAACTTTTGTAAACATGGAACCTAGTATCACCGGCCAAAGATTTTTAACATTTTACAACATGCACAATTCTTTACCTTGCCACATGCCAGCTTTGAATTTGCCCATTGAAGTGCCTAATACAATTAAATTGTGTTTGTTCTTTTGGGGGATTAGTAAAGAACTTACTGCCATTTCCTGTTTATCTTCGCCCTTATTCTAGTGCACAAATTCATGGTTTATCTAACCACAGTAATCCTTATTATAGGATAAATTCCTCAAATTGATCCCAGAGATTATACGATTATATCTCACGGATGGCTTGGAGGTGTCATTCATAAACTAAACCTTCTTAGGATTGCTCTAATTCATCAGACCTGAGCCAGACCAAGCAAGTGTTAATCATCCAACAATACAAGTGCCAGAATCAGATTTACTTCTTAGTCTGGTTTCTTCCCTAGAACCATAACTAAATATGTGGGTATATTTTATTGTTCTTGCTGGAGAGAAACGAGTGGGCAGGGGGCAGAAAATAATGGCATTAAACAAAATAATGTAACAAGGGAAATATTGTCAAAGACAAGTTTTTTTTATTTGGTTTTAGTTATTATCACCATATGTAGAAATGAAAAACAAAAGTATTTTGATAGTCATTTTCTATATGAATGATATTTAGGGATATCTGTTTTTCTTAACACTGTGCTATATTTAGCATCAAAAGTAATACCAAGTAATAAATTATGTGTAATAAATTATGCATCAGAGAGTTTACCTACTGTCCCTGACCAAGTATAGCATTTAAACCTGTCTCATTCAGAAAAATTTTCCTGTATTTATTATCCTCACCTTCCTTTCATTATAATGTCTGCCAAAATAAAAGAAACAGAAGAGAAAAACAACAGCTGTTCATGTCCCTTAATGCAGACCATCATGAGGAGATATTTCTGGCATTTGCATCCAGGATAAGTTATTGCAAGTGTGGCCAACTGCATCATTGGCCCTAATCATTGACTCCTTTTTGTATTCACACCCTTTGCCATTTGACTTTGCAGTTCCTCTCATTAAATTTTACCAGTTGCTATCCTTATTTGCAGATGAAATGATACTATGCATAGAAAACCAAAAAGACTCCACAAGAAAACTACTGGAACTAATAGAAAGATTTGGCAAGTAGCAGGATGCAAAGTAAACATACAAAAATCAGTTGGATTCCTACACACCAGCAAAGAGAACTATGAAAAGGAAATCAGGAAAAAATACCACTTATAATAGCCCCTAAAAAATAAAATACTTAGGAATAAATCTAACCAGGAATGTAAAAGATCTATACAAAGAAAACAGCAAAACACTACTGCAAGAAACCAAAAAAGGCCTACATAAATTGAAAAACATACCATGCTCACGGAGAGGTAGACTCAACATTGTGAAAAAGTCAATTCTACCCAAAGTAATCTACAAATACAAAGCAATCCTGATCCAAATACCAACAACATTCTTTAAAGAGATGGAAAACTAATCATTAACTTTATGTAGAGAGGAAAGAGGCCCTGGATAAGTAAAGCACTACTGAAGAAGAAGAAGGTAGAAGGATTTGCACTACCTGACTTTAGAACTTACTGTATAGCTACTGTAGTCAAAACAGCCTGGTACTGGTGCAGTGACAGACTCATTGGCCAGTGGAACAGAACTGAGAACCCAGATGTAAATCCATCCATGTATGGTCACCTGATCTTCAACAAGGGCCCAAAGTCCATCACATGGAGAAAAAAAACAGTCTTTTTAAGAAATGGTGCTAGTAAAACTGGATGTCCCTCTGCAAAAAATGAAACAGGACCCATATTTCACACCATACACAAAAACTAATTCAAAATAGATCAAAGATCTAAATATAAAACTAAAAACTATAAAGATCATAGAACAAAAAAATACAGTCAATGCTAGAGGCTCTAATACACAGCATAAACAGGATACAATCCATAGCTAACAATATACAAACAGCAGAAGATAAGCTAGATAACTAGAATCTTCTAAAAATTAAACACTCATGCTCATCAAAAGACTTCACCAAAAGAGTAAAAAGAAATCTACAGATGGAGAAAAAAAAATTTGGCAAAGAAAAATCCAACAAAAGTCTCATCTCTAAATCTACAGGAAAATACATCTCTGCAACAAACAAGCAAAAGATCCAATTAAAAAATGGGCAAAGGATATGAACAGACACTTTATCAAAGAAGACATTAAGGCAGCTGACAGACACACGAGGAAATGTTCACTTTATCTAGCCATCAAAGAAATGTAAATCAAAACCACAATGAGATACCATCTCACCCCAACATAACTGGCAAAAATCGAAAAAACAGAAAATAACAAATGCTGGAGAGGCTGCAGGGAGATTGAAACTCTTATGCACTGTTAGAGGGAATGCAAAATGGAACTACCATTTTGGAAAACAATATGGGGCTTCCTTAGAAAGCTAGAAATAGAAATACCATAAACCCATAAACATATGATCCAGCAATCTCGCTCCTAAAAATATGCCTTAGAGAAACAAGAGCTGACACGTGAATAGACATATGCACACCCATGATCATTGCAGCATTGTTTCACAACAGCAAAAAGACGGAAACAACCTAGATGCCCATCAACAGATGAATAATCAAACTACAGTACATACACACGATGTAATACTATGCAACAGTAAAGAACAATGATGAATCTTCAAAGCATCTCAGAACATGGATGAATCTGGAGGGCATTATGCTGAGTGAAATAAGTCAATCAGAAAAGGACAAATATTGTATGAGACCACTACTATAAAAACTCATGAAAAGGTTTTAAAAAAAATTATTTGATGGTTAAAAGGGAGGGGATGGATGAGAGGGAAAACACTAAATAGATAATAGATAAATGGTAACATTGGTGAAGGGTAAGACAGTACACAATACTGGGGAAGCCAGCACTGCTTATCCAAGGCAAGGTCATGGAAGCTCCATAGACACATCCAAATTCTCTGAGGGACCAAATTACTGGGCTAAGGGCTTTGGGGACCATGGTCTCAGGGAACATCTAGCTCAACTGGCATAACATAGTTTATAAAGAAAATGTTCCACATTCTACTTTGGTGAGTAGTGTCTGGGGTCCTTAAGCTTGTAAGAGGCTTCCTAAGATACTTCACTGGCCTCACCCTATCAGGAAAAAGAACCAAAGACACAAGAGAAAGATTAGTCCAAAGGACTAATGGACCACAACTACCACAGCCTCCACCATACTGAGTCCAGAACAACTAGGTGCCCAGCTACCCCCACAGACTGCCCTGACAGGGATCACAATAGAGGGTCCCAGACAGAGCTGGAGAAAAATGGAGAACAAAATTCAATCACATACACACAAAAAAGAAAGACCAGACTTACTGGTTTGGCAAAGGCTGGAGAAACCCCCAAAGTGTGGTCCCTGGGCACCTTATAGCTCAGTAATGAAGTCACTCCTGAAGTTCATGCTTCAGCCAAAGATTAGACAAGCCCATAAAAAAAAATGAGACTAAATGGGCACACCAACTCAGGGGCAAGGACAGGGAGGTAGAAGGAGAAAGGAAAGCTGGTAATGGGAAACCCGAGTTCAAGAAAGTGGGAGTGTTGACCTGTCTCGGGGTTGGCAACCAATGTCACAAAACAATATGTGTATTAATTGATGAATGAGAAACTTGTTTGCTCTATAAACCATCTAAATTACAAAAAAAAAAAAAAGAAAGAAAACTACCAAAATTCTTTTTTTTACCTGTTGCTGTCAATCGATTCTGACTCATGGAAACCCCATGTTTGTCAGAGTAGAACTGTGCTCCACAAATTTCTTTCTTTTTTTTTTTTTTAATTAATTAATTTTTTTTGAACTTTAGATGAAGGTTTACAGAACAAGCTAGTTTCTTATCAAACAGTACACACATCTTTGTATGACATTGGTTAACAACTCCATGACATGTCAATGCTCTCCCTTTTCAACCCTGGGTTCCCTATTGCCAGCTTTCCTGTTCTTTCCTGCCTTCCAGTCCCTGCCCTAGGGCTGCTGCACCCCTTTAGTCTTGTTTTGTTCCACGGATCTGTCCAATCTTTGGCTGAAAGGTGAACCTCAGGAGTGGCCTCATTACTGAGGTGAAAAGGTGTCCGGGGTCCATACTCTCAGGGTTTCTCCAATCTCTGTCAGGCCAGCAAGCCTGGTCTTTCTTTTTTCGCATTAGAATTTTGTTCTACATTTTTTCTCCAGCTTTATTGTGATCCTTCTCAGAGCAGTCAGTGGCAGTAGTCGGGCACCATCTGGTTTTACTGGACTCAGTCTGGTGGAGGCCATGGTAGATGCGATTCATTAGTCCTTTGGATTAATCTTTCCCTGTGTCTTTAGTTTTCTTCATTCTTCCTTGCTCCCGAAGGGGTGAGACCAGTGGAGTCTCCTAGATGGCTGCTCACAGGGTTTTAAGACCCCAGACACTACTCACCAAAGTAGAATGCAGAACATTTTCTTTGTAAACTCTATTATGCCGATAGGGCTAGATGTTCCCTGAGACCATGATCCCCACAGGCTTCAGCCCAGCAATTCAGCCCCTCAGGGAGTTTGGATGTGACTGTGGTGCTACTATGGCCTTGCCTTGTACAGGTTATGCTAGCTTTCCCAGCATTGTGTACTGTCTTACTCTTCACCAAAGTTGAAACTTACCTATTGTCCATCCCTACTCCTCCCCTCCCTCGTAACCATCAAATATTGTTTCTTTTTGTATGTAAACCTTTTCATGTGTTTTTACAGTAGTGGTCTCACACAATATTTGCCCTTTTGTGATTTACTTATTCCACTCAGCATAATGTCCTCCAGATGCGTCCATGTTATGAAATGCTTCATAGATTCATCATTGATCTTTATCGTTGTGTAATATTCCATCGTGTGTATGTACCAGAGTTTGTTTATCCATTCATCTGTTGATGGGCATCTAGGTTGTTTCCATGTTTTTGCTATTGTGAAACAATGCTTCAATGAACATCGGTGTACATATACCTATTCATGTGATGACTCTTATTTCTCTAGGATATAGTCTTAGAAGTGGGATTGCTGGGTCATAAGGTATTTCTAGTTCTAGCTTTCTAAGGAAGCACCATATCATTTTTCAAAATGATTGTACCATTTTGCATTCCCACCAGCAGTGCAAAAGAATTCCTATCTCCTCACAGCCTCTTCAACATTTGTTATTTTCTTTTTTATTGATTTGTGCCAGTAATGCCAGGGTGAGATGGTATTCCATTGTGGTTTTGATTTGCATATCTCTGATGTCTAGAGATCATGAGTATTTCCTCATGTGTCCGTTGGCCGCTTGAATGTCTTCTTTGGTGAAGTGTCTGTTGATATCCTTTGCCCATTGAATTATTTGTCTTTTTGTTGTAGAGGTGTCAGATTTTCTTGTAGGTTTTAGACATTAGACCCTTGTCTGATTTGCAATAGCCAAATTTTCTTTCCCTGTCTGTAGGTTCTCTTTTTACTCTTTTGGAGAAGTCTTTTGATGAGCATAAGTGTTTAATTTTTAGAAGATCCCAGTTATCTATGTGGTCTACAAATTCACTGGTTGGTTTTTCAGAATTAAATCCCCAGTCCTTTCTTCCATGGCACTCTGGATGCCTTTGAACCTCCAACCTTTGGGTTAGCAGCCAAGTACTTTAACTGTTTGCACCACCCAGGGACTCCTGCCCATTAAATTATGAGAGTAAATTTCCTCACCCTTTGACTTTGGACTCAGCCATTTTACCTGCATTTGGACATAGTAATGGGGCAGAATCATTGCCATAGCAGTTCTTGACCTAAGCCTGAAGAATCCTCAAAAGTTTCTCCTTGCACTCTCATGTTTCCATCACCACCATGAGAGGAGTTTCTCTCAGGCAGCTGCTGTCACTGTAAGAATTGCATTACAGCTACTGAGAAGGAGTTTGAACTCCTGCTCTTTTGAAGTCACCACTGGTGATGCTGCTGGAGTCAGCTGTCACTGATGGGGTTCTTGAGATACAAGGAAAGCACTGAATGGAGAGAACAAAGCTAAGAGCTATGAAACAAATAGAATAGAATTCCTGTGCTCTGAAAAAAACCTCTTCAGAGAATTTTACAGAAGGGTCAGCATAATACCTTCCATGGATTGAATTGTATGCCCCCAAAATATGTGTTTCAATTTGGCTAGGCTGTGATTCCCAGTATTGTGTGATTGTCCACCATTTTGTCATCTGATGTGATTTCCCTAAGTGTTGTAAGTCCTATCTCTATGATGTTAATGAGACGGGATTAGTGGCCGTTATGTTAAGGAGGCAGGACTCAATCTATTTTATAGCGTGTCTTAAACCAATCTCTTTTGAGATGTAAAAGAGAGAAGTGAGCAGAGAGACAGGGTGATCTTGTACTACCAAGAAAGCAGCACCAGAAGCAGAGTCCGTCCTTTGGACCTGAGGTTCCTGCGTGGAGTAGCTCCTAGTTCAGGGAAAGATTGATGATAAGAACTTTCCTCCAGATTTGCCAGAGAGAAAGCCTTCCCCTGGAGCTGACACCCTGAGTTTGGACTTCTAGCCTACTAGGCCCTGAGAGAATAAACTTCTGTTTGTTGAAGTCATCCACTTGTGGTATTTCTGTTATAGCAGCCCCAGATAGCTAAGAAAGTACCCAACCATATAAAATCCAACCATTTAAATTCATCTTACCTTATATAAATTCTTGAAATCAGAAGCAAATCAGGCCACCCCCACAGTGTTTCTCAGATTGGCTAAGGTATTTTTGGCCTGCTCAGCGACAACTCTCCCCCAATCCTCCAACTGGCCTGTGCTTAAATTTATTTCTTCTGAGATCAACAATGTCTTCACAACCTCAGGTAGTAACCTGTACCAGCCTGGACAATATCAAACAAATCTGATTGATTACTGCCTAATATTGTTGGTTATAGCTTTGTTGCTTCCTAGTTTGACAAGATGTGATGCCTAAAAGAAAGTTGTGCCAAGAAAGAGGGTATTTAAAAATTGATAAAAATCAAATTTCCTATTCTGGTCTCATAACAATGTGACCTGAACAGAATATAATGGTGAAGATGCCTCTACCCTAAGTGTCACAGTCATTTCTTTGGATGTTAAATAATACTCAGGTATGTACATACTTGACCCAACCCATGGTGTTTTCAATCACCTCATATGCTTGTGAAAGCTGGACAATGAATAAGGAGGACCAAAAAGAATTGATGCCTTCGAATTGTTGTGTTGGCAAAGAATCTTGAACATAATATCATGGACTGCCAGAAGAATGAACAAATCTGTCTTGGATAAATATAGCCACAATGCTCCTTAGAAGCAAGGATGGAGAGACTTCATCTCGCATCTTTGTACATGTTATAAGGAGAAGGACATCACACTTGGTAAAGTAGAAGGTCAGTGAAAAAGAGGAAGGCCCTCAATGAGATGGATTGACACAGTGGTTGCAACAATGGGCTCAAACACAGCAATGATTGTGAGGATGGCCCAGGACTGGGTAGCATTTCATTCTGTTGTACATAGGGTTGCTATGAGTTTAAACTGACTTGATGTCACCTAATAACAAACAACATGTACATACTATTTTAGATAGAAATTTAGCAAATCTTCTCTTATTGGGTGTAAAGCTAGCTAGTACAATTCTCAAGTTATTTTAATGGACATTTAGTCATTTGAATCTTTCAAATGTAATTAAAACAAGATTTTGCACCTTAACCTGTGGCTATTCAACAATATTGAGCATTAATGATTAAATAATCATGTTCTAAGCCATGTTTCCAAGGGGGCATTTCATAGGAATGTTGGAAAAGTAGCATCTCTAATGCCAAGCCTGAAATGACTTTTCCTTCCTTGTTGTCCCCATAGCCATAGCCTGCACTTTCTTCAGTGCAAAAGAAAACTGAATTGCTTGTCCCAAGAGAGGCATGTAGACTCATCATACAGCTTCCTCCCAGTCCTGAACAGAAGGCCTGTATGTAGAGCTGGGAAGGTTTTGTTTTAAAATATTCAAGCAGAAATAGCCTATTTTTAAGTGAGGGATAAATTTATTTGATTATGCATTCAAGGTATAGGTTTTAATATATCAACATAGATTCTTGCAAAGAACAACATTTTTCACTTGGTACAAGCTGTAAAAACTATCTCCAGTTTTTTCGGAGTCATTACTCTGGATCGTACTTAGTTTTTAGTTTGCTATTCTAGTTAAAGTTGCTGAAAACTTGCATTAACGAAGCATTCATTTATCATTCTTCCAGCCTGTATATTTTCCCAACTAAGGAAAGTAATTTGACCACATTACTGTGGAATAATGTTGTGTCAAATTTTCTAGTTAAAGTGAGACCATTTGTCATGTTTATGAATGTGATCAGTCATTGCGTTCTTACCTTTAATCTAATTTTAGGGACAAAAGCCAAAAAAAAGCCATTGCCATCGAGTCGATTCCGACTCATAGCGACCCTATAGGACAGAGTAGAGCTGCCGCATAGAGTTTCCAAGGAGCGTCTGGTGGATTCGAACTGCCGACCCTTTGGTTAGCAGCTGTAGCACTTAACCACTACGCCACCAGGGTTTCCAATTTTAGGGACACTTTTAATAATTTCACCTTCTTAATACTTGTAATCTTTCATTTTAGAGGGAACGCTTAGCAGTGATTTTGGTTCAAGATTATTTCACAATTTTTTTTTTAATTTTTAAGTAAATATTTACCGAAAGCAAGTAAGAAAAATGGTTATATCATATTATCACATATGTAGTTTAGTTAAGGACAAATCACATATGTCATTTTCCATATTCATAGTAATTTATGTCATACAATATTGATAGTTAACATTTACTAAAGTTATTAAATACTATACAATCTACTATTTCTTTAGATGGAATATCTCATGCAGTGCTGACAACACCCCACAGGGAAGGTACTAATATTATCTACATTTGTCAAATGGAAATAAGCCCAGAATAGTTCAGTGGTTTTCCCAACATTTGACAGCTAGTTAGCATCAGAGACTGGCTGTTAATCCAGGCATCTTGTCTTCAGAGCTTATGTTCATAATTTCTGTAGAATAATGAGAAGAGTGATATCTAGCCTTGGAGGAAATTCAAAGGTGAAACAAAATAATACCTAAAGCAAAAAAAGCAAGACAAGAATTACAAGGTTATGCAACTAAATTTAAATTGACATACTTTGATGAAATCTACCTTTCAAGGACCAGGACAATGCCTTCCAAACTGATGCTGCAAGTTGTTTTTAAACATCCATTTGTTTTCAACAATACTACCTCTATACATCTACCATCTGCCCGTCAATTTATCATACTGTGGTGACTTGTGTGTTACTGTGATACTGGAAGCTATGCAACTGGCATTTCAAATGCCATCAGGGTCATCTATGGTGGACATTTTCAATGACCTTCTAGACTAAGATTCCCAGATCTGTCCCAACCTAGCCAGTCTCTTTAAACAAATCCTTTCACCTCTCAGGACCTTAGTAACAATGATTTCTAAGATTCTTTTCTCTTTAAATAATACATCAACAATCTTCAACTGCTTAAAATCAGTTTTTTAGATATTAGGCTGCCATCCATTCTGCAGGATGTGTAGATTTTGAGTGACATGAGACTACTGATCTAATTAATGAAAAATCTATATTAATTCAATAAAGAGACTGCAATTCCTAAATAAAAATTGACCTAAGAAGTAAATGTTCCCAAAGCGACATCAATTCTTTGATAATAAGTTGTCCCATTTGACGGAAATGCATCTAATAGTGATTGGAGGAATTGCAACTCTCCAGGGAAGTCTTGTATAAGATTGCTGTCCCAGTGAAGAGTAAAATATTGCCATCTAGATTGTAGCAATATGTCTTTTCTTAAATTACTTGTATTTCTTTCTCTTTTTTATTCCTTTGCATTCTATGTCTGCCATGCCATGTTCATCAAATACTCTTCCTTCAAATTTGGATGCCTTTTTAGCATGGTGTAGTGAAAATACCACTGATCCAGAAGTCCTGAAACCTAGACCTCTACTCTTCGGTCACTTCATGGACAAGCCCTTGACCTTTCAGGTTCTCAGTTTTCTTGCTCTAAAAGGAGTTTGATATTTAAAAGGAGTTTGATACTTAATATGTCTAGTTCAGTGTCAATGTAAAAAATACATTATCAGATATGAGAAACATTAAAAAAAACACAATGGAGAGCCAACGTGGAGCTATAGATAGAAGCACCACACCATCTCTCCACAGCAAAGACCCAAGAAACTAAGTAAAACAGAGACAAATGTCAATCCTGAAACCCTAAGCATCAAACGAAGCAACAAATAACTCAGCCAAGCACCAAATGGAAAAAGAAACTGACAGAGAACAGAGAGCAAGGAGAGAGACGAGCAGAGGTCCCCTATCAGCTAAGGCAGCACAGATTCACCATCTTGGACTCCTGTCAGAGATCGGCAGGCAGGGAGTACAAGAAAGCGGATTCACAGAGCTCCCAGCAGGAAACAAAGCACCCAGTAACCAGTGATACATGCTTTCCCACTCCCCACTCTTCTTCCCCTTGCTTGGCCTTTACCGACTTCACCATGGGCCAACCTGCTGCTTCCCCACAGGGCCAGGGACTGTGGCCTGGAAAGTGCCAGCTCCATGCTGTGCGGATTTGCCCTGCCCACACCAGCTGGCTCCTTTAGTGCCATTTCTTTGTTCCTGGTGTTGCTTTCTTCAGCTTCTTTTGGTTTCTTCTCTGACTCTCGCCTCCTCCCACTCCTTTCTCTCAAACACCTGACTCCATGTGCCACCTTTGCTTCTTCTTGACAGGCTGTGAAGCACCACTCAGCCGGGAAACTGCTTCCCTGGTCCACATCACCATGCTGGTGGGATCTCTGGGGGCTTTTTTTTTTTTCTTTTCTTTTTTTATTTGTTTTCTCTTTTTATTTTTCTTCATTTCTTAATTTCTCATCTCATTCTACTCACCTTATTTTCCTGTCTCTTGAACACCTGGCACTGCATGCCATCTGTACCCATTCTAGCCAGGCTGAACTGCATGGTTTAGGAGCCACTTCTCCACTTTGAGCAGCCACACCAGTAGGATACCTGGGGGCATTTTTTTCTTCCTGATTTTCTTTTTGCTTTTCTTCATTTCTTGGTTTCTTATCTCTCCACTGTAATGGCAGGCTCACTCAGCACTCTTTCTCTCTCCTCTCTGTCTTCTTTCCCATACCCAACCTAGCTCCACACATCACAACCTCCTTCCCCCCTCCTCCTGCTTATCTGCAACATGTGCTGGACATTGCAACCCCAAGAAGCACAGGCATGGCCTACCAGACCCTGCCCTGCACTGACCCCCGGCAGTTCTTCTCTGTCATATAGGGTTATATAGTATTGCTATGAGTCAGAATGAACTTGATGACACACAATAATAACACAAGACCTGGCTGAGGTAGTGTTTGTCAGATTTCTCCATGGTAAAATTACCCTTTTTTCCCACATTTCCATACTGTAGTCTTTGAATGTAAGTCACTTTGAGCAGACCACACTTAAGGAGTAGGAAATTATGTATTTCTTTAGTCATTATCTTAGTTATCTAGTACTGCTGTAACAGAAATACCACAAGTGGATGATTTTAACAAAGAAAAAAAAATTCTCATAGTTTAGTAGGCTAGAAGTCCACATTCAGGGCAGCAGCTCCAGAGGAAGGCTTTCTCCAAGCAGAAACCCTGGATCCAAAGGACATACTCTGTTCCTGGTGCTGCTTTCTTGTTGGTATGAGGTCCCCTTGTCTCTCTTCTCTCTTTTATATCTCAAAAGAGATTGGCAGGAGGCGGAGCCAAGATGGCGGACTAGGCAGACGCTACCTCGGATCCCTCTTACAACAAAGACACGGAAAAACAAGTGAATCGATCACATACATAACAATCTACGAACCCTGAACAACAAACACAGATTTAGAGACGGAGAACGAACTAATACGGGGAAGCAGCGATTGTTTCCAGAGCCTGGAGCCAGCGTACCAGTCAGGTACGGCACAAGCACAGAGAGCTACTCCACCCCCCTGAACTAACCCCGGGAGGGGGACCAGCCGGTTCCACGGGCAGCGTGGGACGCAGCCGGTAGGAGAAGTCCCCGGGAGGCAGCTACTGGTATTGGAGCGGGGAGAACAGCATCCCAGCCGGGACACTCGGTCACGGCACAAGCACGGGGAGCTGCTCTACCCATCTGAACTAACCCCGGGAGGAGGCCCAACTGGCTCTTGGGTGTGGCACGGCCACTCGGCTGGAGGGACGAGAAGTCCCCGGGAGGCAGCGACTGATTTTGGAGTCGAGAGTGCACTGTCCCAGTAGGGGAGCCTTGACGCTGGGCGTGGGGCTGGAAGCGGAGGATCTGACCGTGACTCCAGCAGGCCAGACCCCCCAGGGGCAATCTCCACACAGCCAGCACACATAGGCGATGTGCCCCGCAGGAATCTCAGATATAATAATCATTCCAAGCAAGACAAGCAACTCTGGCTATATTCTGAGGTGCTACTCTCCTATCTCTCTGTTCCCTCCCCCACCCTCCCCAGGCGGCTTCATTAACATCTGAATAGCCTGAGCCAGAGGGAGAACTCTGATAGGGATCTGACTGCATTTTTTTTTTAGCGGATTTTCTGGAAAAACTAGTTTCCCAGTGATGGCTCGGAGACAACAATCCATATCAAACCACTTAAAGAAGCAGACCATGACAGCTTCTCCAACCCCCCAAACAAAAGAATCAAAATCTTTCCCAAATGAAGATACAATCTTGGAATTATCAGATACAGAATATAAAAAACTAATTTACAGAATGCTTAATGATATCACAAATGAAATTAGGATAACTGCAGAAAAAGCCAAGGAACACACTGATAAAACTGTTGAAGAACTCAAAAAGATTATTCAAGAACATACTGGAAAAATTAATAAATTGCAAGAATCCATAGAGAGACAACAAGTAGAAATCCAAAAGATTAACAATAAAATTACAGAATTAGACAACGCACTAGGAAGTCAGAGGAGCAGACTCGAGCAATTAGAATGCAGACTGGGACATCCGGAGGACCAGGGAATCAACACCAACATAGCTGAAAAAAAATCAGATAAAAGAATTTAAAAAAATGAAGAAACCCTAAGAATTATGTGGGACTCTATCAAGAAGGATAACCTGCGGGTGATTGGAGTCCCAGAACAGGGAGAGGGGACAGAAAACACAGAGAAAATAGTTGAAGAACTCCTGACACAAAACTTCCCTGACATCATGAAAGACAAAAGGATATCTATCCAAGATGCTCATCGAACCCCATTTAAGATTGACCCAAAAAGAAAAACACCAAGACATATTATCATCAAACTCGCCAAAACCAAAGATAAACAGAAAATTTTAAAAGCAGCCAGGGAGAAAAGAAAGGTTTCCTTCAAGGGAGAATCAATAAGAATATGTTCTGACTACTCAGCTGAAACCATGCAGGCAAGAAGGGAATGGGACGACATATACAGAACACTGAAGGAGAAAAACTGCCAGCCAAGGATCATATATCCAGCAAAACTCTCTCTGAAATATGAAGGCGAAATTAAGATATTTACAGACAAACACAAGTTTAGAGAATTTGCAAAAACCAAACCAAAGCTACAAGAAATACTAAAGGATATTGTTTGGTCAGAGAACCAATAATATCAGATATCAGCACAACACAAGGTCACAAAACAGAACGTCCTGATATCAACTCAAATAGGGAAATCACAAAAACAAACAAATTAAGATTAATTAAAAAAAAAATACACATAACAAGGAATCATGGAAGTCAATAGGTAAAAGATCACAATAATCAAAAAGAGGGACTAAATACAGGAGGCATTGAACTGCCATATGGAGAGTGATACAAGGCGATATAGAACAATACAAGTTAGGTTTTTATTTAGAAAAATAGGGGTAAATAATAAGGTAACCACAAAAAGGTATAACAACTCTATAACTCAAGATAAAAACCAAGAAAAAAGTAACGACTCAACTAACATAAAGTCAAGCACTATGAAAATGAGGATCTCACAATTTACTAAGAAAAACGCCTCAGCACAAAAAAGTATGTGGAAAAATGAAATTGTCAACAACACACATAAAAAGGCATCAAAATGACAGCACTGAAAACTTATTTATCTATAATTACCCTGAATGTAAATGGGCTAAATGAACCAATAAAGAGACAGAGAGTCACAGACTGGATAAAGAAACACGATCCATCTATATGCTGCCTACAAGAGACACACCTTAGACTTAGAGACACAAACAAACTAAAACTCAAAGGATGGAAAAAAGTATATCAAGCAAACAATAAGCAAAAAAGAAGAGGAGTAGCAATATTAATTTCTGACAAAATAGACTTTAGACTTAAATCCACCACAAAGGATAAAGAAGGACACTATATAATGATAAAAGGGACAATTGATCAGGAAGACATAACCATATTAAATATTTATGCACCCAATGACAGGGCTGCAGGATACATAAATCAAATTTTAACAGAACTGAAAAGCGAGATAGATACCTCCACAATTATAGTAGGAGACTTCAACACACCACTTTCGGAGAAGGACAGGACATCCAGTAAGAAGCTCAACAGAGACACGGAAGATCTAATTACAACAATCAACCAACTTGACCTCATTGACTTATAAAGAACTCTCCACCCAACTGCTGCAAAATATACTTTTTTTTCTAGGGCACATGGAACATTCTCTAGAATAGACCACATATTAGGTCATAAAACAAACCTTTGCAGAATCCAAAACATCGAAATATTACAAAACATCTTCTCAGACCACAAGGCAATAAAACTAGAGATCAATAACAGAAAAACTAGGGAAAAGAAATCAAATACTTGGAAAATGAACAATACCCTCCTGAAAAAAGACTGGGTTATAGAAGACATCAAGGAGGGAATAAGGAAATTCATAGAAAGCAACGAGAATGAAAATACTTCCTATCAAAACCTCTGGGACACAGCAAAAGCAGTGCTCAGAGGCCAATTTATATCAATAAATGCACACATACAAAAAGAAGAAAGAGCCAAAATCAGAGAACTGTCCCGACAACTTGAACAAATAGAAAGTCAGCAACAAAAGAATCCATCAGGCACCAGAAGAAAACAAATAATAAAAATTAGAGCTGAACTAAATGAATTAGAGAACAGAAAAACAATTGAAAGAATTAACAAAGCCAAAAGCTGGTTCTTTGAAAAAATTAACAAAATTGATAAACCATTGGCTAGACTGACTAAAGAAATACAGGAAAGGAAACAAATAACCCGAATAAGAAATGAGAAGGACCACATCACAACAGAACCAAATGAAATTAAAAGAATCATTTCAGATTATTATGAAAAATTGTACTCTAACAAATTTGAAAACCTAGAAGAAATGGATGAATTCCTGGAAAAACACTACCTACCTAAACTAACACATTCAGAAGTAGAACAACTAAATAGACCCATAACAAAAACAGAGATTGAAACGGTAATCAAAAAACTCCCAACAAAAAAAAGCCCTGGCCCGGACGGCTTCACTGCAGAGTTCTACCAAACTTTCAGAGAAGAGTTAACGCCACTACTACTAAAGGTATTCCAAAGCATAGAAAATGACGGAATACTACCCAACTCATTCTATGAAGCCACCATCTCCCTGATACCAAAACCAGGTAAAGACATTACAAAAAAAGAAAATTATAGACCTATATCCCTCATGAACATTGATGCAAAAATCCTCAACAAAATTCTAACCAATAGAATCCAACAACACATCAAAAAAATAATTCACCCTGATCAAGTGGGATTTATACCAGGTATGCAAGGCTGGTTTAATATCAGAAAAACCATTAATGTAATTCACCACATAAATAAAACAAAAGACAAAAACCACATGATCTTATCAATTGATGCAGAAAAGGCATTTGACAAAGTCCAACACCCATTCATGATAAAAACTCTTACCAAAATAGGAATTGAAGGAAAATTCCTCAACATAATAAAGGGCATCTATGCAAAGCCAACAGCCAATATCACTCTAAATGGAGAGAACCTGAAAGCATTTCCCTTGAGAACGGGAACCAGACAAGGATGCCCTTTATCATCGCTCTTATTCAACATCGTGTTGGAAGTCTTAGCCAGGGCAATTAGGCTAGACAAAGAAATAAAAGGTATCCGGATTGGCAAGGAAGAAGTAAAGTTATCACTATTTGCAGATGACATGATTATATACACAGAAAACCCTAAGGAATCCTCCAGAAAACTACTGAAACTAATAGAAGAGTTTGGCAGACTCTCAGGTTATAAAATAAACATACAAAAATCACTTGGATTCCTCTACATCAACAAAAAGAACACCGAAGAGGAAATAACCAAATCAATACCATTCACAGTAGCCCCCAAGAAGATAAGATACTTAGGAATAAATCTTACCAAGGATGTAAAAGACCTATACAAAGAAAACTACAAAGCTCTACTACAAGAAATTCAAAAGGACATACTTAAGTGGAAAAACATACCCTGCTCATGGATAGGAAGACTTAACATAGTAAAAATGTCTATTCTACCAAAAGCCATCTATACATTTAACGCACTTCCGATCCAAATTCCAATGTCATATTTTAAGGGGATAGAGAAACAAATCACCAATTTCATATGGAAGGGAAAGAAGCCCCGGATAAGCAAAGCACTACTGAAAAAGAAGAAGAAAGTGGGAGGCCTCACCTTACCTGACTTCAGAACCTATTATACAGCCACAGTAGTCAAAACAGCCTGGTATTGGTACAACAACAGACACGTAGACCAATGGAACAGAATTGAGAACCCAGACATAGATCCATCCGCGTATGAGCAGCTGATATTTGACAAAGGACCAGTGTCAATTAACTGGGGAAAAGATAGCCTTTTTAACAAATGGTGCTGGCATAACTGGATATCCCTTTGCAAAAAAATGAAACAGGACCCATACCTCACACCATGCACAAAAACTAACTCCAAGTGGATCAAAGACCTAAACATAAAGACTAAAATGATAAAGATCATGGAAGAAAAAATTGGGACAACCCTAGGAGCCCTAATACAAGGTATAAACAGAATACAAAACATTACCAAAAATGATGAAGAGAAACCCGATAACTGGGAGCTCCTAAAAATCAAACACCTATGCTCATCTGGAGACTTCTCCAAAAGAGTAAAAAGACCACCTACAGACTGGGAAAGAATTTTCAGCTATGACATCTCCGACCAGCGCCTGTTCTCTAAAATCTACATGATTCTGTCAAAACTCAACCACAAAAAGACAAACAACCCAATCAAGAAGTGGGCAAAGGATATGAACACACATTTCACTAAAGAAGATATTCAGGCAGCCAACAGATACATGAGAAAATGCTCTCGATCATTAGCCATTAGAGAAATGCAAATTAAAACTACGATGAGATTCCATCTCACACCAGCAAGGCTGGCATTAATCCAAAAAACACAAAAGAATAAATGTTGGAGAGGCTGCGGAGAGATTGGAACTCTCATACACTGCTGGTGGGAATGTAAAATGGTACAACCACTTTGGAAATCTATCTGGCATTATCTTAAACAGTTAGAAATAGAACTACCATACAACCCAGAAATCCCACTCCTAGGAATATACCCTAGAGATACAAGAGCCTTCATACAAACAGATATATGCACACCCATGTTTATTGCAGCTCTGTTTACAATAGCAAAAAGTTGGAAGCAACCAAGGTGTCCATCAACGGATGAATGGGTAAATAAATTGTGGTATATTCACACAATGGAATACTACGCATCGATAAAGAACAGTGACGAATCTCTGAAACATTTCATAACGTGGAGGAACCTGGAAGGCATTATGCTGAGCGAAATTAGTCAGAGGCAAAAGGACAAATATTGTATAAGACCACTATTATAAGATCTTGAGAAATAGTAAACCTGAGAAGAACACATACTTTTGTGGTTACGAGGGGGGGAGGGAGGGAGGGTGGGAGAGGGTTTTTTATTGATTAATCAGTAGATAAGAACTGCTTTAGGTGAAGGGAAAGACAACACTCAATACATGGAAGGTCAGCTCAATTGGACTGGACCAAAAGCAAAGAAGTTTCCAGGATAAAATGAATGCTTCAAAGGTCAGGGGAGCAAGTGCGGGGGTCTGGGGAACATGGTTTGCGGGGACTTCTAAGTCAATTGGCAAAATAATTCTATTATGAAATCATTCTGCATCCCACTTTGAAATGTGGCGTCTGGGGTCTTAAATGCTAACAAGTGGCCATCTAAGATGCAGCAATTGGTCTCAACCCACCTGGTGCAAAGGAAAATGAAGAACACCAAGGCCACACGACAACTAAGAGCCCAAGAGACAGAAAGGGCCACATGAACCAGAGACCTACATCATCCTGAGACCAGAAGAACTAGTTGGTGCCCGGCCACAATCGATGACTGCCCTGACAGGGAGCACAACAGAGGACCCCTGAGGGAGCAGGAGATCAGTGGGATGCAGACCCCAAATTCTCATAAAAAGACCAAACTTAATGGTCTGACTGAGACTGGAGGAATCCGGCGGCCATGCTCCCCAGACCTTCAGTTGACACAGGACAGGAA
Organism: Loxodonta africana; assembly: GCF_030014295.1. Lineage (NCBI taxonomy): Eukaryota > Metazoa > Chordata > Mammalia > Proboscidea > Elephantidae > Loxodonta > Loxodonta africana. Next base: position 223,366,552 of record NC_087342.1, on the reverse strand, counting down.
CCATCCCCGAAGACAACTCATCAGACATGAAAGGGACTGGTCAGCAGGTGGGAGAGAGACGCTGATGAAGAGTGAGCTAATTATATCAGGTGGACACTTGAGATTGTGTTGGCAACTCTTGTCTGGAGGGAGGATGGGAGGATAGAGAGAGAGGGAAGCCGGCAAAATTGTCAAGAAAGGAGAGACTGAAAGGGCTGACTCAAGAGGGGGAGAGCAAGTGGGAGTAGGGAGTGAGATGTATGTAAACTTATATGTGACAGACTGATTGGATTTGTAAACGTTCACTTGAAGCTTAATAAAAGTTATTAAAAAAAAAAAGAGAGATTGGCTTAAGAGACTGTCTAATCTTGAAGATCTCATCAATATAACTGCTGCTTATCCATCTCATTAACATCATAGCGATAGGATTTAAAACACGTAGGAAAATCACATCAGATGACAAAATGGTGGACAATCACACAATGCTGGGAATCATGGCCTAGCCAAATTGATACTCATATTTTTGGGAGACACAATTCAATCCATGACCTTCTGCACTTTGACCTCCCAAAATTCATGTCCTTGCCACATGTAAAACATATTCGTTCCATCATATCATAACAAAAGTTTTAAGTCAACTCCAAGTCCAAAATCCAAATATTCCTCTTCATCTGTGAAATCTAGACTACAAGTTTTTTGCTTCCAAAGGTACAACAGCAGAACAGGCACAAACTAGACATTTCCACTACAAATGGGAGAAACTGGGGGGAAAGAAGGCATAACACGCATCAAGCAAGACAGCAGAACACATTTCAAGGCTTTGAAAATAATCTTCTATTGTCCAAGACAATTTACACAATGGTCCTGCCCTCCAGGCTCTAGGTATTGGACACACTCTCCAGATTCTGAGTGGAAGTCCCTCAGCCCTGGTTTCAAATCTGCCTTCCAGGCCTACTGGGACAAACTGTGCTTCCTCAGCCTCAGGTGACCATCCTCCTAGTCCATCTGAATGGTGGCTCCACCCTTAGAAACTCAAGAAGCCATGGCTCCACTGTTTGAAACTCCATAGTTTGTGGCCATACCTCTAGAGACTGAGGTAGCACAGCCTTCCGTGTTCCTTATCTCTTTAACTTCTGCTTCCTGGTTCCTTGGGCCCACATCATTGATAAGAATGAACATTTCCTATGTTTACTGGTATTTTGTATTTCTTCTATGTCATATTTATCAAGTTTTCTGTTATGTTTAGTGTCTCCAACTGTAAATTCCACATAAACAGAGACCATGTCTATATTTTCAACATCCAGCACTAGCCTATCCAGGCACTCAGTGAATCAGTGAATAAGTAAGCAATGCATGAAAGAATCGATAAGATAAAAGTTACGGTTTTGACTCTGTGTGTCATATCTATTGAAATATCTTACCTGAGTTCACATTTTGCCTTTGTTTTCACTGCTATTTTGGGGCATATGGAAGGTTTTCATTCAAATATACTTGAAGTCATTTTTTCCACTTGTCTGCAATGCTTTTGTGCTTTAGAAAATGCTTCCCCTTGAGATCAGGAACACTATCACTCAATTTATTCCCAAATTTTCATAGCCTTACTTACTATTTTTTTTAATCAATCATGTAATTTATCTTTTTATTGCAGAAGATGTAGATCTAAATAATTTGCCTTTTCCATATAATTACTCAATGTATTAGCTTATTGAAGAATGTCATCTTGTGACGTAGACTAAAATTGAAGTATATTATATGGCTTTAAAGTAGAATCATTTCATGAATTACCATCACGAATTCTTGTTTTTTTGTGCTTTAATAATAAGCATTCAAATTTTGTAAAATTTTCTTTAATGATGAGAGACTAAAAAATGTTTGTGTATGACATGTGAAAGCCTTTCTTTCATAAAAATAGTACATTGTGGATATAAAAAGCCTTTAACCCAATAAAAGCAATTGTGACTCTATTTTCAAATTTAACACTTTTCTGTCCACTATCAAATCTATTCAGAACCCTCATTTGCCAACAAATTTGGCTGTCGGAGTGTATTTGGGCTCTTTACCGTGTACTTGGGCGCTCCACATTTCCCCTTTCAGGTGTACCTGAAAGAATCAGTTTAATTCTACTTAGCTAAGGTCAGTTTGTGATGTCTCATTCAGGTGTATTCAGCTAATACAGGTGTAACTTTTATTTTAAACTGAGAAGAAATTTACATAAAATTTTCATTCTTCACTGAACAGTGTTGAGCACAAAACACTTACGCCAACTTTTGAAACTACTGCTAATCTGAGATGCTAACTAAAGTCTGGCTGTCTTCGTTTTGTTTTCTTGAATAACTAGGACTATCCCCATGATCTCTGAGAATAATACGTCACGTATTATTCACAGTAAGCATGAGGGGAGTCCTAGTATAGTGTATATATATACAAAATTGGAGCTTATGAAGTTGGCTGAAGCAGTAAGGTTTTGGCTTTGCTTCATTGATAAAATAGCTTCTTCAAGGCTAACTGCATGTATAGCCACTCAGATTGGGTCAAAATCATGTGTTTTGAATTCTAATTAAGTATTTTTCTAACTATGGGTTATGAACCATTACTGAATCACAAAATTAAGTTATTGATAGGGCACAAGTTTTTTTTTTTTTATGGAATAGAAAGGGTGAAAATAATGGAATATAAAAGTAATAGAGTTGATTGCATGTAGTAAGGTTTAATAACATGTGCTGTTTTGTAAAACTTTTGTATAGGAAAGGTAGATAGATAGATGATAGGTAGAATGAATGTGTAATATAATGTGTGATTATCTATATGTACACACACATTTGTACACACACATATATTACACATTCAGTCTATCATCTCTCTATATCATGTGTGTACATATAGATAATCACACATTCATTCTATCATCTATCTATATCTACCCATTCATTCATCCATCCACCCATGTATCCATCCATTCATGTATCCATCCGTCCATCTATCTATCTATCTATATATCTATCATCTATCAATCTATCTACCTATCTTTATATATCAAAAAGTTCAAAATCTACTGATCTGTCTTTCTTACTAATATAATTAATAAAAATTCTATCCAGATATTAGCTCATATTCTGTTCCTAACTTCAGATTACAGAACAATTTTTTCGTTTGCTCTTTTCAAATGATTTTAAATGTTAGAGTGGGCTGAAGAATGGCTTGCCTAAAGGCAAATTCTCCCAGAAGATTATCATGTTAATTCTCAATGTCATCAGTCGTAGCAATACTATTAATATGGCTATTAGGTCAGTTTGCTATGCCATTGGAAAACAAAGAAGTCAGTCTTCCTTATACAGCTAAAGGATTTTTATTAACTTTGACTAAGAATACACTTTGAAATAAGAATACACTTTGAAAGGCAATAAGATACATTAGCCAGTGTAATAGGGGCCTGAAAGAAGATAGACTTCACAATGCCGCATAAAACAATCATGTTATTCTTTTACTCACATTGCCTGGGTTGGGCTCTTTAATTCTCCATCCCTGGATAAAACTTAGATCAGACTTCACGACTTTTCTATTTGTTCTGAAATGATAAAAAGGTAAAACATTTCAATTAATGAATTAATATGTCCAGAATCATGAAATAATGTCGACTCCATCATCTTTGAAAGTTAGAGCTTGTCATCTCCCATTTCAATGCTTCTAAAAGTGGGAAGAAAATCCTGGTGGCGTAGTAGCTAAGTGCTATGGCTGCTAACCGAAGGGTCAGCAGTTCGAATCCGCCAGGCTCTCCTTGGAAACTCTATGAGGAAGTTCTACTCTGTCCTATAGGGTCGCTATGAGTTGGAATCGACTTGATGGCGCTAGGTTTGGTTTTGTTTTTTTTAATAAGTGGGAAGAATTCAGGGAAAACAGGCATGCTCAGTCTCTTCTCTCTTTCTTCTGCCACTCTTCTCTGCCTCACTTCCATTTCTAGCTATGGCTTCTGACCCATAATGAGGGAGAAGTGTTAACAGTAGGTAAATAAAGGCTTTCTTGGCTGGCACCCATCTACTTTGTCTTGAATTTCTCTTGACTAATGATTAATGCTGGTGCTTTCTTTTCTGAATAGTTTTGTGGATTGTTTAGATGCCACCCCTATACCTTCATTCATCTGTCCATTACTGGGCAACTCCTCCCTGGAGTGTCCTGGCAGAGTTGATGAACACCCCGTGTGGTTGCTTGTGTGCTTCTTTTTTATACCCTAGTTCTCAGCTGTCCAATTCATTGTAGATTATTTCCTTGGAATCTTGTCACACATACCCTTCTGCAGAAAGTCCTTTAGTAGAATTACTTTAAAACAATTCTGAATCTCTTAGGATTCTAAGACATATCTTCAGTTACTGTCACTGTCCAAACACTGTCATTTAATTTACTGCCACTAGTTGCCTCATCTAGCATTTTACATTTTAGATCTCTCAAGTGAGAGACAGATACCAGTCTACCATGCCTTCCCAAAGGGCAGGGAATACATATCAGGCTCCTGAAAAGGTCTCCTTTAGAGCTGTTTGGTTGTATCCCAAGTATTCTAAAAATAATTCTTCTATAGTGGTCCACCTTTACTGGTCTTTCCAATTTTATCACTTAATAGTCAGTGGAAAGCGTCAAAAGAGGTTTTGGCCACCTGTTTTTTTTCAAATTCCTGCATGAATCCACTAGCATTGCCCTTTGTAATGTGGTAGTAGACCTCACCTAAATCTGAAAATAAAATATCCCCATTTTAAAATCCTGTTTACACTATTGGGAAAAACATCTCGTGCATGAACTACAACAAAATTAAATGGTTGATTTTAAATGGATACCTAGCAGTACTCATTGCACACCTACTTATCTATCTCATCAGTCATGGCAGTTTTTGTCATTGTTGTTTGCTTATGTTTTCTTTCTAGGATAAACTAGTCATTCTGATAGATTGGGCAATGCCATTTGTTATCATAATGAGAAATGTGCAAATCATTGGGAAGATTTAGTGTAAATATTTGAGAATTATTCTCATACTGAAATGGTTTGGAGACTCTGAATGATAATATGTGTCATGCATTTAAAACTGATATGAACACGAGTTCCCATCTCTCATGTCTGATATTTTATGTCTTCAACAAAACACTTCACAGAGACATAAGTCAGGAATTGATTAAAATGCACCACCTGTCAAAGGCTCACTTAAGATGTCTAGTATTTCAGGGATATAGTATACGGGATAATTTTCGCTTAATTTTTTTCCTTAATTTGTTTTTATTCTGTATTAAATCATTAGAAAACAAAATAGTCGGATCATATGTTCTCAGCTTTGGAAAGAATTATTTATTTTTTATTTAATATGTACCATTAAGCTCTGTCTTGACCTCGATTTCTAGAACCTTTTAGCACTTTTAGAAATAATATTTTAGAAATTGATTGTCCAAAGTAACCCAATTTTTCTCATATACAAGCCCGCTTAAATTTCTCCTTCAGCTAAGTTTCAAGAAAAAGTTTGTTTCTTCTGATTATTATACATGCATTTATTCATTCATAATAAAAACTATGTAACATAACACATTATCTGCGTTGATTTATTTCCTGGGGAAAAAAAAAAAGTCAAGAGAAGTTTCTAATAGTGATAATTATTTCATCACAGCTTGCAGGAGACTCCTAATTTCTCTGATTCTATTTTTATGAATCCAGTGTAAAGGGGAGTTTCCCAGGGGTGTGGCCTGTACCACCTTTTATCTCTCAAAAGATAAAAAGTAAAAGGAAGCTAGCAGAGAGAGGTGACCTCATACTACCAAGAAAGCAGTGCTGGGAGCAAAGCGAGTCCTTTGGGCCCTGGGTTCCTGCACAGAGAAGCTCCTAGTCCCAGGAAAGATAGATGACAAGGACATTCCTCTAAAGCCAATGGAGACAGAAGGCCTTCCTCTGGAGCCGATGCCCTGAATTTAGACTTCTAGCCCACTAGACTGTGATAAAATAAATTTCTGTTTGTTAAAGCCATCCACTTGTGGTATTTCTGTTATAGCAGCACTAGATGACTAAGGCATATATTATTTATATTAGTATGGCCTATCGTATCTTATCATATGTTTCATATTGTAAGATATCTCACATGTTTTCAAACTATATGAGAAAAATGCCCAGATAAAATGCTGAAACTGTTGTTGTGGAACAGTTCACCAACACCCATTTATAATCTCCTTCAAATAAACATTCAGTGCATTTAACATATCACAAGTTAAAATAACCAGCCTTGATGATATTATGCAAAGAAGGCCTCCTAATAAACGTGACAGGACTAATTTTTCTAATGGTAATTTCTTACATTTTATATTCAATATCAAAATCTGTTTTCTTTCCAATTTTATTACCAAAAACCATTGAAGAAGGAGGCCTTATTATATCAGCCTGCATGAAGTACATAGATAACAAGGCCATTCTTTCAACTGGTCCCCTCAAGATTTATCTCCTCATTAGCTGCTTTCTGGAAAAGCTTTATGGAAAATGAGAGCTTCCTGGGCACTATAATTTTCAAGTTACCGTTAGTACTAGAGAAATAAAACAGCTTCAGGTACTTATGGAACTCAATCATCACAGTACTATTAAGGACCTCACGTTTTCCATGATGACACTTAGCACTTTATGAGACAGGGAAGAAATGGAAAAAAAGAAACATGGGTAAAAGGATTTTTGGAAATAGGAATTGCATTGAATGTTACCAAGTAATGTTGTTGGACTGTAGAATAATTTCTTTTATATATGCTTTTCGGTTGCAAAGAACCCAGAGAATAAAAAACATAAGTGAAAATGGGAGAAAATTGTTCTGCAGACAGAAAGGACTACAGGGTGCTTTATGTCCTAGGTGAAATTCTGGTGCTATATTCAAATAGGCAGTCAGTATAACAGAGATTGTATGATACTTAATTCCTGGACAAAGGTGCAGATATAACTTCTAGGGGTTGGTAATTTTTTTTTAATTTTAAATTAGTTCACTTATTCTATGTACAGAATAGTATGGTTTTTACATTATTAAAACTATGAGTTCACTTTTTTTTTTTTTGCACCAGCATTCACTCTGAATTTTCAGTCTATCTCCTTGAAGATCTTCCTCTTTTTCATGGACCCGCTACTCTACCAAGCATGATGTCTTTTTCCAGGGATTGATTTCTCCTGATAACATGTCCAAAGTATGTGAGATGAAGTCTCACCATCCTTAATTCTAAGGAGTATTCTGGCTATGCTCCTTCCAAGAGAGATTTGTTTGTTTGAATATCGAATATACCATGGGCTACCAGTCCATGGTATAATCAATATTCTTTGTCAACACCGTAATTGAGAGTCATCAATTCTTCTATCTTCCTTATTCATTGTCCAGGATTCTCGTGCTTATGAGGTGACTGAAAACACCATGGCTTGGGTCAAGCACACCTTAGACTTCAAGGTGACACCTTTGCTTTTTAACACTTAAAAGAGGTCTTTTGCAGCATATTTGCCTAATGCAATATATCATTTGATTTCTTGACTGCAGCTTCTATGGGTGTTGATTGTGGATCCAGGTAAAATGAAATCCTTGACAACTTCAATCTTTTCTCCATTTATCACAGTTTTGCTTATTGGTCCATTTGTGAGGATTTCTGTTTTCTTTATATTAAGGCGTAATCCAAAAAAAAATTTTTTTTTTATAATCCATACTGAAGGCTATAGCCTTTGATCTTCATCAGTAAGTACTTCAAGTCCTCTTCACTTTCACCAAAGTTGCATCTTTGTATAACTCAGGTTGTTAATGAATCTTCCTCCAATCTTGATGCCCTGTTCTTCATATAGTTCATCTTCTCAATTACGTTCTCAGCATACAGATGGAATAAGTATGGTGAAAGGATACAACTCTGGTGCACCACTTTCCTGACTTTAAACCAGGCACTATTCCCTTCTTCTGCTCCAGTGACTGCCTCTTGATCTATATACAGTTTCCTCATGAGCACAATTAAGTGTTCTTAGAGTCATTATACCAAAAAGAATTGTTTGACATTCAACAATTTCAGGAAGTAGCATATGACCAAGAACCCATGGTACTGAAAGGAGAGATTCAAGCTTCACTGAAGGCATTAGCAAAAAACAAGGCTCTGGGAACTGGAATTGAGAGAATATCAATTGAGATGTTTCAACAAACAGATGCAGCACCAGAAGTACTACCTCATCTATGCCAAATTCGGAAGACTGCTTCCTGGCCAACTGACTAGAAAAGGTCCATATTTACTCCCATTCCAATGAAAAGTGATCCAACTGAATGCAGAAATTGTTGAAAATATTAATATCACAAGCAAGTAAAATTTTGCTGAAGAGCATTCAAAAGTGGTTGCAGCAGTACATCAACAGGGAACTGCCAGAAATTCAAGCTGGATTTAGAAGATGAGGTGAAATCAGGTATATCATTGCTAGTGTCAGATGGATCCTGGCTAAAAGCAGAGAATACCTGGAAGATGCTTACCTGCGTTTTATTGGTTATGCAAAGACATTCAAATGTGTGGATCATACCAAATTATGGATAACTTGCGAAGAATGGGAATTTCAAATGAACTGTGCATCATATTGAGATTTTAAAGTCTGTCATCTCAATAGACATTTTATGAGAAATCTGCAAATTAGGTAATATAGAAACATTTTTACATGTAATAAAAAAAAAGCAATTTACGGATAGAGTCTTGAGCGTTTAAGTAATTTGTCCACGGCCAATGAATATCAGAATTTAGTCTCCCATCCAGATCTTATCCCTTTTAAGTTAATTGCTCTTTCCATTATACTATGTTAATTTGTATAGAGTTAGCAATACAGATAGAGGATATATTGATACTTTCAATCATTTAGGAACTATTGCTGTGTACTATATAATTCAAATAAAGGGATTTTGTGTAACAAATGATAGAAAATCTGCTACTCTCAGTAATTTCTTTGTTGAGTGTTCAAGACATTAGAATCTGATTATGAAAGAGGTTGAATAGAAGCTAATAATTTTTTTTATTATTTTGTAATCTGTGTTGCAAATGGAATAACCAAATTTCTATGAATGAATGCTTGACAGACTTACGGAAGAGAAAAGAAAAAAACTGGGATGATTTGCCAAAATCAGTGAGTATACTATATTGGAAATCATTAGGAATAAAAGGAACAGTGACACAAAGTCAAGTACATTCAGTTCACAGATGTTTGAAAGGAGGAATGGGCTACAATGGTTGAGGTTAATATTCCCTAATTTTTTTTTTTTTCAATATTACTTCAACTTCTGTTGTGGATTGAATTGTGTCACCCCAAAAGGTATGTAGAAGTCCTACCCTTGTACCTATGAATGTGGTCCTCTTTGGAAATAGGGTTTTCTTTCCTTATGGTAATGAGATCAGACTGGAGTAGGATGAGCCCTAAACTGAATCCTTTCTGAATGGTACCTTATAAAGTGGACTATGGACATGGAGAGACACAGACATATAGGGAAAAGATACCATATGAGGATCTTCTACAAGCCAAGGAATGCTGAGTAATGCCTCCCCCCAAAAACACCCACTGCTGTCAAAATGATTCTGGCACATAGCAACTTCATAGGGTTTCCAAGACTGTAAAATATGGAAGCAGGCTGCCACATCTTTCTCCCATGGAGCTGTTGGTGGCTTTGAACCACTGAACTTTTGGTTAGCAGTCAGTTGCTGTAACCACTACACCACCAGGGTTTCTTTTTGTTTTTTAAATAACTTTTATTGTGCTTTAAGTGAAAGTTTACAAATCAAGTCAGTCTCTCATACAAAAATCTCTATACACCTTGCTACACACTCCCAATTACTCTTCCCTTAATGAAACAGCCTGTTCTCTCCCTCCACTCTCTCTTTTCCTGTCCTTTTCACCAGCTTCTAACCCCCTCCACCCTCTCATCTTCCCTCCAGGGAGGAGATGCCAACATAGTATCAAGTGTCCACTTGATCCAAGAAGCTCACTCCTCACCAGCATCCCTCTCCAACCCATTGTCCAGTCCAATCCATGTCTGAAGAGTTGGCTTCAGGAATGGTTCTTGTCCTGGGCCAACAGAAGGTCTGGGGGCCATGACCACCAGGGTCCTTCTAGTCTTAGTAAGACCATTAAGCCTGGTCTTATGAGAATTTGGGGTCTGCATCCCACTGCTCTCCTGCTCCCTCAGGGGTTCTCTGTTGTGTTCCCTGTCAGGGCAGCAGTCATCAGTTGTAGCCGGGCACCATCTAGTTCTTCTGGTCTCAGGATGATGTAGTCACTGCTTCATGTGGCCCTTTCTGTCTCTTGGGCTTGTAATCGCCTTGTGTCCTTGGTGTTCTCCATTCTCCTTTGATTCAGGTGGGTTGAGACCAATTGATGCATCTTAGATGGCTGCTTGCTAGCGTTTAAGACCCCAAACACCGCTCTTCAAAGTGGGATGCAGAATGTTTTGTTAATAGATTTTATTATGCCAATTGACTTAGATGTGCCCTGAAACCATGGTCCCCAGATCCCTGCCCCTGCTACGCTGGCATTTGAAGCATTCAGTTTATTCAGGAAACTTCCTTGCTTTTGGTTTAGTCCAATTGTGCTGACCTCACCTGTATTGTGTGCTGTCTTTCCCTTCACCTAAGGTAGTTTTTTATCTATTATCTAATTAGTGAATAACCCTCTCCCACCCTCCTTCCCTCCCCCCTCTCATAACCACAAAAGAATGTTTTCTTCTCAGTTTAAACTATTTCTCAAGTTCTTATAATAGTGGCCTTATACAATATTTGTCCTTTTGCAGCTGACTAATTTCACTCAGCATAATGCCTTCCAGGTTCCTCCATGTTATGAAATGTTTCACAGATTCCTCACTGTTCTTTATTGATGCGTAGTATTCCATTGTGTGAATATACCATAATTTCTTTATCCATTCATCCGTTGATGGGCACCTTGGTTGCTTCCATGTTTTTGCTATTGTAAACAGTGCTGCAGTAAACATGGGTGTGCATACATCTGTTCGTGTAGAGGCTCTTATTTCTCTAGGATATATTCCAAGGAGTGGAATTGCTGGATCGTGTGGTTGTTCTATTTCTAGCTTTTTAAAGAAGTGCCAAAATCGATTTCCAAAGTGGCTGTACCATTTGACATTCCCACCAGCAGTGTAAAGTGTTCCAATCTCTCCACAGCCTCTTCAACATTTATTATTTTGTGTTTTTTGGATTAATGCCAGCCTTCTTGGAGTGAGATGAAATCTCATTTTAGTTTTGATCTGCATTTCTCTAATGGCTAATGATCGTGAACATTTCCTCATATATCTGTTAGCTACCTGAATGTCTTCTTTAGTGAAGTGTCTATTCCTATCTTCTGCCCATTTTTTAATTGGGTTATTTGTCTTTTTGCTGTTGAGTTTTTGCAGGATCATGTAGATTTTAGAGATCAGGCACTGATCAGAAATGTCATAGCTAAAAATTTTTTCCCAGTCTGTAGGTAGTCTTTTTACTCTTTTGGTGATGAGCATAAGTGCTTGATTTTTAGGAGCTCCCAGTTATCTAGTTTTTCTTCTACATTCTTTATAATGTTTTGTATACTGTATATGCCATGTATTAGGGCTTCTAACATTGTCCCTATTTTTCTTCCATGATCTTTATCATTTTAGATTTTATATTTAGGTCTTTGATCCATTTTGAGTTAGTTTTTGTGCATGGAGTGAGGTATGGGTCTTGTTTCATTTTTTTGCAGAAGGATATCCAGTTCTGCCTGCACCATTTGTTAAAAAGACTGTCTTTTCCCCATTTAACTGTTTTGGGCCTTTGTCAAATATCAACTGCCCTTATGTGGCTGGATTGATGTCTGGATTCTCAATTCTGTTCCATTGGTTCATGTATCTGTTGTTGTACCAGAACCAGGCTCTTTTGACTGCAGTGGCGGTATAATAAGTTCTAAAATCAGGTAAAGTAAGGCCTCCCCCTTTATTTTTCTTTTTCAATAATGCCTTATTTATCCAGGGCCTCTTTCCCTTCCATATGAAATTGGTGATTTGTTTCTCCATCTCATTGAAGAATGTCCTTGGGATTTGGATCAGAATTGCATTAAATGTATAGATTGCTTTTGGTAGAATAGACATTTTTATAATGTTAAGTCTTCCTATCTGTGAGCAAGGTATGTTCTTCCACTTATGTAAGTCTCTTTGTTTCTTGCAGAAGTGTACTGTAGTTTTCTTTGTATAAGTCTTTTACATCTCTGGTAAGATTTATTCCTAAGTATTTTATCTTCTTGGGGGCTATTGTAAATGGCATTGATTTAGTGATTTCCTCTTCGATGTTCTTTTTGTTGATGTAGAGGAATCCAACTGATTTTAGTATGTTTATCTTGTATCCCAATGCTCTGTTGAACTCTTCTATTAGTTTCAGTAGTTTTCTGGAGGAAACCTTAGTGTTTTCTGTGAATAAGATCATGTCATCTGCAAATAGAGATACTTTGACTTCTTCCTTGCCAATCTGGATGCCCTTTATTTCTTTATTTAGCCTAATTGCTCTGGCTAGGACTTCCAGCACAATGTTGAATAAGAGTGGTGATAAAGGGCATCCTTGTCTGGTTCCCAGTCTCAGTGGGGATGTTTTCAGGCTCTTTGCATTTAGGGTGATGTTGACTCTCGGCTTTGTATAAATGCCCTTTATTATGTTGAGAAAATTTCCTTCTATTCCTATTTTGCTGAGAGTTATTATCATGAATGAGTGTTGGACTTCGTCAAATGCCTTTTGTGCATCAATTGATAAAATCATGTGATTCTTGTCTTTTGTTTTATTTATGTGGTGGATTACATTAATTGTTTTTCTAATGTTGAACCATCCCTGCATACCTGGTATGAATCCCACTTGGTCATGGTGAATTATTTTTTTGATATGTTGTTGAATTCTATTGCCTAGAATTTTGTTGAGGATTTTTGCATCTACATTCATGAGGGATATAGGTCTATAATTTTCTTTTCTTGTGGTGTCTTTACCTGGTTTTGGTATCAGGGAAATGGTGGCTTCATAGAATAAGTTTGGTAGTATTCCATCCTTTTCTATGCTCTGAAATACCTTTACCAGTAGTGGTGTTAACTCTTCTCTGAAAGTTTGGTAGAACTCTGCAGTGAAGCCATCCGGACCAGGGCTTTTTCCTTGTTGGGACTTTTTGATTACCTTTTTAATCTCTTCTTTATTGTTATGGGTCTATTTAGTTGTTCTACCTCAGTTTGTGTTAGTTTAGGTAGGTAGTGTGTTTCTAGGAATTCATCCATTTCTTCTAGGTTTTCAAATTTGTTTGAGTATAGTTTTTCATAGTAATCTGATATGATTCTTTTAATTTCAGTTGGGTCTGTTGTAATATCACCCATCTCATTTCTTATTTGAGTAATTTGCTTCCTCTCCTGTTTTTCTTTTGTCAGTTCGGCCAATGGTTTATCAATTTTGTTGATTTTTTCAAAAAACCAGCTTTTGGTCTTGTTAATTCTTTTAATTGTTTTTCTGTTTTCTATTTCATTTAGTTCAGCTCTAATTTTTGTTATTTTTTTTTTTTCTTCTGGTGCCTGTGGGCTTCTTTTGTTGCTTTCTTTCTACTTGTTCAAGTTGTAGGGATAGTTCTTTGATTTGGGCCCTTTCTTCTTTTTGGATGTGTGCATTTATTGACATAAATTGGCCTCTGAGAACCGCTTTTACTGTGTCCCAAAGGTTCTGATAGGAAGTGTTTTCATTCTCATTGGATTCTCTGAATTTCTTTTTTCCATACTTAATGGCTTCTATAACCCAGTCTTTTTTGAACAAGGTGTTGTTCAGATTCCAAGTGTTTGATTTCTTTTCCTGTTATTGATTTCCACTTTTATGGCCTTTTGGTCAGAGAATATGGTTTGTAATATTCAATATTTTGGATTCTGCTAAGGCTTGTTTTATGACCTAATATGTGATTTATTCTAGAGAATGTTCCATGTGCACTAGAGAAGAAAGTATAGTTGGTTGCTGTTGGGTGGAGTGTTCTGTATATGTCTACGAGGTCAAGTTGGTTGATTGTGGCATTTAGATCTTCCGTGTCTATATTGAGCTTCTTTCTGGATCTCTTGTCCTGCATCGAAAGTGGCGTGTTGAAGTCTCCTACAATTATCGTGGAGCTATCTCACTTTTCAATGCTGATAGAGTTTGTTTTATGTACCTTGCAGCTCTGTCATTGGGTGAATAAATATTTAATACGGTTTTATCTTCTTGGTTTATTGTCCCTTTAATCATTATATAGTGTACTTCCTTATCCTTTCTGATGGATTTAACTTTAAAGTCTTCTTGTCAGAAATTAATATTGCCACTTCTGCTCTTTTTTGATTGTTGGCTGCTTGATATATTTTTTCCATCTTTTGAGTTTTAGTTTGTTTGTGTCTCTAAGTCTAAGGTGTGTCTCTTGTAGGCAGCATATAGACGGATCTTGTTTTTTAATCCATTCTGCCACTCTCTGTCTCTTTATTGGTGCATTTCGTCCATTTACATTCAGGGTAACTATGGATAGGTATGTATTTAGTGCTATCATTTTGATGTCTTTTTTTGTGTGTTGACAGCTTCTTTTTCCCACTAGATTTTATGTGCTGAGTAGATTTTCTTTACATATTGTCCTTTCCTCATATTTGTTGTTGTTGATTTTGTTTCTGCTGACTCTGTATTTTTCCCTTGTATTTTGTTTTGATGAGTAGGGTAGTTTGTCTCCTTTGTGGTTAATTTATTATTTACCCGTATTTTTTAAATTTATAACTAACTTTTATTTCTTTGTATCGCCGTATCTTCCTCTCCATATGGAAGGTGTGTGATTACATTTCTTAGTCCCTCTTTATGATTTTAATGTCGTCTTCTTTTATATAATAACATTGTCATTACCCAGTGTTGGGCTTTTTTTTTTTTTTTTTTTAATCTTGCTTTTTTGTTGTTTTTTGTTTTTGGATTTCCCTGTCCAGGTTGACTTCTGGTTGCTCTGCCCAGTGTTCTAGTCTTGGGTCGATACCTGACATTATTGATTTTCTAACCAAAGAACTCCCTTTAGTATTTCTTATAGATTTGGCTTGGTTTTTACAAATTCCCTCAACTTGTGTTTTTCTGGAAATGTCTTAATTTCACCTTCATATTTAAGAGACAGTTTTGCTGGATATATGATTCTTGGCAGGCAATTTTTTTCCTTCAATTTTTTAAATATGTCATCCCATTGCCTTCTTGCCTGCATGGTTTCTGCCGAGTAGTCCAACCTTATTCTTATTGGCTCTCCCTTGTAGGTGACTTTTCTTTTATCCCTCACTGCTCTTATAATTGTCTCCTTGTCTTTGGTTTTGGCAAGCTTGATTATAATATGTCTTGGTGACTTTCTTTTAAGATCTACCTTATGTGGAGTTCGATGAGTATCTTGGGTAGATATCTTCTCATCTTTCACAATATCAGGGAAGTTTTCTGCCAACAAATCCTCAACAATTTTCTCTGTATTTTCTGTTATCCCTGCCTGTTCTGGCACTCTAATCACTGGTAGGTTATTTCTCTTAATAGAGTCCCACATGATTCTTAAGGTTTCTTCATTTTTTTTAATTCTTTTATCTGATTTTTCTTCAAATATATTAGTGCCAAGTGATTTATCTTCGAGTCCAGAAATTCTAGCTTCTACTTGCTCAATTCTGCTCCTCTGACTTTCTATTGAGTTATCTAATTCTGCAATTTTATTGTTAATCTTCTGAATTTCTGATTACTGTCTGTCTATGGATTTTTCCAGCTTATTAAACTTTTCATTATGTTTCTGAATAATCTTTCTGATTTCTTCAGTTGCTTTATCTGTGTGTTCCTTGGCTTGTTCTGCGTATTGCCTCATTTTCTTCCCGATGTCTTGAAGAGTTCTGTGTATTAAACTTCTGTATTCTGTACCTGGTAATTCCAGGAACGCACTTTAGTCTAGAAGATCCCTGGATTCTCTGTTTTGAGAGCCTGTTGAGGTGATCATGGCCTGTTTCTTTATGTGACTTGATATTGACTGTTGTCTCTGAGCCATCTATAAGTTATTGTATTAGTTTATGCTTGCTTACTGTGTCATAGCTGCTTGCTTTGTTTTGTTTTGGTATACCCCTATGGGTTGCTTGAGTGAGCTAGCTTGATTATTTTCACTTTTGGAGCTCTGATGTCCTGTCCCCAGCTGGCTAGAGCTGTTATCAGGTATATCAGTCTAGGAGTCCATTGATTTTTCTTGTATGAATTCAGCTCAGGTTTCTAGGTAGCTGATATCAAGTGTGTGGTATAGGCTCTGTCCTACAGTCTTAGAGGGGCAGGGGTGATTGGTGTATATACCAGTATCTGATTGCATCAGGGGGTCACGCTCTGAACAAGGCAGGGGGCC
The DNA here is from genome assembly GCF_030014295.1 of Loxodonta africana. Taxonomy (NCBI): domain Eukaryota; kingdom Metazoa; phylum Chordata; class Mammalia; order Proboscidea; family Elephantidae; genus Loxodonta; species Loxodonta africana. Next base: position 223,350,220 of record NC_087342.1, on the reverse strand, counting down.
GAGAACTGACCCCCAAGTGTCTTTGAGGAAAACACGTCTCTGTTTCCTACAACGTGCTGGTGGGTGGGCTTTGCAGAGGGACCATGGGCACCCAAAGTTTTTGTTGTAAAGACTGGGAGGTACCAGTTATCCCTGGACCCCTGTCACAGGTGGCTGGGTGACCCAAGTGGAGCCACCAGTCCTTAGGTCCCTGTTGTGGGTAGGTGAAAAAAAAAAAAAGACCTTGTTTAATAGGCAAAGCAATGTCAAACATCAAATAGCCACCTCTCCACCGCACTGCTGAAGTGGAGTTTGTCAAAATAGGCTCACACAGGTTCATGCAGAAGGGAAATGTGCTCCAGGTCCACGGGTGGTTTATGCCTGGACAGGAGCTGCTTCTATTCTGAGTTCCCCCAGTTAATGGAGCTAGCAAATTATCTTTTCCCCCCGGGTGCAAATATTTTCCTTCCCCAAGGCTGGGAGGATGGCTCCAGGGGCTCACTAGGGTCTATCTCAGGCCCAGGGATTCAGCCACTGATGCTGGCTTGGGGGTGAGGGGGCATGGTAAAATATATACAAACGCTTAGCTTTTGCTGAGAGCACCCTTCTCCTCAGGTTCTGGAGGTGTGAGTGGTCTGTGTGGCTGGCTGCTTCCCCCTGAGGAAACCGCAGTGGAACACTAGTACCAGCCCACCGCCGCCGCTGCCGCAGCTCTGGGAATAGTGCCTGAGGGCTCCCCATGATTCAGGTCCGGTAACTCCTCTCTGCTTCTTAATGGTCTCTTCCTCCCCCTGCCCCTCAGTTCATTGTCTAAGCTTGCCTTTGATGCTCAGGGCTCCCAGCTTGTCACAAATATACTTGTTTCACTTGTTTTTTTCCGGTCTTTGTTGTAAAGGGGGCTTGACAGAAGCATCTGTGTATTCCGCCATCTTGGCTCCGCCTCCAAGGGTTTCTCAAGAAATGCTCCAAAAACCAAAATCAAACCTGTCGCTGTCAGGTCGATTTCAATTTCTAGTCACCTTATAAAACAGAGTAAAACTGGCCCATAGGGTTTCCAAGGAGTGGCTGGAGGATCCAAACTGGTAACCTTTTAGTTAGAAGCCTGAGGTCTTAACTACTGTGCAGCCAGTGCTCCTAAAATATGCCCAGGCCTACAGAAACTAAGAGACAAGCGTTTTTCCCTTACAGTCCACAGAGAGAGATCATAGCCCTGCTAATGCCCTGATTTGAACTTATATCATCCAAAACTGTGAGGCAATAAATTTCTGTTCTTTCAAGCCACTTGTTGTTGTTGCTGCTAATTACCATCAAGTCAAATCCAACTCATGTTGATCTTGTGTATGCAAAGCAGAACTACGTATGGTATTTTTGTTATGGCAGCTCCAGGAAACTAAGACTACCTCATTTCTTATTGTGCACATTTTCTAAGAGGGCTGTGTATTTAGAATATGACTGGAAAATAGTTTACAAAGTAGAAATGCTCTGTGTGTGTGTATTTTTCTTTTAACACTGAAGTTTTTTGTGCGTGTGAAGTAACCAACTATTGAACATATTTAATATCAATCAATACATACACCATCAGGAAGAGCTCCCTCAGTCAGGTCATATTTTGATGTGTTGCTTTCATACAGTAAAGGATAGCTTCTATACAAATTCAGATCACAAATGGAAAATATATACACCAAGTTAGGTGTTAGTGAAATTTTAATTAATAATTACATTTTGATTTGTTATTGGCTATTTATTCATAAAAAAGAATAAGGTATCCTGTATGGTTATTTTTAATTTTTGTGATCAGAGGTAACAAATGAGCCGCTAACACATAACATTACCACGTAAATTCTATTTATGAGCTAAAAGTCATAATTTGGGGTAAAAAAGTCATGATTAGCTAAGAAAAAAAGAAGAAGAAGAAGAAGAAAACCGCTAGGACAAGCTTTCATTTGGAAACATTCACATTCTCTTTCTGCTTTCCTATATACCAATGTGGCATGTTCTACCTTCCAACCCCATGCCTTAAGGTACTTTCTAGTTCCTTGAGCACCCACACCACACTGTACCACTATAGCCTGCCCTCTGCCCCTTCCATGCTCTAAATTACTTCTAATTCTGACACTCTTTCATCTTCCTTGCTATAAATCTCCCACCCTTATCAAAAATCCAAGTATCTAAAATCTCTTCTGAGTTCTAACAATGGTTTTAAAATTCTTCTTCTATCAATTGGAAAAATTTTAAAGACGTTGTTATCCTCAAACTATTTTTCACTTCAATTTAACAGATTTCTTTGCTATTTTGATGAGATTAAGACCATCTTTTAAAAAGCAAAGGTGTCACTTGGATGACTAAGTTGCACCTGACCCAAACCACTGTCTTCTCAATCACCTCATATGCATGAGAAAGCTGGGAAATGAAAAAGGAAGACAGAAAAATTTATGCATTTAAATTGTGCTGTTGGTGAAGAATATTGCATATACTATGGACTGCCAGAAGAATGAACAAATCAGTCTTAGAAGAGCTACAACTGGAATGCTCTTTAGACGTGAGAATGAAGATACTTTGACTTGTTTACTGTGGATCTGTCATCAGGAAAAATCAATTTCTAAAAAAGGACATCATGTCTGCTAAAGTAGAGGGTTATCAAAGGTAAGGAAAATCCTAAATGATATGGAATGGCACAATAGCTAGAACAATGGACTCAAACATACCAATGATTGTGAAGATGGCCCAGGATTGGGCAACATTTTGTTCTGCTATTTGTAAGGTCTCCATGAGTCAAGCAGACACCATGGCAACTGTCTTAGAATGAGTTCTCTAGAGAAGCAAAACCAGTAAAGCACATAAATATATATACAGAAAGAGATTTATATTAAGGAAATGGCTCATGCAATCATAGAAGCTGGAAGCTGGAACATCCCAAGTCCATGGGTCAGGATAGAGGCTTCTCCTGATTCGCATAGCTGCAGGGGCTGGTAAACCCATTATCAGCAGGTCAGACAGAAGGGCTCTTGCTCACAGGCTGCCAAGATCGATGAATCCCAAGACTGGCAGGCAAGACAGCAGGTAAACTGTTAGCTCAAGTCCCAAGAACTGGAGGTCAGGCCAAAAGCCAGCTGCAGGATCCCAAGAGAGCAAAAGCCCATAAGCCTTGCCAGAAAGTCCACTTATATTCAATGCAGCCACACCCCCAAGGAAACTCCCTTTCAATTGGTTGGCTACTCACAGCAGTCCTATCATGGAGGCGATCACATTACATCAAGTCTCATCATGGAAGTGATCACACCATCATACAATTGCCAAACTATATCATAACTGCCAAGCCACTGAGAATCATGGCCCAGCCAAGTTGACACACAACCTTAACGCAACCTTTGATTTGTTATTGGCTCTAACTAAAAACAACAGTAACTAAAAACAAGAAGACCATCCATAGTGAAAATGCTGAATTTCCCATCCCTTCTACTGAAAAGCACTCTGCATCTTTACCTTCTCTTTTTTGTTTCAATTTTATATCAAAGAATGAGATGTGCCTGTCTTTGGTTGAGTTTTCCGGAAGAGACCTTGAGATGAATCATGTACATGTGTGAATTCATAAAGTGCTCTCAGGGGAAATCTACAGGAGACTGAAGGGAGCAGGACATAAACGAAAAAAGCCAAACAAAGAAGCTATGTCAAGTGCAGTTGCAGTCTGTCCTCTGCGGAGTTCAGGAGCATAAATTATACCTTAAAATGTGTCCCTACTGGAGACAAGGAAGCTGGGTTTTGTCTTTTCAGCTCCAGCTGCCAAGTTCATCTTCTAAAGGTAGCACCTGAGAGCTATTAATAGCAAACAATGCAGAACCTGTGGGATGGTGCAGAAGCTAGTAAAAGGGAACCAAGAAGATCTGGATGGGGAACCAACAGTGCCTGCTATCAAATGTTAAAAACTTTAACAGCATTAACACTTTTATCACTCAACTTCATATCATTTGCATTTTTATCTCTTCTTCTTAATGGACTCATGCTCATATACCCTAAAAATGGTTCTGTGGGTTTTTCACTTCCTGTCCTCTTTGTGGCTTAACTTTAGTTTACCTCTTTATCACGAATTCCTTAAGTGCAATGACTTGGTATGCAGACTCCTGATAAATGAGAGAATTAAGTAAAAAATATAAGTAAAAACTGAAGTCTTTAACCTTTTTATGACCCTTGGTACATACAATATGTCGCCCAATTTTTCCATTCTCAGGTTCTTTGGGAAGTATATTTCCACCACTGAAAGTATTTGCTGCCCTCCAGTGGGGACAAAAAGGCAAAAGTCGAAAGAAACTTTAGTTGAAGCAAAATAGCTGGGGCAGGAGGCTTGTGAGAGAAATAGTGCAACCAGGAAATGTGACTGGGAAAAGATTTTGTGTTTTGTGGCTTTTGTACTCATAGATAAGCCTTGTAAGCATATTTATGGTTTCCTGTGTGGTAGTTAAGGAGCCCTAGTGGGTTTGATTTTGTTTTATTCCCTACGTAACCTAATGGAAGATGTCATGAAAAACATCAGTAACCAAGGTCCTATTGTACAGACGTGTGACTGCTAAGTATGGATTTGAGAATCTTAAAAGTTCTGTGATAATGACTCAGCATGTTTTCATTAATGAAAACACATAGTATTAAAAAAAAATTCAAAACAGAAAATTATTGGAACTTGCAGTGGAAATGGTGATTGATTCTGCCTTGTAAGCATATTTATGGTTTCCTGTGTGACAGGGAGCTCTGGTGGGTTTTCTGTTGTTTGGTTTTTTTGTCATGCTTGAAAAACCAGAGTTTCCCCATGTAACTATCCTAATAGAAGGCACAAAGAAAAACGTCGGCAACCAAGGTCTGGAGATACCAACAGGTGCCTGCTAATTATGGGGTCCGAGAACCTTAAAAATTCTATGGCAACCATGTAGTACCAGATAATATTTCTCAAAATCTATATTAACAGTCAAAACTTTAAACACATTCCATGACATGGCATGTTTCAATTAATGAAAACACATGGTATCAAAAAAAAAAAAAAATCAAAGCAGAAAATAATTGGGTCTTGAAAGGGTTAAAAGAATTGGAAACTAGGAGTACATTTGTGAATAATCAGTATTTTCAAATAAAGAAAGATAGGAACCAAGTGATTTAATGATAGCGAAATCTACAATAAGAACACATTTTTGCTTTGGTATTTTGACTTACGTCAAAAGAAAGATGATTCTTTGACTTCTCTAATGTTCTGAGAAGAAACAGCTGCAAACATCTACTAATAATTAGAACATGGAATGTATGAAGTAGGAATTTAGGAAAATTGGAAATTGTCAAAAATGAAATGGAGGGCATAAACATCGATATCCCTGGCATTGGTGAGCTGAAATGGACTGGTATTGGCCATTCTGAATCAGACAATCATATAGTCTACTATACAAGGAATGACAAATTAAAGAGGAATGGCATTGCATTCATCATCAAAATAACATTCAAGATCTATCCTGAAGTATAGTGCTGTCAGTGATAGCATAATATCCATACACCTATAAGGAAGACTAGAAACCCGGGTGCTGTAGTGGTTAAGAGCTATGGCTGCTAACCAAAAGGTCAGCAGTTTGAATCTACTGGGTGCTCCTTGGAAACGCTGTGGGAAGTCCTACTCTGTCCTATAGGGTCACTAGGAGTAGGAATCGACTCAACAGCAATGGGTTTGATTTTGTGGTTTTATAAGGAAGACTAGTTAATGCAATTATTATTCAAATTTACACACCAACCACTAAGGCCAAAGACAAAGAAATTGAAGATTTTTACCAACTTCTGTAGTCTGAAATTGATCAAACATGCAATCGAAATCCATTGATAATTACTGGAAATTGGAATGTGAAAGTTGAAAACAAAGAAGAAGAAACAGTATTTGGAAAACATGGCTTAGGTGACAGAAATGATGCCAGAGACTGCATGATAGAATTTTTCAGAACCAATGACTTCTTCATTGCAAATAACCTTTTTTCACCAAAATATACTTTTTTTTTTTTACACACGTGGGCCTAGTGAGATAAAATATACAGGAGAAAAATTGACTACATCTGTGGAAAGAGAAAATGGAGAAGCTCAACATTATCAGTCAGAACAAGGCAAGGGGGTGACTTTGGAACAGACCATCAATTGCTTACATGCAAATACGAGTTGAAGCTGAAGAAAATTAGAACAAATCCATGAGACCCAAGGTAGAAACTTGAGTATATCCCACCTGAATTTAAAGAACATTTCAAGAATACATTTGATGCATCGAACACTAATGACCCAAGACCAGATGAGTTGTGGAAGGACATCATATATGAAGAAAGCAAGGGCTCATTAAAAAGTCAGAAAAGAAAGAAAAGGCCAAAATGAATGTCAGAAAAGACTCTGAAAGTTGCTTTTCAACATAGAGCAGCTAAAGCAAAAGGAAGAAATGATGAAATAAAAGAGCTGAACAGAAGATATTAAAGGGTGGCTGGAGAAGACAAAGTAAAATATCATGTACAAAGACCTGGAGTTAGAAAACCAAAAGGGAAGAACACACCAGGCATTTCTCAAGCTGAAAGAGCTGAAGAAAGTATTCAAGCCTCTAGCTGCAATTTTTTTTTTAATAATTTTTATTGTGCTTTAAGTGAAAGTTTACAAATCAAGTCAGTCTGTCACATATAAGCTTATATACACCTTACTCCATACTCCCACTTACTCTCCCCCTAATGAGTCAGCCCTTCCAGGCTCTCCTTTCGTGACAATTTTGCCAGTTTCTAACCCTCTCTACCCTCCCATCTCCCATCCAGACAGGAGATGCCAACACAGTCTCAAGTGTCCACCTGATACAAGTAGCTCACTCTTCATCAGCATCTCTCTCCAACCCATTGTCCAGTCCCTTCCATGTCTGATGAGTTGTCTTTGGGAATGGTTCCTGTCCTGGGCCAACAGAAGGTTTGGGGACCATGACTGCTGGGATTCTTCTAGTCACAGTCAGACCATTAAGTCTGGTCTCTTTATGAGAATTTGGGGTCATTTTTTTTTTATCCCACTATTCTCCTGCTCCCTCAGGGGTTCTCTGTTGTGCTCCTTCTCAGGGCAGTCATCGGTTGTGGCTGGGCACCATCTAGTTCTTCTGGTCTCAGGATGATGTAAGTCTCTGGTTCATGTGTCCCTTTCTTTCTCTTGGGCTGATAGTTATTGTGTGATTTTGGTGTTCTTCATTCTGTTTTGATCCAGGTGGGTTGAGACCTATTGATGCATCTTAGATGGCCGCTTGTTAGCATTTAAGACCCCAGATGCCACACTTCAAAGTGGGGTGCAGAGTGTTTTCATAATAGAATTATTTTGCCAATTGACTTAGAAGTCCCCTTAAGCCATAGTCCCCAAACACCCACCCTTGCTCCGGTGAACTTTGAAGCATTCAGTTTATCCCAGAAACTTCTTTGCTTTTGGTCCAGTCCAGTTGAGCGGACCTTCCCTGTATTGAGCATTGTCCTTCCCTTCACCTAAAGTAGTTCTTATCTACTAACTAATCAGTAAAAAACCCTCTCCCACCCTCCCTCCCTCCCCCCTCATAACCACAAAAGTATGTGTTCTTCTCAGTTGATACTATTTCTCAAGATCGTATAATAGTGGTCTTATACAATGTTTGTCCTTTTGCATCTGACTAATTTCACTCAGCATAATGCCTTCCAGGTTCCTCCATGTTATGAAATGTTTCACAGATTCGTCACTCTTCTTTATCAATGCATAGTATTCCATTGTGTGAATATACCGTAATTTATTTACACATTCATCCGTTGATGGACACCTTGGTTGCTTCCAGCTTTTTCTTGTTGTAAAAAGAGCTGCAATAAACATGGGTGTGCATATATCTGTTTGTGTAAAAGCTCTTATTTCTCTAGGGTATATTCCAAGGAGTGGATTTCTGGGTTGTATGGTTGTTCTATTTGTAACTCTTTAAGAAAACGCCAGATAAATTTCCAAACTGGTTGTACCATTTTACCTTCCCACCAGCAGCGTATAAGTGTTCCAATCTCTCTGCAGCCTCTCCAACATTTATTCTTTTGTGTTTTTTGGGTTAATGCCAGCCTTGTTGGAGTGAGATGGAGTCTCATTGTAGTTTTAATTTGCATTTCTCTAATGGCTAATGATCGAGAGCATTTTCTCATGTATCTGTTAGCTGCCTGAATATCTTCTTTAGTGAAGTGCGTGTTCATATCCTTTGCCCACTTCTTGATTGTGTTGTTTGTCTTTTTGTGGTTGAGTTTTAACAGAATCATATAGATTTTAGAGATCAGGTGCTGGACAGAGATGTCATAGCTGAAAATCTTTTCCCAATCTGTAGGTGGTCTTTTTACTGTTTTGGTGAAGTCTTTAGATGAGCATAGGTGTTTGATTTTTAGGGCCTCCCAGTTATCTGATTTCTCTTCGTCATCTTTGGTAATGTTTTGTATTCTGTTCATGCCTTGTATTAGGGCTCCTAATGTTGTCTCTATTTTTTCTTCCATGATCTTTATCGTTTTAGTCTTTATATTTAGGTCTTTGATCCACTTGGAGTTAGTTTTTGTGCATGGTGTGAAGTGTGGGTCCTGTTTCATTTTTTTTGCAAATGGATATCCAGTTATGCCAGCACCATTTGTTAAAAAGACTATCTTTTCCCCAATTAACTGACACTGGGCCTTTGTCAAATATCAGCTGCTCATATGTGGATGGATTTATATCTGGGTTCTCAATTCTGTTCCATTGGTCTATGTGTCTGTTGTTGTACCAGTACCAGGCTGTTTTAACTACTGTGGCTGTATAAAAAATCAGCTGCTCATATGTGGATGGATTTATATCTGGGTTCTCAATTCTGTTCCATTGGTCTATATGTCTGTTGTTGTACCAGTACCAGGCTGTTTTAACTACTGTGGCTGTATAATAGGTTCTAAAATCAGGTAGAGTGAGGCCTCCCACTTTCTTCTTCTTTTTCAGTAATGCTTTACTTATCTGGGGCTTCTTTCCCTTCCATGTGAAGTTGGTGATTTGCTTCTCCATCACATTAAAAAATGTCATTGGAATTTGGATCGGAAGTGCATTGTATGTATAGATGGCTTTTGGTAGAATAAACATTTTTACTACGTTAATTCTTCCTATCCGTGAGCAAGGTATGTTTTTCCACTTGAGTAGGTCCTTTTTAGTTTCTTGCACTAGTACTTTGTAGTTTTCTTTGTATAGGTCTTTTACATCTTTGGTAAGATTTATTCCTAAGTATTTTATCTTCTTGGGGGCGTCTGTGAATGGTATTGATTTGGTGATTTCTTCTTCGATGTTCCTTTTGTTGATGTAGAGGAAACCAAGTGATTTTTGTATGTTTATCTGAGACTCTGCCAAACTCTTCTATTAGTTTCAGTAGTTTTCTGGAGGATTCCTTAGAGTTTTCTGTGTATAAGATCATGTCATCTGCAAATAGAGATAATTTTACTTCCTCCTTGCCAATCTGGATGCCCTTTATTTCTTGTCTAGCCTAATTGCTCTGGCTAGGACCTCTAGCACAATGTTGAATAAGAACGGTGATAAAGGGCATCCTTGTCTGGTTCCCGTTCTCAAGGGAAATGCTTTCATGCTCTCTCCATTTAGAGTGATGTTGGCTGTTGGCTTTGTATAGATGCCCTTTATTATGTTGAGGAATTTTCCTTCAATTCCTATTTTGCTGACAGTTTTTATCATGAATGGGTGTTGGACTTTGTCAAATGCCTTTTCTGCATCAATTGCTAAGATCATGTGGTATTTGCCTTTTGTTTTATTTATATGATGGATTACATTAATGATTTTTCTAATATTAAACCAGCCTTGCATACCTGGTATAAATCCCACTTGGTCGTAGTAGATTATTTTTTTGATATGTTGTTGAATTCTATTGGCTAGAATTTTGTTGAAGATTTTTGCATCTATGTTCATGAGGGATATTGGTCTGTAATTTTCTTTTTTTGTTGTGTCTTTACTTGGTTTTGGTATCAGGGATATGGTGGCTTCATGGAATGAGTTAGGTAGTATTCCATCATTTTCTATGCTTTGAAATACCTTTAGTAGTAGTGGTGTTAATTCTTCTCTGGAAGTATAGTAGAACTCTGCAGTGAAGCTGTCTGGGCCAGGGCTTTTTTCTGTTGGGAGTTTTTTGATTACCTTTTCAATCTCTTTTTTTGTAATGGGTCTATTTCATTGTTCTACCCCTGTTTGCGTTGGTTTAGGTAGGTAGTGTGTTTTTAGGAATTCATCGATTTCTTCTAGGTTTGCAAATTTGTGGAGTACAATTTTTCGTAATAACCTGATATGATTCTTTTAATTTCAGGTGGGTCTGTTGTGATGTGGCCCATCTCGTTTCTTATTCGGCTTATTTGTTTCCTTTCCTGTATTTCTTTAGTTAGTCTGGCCAATGGTTTATCAGTTTTGTTAATTTTTTCAAAGAACCAGCTTTTGGCTCTGTTAATTCTTTCAATTGCTCTTCTGTTCTCTAATTCATTTAGTTCAGCTCTAATTTTTATTATTTGCTTTCTTCTGGTGCCTGATGGATTCTTTTGTTGCTCACTTTCTATTTGCTAAAGTTGTAGGGACAGTTCTCTGCTTTTGGCTCTTTCTTCTTTTTGTATGTGTGGATTTATCGACATAAATTGATCTCTGAGCACTGCTTTTGCTGTGTCCCAGACGTTTTCATAGGAAGTGTTTTCATTCTCATTGTATTCTGTGAATTTCTTTATTCCCTCCTTAATATCTTCTATAACCCAGTCTTTTTTGAGCAGGATATTGTTCAGTTTCCAAGTATTTGATTTCTTTTCCCTGATTTTTCTGTTATTGATTTCCACTTTTATGGCCTTGTGGTCTAAGATGCTTTGTAATATTTCGATGTTTTGGATTCTGCAAAGGTTTGTTTTATGACCTAATATGTGGTCTATTCTAGAGAATGTTCCATGTGTGCTAGAAAAAAAAGTATAATTTGCAGCTGTTGGGTGGAGTGTTCTGTATAAGTCAATGAGGTCAAGTTGGTTGATTGTAGCAATTAGGTCTTCCATGTCTCTATTGAGCTTCTTACTGGAAGTCCTGTCCTTCTCCGAAAGTGGTGTGTTGAAGTCTCCTACTATAATTGTGGAGGTGCCTATCTCACTTTTCAGTTCTGTTAAAGTTTGTTTTATGTATCTTGCAGCCCTGTCATTGGGTGCATAAATATTTAATATGGTTACATCTTCCTGGTCAATTGTCCCTTTAATCATTACGTAGTGTCCTTCTTTATCCTTTGTGGTGGATTTAACTTTACAGTCTATTTTGTCAGAAATTGATATTGCTACTCCTGCTCTTTTTTGCTTGTTGTTTCCTTGATATATTTTTTTTTCCATCCTTTCAGTTTTAGTTTGTTTGTGTCTCTAAGTCTAAGGTGTGTCTTTTGTAGGCAGCATATATACGGATCGTGTTTCTCTATCCAGTCTGAGACTCTCTGTCTCTTTATTGGTGCATTTACTCAATCTACATTCAGCATAATTATAGATAAGTATGTGTTTAGTGCTGTCATTTTGATGCTTTTTTGTGTGTCTTGTTGACAATTTCATTTTTCCACTTACTTTTTTGTGCAGAGACGTTTTTCATTGTAAATTGTGTGTTCCTCATTTTCATAGTAGTTGAATTTATGTCTGCCGAGTCATGTTTTTCTTGGTTTTTATTTTGAGTTATGGAATTGTTAGACCTCTTTGTGGTTACCTTAATATTTACCCCTATTTTTCTAAGTAAAAACCTAACTCGTATTGTCCTATATTGCCTTGTTTTCCTGTCCATATGGCAGTTCTATGCCTCCTGTATTTAGTCCCTCTTTTTGATTATTGTGATCTTTTACATAGTGACTTCAATGATTCCCTGTTTTGAGCATTTTTTTCTTTTTAAAAATTAATCTTAATTTGTTTTTGTGATTTCCCTATTTGAGTTGATATCAGGGTGTTCTGTTCTGTGGCCTTGTGTTGTGCTGGTATCTGATATTATTGATTTTCTGACCAAACAATTTCCTTTAGTATTTCTTGTAGCTTTGGTTTGGTTTTTGCAAATTCTCTAAGCCTGTGTTTATCTGTAAATGTTTTAATTTCACCTTCATATTTGAGAGAGAGTTTTGCTGGATATATGATCCTTGGCTGGCTGTTTTTCTCCTTCAGTGCTCTGTATATGTCATCCCATTGCCTTCTTGCCTGCATGGTTTCTGCTGAGTAGTCTGAACTTATTCTTATTGACTCTCCTTCGTAGGAGACCTTTCTTTTATCCCTGGCTGCTTTTAAAATTTTCTCTTTATCTTTGGTTTTGGCAAGTTTGATGATAATATGTCTTGGTGATTTTCTTTTTGGATCAATCTTATATGTGGTTCGATGAGCCTCTTGGATAGATATCCTTTCGTCTTTCATGATGTCAGGGAAGTTTTCTGTCAACAGATCTTCAACTATTCTCTCTGTGTTTTCTGTTATCCCTCCCTGTTCTGGAACTCCAATCACACACAAGTTATTCTTCTTGATAGGGTCCCACATGATTCTTAGGGTTTCTTCATTTTTTAAAATTCTTTTATCTGATTTTTTTTTCAGCTATATTGGTGTCAATTCTCTTATCCTCCAGGTCCCCCACTCTGCATTCCAATTGCTCAATTCTGCTCCTCTGACTTCCTATTGAGTTGTTTAATTCTGTAATTTTACTGTTAATCTTTTGGATTTCTGAATGCAGTCTCTCTATGGATTCTTGCAACTTATTGATTTTTCCACTATGTTCTTGAATAATCTTTTTGATTTCTTCAACTGCTTTATCAGTGTGTTCCTTGGCTTTTTCTGTAGGTTGCCTTATTTCATTTCTGAGGTCATCCCTGATGTCTTGAAGCATTCTGTAAATTAGTTTTTTATATTCTGCATCAGGCAATTCCAGGATTGTATTTTCATTTAGGAAAGATTTTGATACTTTAATTTGGGGAGTTGTAGAAGCAATCATGGTCTGTTTCTTTATGTGGTTTGATATCGACTGCTGTCTCCAAGCCATCTCTAAGATATTGTAGTGATTTATTTTATGTTTGCTCACTTAGTCTTATCTTGTTTTGTTTTCTTTCAGTGTACGTAGATGGGCTTCTATATTGCACTGTCTTGATTGTTGTAGCCCTTGAATCACTTATGTCCTATTACCAGCTGGTTTGGGCTGTTACCAGATATATAAGCCTAAGAGTCCATTCACTATTCTTGAGTAGAATCTGATTTTGGGTCACCAAGTGTGTGGTGCAGACTGTCGCCTATCCACCTAGAGGAGTAGTGGTGATAGTTGTGTGCACCAGATTCTAGTAGCAGCTGGGGTTCACACTCCAGAGGGGGCAGGATGCTGACAGGCTTCCCCCAAATGCCAGTGAGTTAGGTGTGTCTCTATTCCTCAAGAACTTTGGTGGGTGGGCTCTGCAGCTGTACCTTAGGCACCCAATGCATGTACCTCTACAGATTGGTAGGTGTCACCATCCTCAGACCCCTAAGGCAGGAGGCTAGGTGGTCTGGGGGGAGCTTCAGCCCTCAGTTCCGTGTTGTGGGTCAGTGAGGGCTCTGTTGAATACTCAGAGATATGAGACCTGGGAAACTTGTCTTTCCAGTAATCCGCTAAAACAATTGCAGTCAGATCCCTATCAGAATTGCCTTTGCATTATAATAGCCACCTTGTTCCCTGTAGGGATGAAAGCCCAAGACTGTGGATCTCATATGCTTGGCTGGAGCTGGTTCTGTATTTTTAGTCCAATTTCGGGAAGTCAGGGAAGGATTTTTCATCCCTGGGTTTTTGTAGCTGCTTCTCTCAGGCCAGGGGAATGGGTTAGGAAAAGACCAAAAAAAAAAAAAGCAAAAACCGCAGAACAATTCACTCTGTGGCTAAGGAAATTCCAATGTTAATGAAGCTGCCTGGGAAGGGGAGGGGAGGGATCAGACAGATAGGAGAGAGTAGCACCCCGGAATATAGACAAAGTTACTTATCTTGCTTGGTGATGAGTGTTTTATCTGAGTTTCCCAAGGGGTGTGTAGCCTGTGTGCATTGGCTGGGTCGAGATTGCCCTCGAGGGTCAGGCCTGCGTCCTGTGCTTGTGCTGTCTCAGAAGCCATGGTCAGTTCCTCTGCTCCCAGTCCAAAGCCCAGCGCCCATGTTCCCCAGCTGGGACACCGCACTCCAGGCTCCAAAACCAGTCGCTGCCTCCCGGTGACTTCCTTTCCTGTCAGCTGAGTCACTGCGCTGCCTGCATTCACTGGCTGGGCTTCCCCTGAGGTCACTTCTGGGGGCTAGGGCTGCATCCCATGTTTGCACCATCTCAGGAGGCCGCGCTCAGCTCCCCTGTGCCCAGTCCAAAGCCCTGCGCCAAGGTTTTCTGACTGGGATGCTGGCTCCAGGCTCTGAAAACAGTCGTTGCTTCCCCGTGGTTGCTCGTTCTCAGTCTCTGTCACTCAGGTTGACTCTTTAGATCTGTGTTTGATGGTCAGGGTTGGTAGATTGTCATGTACGTGATCGATTCACTTGTTTTTCCGAGTGTTTGTTGCAAGAGGGATCCGAGGTAGCTTCTACCTAGTCAGCCATCTTGGCCCCAAGCTCTAGTTGCAATTTTGAAGGATTCTGTAGGCAAAATACTGAAGGAGAGAGGAAGCATCAAAAGAAGATAGAAGGAATACAGAGACATTGTACCAAAAAGAATTGGTCAGTGTTCAATCATTTCAGGAGGTAGCATGTGATCAAGAACCAATGGTACTTAAGGAAGAAGCACAAGCTGCGCTGAAGACATTGGTGAGAAACAAGGCTCCATGAATTGAGAAGTTTCAACAGATGGATACAGTGCTGGAAATACTTATCTATGCCAAGAAATTTGGAAGATGGCTACCTGGACAACCTACTGGAAAAGATTCATATTTATGCTTATTCCAAAGAAAGGTGATCCAACCAAATTCGGAAATTATCGAACAGTGTCATTAATACCACCAAAACCAAAACCAAACCCATTGCCGTTGAGTCAATTCTGACTCATAGTGACCCTATAGACAGAGTAGAACTGCCCCACAGAGTTTCCAAGAAGCGCCTGGCAGATTTGAACTGCCGACCTTTTTTAGGTTAGCAGCTGCAGCACTTAACCACTATGCCACTAGGGTTTCCATTAATACCACATGTAAGTAAATTTTTCCTGAACATGGAAATATTTTATATTTTCATTATCATTCAAAAGCTGTTGCAGCAGTAAATCAACAGGAAAATGTCAGAAATTCAATCCAGATACGGAGGATGTGGAAAGAAGGATATCATTGCTGATGTCAGATGAATCCTGTTTGGAAGCAGAAATTACCAGAAAGATGTTTATTTGTTTTGTATTGACAATGCAAAGGCATTTGACTCTGTGGATCATAACGAATTTTGGATAACATCATGAAAATTGGGAACCCCAGAACACTTAATTGTGCTTATGAGGAACCTATACATAGATCAAGAGGCAGTTGTTCAAACAGAACAAGGGGATACTGTGTGGTATAAAGGCAGGAAAGGTGTGCAACAGGGTTTTATCCTTTCACAATACTTATTCAATCTGTGTGCTGAGCAAATATACCAAGAAGCTGGACTATATGAAGAAGAACGGGGCTTCAGGATTGGAGGGACACTTCATCAACTACCTGGGTTATGCAGATGACACAACTTCGTTGGTGAAAGAGAAGAGGACTTGAAGCACTTACTGATGAAGATCAAAGGCCACAGACTTCAGTATGGAGTACAGCACAACTTAAAGAAAAATCCTCAGAATTGGACTAATAAGCAGCATTCTGATAAACCGAGAAAAGATTCAAGTTGTCAAGGATTTCATTTTACTTGGATCCACAATCAACAGCCATGGAAGCAGCAGTCAAGAAATCAAAGGATGCATTGCATTCAGCAAATTTGCTGCAGATCTCTTTAAAGTGTTAAAAGGCAAAAATGTCACTTTAAAGACTAAAGTGTGCCTGACCAAGCTATGGTGTTTTCAATTGCCTCATAAGCATTCGAAAGCTGGGCAATGAATAAGGAAGAATGAAGAAGAGTTTATGCCTTTGAATTATGGTGTTTGTGAAGAATATTGAATATACCATGGACTGCCAAAAGAACGAACAAATCTGCCTTGGAAGAAGTACAGCCAGAGTGCTCCTTAGAAGCGAGAATGGCGAGGCTTCATTTCACAAACTTTAGATGTGCTATCAGGAGAGATCAGTCCCTGGAGAAGGACATCATGCTTAGTAGAGGGTTAGCAAAAAAGAGGAAGACCTTCAATGAGATGGTTTTACACAGTGACTTTAACAATGTGCTCAAGTATAAGAACGATTGTGAGGATGGCATAGGACTGGGCAGCGTTTCATTCTGTTGTACATAGGGTTGCTATGAGTCAGAAGCAACTTGATGGCACCTAACAACAACAACAATGTTTTGATTACAGAGCAGACAATTTATCTGATGGGGCAGGCTAAATGTCATAGTTAAAGACCAGTCATAAAGCAACATTCATTAAAGTACATTTGAACTATATAATCAATCATTAAACGTTCTTTTGTTTACTAGCTATAAAGTGAAAAAGGAAAACTGTAAAGAATAAAATCCCTGTAATTTGGTCTTGGAAACCCTGGTGATGTAATGGTTAAGTGCTATGGCTGTTAATCAGAAGGTCAGTAGTTCAAATCCGCCAGGCACTCCTTGGAAACCCTGTGGGGCTGTTCCGCTCCGTCCTGTGGGGTCGCTATGAGTCAGAATTGACTCAATGGCAATGGGCATGGCAAATTTGGTCTTACTTAGCCTATTAAAAGCAAAAAACCTGTTGCCATTGAGGCAATTTTGACTTATAGTGACTCTGTAGGACAAGGTAGACTGTCGCCATAGGGTTTCCTAGGAGCACCTGTTGAAATCGAACTGCGAACTTTTTGGTTAGCAGCCGTAGCTCTTAAACACTACGCTACCACATATACTTAGCCTGTAATAGAATATAATGGATATATTTTGAAAACAAAGAATTTTGATTAACTACAATATTGTAACTTCTGAGAAATATTAATCATCAGTTCAAATGAAAATAAATACTGTGTAAGAATAGTGTTTCTCATTTTGATTTTTTAATGATTACAATTGAATAGAAGAAAATGTGTTTTGCCTGAGGTTGCTTACAAAATTCCATGTCAATTAAAAAAAAAAAGGACTATTATGCGTGCTTTTGGCAAGATATAGGAAGGGAGAGATGAGGGTTTTAGGAATATTTTGCATTAAACTAAACTAAAAAAAAAAAAATCCCGTTACCATTGAGTTGATTCCGACTCATAGGGACCCTATAGGACTGAGTAGAATTTTCCCATAGGGTTTCCAATGAGCTGCTGGTGGATTCGAACTGCTGACATTTTTTTAATAATTTTTATTGCGATATTTATAACATAATATTTATTCTGAATTTTGATTTAGATAATATCACAAGTGCATTTTATTTGAGTATTATAACAAACCTTAATTACATTTTAACCAATTATGGTTTTAGTTATTATTTCATTATTACTAATATCTCTTATATCTAAGTGTTGCTTACCATGTTTCAGAAACACAATGAACAGTTTTTACATATTTTCATATTTAATCTTTACATCAACCATTGGAAAAGTGCTCTTATTATCACTGTTTTATACACAATGAAAACCAAGGCCCAGAGAAGTTTAAAACTTGTCCATGGTAAACACCTTGGAAGTATCAGGATTTACATTCACAGTTAGGGAATCGAATTCCAGACCCCATTGTTCTAAACCACTATAAAACGGAACTCTTCATCCACCTCATACATTTCTGTTTTGAAAATTCAAATACGGTTATAGGGTTTAATATCAGAAAATGTAGAATTTTTCTCAGATTACATAGTGCATTTCAGCCATTTATCAAACTTTTGGATACAGAGTTGTTTATAGCATCCTTTATTGTATTTTTTTAATGTACATGCGATCAGCAGTGATGATTTCCCTTTCATTTGTGATATTGACAATTTGTGTCTTCTCTATTTTTTCTTGGTTAGTCTGGTTAGAGGTTCATCAATTTCCATGGTCTTTTCAAAGAATCAAGCTTTCTTTTATTTTCTCTATTGTTTTCCTATTTTCAGTTTTGTTCATTTCTGTTCCTCTATTATTTTCTTTTCTTTGCTTACTGGAGTCATAAATTATTCTTCTTTCTCTAGTTTCCTAAGGTATCTTAGTTTATTGATTTTAGATCTTTCTTCTTTTCCAATATATGCTTTGATGTTATAGATTTTCCTCTAAGCTTGGCTTTATTCGCATTCCAAAATTTTTATTTTTAAAAATTTTATTTCAGTAAAAGTGTTTTTAAATTTCTATTGACACCTTTCCTTTGACCCATGTATTATTTAGGATTGTGTTCTTTAATCTCCAAATATTTGGGATTTTCCAGCTGTATTTCTGTTATCGATTTCCAATTTAATTGCATTGTGTTTGGAGAGCAGATTTGTTATGATGGCTATTCTTTAAAATTTGTTAAGGTGCTATTTTTATTCATTTCAGGACTTTTCCTAAATTTCATTGTCATTTCTTTTGTTACTTATGGATTATTTAGAAACATGTAAATTTCTAGTTTGCTTTTCTTTTTAATTTGTTAGCTATCTTTTTGTTATGAATTTCTAGTGTAATTCAATTTTGATCAAAAATAGATTCTGTTAGGTTTCAGTCACTGGAACTTTATTGAGACTTATTTTATGGTCTGGCATATAGTCTACTTTGATAGTATTTCACGTGTACCTAAAACAAATACATATTCTGCAATGGCCTTTTTTTTTTTTTTTGCCCATTGACATCTCTTAGGACCCTATAGGACAGAGTAGAACTGCCCCATTGGGTTTCCAAGGAGCGACTGTTGGATTTGAACTGCTGACCTTTTGGTTAGCAGCCATATACTTAACCACTGCACATAGTTCTCTATAAATGTCAATTTGGTCAAATTGTTTGATCACGTTGTTCATATATTCTATATTCTTACTACTTTATTGTCTATTATTTTGTAAATTATTGATAGAGTTATGTTTAAGCCTACCTTCTTGCTGTTCTTTTGGTATTTTTTCACTTTTTTATGCTTCTTATTATTTTTCTGCCTCCTTTGGAATTAATACAGTAACTTTAGCACCCCATTTTGTTTCCTCTTTATGTTTTTCAGTTATATCCTTTTTATTATTTTTTACTGGTTGACCTAGGGAGTATGATATGTCTCTTAGCTCATCTTCCTCCACTTTGAATTAATATTGCATCATTTCATACTTTACAAACGTAAACATACCCTTACCCTTTGTGCTTTCAGTTTCATGTATTTAACTTCTGCATACATTTAAACCTCATATTAACAGGATTCTTTTTATCTTTTAAGAAAATTAACAAATACAGAAAAAGCTAGTATCTTATATTTTCCTTCTGTTTATAGTTTTAATAGAAGTATTAATATTTCCTTTAGTGTTTCTTGTGGTAGAGGTCAGTTGGTGGCAAATTCTCTTAGTTTTTTTTTTTTTTTAATCTGAAAATACTTTCATTTTTGAAGGATATTTTTGTTGAATTTACAATTCTGATTTTTTTTGTCATTGTTGTATTTTGTGTGTGTGTGTGTGTGAGTGTGCGTGTTTCCCATTGCTTGAAAGATGTCATTTCATTACTTCTGGTCTCCCTTATTTCTGATAAGATGGTAGCCAACAATCATATTATTGTTTCTGTCTAATGAATGTGCCTCATTTCTCTGGCTACTTCGACATTTTTATCTTTATATTTGTTTTAGAGCACTTTACATATGATAAGCCTGGATGTGAATTTTTAAAGAAATATTTTTTATTTTACCTACTTAAGTTTACTGAGCTTATTGTATCTGTATGTTGTTGCTTTTCATCAAATTTGGGAACTTTTGCCAGTATTTCTTGAAATATCTTTTTTCTGCCCCATTCTCCCTCACCTCGCCTTCTTTGATTGCTGTCATGGATTGAATTGTGTACCCCAAAAATATGTGTCAACTTGACTAGGCCATGATTCCCAGTATTGTACGGTTATCCTCCATTTTGTGATATGTGTTATAAATCCTAACCTTTATATGTTAATGAGGCAAGATTAGGGTGGGTATTATCTTGAGTCACTGACTTACAAGAGGGTATATCACAAGTCCCACCCTTACTCAAGTCATGCCATTGCTTGAGTCACAGCTTTTATCTTACAAGAGATAAAAGGAGAGAGAAGCAAGCAGAGAGTAGGGACCTGACTACCAAGAAGGGAGAAGAGTGAGGAACAGAGTGTGTCCTTTGGACCTGGGTCCCCTAAGCTAAGAAATTCCTAATCCGGGGGAAGATTTGATGCCAAGGTATATGGAGATCTCCAAGAAATACCAACCCACAGACAAGGATATTCCCCTAGAGCTGGCACCTTGAATTCAGACTTCTAGGCTCTTAAAATGTGAGAGAATAAATTTCTGTTTATTAAGACCATCCACTTGTGGCATTTCTGTTATAGCAGCAGAAGATAACTAAAATCGGAAGAGCAGGTGCTGCTCAAATGGATACCTAAAATGTGGAAGCAGTTTCAGGATTGGGTAATAGGTAGAGGCTGGAAGAGTTTTAAGGTACCTATCTTAGTCATCTAGTGCTGCTATAACAGAAATACCACAAGTGGTTGGCTTTAATAAAGAGAAATTTATTCTCTCACTGTCTAGTAGGCTACAAGTCCAGATTCAGGGCACCAACTCCAGGGGAAGGCTTTCTCTCCCTGTTGGCTTTGGAGAAAGGTCCTTGTCATCAATCTTTCCCTGGTCTAGGAGCTTCTCTGTGCAGGAACCTTGGGCCCAAAGACATGCTCTGATCCCAGCACTGCTTTCTTGGTGGTATGAGGTCCCCATATCTCTCCGCTCATGTCTCTCTTTTATATCTCAAAAGAGATTGACTTAAGACAAAATCTGATCTTTTAGACCTTGTCAATAAAACTGTCACTAATCCATCTCATTAACATCATAGTGATAGAATTTACAACACAGGAAAATCACATCAGATGATGAAATGGTGGACAATCACACAATACTGGAAATAATGGCCCAGATGAATTAATACACATATTTTGGGGGGCACAATTCAATCTATGACATTGCCTAACAGTAAAAGCCCATATTTCCTTGAAGAGACTGTTAATAGAATTATGCATGTCAAAGGAAATTCTGATAAGGGCTTAGAAGGAAGAAGCCCTACAAAGAAAGTCTCTATCATCTTAGAGAATACATATGGTGCCAGCAACAGATTGTTGCTACAAAAGTGGACATTAAATATGCTTCTAGTAAGGATTTAAAAAAAAATGATGAACATGTAACTGGCCAATGGAAGAAGGGTGATGATTTTTATGCAGGAGCAAAAAACTTGTCTGAATTATGTTCAAATGTTTGTTGGAAGATAGAACTTTTAAGCGATAAAATTGGGTATCTGGCTGATGAAATTCCTAAGCAAGATCTTAAAGGGGCTGCTTGGTTTCTCCCTGCTACTTACAGTAAAGCATGAGAGGAAAGAGATGGACTTAAAAATGAATTGTGCAAAATGCAAACAAAATTTAACCATTTGGAAAATTCTGTTATACAAACTAAGGACATGCGGCCTAGAATTTACACCAAGAACATGGCTACACAAACTTTTATTAAAGAGATTAAGCCTGTGACTGATAGATCTAACCTACCACCACAGCAGAAAACCCATCAGCTTAGACTGAAGGGGACACAGAAAAAACAAAAGGAGAAAAATGCTGTCTGACTCTTAAAATTCTACAGACAGGAAACACGCTAGAGAAACTACATCTGTTATCCTCCAAGGAAATAAAAGAACCATTCCTGGAGCAGCTCAGAGATCAGCAAAACTGTTGGAAAGAACATGGAAAGCAGAGCTACCTCTGTCTCAAAAAGTGTGGGGCCATGGCCTCTGGGGTTTCAAAGGATGGGGCCAGGAAGTTCTGGATTTCAAAGGGTGGGGTCACAGCCTCCTAGGTTTCAAAGAGATGGATTTTTGACAACTCGGTTCTGCAGTGTGGGGCTGCCATTTGGGTGTGTCAGGGACATGGGGTCGCTGCTCAAAGCTGAAGGGAGGGACTGCCATGCCCAAAGGGCAGAGGAATGGGGCCCACTATGGCCAAGGGGGTAGGGCGACAACTCAGATGGACTAGGAGAATGGGGTCGCCCAAACCCAAGGGATCAGTATTGTCATCTCAGTGGGCATAGAAGATAAGCTGAAACCCAGGGCCTAGGGGTCTCCACCCAGAATCCAGAGGACATGACCAATAATCAGAGTCATTGAGGCAAGAAAAGACAGTGCCCATCAGAAGAACCTTCTGCCAGGTCTAGAAGTTACAGCCAACAAGTAGACAGCCTGGTTTGCTCACTTGAGGTGACAACCTGGGTCTACTCAAAGAGTAGAAGTGAGGAAGGTACAGCAATGAAGAAATGAGCTGCTCAGAGAACAGAAGATTTAATTTGTTCTTCTAGGTTTTGGATTCAACTGGTGCCTGTTATCCCTTCTTTCCCTCCAATTTCTCCAATTGTAATGGAATTCTCTACATTGTGCCACTTCCACCATTGTACTTTGGAAACAGATAACTTGTAGTTTAGATTTCACAGGTTCACAGAATAAGAGGAACTTTGAGCCGGGATGGAAAATGCCTAAAGTCTCATCCATATTTGATTTAGAAAATTCAGATGAGATTATGGACTTGGAGTCGAATTAAGGCTTTTGAGACGATATGATGGGGTGAATGTGTTTTACACATGGCAAGGACATGAATTTTGGGGGACCAAAGGGTGGAATATCATGCATTGAATTTTGTCCCCCCAAAATGTGTGTCAACTTGGTTAGGCCATGATTTTCAGTATTGTGTGATTGTCTTCCATTTTGTTGTTGTTGTTGATAGGTGCTGTCAAGTCGGTTCTGACTCATAGCAACCTTATGTACAACAGAACGTAACATTGCCCGGTCCTGCACCATCCTCATGATAGTTGTTATTCTTGAGCCCATTGTTGCAGCCACTGTGTCAGTCCATCTCATTGAGACTTTTCATCTTTTTCTCTGGCCCTCTACTTTACCAAGCATGATGTCCTTCTCCAGGGACTGACCCCCCTGATAACATGTCCAAAGTCTGTGAGAGGTAGGCTTGCCATCCTTGTTCCTAAGGAGCATTCTTGTTGTACTTCTTCCAAGACAGATTTGTTCATTATTTGACAGTTCATGGTATATTCAGTGTTCTTTGCCAATGCCACAATTCAAAGGTGTCAATTCTTCTTTGGTCTTCCTTATTCATCTTCCAGCTTTCACGTGCATATGAGGCAATTGAAAACACCACATCCTGTATCATGCGCACCTTATTCTTCAGGGTGACTTCTTTGCTTTTTAACGTTTTAAAGAGTTTTTTTGCAGCAGATTTGCCCAATGCAATGCATTGTTTGATTTCTTGACTGCTCCTTCCATGAGTGTTGACTGTGGATCCAAGTAAAATGAAATCCTTGACAACTTCAGTCTTTCTCCATCTATCATGATGTTGCTTATGGATCTTTCTTCCTAGGCCATCTTAGTCTGGAAGTTCAGCTGAAACCTGTCCATCATGGGTGACCCTGCTGGTTTTTGAATACCAGTGGCATAGCTTCCAGCATCACAGCGACATGCAAATTTCCACAGTAAAAAAAAAAAAACTGACAGATGCTTGCGGGTCCATTTTGTAGTCTGATGTAATTATCCTCCATTTGGTGATATGTGTTGTAAATCCTAACCTCTGTATGGTAATGAAGCATGAATAGGGTGAGTTGTACCTTGAGTCACTGCCTTACAGAGGGGCTTAACTCAAGGCCCACCCTTACTCAAGTATTCACAGCACACCCTTACTCAAGTTACCACACTTACTCAAGTCACCTTTACTAGAGTCATACATTTTATCTCACAAGAGTTAAAAGGAGAGAGAAATAAGCAGAAAGTAGGAACATGGCTACAACCATGAAAGAAGAGCTGGGAGCAGAACACATCCTTTGGAGCCAGGGTCCCTGCACTAAGAACCTCCTAGACCCCAGGGAAGATTGATGCCAAAACACATGGAGACCTCCAAGGAACACTGGGCCCTCAGATGTTGAAAGGAAACAAGGACCTTCACCCAGAGCCAACAGGGAGAGAAAGCCTTCCCCTAGAGCCAGTGTGCTGAATTCAGACTCCCTAGCCTCCTAAACTGTGGCAGAATAAATTTCTGTTTGTTAAAGCCATTTACTTATGGTATTTATGTTATAGCAGCACTAGATAACTAAGACAACTGCGTCTGCAATTGGTTGAACCTCTTGGTATTGTCCCACAGATCATGGAGTTGCTATTCATTGTTACTCAACTTATAATTCTCTATATTCTTCACCCACCACATGTCTGTCAGTTTATCATACTGTGATGGCATGCCCGTTGCTATGATGCTGGAAGATTTGCCACCAGTATTTCAAACATCAGCAGAGTCACCCTTGGTGGACAGGTTTCAGCTGAGCTTCCAGACTAAGACAGACTAGGAAGAAGGGTCTGGCAGTGAATTACCAGTGAAACCTTTATGAATAGCAGAGATTTTGTCTGATATAGTGCTGGAAGATGAAACCCTCCGGTTGGAAAGCTCTTAAAATACAACTGGGGAAGATCTGCCACCTCAAACTAGAATCAAACTTAATGATGTGGATGGAGTCAAGCTTTCTGGACCTTCGTTTGCTGTTGTGCACTACTCCAAATGAGAAGAAAAAACTGCAAACATCTATTAATAATTGGACTATGGAATGTATGAAGTACGAATTTAGGAAAATTTGAATTTGTCAAAATTGAAATGGAACTCAAAAACATCAATATCCTAGACATTAGTGAGCTGAAATGGACTAGTATTGACCATTTTGAATCAGATAATCATATGGTCTACTACGCCAGGTGTCTTAGGCTAGGTTCTCTAAAGAAGCAACACCAGTATTGTGTATAAGTGTATACAGAGAGATTTTTATTAAGGAAACAGCTCACATGATTGTAGGGGTTGGAATGTTCCAAGTCCTTGGATCAGGATAGAGTCTTTTCTCAATTCATAGAGCTGCAGAAGCTGGTGAACCCAAGATGAGTGGGTTAGAGAGCAGGGCTGCTGCTCACAGGTCGTGACGGTCTAGGAATCCCCAAGGTCGACAGGCAAGACCACAAGGTTTCTCCTGAGTCACTTAGCTGCAGGGGCTGGTGAGCCCAAGATAGGTAGGCCAGGGAGCAGGACTCTTGCTCACAGGCTGTGAAGATCAGCAAATCCCAAGATGTACAGGTAAGCTGCTAGCTCAAGTCCCAAGATCCAGAGGTCAGACAAGAGACAGCCGCTGGATCCAGAACAAGCCAGCAACTTTTGCAAGGTGAGCAGGAAGGAAGTAGGCACCGGAAGGTGGAGAGATGAAGGCTGAGGGGGCAGTGAGCCACCACAGGCCCTACCCCCACTGGTACCACTCAGTGGACTCTATCATGGGGCTGATCACATATGATATTTCAGCAAGAAAGTGATCACAACATTATACAACTGCCAAAACACTGAGAATCATGGCCTAGCCAAGTTGACACACAATCTTAACTATCACACCAGGAATGACAAATTGAAGAGGAATGGTGTACCCTTTATCTTCCAAAAGAACATCTCCAGATCTATCTTGAAACTCTGTGAGTGATAGGATAATATTTGTACACCTAAAAGGGAGACCAGTTAACATGCACCAACCACTAAGGCCAAAGATGAAGAAATTGAAGATTTTACCAACTTCTCCAGTCTGAAATTGATCAAACATGCAATTGAGATGCATTGATAATAACTAGTGACTGGAATGCAAAAGTTGGAAACAAAGAAGGATTGGTAGTTTGAAAATTTAGCATTGGCAATAAAAATGATGCTGGATCACATGATAGAATTTTGCATGACCAACTTCTTCAATGCAAATACCTTTTTTTCAACGACATAAATGGCGACTATGCATGTGGATCTTGCTGCCAGATGGAAAACACAGGAGTCAAATCAACTACATCTATGGAAAGATATGATGGAAATGGTCAATATCATCAGTCAGAACAAGGCTAGAGGCTGACTGTGGAACAGACTATCAATCGCTTATATGCAAGTTAAAGTTGAAGATGAAGAAAATTAGAATAGTCCTCGAGAGCAAAAGTACTACCTTTAGCATATCCCACCTGAGTTAAAAGACCATCTCAAGAATAGGTTTGATGCATTAAACACTAATGACTGAAGATCAGTTGAGTTGTGGAATGGCATCGAGCACATCATACATGAAGAAAGCAAGAAGGCATTAAAAAGACAGGAAAGAAAGAAAAGACCAAAATGAATGTCAGAAAAGACTCTGAAAGTTGCTCTTGAATGTCGAGTAGCTAAAGCAAATGGAAGAAATGCTGAAGTAAAAGAGCCAAACAGAAGATTTCAAAAGGTGGATAAAGAAGACAAAGTATAATAATGAAATATGTAAAGACCTGAAGATAGAAAACCCAAATGGAAAACACTCTCAGCATTTCTCAAGCTGAAGGAAGCGAAAAATAAATTCAAGCTTCAAGTTAAATTTTGAAGTATTCTACTAGGAAAATATTAAATGACACAGGAAGTATCAAAATAAAATGGAAGGAATACACAGAGTCACTGTACCAAAAAGAATTGGTTAACATTCAACCACTACAGGAGGTAGCATACGATCAAGAACCGATGGTACTGAAGAAAGAGATGCAAGCTGCACTGAAGGCACTGGCAAAAAACAAGGCTCCAGGAATTGATAGAATATACATTGACATGTTTCATCAAACGGATGCAGCACTGGAACTGTTCACTTGTCTGTGCCAAGAAATTTGGAAGAGAGCTGGTCAATCAACTGAACAGATCCATATTTGGACACATTCTAAAGAAAGGAGATCCAACAAACGTGGAAATTATCAAACAATATAATTAATATCACATGCAAGTAAAATTTTGCTGAAGATCATTCAAAAGTGGTTGCAGCAGTACATTGATGGAACTGCCAGAAATTCAAGCCAGAATCAGAAGATGCCAGGGAACAAGGAATATCACTGGTGTTGTCAGAAGGATCCTGGCTGAAAGCAGAGAATACCATTCGACTATGCAGATCGTAGCAAATCATGGATAACATTGAGAAGAATGGAGATTCCAGAACTCTTAATTGTGCTCAAGAGGAACACGTACTTAGATCAAGAGGCAATCTTCAAACAGAACAAGGAGATATCGTGTGGTTTAAAGTCAGGAAAGGTGTATGTCAAGGTTGTATCTTTTCACCGTACTTATTCAGTCTGTATGCTGAGAAAATAATCCAAGATACTGGACTATATGAAGAAGAAGAGGGTATCAGGATTGGAGGAAGACTCACGAACAACCTGCGATATGCAGATGACACCACTTTTCTTCTGAAAGTGAAGAGGACTTGAAGCACCTACTGATGAAGGTCAAAGACCACAGCCTTCAGTATAGATTACACTTCAGCATAAAGAAAACAAAAGTCCTCACAACTGGGCCAATAAGCAACATCATAATACACGGAGAAAAGATTGAAGTTATCAAAGACATCATTTTACTTGGTTCCACAATCAACATCCATGGTAGGTAAAGTGAGCAGTCAAGAAATCAAATGACTTATTGAATTGGGCTGCTTTGTTTCAAAAAATCACTTTGGAGTGTTAAAAAAGCAAAGATGTCACCTTGAAGACTAAGGTGCACCTGACCCAAGCCATGGTGTTTTCAAGCACCTCACATACATGTGAAAGCTGGACAATGAATAAGGAAGACCAAAGAATTGGTACCTTTGAATTATGGTGTTGGTAAAAAAAAATATACCTTCAACTCCCAAAATAACAAATAAATCTGTCTTGAAAGAAGTACAGCCAGAATGCTGCTTAGAAGCAATGATGTTGAGACTAAGTCTCACATACTTTGGACATGTTATCAAGAGAGATCAATCCCTGGAGAAGGAGGACATCATGTTTGGTAGAGGGTCATCAAAAAAGAGGAAGATGCTCAATGAGATGAATTGACACAGTGGCTGCAACAATGAGCTCAAACATAGGAAAGATTTTGAGGACGTTGCAGGGCTGGGCAGTGTTTCTTTCAGTTATACATAGGGTCACTATGAGTTGGAACTGACTGGATGGCATCTAATAACAACAACATGTTTTTCAGATTCGATAATTAATATGGCCCTGTTTTCAAGTTCATGGACATTTAATCTGTACCTTCAGATCCTGTTAATCCCACTCCATTTCTTGTCTATTACAGTTATTATACTTGCCTGTTCTAGAATTTGATATGGAGTCTCTAGTCATTCAAATTATTTTTCTCTGTATGTAATGTGCCCTTTTTCTCTAGCAACTTTCAAGAGTCTTTCATTAATTTTGGCTTTTAGAAGTTTGAATATGAATGAGCTGGGTGTGGTTTCCTTCATACCCATCCTTCATATGGTAGGCTAAGCTTCTCGAATCTTTTAATTTTATGTCTAAAATTTGAGGAAATTCAGACCATTACTTCTTCTAATATATGTATTTTTTCCCATCCTATTCTTCTCTACTCTCCTCCTGGGGCCCCAACTGCAAGAATCGAATATTGTAGCAGATTCCTGAGGCTCTGTTCATGTTTTAAATTATTTTTCTCTCTCTTCTGCACATTAGATAATTTTTTCTTGATCTATTTTCAAGTTCATTTACCCTTCCTCTTTCATCTCCAATTGACTTAAACCCATCCAGGGAATTTTAAATGTTAAATATTGTATTTTGCAGTTCTATATTATATTGGTTCTTTTTACAGTATCCACTTATTTGGTGAGATTTCCTACATTTTTATACATTAGGCATATATTTTCCTTTATGTTATTAAGCATGTTATTAAGCATAGTTGTTTTAGAGTACTTATCTGTCAATTCTAACATCTAAGTGTTCTTGGGATTGTTCTTTGATGATTGTCCTTTCTCTCATGAATTGGTTGCATTTTCCTGTTTCATGGATATTTACTAATACGGGGTTATATCCTGGGTGTTGTGAATGTTATGTTGTGGAGTTAAGCCAGGTTGATGATTCAGTGTTTTTATACTTCAGCATTTGCTTTTGAGAACAGACCTGACTTAAATTATTTTACTTATATACACTTATTTTTTAAATTCTCTATTTTGTTACAGTTTATTCACCGTGAACCAGCATTATTTACACTTCAACAGTGAGGTCAAATGGGAGGAGGTTTGAGTGATGGCAAATTTAGGGAGTTTTCTCTGATAAAATATTTTCCAAAATGAGTTCTGTAGACAACCTGAGTCAGAATAATCATTTTTGATGCTGAACTAAAGAACCTAAAGTCACAAAAAAACCTACCGCATGTTGTGGGAATGAATGTGGGAGTTTAGAATCTTCATTTTAAATAAATACTCCAAATAATGTTGACTCACACACATATTTGATAGCAGAGGGTCAGTGAAAGGAAGACCCTCAATAAGATAGACTGACACAGTGGCTGCAACAATGGACTCAAACATAGCAATGATTGTGAGGATGGCACAGGATTGGGCAGTGTTTCATTTTATTGTACATAGGGTCACTATGAGTTGGAACAGACTCGATAGCACCTGACAATGACAACTATTAGAATATACCTTTGCTCATATACACATGTAGAAACACACGTATATGTGCAAGTGTGTATGTGTATATACGCATATATATATGTATATCCATATATATGCATGTGTATGCATTGTATATGTATGTGTATACAACATGCACATAGAAAAAAAAACGTAAAGGCATAAATATATTTCCATGTTTGTCATTTTTACTGATGGCTTACCGACTCCTGGCATAAAATATCATTGTAAGCAGATCAGGTTACCTCACCTTCTCTAATTGTCCACTTCATTAATGGAAAGATCTGCACAGAAGGAGATAGAAAAACTTATCCTCTTGGTACCTCTAAGAATTCACTGCTGTGGACCACCCAGATCTCCTCTTCTGGACAGAGGCAATCTTTTCTCCAGCTGTGGGAGTGTTGCTAACTGATGGTTCACGATAAAGTCTCCCTCCTCACAACTGAGTCTGTCCTTAGCTGAGATATCATGACTCCCCCAAGTCTGTATCCATTCCCCAGGTGTCATTTGTATCCAGTGACAGGGTGATGTCCTTGTATAAAGGCTGGACCCATGTGCCTCATAGTGGAACAATTTTGAAGGACCGTTCCAGATTCAGAGCCTCTGCAGCAAATGTTTCATGTTTCAACTTCTCCTCTTGCACAATCCTGCTTCTCTTGTCCCTTCAAGGTAGTACTCCAAATAAGTAATAGCTTACTCTTCATAAACCTCCTGTGCATGAATCTCAGTCACAGTATCTATTTCCTGGGGAATTAGAACTATAAAATTCGGTCCTGGGTAATCCATAAACTTTATGTCAAAACTATCCCCTGAAGTCTTCTTTGAACCAAACAATAAAAAAATCCAGTGCCATCAAGTCGATTCTGACTCATAGCGACCCTATAGGACAGAGTTGAACTGCCCCATAGAGTTTCCAATAAAAATCCTAGAGTTTCCAATAGTTGAGCTTAATTAGCAAAGTATATCTGACTTGAGCTTTGTGCTTTTTTAGAGAACTATCTATATGGGATAAACTGACAACAACTCAAAAGGTTAGACAAGAAGCTTGGGGGCAGTTAGTTTAAGTTAATGTGGTGGAATAATTTGGAGAAGGATAGCAAGAATGCTTGCACAATTTGAGGAATGTAATAAATGTCACTGAATTGTACATGTAGAAATTGTTGAAATGGTATGTCTTTTGTTGTGTATATTTTCACACACACACATAATTGTGCTGGAAATGGAATAGGAAGCAGACTCACGAAGGGGACTTTGTGGTGGATTACCCAGCATGACATAATGAGCTACAAGAGTGAAGTAAGAGGCTCTCAGTCTCCGTCCTCTTGTGGCACATTCAGCTGAATCCACTCAAAGGCGATGGGCCCTCCCTTGAGTGCACACATATACAATGATGAGCAGTATGATCAGGACGATTTGAGTTCAAATATGAAGGACCATCCCAATTCTAGAGCCTCTGATGTGACTTCATCACAGTTCAACTTTTTTCTCCACCTGTCCTGCTTTCTCCACTTCTCACAGATGTTGTTCCCCAGAACACTGTCCAATAAATCCCTCCCTGCATGTGTAAATCTCAGTTCCAATCTTTTCCCAAAAAATCCAAACTATGACAACTAGAATGGGATTGCAGTGGTTGGGGCAGCTTGCTTCCTTAAAACCTTTGTCTCTTGTTACCAACACCAAAACCCATTGCCACTGAGTCCATTCTGACTCATAGCAATGGAGTATAGAATTCCCTACAACTCCAAAGAGAAATCAGAGAGGAGAGTGTCAACAGGTGTTTATGCTTTATTAGCAAGTTCTGTTAAAAATATAAAATGTCCTGGAAATTAATACCTAATTTCCTGTTGGTTTCAAAGCTTGACTGGCTTGAAGTTTAAATCACTAGAAAAGGGCATCATGTTTGTTAGAGGGTCAGCCAAAATAAGGGAAATCCTCCATGAGATAGATTGACATGTGACTACAACAATGGGTTCAAACATACCAACGATTGTGAGGATGGCAGAAGACCAAGCAATGTTTCATTCTGTCATACATAAGATCACCACGAGTTGGAGCATATTCAACAGCAACTGACAACAACAACAATATGGTTATATTTACAAAGTAATGCAAAGAAACAACTACAGTAATAATCTGTAGCTATGATACACACCAATGTGTAGGGATGAAAATAAAAATAATAATTTAGACATTGTTAACTCTATAAACTGTGTAAATAAAACAATTGCGTTTCTGTTTTACTATCAAATTATTTGGTTCGGAGGAAAGGATATATCTTTTTACATTTTTCTTTTGGAATAATTTTAGACTTACAGAAAAGTTCCAAAAGTTCTATGGAGTTCCCTGTACTCTTTCACCCATCTTACTCTAATATTAATATAACCATAGTATAATTATTTAAAAAAAAATTTTTTTTTATAATTATCAAAACCAGGACATTAAAACTATTCCGATAATGGAAAGCCTACTATTTTTAAATTTTGGCTGGAGGTAAATCTTGTTGGTAATCTGCCTAATGCAAGCAAGTAGATTATCACATGGACAATCAGGGCACAAAGCTCAGAATATCAGGAAGCTGGTTTAAGGATTATTGAGCTTAATTTATGCCTTATGCAATAACTATAAGGTATTTGCATATCAGTAAAGACTGGTATTTCATTACTTACGAAATTTCAATTTTCAAGATAGTTCTAATTTTAAAAAGTTACTATTAACATTGAGCAAATGTTTAAATTTATTTTATGCTGACCTATTATACTAAGACTTTAGTCCATTCTTCATTCAATTGTTATGCATATGATATGGTTTGAAGATCATTTGCCATTTATTAACTTTCTCTGTCTAAAGTACAATTTATAAATATAATTTTTAGGTATGGAGCCATGAACTTAAAGCACTATCCTTTCTCTAACCATTGACTAAACAACACAATATGAAGATGGATCATATCTTTTGTCTTCACACTAGGCTTGCATTGATACAGTCAGCAGTTGCTTTAGCAAGGCGGTTAAATTCATCGTACAGTTGATTTATATTTTGCTTGATGTTACTCAAAATCCATAAGCCCTACTGTTATGCCACCTGCACATAACAGTACAAATACTGACAATCCTAGAAAGCTATTACTTTCCGTAAATATAAAACATTTTCATCTGAGCCTTTATTTTGGTAATGAAATAAGAGATGCAAGATTTGCTTTGTTATATTTCCTGGTTATTTCAAAATCTGTGACAGAAAAACTCAGGCTAAACAACATAATCTTCCTATCTACCAAGAACTCTTCAAAATTATAGATATGTTGACTTTTTATTTTTATCACAGAAACTTTAGCAATAGGTTATTATACATTCAGATCCAACAATCTATGTCTTTTGAACTTGCAGTTTTTCCTGGTGACTATCCAAATGGACTTTTACATTCAAATGTGATCTACAGCGCTGAGAAAATTCCCATCATCAGGATTTATATTGTGAGGGGGCACAGAACTGCTTGTGTTTCAAAAATGCAAGCTCCTTCAGAAAAAGTCATGAGAGTATAATTATCATTTGAGGTTCTGCCAAGAAGTATCACCTTGAAACTTGTCAAACTCTTAACAAAGTTTAGTGGTAATAATGATAATAGGAAATTTTCCTGAGGCATGTTCATTTTGTGAATTAAGTTAGACTCTACATGAGCTCATACTTGGAGCACAGAATTCTGATCATTTCTGCCCCACAGAATTACTTTACTAAGCTCTGTACATGGATTACATTCATAGACTTCAATGAGAAATCCTGTAAAAAATATATATATGAAACATATTATGGTTTTTGATCTAGCTATTATTGTATCTCTTAGAGACAATTTTGTGGATACAAAATAATTTCTGTCTGTATTCCATGCCAAAGAAGATGGACATCCCCTGAGTGATAGACACAACACTTATCTTCTATACAAAAAAAATCTTATAACTATACTTTCTTATTTACTTTGGTCACCAGGACTCTCAGAAGCAAATATTTCTCCCCATTGGAATTTCATGGAACGTTTTTCTTTGTATCAACTGTTCTTGGCTTTATCTTTTATAATCTTGCTGAAATATACGTATCTTCGTAAGCCATAATAAATTATTTTCAGAATGAGATTGACCTGTGTGTTAATAAATCAACAAAATACTTACAATGTTTAAATTAATTTTGCCTTGAATGTAGTAGTTCTGCTTAAGGGAAAATTATACTGAAAATCACTGCTTAGACTTTTGTTTCATATACTTTGGAAATCCTTTTGTTTTGCAAGACAAGTTATAACAGAAAATTATATTAAAAATTTTGTACTTTGCAATTATTTTGCCCAGTAAATTAGATTATTTTTGCGATCTCTATAATTTTTCCAAGAATAGGAATTCCAGAACACTTAATAATGCTCATGAGGAACCTCTACAGCGATCAAGAGGTAGTTGTTCAAACAGAACAAGGGGATACTGCATGGTTTAAAGGCAGGAAAGTTGTGCATCAGGGTTGTATCCTTTCACCATACTTATTCAATCTGTATGCTTATCAAATAATCTGAGAAGCTGGACTATATGGAGAACAGGGCATCGGGACTGGAGGAAGACTCATTTACAACCCGTGTTATGCAAATGACACAACCTTGCTTGTTGAAAGTGAAGAGGACTTGGAGCACTTACTGATGGCGATCAAAGATTATAGCCTTCAGTATGGATTACAACACAATGTAAAGAAAACAAGCAACATCATGATAAACAGAGAAAAGATTGAAGTTGTCAAGGATTTCATTTTACCTGGATCCGCAAGCAACACCCATGGTAGCAGCAGTCAACAAGTCAAATGATGCATTGCATTGGGCAAATCTGCTGCAGAAGACTTCTTTAAAGTGTTAAAAAGCAGAGACGTCACCTTGAAGACTAAGGTGCACCTGACCCAAGCCATGGTGTTTTCAATTGCCTTGTATGCATGTGAAAGCTAGACAATGAATAAAGACCAAAGAATTGATGCCTTTGAATTGTGGTGTTGGTAAAGAATATTGAATATACCATGGGCTGCCAAAAGAACAAACAAATCTGTCTTGAAAGAAGTACAGCCAGAATGGTCCTTAGAAGCAAGGATGGCGAGACTTTGTTTCACATATTTTGGACATGCTCTCAGAAGGGACCTGTCCCTGGAGAATAATATCATGCTTGGTAAAGTAGGTCAGCAAAAAAGAGGAAGAACCTCAACAGAATGGATTGACACAGTGGTTGCAACAATGGGCTCAAGCATAACAATGATTGTGATAATGCGGCAGGACCAGGCAGTGTTTTGCTCTGTTGTACATAGGGTCACTAGGAGTTGGAACCAATTCGATGGCACCTAGCAACAACAACATAATTCTTTAGGGAAGAGAAAAATATTAAAAATATTAAAGATCATACAGATTAGCTGAACTGCCAATTTTTTAAAAAAGTCAACACCTGAAGGAAAAAATTCTCATTTTTGTAGGGAAATTTGCCCAAATTTTGTCGACACATATGTGACATCTCATTAATGGTGGTAATGTGCAATTAATAATGAAAAAGATTGTACAACAGTCATTGAAAATCATTAAAAAGCTTTAGAATTAATTTTCTAATTCAATTTTTATACAAACAAAAATCTACCAAATTAAAGATAAAACCCATTTTTTTTTTTGTAATCATACTTGAGTTCTTCATGATCACCTCACAATGGACTTATGTATACATTATTAATAACATGGATTTAAATTTCAATGTGGCATATGTAGCAAGAAGCTCTGGCAGTGCAGTGGTTAATCACTCAGCTGCTAACCAAAATGTTGGCAGTTCAAACCCACCAGCCTCTCCTTGGGGGGAAGGTGTGACAGCCTGCTTCCGTAAAGATTACAGCCTTGGAAAATGTGTGGGCAGTTCTACTTTGTCCTATATGGCCACTATGAGTAAGAATCAACTTAACGGCAATAGGTTTATTTATACGTGGTAGATTGGCTCACTCTACATGTATTCCAACCTCTTTCTAGGATGCCTTCATGTGCCGCAGAAACTGCAAAACTAAAACTACAATCCCAGAACCCCAGGCAAAAGGGATCCATGTGAGTTTTACACTCTGCCGAACCAATGCCCTTAAATGATCCTTGAAGTAGGAATGAGACAGCAGTGCATTAGACATCACTTTTGCTGAATTTAGTAGGTGTGAGGAGTCCTGAGGGCCCAAATTTTAAACTGGGATCTCAACTACAGTGTTTTAATCCAGAGTGACAGTAGCTTCTTTATGGCCCAACTTTTCGACTGTGGCATTTCCCAAATAGGCTAATTCCTAGGGCTCCTTCTGGGAATCCTTTCTGGAAATCCATCCTATGGCCTACCTCTTTGATTCTTCCAATGATTATATAAACATTGTTTTCTGCTTAAAATAGCTAGAATGTTTTCTATCATCTAAAGTACTCTTAGTATTAGATTGACAACACTTCAGGGAAATGCGAAAACTGCTGTCTCATTACTATATTTGGGACACTAATTTGGGTGTTATGCAAATTCACAATTCCATCAAAATGAACTCTCATCCATATAGAATACCAGGTTATGATAATAGTAAAAATGACTTTTCCACTATTGATGTAAATGCTGTAATTATCACTGATTATAAAATGTAATCAATGCGTATCTCTGAAATACAGGGTTGCAATTTGAATCAAGTAAGAGAGTGGCTAAAGTTTTATTTATCATAACATTGGGTCCTTTTCTGAGTTGATTGAACAGCACCTGTAGCAGTCGGCAACAAAATACTTTAAATGTTGTAGCAGAATTGTTATCCAGCCTTCTTCTACCATCAGGTTATAGCGTGAATTTTGAAAAGGATAAGATCACACTGGCTTTTTTTGTAGAGACATGATCTGTGCCTGTATCATAGACTTATTTTCCAGGTGATATAAAAATATTTCTAAACATTATATTACTTTGCATCACGGATCGCTTTATGTCAACACAGTGGCATGATCAAGACAACTATAATTTCTTTAACTCTGGAGAAAATTTTTGTAATCGTCAGCATAAGGAAGTTGCCCAAAACTTACAGTTAAAAATGTCCTTAGTAATGTTATGTCTTGCATGTACTGAAAAAATCTTAGGCAAGCAACTCTTAACTGTTGCTGACTCATAGTGACCCTGTAGGACAGGGTAATACTGCCCCATATGGTTTCCAAAGAGCAGCTGGTGGGCTTGAACTGCTGACCTTTGGTTAGCAGCCCTGGCTCTTAACCACTTTGCCACATAGAGACTGGAGATTACTATGCAGCATTGGAGAGCTTCTTTTGTGGAATTTTAGAATTGGAAGGAATGAAAGTCCTTGCCACCCAATTATTTTATCTCAGATTTTAATGCAATAAACATTTGTAAGCACCATCTACCATGCTAAATCTAGGGCACAGAGAGGAAGAAGCTGCCTTTTGAACTCCCAGTCCAGAGATGCCCCCACTATACTGTATACAAGCATGTAGTTAAGAAAGTCATACATTCCTTCTATTTATAATACATATCCTAAAGAACCTTTTCCTAACAGCAAAAAGGAAAATAAAACATAATAAAACTGTACACATAGGCCCACAAAACTTGCTCAAAGATATGCAATAGATTCTAGCTCTTTCTCCAAGTTGTAAGACCAAATTGGACTCATTTCAAATCTTGTCTCAATATTAGCCTGCTGGTATTCTTTACAGAAGAGAGCTTAAAACATAAGATCATTATTTGAAAACATCCTTTAAAACTAGAAGGCATTATTACAGTTTATATTTGAAAGGTGAGGAAAGACATTAATTTTAATAAAATTCATTTGCCATCTAGCTCACTTAAAGAGGATAATTTAATTTGAAAAGATCAAATGCATTGATGGAAATAATAAGTTCCCAAATACTCAACAGGAGGGTATTGGTAATGAAAAGAAACGTGGCTTTAATCTTTATGATGTGCCAAGCTTGAACATTTTAATGAATAGAGTAAATTATATGGAGTCAAAGACTTGACATTTGATGTTAAGGTCATTCTTTCTAGAAGGATCATGTTTTCTTAAATGATATTAAACTTTGAAGTATCTTTTTGTTGTCTGTTTTATTTGTACTTTAATATCAATTATATATTACTATAATTGATAGCAGACAAGCAAAAAAAAAGTCAAGTTTTCTCCATTTTAAGTTTTCATAACTATAAAGTCAGGTTTTCTTCGGATGATATTTTAATAATTAGAAGCATTTCGTCACACGAACTAAAAAATGGAGTCTTTAAATAAGACAACAGATACTTTTTTCTTTGTGTCTTTCAATAGATCAAAAGTAAACCTGATTTTTTAGACAGATTTCAAAATTGGTTGATAAGGAACACAGAGAGTCCCAGAAGGAGTTGGCTTAATCTGAAGACAGTTCCCTGAAATGGTTAATTATAAGGAATCCATGTATCCATTGGATACATGGTTGACAGTATTGGAATTTGTAGGAAGACACTGTGGTCTCTCTCCACGCTACACACACACACACACACACACATAGCAAGACCATTATATTACAGCATTATTATATTACAAGTTCTATTATTGACTGTATTGTAATGTAGTGGAAAAATACAGAGCTATCATTCTGGATACCTAATTCTGGTGAGATCTAGTATATACTTTAATAACCACTGCCAGAGGAATAGGTATGGTCTTCTCTTATTAGAAAATGTGCCCTAACTAATAAAAGAAACAAACTAGACAGTTAGTTGGACATTTATAATTATGTATATTTTAAATATGAGAAACAATGATATCAAAAGCCTGACCAAAAGAATACTATGGCTCTGGATTTACTATTTAAGAGGACAACATTTTGTTTGCATATTAACAGCTCAGTGAGACACATTCAATCTAGTTTTCCCCTTTGAGTTTAGGAAACTTCTAATTTGTGATTTGCTGACCACAAAATGAAATTACATTTCTTTGTCTGCTTTCTGGATGTTCTTCCTTGCCATTCCATATTTCATCCCTTAATGATTCTCAACGATAGCTGCATATTAGAGTCCACTGTGAACACTGTGAATTTCTCTTTTTTTCTTTAATAATGATGCCAGGCTCCTGCTTCTAGCCTAGCATCATTATTAAAAAAAAAAAATTCACAGTGGACACTAATATGCAGCCATCTAATATTCAACCAACTTCTAGGGATTCTGATTTAATTGGTCTTTGGGGAAATTGGAATCATATGTTTTAAATCATCCTAGATGAGCCTAATGTGTAGAAGAGTTTGGAATCTTTGATGAAGGGAAAAGTAGATATGAACACCCACAAAAGGAGTTCAGTTGACTTAACTTTTATGTTCCAAATAAGATCTACATCATGGATTCCTTTTCAGCAGGATGTTTTGACAGAGTCAGTTTTAGGGGTGATTAATGCGAGATGGAAATATGAAGAGGAAAGATGAGGAAGCCACACTCAACTCATAAAAAGAAAGTCCCAAATGATGAATATGCAATTATTGAGTCTTATTATTATTTTGAGTAACCGTTTAACCATTCCATTACCATTTCACCTGCATGGCCTATGCCAATTTTCATTATTAATTCCAGTTATTCAGGAGACATTTTTATCTCTTTTTTATAGCTGAGGTAAACTCATCTCATGACTGTAAGAGTAGGAGGCAATGAATAAACTGTTAAATATCAAAAAGTGTGTTTATCTTGAAATATAAATTTTTTAGATTATTATTTTTCCTGCTGTGTACTCTTACTTTTAAAAAAAGCATGCATATTTAACCACTATCAGTAGGTTGGTAGAGTGTACATTCTTAACTAGTTTTGAGTAATAAATAAGTATTTGGAATATGGATGCCCAAGTTTGGGGTTCAAGTAATGCATAGATTCAGCACAAAATTGACTACCTCTCAGAGAAAATCAAATTTGGGGCCTCAACTTCCTTAACAAAGGCTATCAACAACTCAGAACCGTGAACATGGTAGACATGAGCTCATGTAAAGCAACAGTTCATGGGTACCTACTCTGTGTAAATAATTTTTCCAGATGATATAAGAGTGTAACAAATAAAGGGTATTTGGTGTATAGAAGGAAGAAATAGTTGGGTGCTATAATGATAAGTGTGGTAGTTATCACAAAACAATGCACTAGGAGAATGTGGTAGCCATCCCCCAGAATCCCAATAACCATGACCATTGGTATTCACGCCCTGTTCAGTTCCCTCACACGTTGTACTATGGTGGGTGTGTTTGACCAATAATATACAACAAAAGTGCTGGTGTGTCATTTCCAAGATTAGGTGCTAAAAATGACTGTAGCTTCCATCTTGGGTTCTTGTTTTATTTCTCTCTTGGATCACTTACTTGGGGGAAGCCATTTCATAAGCAGCCCTTTAGAAAGGCCCATGTGGCAAGGCACTAAAGCCTCATGCCAACAGCCACATGAGTGAGCTTTGAAGCAGGATCTTCAGTCCCAGTTAAATCCTGAGACGACTGCTTGACAGCAACCTCGTGAGAAACCTCGTGTCAGAAGATCCCAGCTAGTAGGCTCCTGACCCTCAGAAACTCTGAGATGATGTTTACTATTTTAAGCTGCAGAACCTTGGGTCAATTTTTTACACATCAGTGAATAGCTAATACAGAGACTATAAGTGGGAAAAATATATTTGTTGAGACTAGAGAGCTAGGAGAAAGCTTGGAGAAGGAGGATTTGAAATACGGTTTAAGAGATAGTAAAACAATCATAAGTAGTAGAGGGGCTCACCCATCTCAGGCTGACTGAATGGTCTGTGTTAAAGCAGAAAAGTTGGAATGCAGTGGATATGATTGATGGAAGGTGAGGGGATCGATGACCCGAACTTCCCATTCCAACATATAGGATGGGAATGAGTGCAAATAGTGAAACTGGAGGATTTGAATACCAGCCTGAGGAGGTTGTACATTGTCTGATAGGAATCTGTATTCACAGAAAACAATTATAGCTTCTTTTGGCAATGAACTAGAGAAGAGAAAGTAGGGTCAGGAAAACCAGTCAACAATTGATCAGGGAAACAGTGAGACCCACAACTGCTCTCCCTGGAGTAGTAGAAATGAAGTGAGAGCAGAACGACTTGACAGATATTGTTTAGATTTAGTTGAGAGAGATTATGGCCAGATTGATGCAGGACAGGAAGGAGGAGGAGTAACGATGACTCATGTTTTCAGCCTGCAGGACTTGGAAGGGGAGTGATGCCCTTAATCTCACACAGGGACCACAGGGGAGAAGAGGGCTGGGAGAGGATGATGAGTAAACCAGGCACAGAAATAATAGTGTCTGCATTTGTGCAGCTCTTTAGCATTTAAAAAGTAATCTGGTGCCATTATGTCATTAGTCCCTCACTAAAACCCTGTAGAGAAAGGGAAAACCTCATCTTTATTTGGGAGATGAAAAAAACTAAGGCAATTAAGTGTAATTCATTTGGTCAAGGTCACAAGCCTGGTACATAGCAGTCCTGTACCT
The DNA here is from genome assembly GCF_030014295.1 of Loxodonta africana. NCBI lineage: Eukaryota > Metazoa > Chordata > Mammalia > Proboscidea > Elephantidae > Loxodonta > Loxodonta africana. Next base: position 223,309,074 of record NC_087342.1, on the reverse strand, counting down.
GGGACTAGGATTTATGTGTCCTGATTACTAGCTCTGTGTTTTTCCATTACATTTGACTGGTAAAAAAAAAAAAAAAAAAAAAATCAGTAATACACTTGTTAATAAAATGCTCTTTAGGTATGCACGCATGTGTGTGTTTGGGGGGTGAAGGGTAAAGTGGATCAACAAAGCTGCCCTGTAGATACTTGTACTACCAACCAAGACAACACTTGGGATCCAGCGAGTCATCTCAGACTTAACCCTACTATCAGAGTCAGAGTCAGAGAGCTAATTCTTCCCCGGCCTTTCTTAGCTTCTCATCAACAAATTTTATAGCCTTCTCTCTGAAAATCATGTTTCCTTTATGTCTGTTGAAGGACTGCCAGGTCTTTGAGCTTAACTACAAGCTAGCAAACATGAGTTTGAGTTTTACAGAGTAGACAGTTTATCCATAATACAAATTATGCTTCTTGGGTAAGTTGTTTTGTTTAGCATGCAGACAATGTTACTGACTAAATACCAGTAAGGTACTAGAAATCCAACCCAGTTTTTAGATTTATTTTAAACTAAAAGTAAACATTACAATGGCATTAAAAAATGTTTTAGAATGATGATGTAAACTGGTTCACAGTTTTTCAATATTGTGAGACAGAGTTTGTCTAATAGATTAAAAAGATACCTGAATATTTATAAAAAAGTAGAATTTAAAATCTCACAGTCCTTTAGGGTTGTCATAAACATGGATTTGCCTATATGAGAAATTGTTCTTTTTTTAAAAATGGTTTGCAATTTTTTTTTTTAATTATGATTAAATCAAGCTTAAGCTGCGCTTGGTAATGCCTCTGCATTTGTGTACAGCATTCAGAAGCAGTTCAGATAAGGAGGAGTATAAATCAGCCTGGAGCACAAGGAAGGGCTTCATAAAGAATCCATTGTTTGAGGCAAGATTTAAAGGATAAGTAAAAGATTGAAGAGACGATGTGGTCAAGAGTAGAGCACTCCAGGCAGAGAGCAGAGGAAAGGCAATAAGTCATAAGGGAAATTATGCATTTCTTGATATTTAAATAGTTTTGTGTTGTTGGAAAATACATGTAAAGCATAATTTAGGTAGGACATGCACGAGTAGACCTCAGATCTTGAAGTAGCTCAGATGTGATGCAGAGACTTAGAGACTTGCCTGACTATAAAGATTCATTTAGCACTTTTTTATAGGAGAATAATGAAATGAGCCTGGGATAATGAAATGACAATAGGATATTAGGAATATCACTCTGGAGTCAGTGTAAAAGATTAGAAAGAGATAAAAATAGAGAAAAAACAACTCGTTGTCCAAGACAGAGAAGACAAGAGGCTGAACGAAACCTGTGGAAACAAGAATAGAGAAGCATGTGAATTTTATTTGGAGGGAGGAATGAGTCTGGTTCAGGCAAATGGGTGGGTAATGGTGTCAATCATTCAGATGAGGGAGCCAAGCCTCATTACTTTTTAACAGACTGGATAAATCTCAAGGCTCAGAGTTTCTGATGCACTGACTGTTGCAAATGACAGAGATCCTGGAGAATCTTGTGTTGTGATTCAAGGAGAAAGACCATATACATAGTCTTCAGTAAAGTCTTTTTATTACATTGGAGTTAGAAAGATGGAGAGTTCAGTCTGAATGAATTGGTGAATTCAGAGAAACAAGAACACTAGAAAATTAGATAAAAAATAGCTATAAACATTCTGATATAAAGTAAAGCTATGAGAAATTGAAACAGTATGATTTGACAAGTAATAATACATGCTGGTTATTAGCAACATCATGATAAACAGGGGAAATATGGAAGTTGTAAAGGATTTCATTTTACTTGGATCCACAATCAATGCCCATTGAAGCAGCAGTCAAGAAATCAAATGATGTATTGCACTGGACAAATCTGCTGCAAAAGACCTCTTGAAAGTGTTAAAAAGCAAAGATGTCACTTTGAGGACTAAGGTGCATCTGACCCAAGCCATGGTATTTTGAATTGCCTCAGATGCATGTGCAAGATGGACAATGAATAAGCAAGACTGAAGAAGAATTGATGCCTTTGAATTATGGTATTGACAAGAATATTGAATATACTATGAACTACCAGAAAAGTACAGCCAGAATGCTCCTTAGAAGCAAGGAGGGAAAGATTTCATCCCATGTTCCTTGGACATGTTTTCAGGAGGACCAGGCCCTGCATCCTGCTAGGTAAAGTAGAAGGTCAGAGAAAAAGAGGAAGACCCTCAGTGAGATGGGTTGACATAGTGGTTGTAACAATGAGCTCAAACATAGTAACAATTGTGAGGATGATGCAAGACTAGGCAGTATTTCATTCTGTTGTACTTAGGATTGCTATGAGTGGGAACCAACTCAATGGCACCTAACAACAACAAATACACGCTAAAAGAGTGAAGCAAAAATAAGAAAACACTAAAGAGATAGAGGGAAAAGTAAAGATGCATAAGACAGTGACAAATGAAATGTATCATTGAATGACACCAGGGGTGAGAAGATTTTCAAAATTCAGAGTTCTGACTAATGCAGAATGTTTGCTCACATGATGCAATTAAAGATTGGAAACTTCAAAGTCGGAGGAAATTGTTGTTTCTTTCTCTATGAGAGAAACGCATTGCACTTCCCACATGGGATTCATATTGTTCATATTGTTCTCTCAGGCAGTCTCTTTCTTTGAAAGAACAGCACCCCCGACACTCTAAACCAGATGTTCCTGTCTTCAAGTGTAAATGGGGCCTACCAGGGGCTTCTGCAAGATCCCTGGCCAGCCAGGCCAATACATTATTTTCTTAGCATCAAAGTCACATTTTGAAAAGAATGTAGAAAAATCTTTTCTTTATCTTTAATTACAGTGCATAGTAAAGCTTTCAGGACCTTCACAATTCAAAATGAGGACAAACAGCTGCAAATATCCATTAATAATTGGAACGTGGAATGTAGGAAGTATGTATATAGGAAATTGAAAGTCATAAAAAATGAAATGCATAGAGATTGATTTCTAGGCATTAGTGAGCTGAAATGGACTGGTTTGTCCACTTGAATCAGATGATCATATGGTCTACTACGCTGAGAATGACAAATCGAAGAGGAATGGCATCACATTCTCCATAAAAAGAACATTTCAAGATCAATCCTGAAGTAAAATACTGTCAATGATAGGATAATATCCATACGTCTACAAGGAAGTCCAGTTAATAAGACTATTATTCAAATTTACATTCCAATCACAAAAGCCAAAGATGAGGAAATTTTTTGTCCTTAGTGGTTGATGTGTAATTTTTTCCCAACTTCTGTAGTCTGAAATTGATCAAACATGCAATCAAGATGCATTGATAATTACTGATGATTGAAGTGCAGAAGTTGGAAAGAAAGAAGTGTCAGTAGTTGGAAAATATAGCCTTGGTGATAGAAATGACTCCGGAGATCACATGATAGAATTTTGCAAGACCAAAGACTGACTAGTTGCAAATACATTTCATCAACAACATCAAAGGCAACTGTATAAGTGGCCTTCACCAAATGGAAAGCTCAGGAATTAAACCAACTACATCTGTGGAAAGGGGCTACAGAAAAGCCAGAAGAAAGGGGTACTTGCATGGTTTAAAACCAGGAAAGGTGTGTGTCAGAGTTGTATCCTTTCACCATATTTATTCAGTCTGTATGCTGAACAAATAATCTGGGAAGCTGGACTTCAGGATTCACATCAGGATTGGAGGAAGTCTCGTTAACAACCCACGATATGCAGATGACACAACTGCTTACCGAAAGTGAAGAGAACTTGAAGTGCTTACTAATGAAGATCAAAGACTACAACCTTCAGTGTGGATTATGCCTCAACATAAAGAAAATAAAAACCCTCATAACTGGACCAATAAGCAACATCATGATAAGCAAAGAAAAGGTTGAAGTTGTCAAGGATTCTATTCCTTGGAAGCAAGGGTGGTGAGACATTGTCTGGCTTATTGTGGTCATGTTATCAGGAGGGACAAGTCCCTGGAAAAGGATATCATGCTTGGTAAGGTAGAGGGTCAGGGAATAAGAGGAAGACCCTGGACGAGATGTACTGACACAGTGGCTGCAATACTGGGTTCAAACATAGCAACGATTGTGAGGATGGTGCAGGAACCGACTTGCTCTCGGCAGCTAACAACAATCAGTTTGACCTAATAGACATTAATGGAGCACTACGACAAACAATCACAGGATACGTATTCATTTCGAGTGCAAGTTAGATTTTCCAGCGTATAGAGGAAGGAACCCCATTGCCGGTTCCCTCTTCGGGCTCTCAACAGAACTATGTGCTGCATCTATAAACAGTACTTGGAAGGTTTCAGTAGCTTTCTGCCTAGTAGAGGGGCAAACACGTTAGAGTTGAAGGTGAAAGAGGAAAGAAAAATACTCAATTCTCTCTTTCTTATAAACTACCAAACTGTTCTTAATTTAAGCAAGAGATCCAGGTTTAAGAACATAGGACTTGATTCACTTGTTGACTCTTTACTGCATGCCTCTGGTGTTCCAGCAAACTAATAAATCCTTTACCTAATATTTTAGGAGTTACTATATTTCTGCAATATTAAGTTTTAGAAGCAGATGTGGATTTAATGACATCAAAGAGTATCAATCAGTTTGGCATTTTTCATCGTTTGAGGCTATTTTTTCATATATATATATTTCATTTTCTTCTCTTGCTATGGAATATATGAATATGGAAGAACTGAAACGCATATGCAAACATGTTTCTATTCAATAAAATCTTAATTCTTTCACTATGCTTTGATGGCCACCCTCACAGTTACTTGTTATTTAAATCAGCTGTTGCAGAATCCATCACAACTGAATTTGCCCTAATGGTATTCAAATTCAATGTAATATTTTCTATTTGATCAAGATTCAAAATGAGAGGAGACATAATTCATATTGAAGTCAATTAGAAGCTTTGCAGACACCAGTTCCGAACATGCTGTTCCATCAAAACAAGCCCTTAGCAGTCTATCTGGCAATGCACCAACGAGTAATTTGGAATTAGCACAATTGGGCCCTTCCCATCGACTGTGTAAAGAATGTATTAAAGACTGAGGAACAGACGGTATAGATAAATATGTCAATGTAAATAACCAAAAATTTTCTTCTGTGTTAGGTTGTACCTCACAAAAACAAAGACACCTCAGAAGTTTCTGTTTTGAATTATTAAATATGTGGCTCTGGTGCTTGCTGCTTTTTAATGTTTGCAGAATTAATTTATGTGGGTCTAAAACTTTCCAGCATGACACCAGCTATACAAATTTCATCCCAGGCAAGTGAACATTAATAAACAGAAGTATGAAAAAAAAAACTGACAGTAAACATTGATTCTATTTTATGATTTGTTGTGAATGTGGAAAGAAGCAGGTTCGTGTGTATATGTTTGTGCATGTAGAAACGTGTGTGTTTGTATGTACACCCACATGCCTGTGTATGTTCGGGCAGACCTATTAATAAAATAGCTACCAGAGTAAAAACAGCCTTGATCAATTTACCAGACTACCTTCTTTAAAAATTTATAGCTACTCTGAGGTTTTACTGGAGCAGTTATTTTCGTTATTTAGAGATAAATAAAATGCCTCATCTAGCAGCATAGCCAGTAAGCCATTGCTTGGGATTTTTTTCATGAAGAATAAATCACTGCTAGCATTGCTAGTTAATACTGAAAATGTAATGATAAATATTATCCTTAAGTTATGCCTACCTTTTGGAGACATTCACCATAGATATATTCTCTGATATTCTGGAAGGCTAGAAGCAAAATAAGAATAGTAAAAATGAACATATTTACTAACTTATTGACAACAAAAATAACTGATGGTAAGTTTTCAAGGAGAAAGAATCTTTATATACCTGATACAGATAAATCTTTCTATTAAAGTTTGAGTCAATAGTGACAGATACATTTGAAATTTCAGTTTGCAAAACCTAGAGGATTGAAACCCTGGTGGCATAGTGGTTAAGTGCCACGGCTGCTAACCGAAAGGTCAGCAGTTCGAATCCACCAGGCGCTCCTTGGAAACTGTATGGGGCAGTTCTACTCTGTCCTATAGGGTCGCTATGAGTTGGAATCGACTCGACAGCAGTGGGTTTGGTTTATTTGGTTTTAGAGAGTATGAATAACGAGCGCTCATAAGAAAGTGTAACTCAATCTCTGTTTTGAGAGCACTGGTCCTGTGAAATACTATTTGAGAAGAGGTGAAGTGGAAAATATGCTTATGATTACCTGCACTGTTTTTTAAGTTGTAACATACAGTTGTATACTGCAAATTCCAAGAAGACATGCAGGTAAAAAAAAAAAAATCCATTATCATTTTCTGACAAAACACTCAACAAACTAGGAACAGAAGGGAATTTCCTCAACCTGATAAAGGGTATCTCTGAAAAACCCACAGCTATGAATTGATGCCTTTGAACTGCGGTGTTGGCAAAGAATATCACCTATACCATGGACTGCCAAAAAAACGAACAAATCTGTCTTGGAAGAAGTAAAACCAGAATGCTCCTTAGAAGCAAGGATGGGGAGACTTCATCTTATATACTTTGGACATGTTATCAGGAGCAATCAGTCCCTGGAAAAGGACATCATGCTTGGTAAACTAGAGGATCAGGGAAAAAGATTAAGACCCTCAATGAGATGGACTGACACAGTGGCTGCAACAATGAGCTCAAGCATAACAATGATTGTGAGCATGGCACAGGACCAGGCAGTGTTTCATTCTATAGTACATAGGGTCGCTATGGTTGGAACCATCTGGATGGCACCTAACAACAACAAAAAGGTCATACATAATGTTGAAGATTTAAACCATTCACGGTGGGATGAGGGACAAGACAAAGATATCTACTGTTGCCACTTCTATTCAGCATTGTATTCAATGCTCTATCCAGGACAGTTAGGCAAGAAAAAGAAATAAAATGTTTCCAGAAGGAAAAAATGAACTAAAACTATCTTTGCAGATGAAATGATCATATAAATAGAAACTTTAAAGAATCCACTAAAAAAAAAAAGAGCTGATAAATAAGTTCAGCAATTTTCAGGGGTACAAGACCATCACACAAAAAATCAGTTGTATTTCCATATGCAGGTAATAAACTATCTAAAAATGAAATTGAGAAAAAAATTGTGTTGCAATAGCAATATCAGAAAATCATAGCATAAGAAATAGTATTCATGAACATAGATGTAAAAATCTAGCAAGCATAATTTAGCTATATAGAAAAGGTTAATACATAATCACAGGAGGAGTTTATCCCAGAAATGGAAAATTTGGTTGCATGTTAGATGAGTGATTAATCTACTGTACCTCACTAAGAAATTAAAGAATAAAAATCACGTTATTACCACAAAAAGGAGCTGATAAAATTTAGCATCTATTATTTGTAAAACAAAATTAGCAACACAGGAAGTCGTTTCCTCAATCCGATAAATGCTATCTATGGAAAGCTATAAAGAACGTCGCACTTAATGGTGAAACACTAAAAGCGTTCCCTTTATGTATGGGAACAATAGAAGGATGCACGCTACCATCACTGGTGTTCAAAATTGTACTGGAATCTGAGTCACCGCAGTAAGGCAAAAAAGAATAAAAATGGTGCAAGTTGGAAATTAAGAAAATGTCATTGTTTAAATACTTTTGTCATTCTGTTGTATGCCATTGGTCTTTTATCTACCTTCACAACATTGCCACAATATATTAATCACTGTGGATTTATATTAAATCTTACTAACCAATGGTATAATTTTTCTACCTTATTGGTTTTCTTCAGGTAAGTCTTAATCTATCTTTGATCCATTGCATTTATGTATATATTTTAGAGCAAATCTGTCAATTTACATGCATACAAATTTTTTACTGTGTTGATAAGGACTGGTTGGTAGATGGTATGTACTCAGTATTTGCTGAATGAATGAGAAATCTAAGAACACGTTATATTGCTCCATTTATTTGGTTCTACTTCAATTTTTCTCAGTAAAGTTTACTGTTCTCTTGGTAGAAATATTGCACCTATTAAGTTAGGTTTATTTCTAGGTGTTTGTATTTTGTGTTGCTTTTCAAAATTTCTTTTTTCATTTCATATCCCAATAAATATCTTTATTTTTGGATTGGTCTTAGATTTATAGCAAAATTGTGCAGAAAGTACCGAGTTGCCATATACTCCCTCCCCTTGCACACTGTTTCTCTTATTTTTACATCCTGCAGATCAAAGGCACATTTGTTACAACTCCTGAACCAATACTGATGTATTGTTACGAATTAAAGTCCACAGTTTGCACTGGGGTTCGCTCATTGTGTTGTACAATCCTATGTGCTTTAACAAACTCATAATGTCATGTGTCCACCATTACAATATCATACAACATATTTCTATTCCACCTATTCCACTCTCCCCTCTTCCTTCTGAACCCCTAGAAATCATTGATCTTTTTACTGTTTCTATAGTTTTTCCTTTTCCAGAGTGTCATATAGTTGGTGTCTTAGGCTGGGTTCTCTAAAGAAGCAAAACCAGTAAGGTGTATAAATATATATAGACAGAGATCTATATAAAGAAAATGGCTCACAAGTTTGTAGAGGCTGAAATGTCCCAAATCCATGAGTAGGTATAAAGGCTTCTCCTGATTCATATAGCCACAGAGGCTGAGGCACCCAAGATCGGCAGGTCAGAGAGCAGAGCTCTTACTCATGGGCTGTGAAGGTGGACACAACCCAAGATTGGCAGGCAAGATGGCAGGTAAGCTGCTGGCTCAAGTCCCGAGAACTGGAAGTCAGATGAACAGGAGCCAACTGCAGGATCCAGAGTGAGCAAAAGCCCACGAGCCTTGCCAGAATGTCTACTTATATTAGATGCAAGTTACACACCTAAGGAAACTCCCTTTCAACTGTTTTGCCACTCACAGCAGATCCCATCATGGAGGTGATCACATTGTATCAAATCTCATCATAGAAGTGATCAAAACATCATACAACTGCCCAACTACATCATAACTGCCAAACCACTGAGAATCATGGCCTAGCCAAGTTGACACACAGCCTTAACCATCACAGTAGAAATCACACAGTGTGTAGTTTTTCAGACTGGCTTCTTTTACTCAGCAATATGCATTTGATGTTCCTCCATGTCTTTACAGAACACCTGGTGGCATAGTGGTTAAGAGCTTCGACTGCTAACCAAAGTGTTGGCAGTTCAATCACCGTGTCTTTATGAAGTTTCATAGGTCATTTCTTTTTTTCACTGAGTAATACTTCATTGTATGGATGTATCCATTCACCTGTTGAAGGACATTTTTTGTCAATTATGAATAAAACCAAAACAAACAAAAAATCCACTGCAGTTGAGCGGACTTCAACTTATAGTGACCCTACAGGACGGAGTAGTACTCTCTCATAGGGTTGCCAAGGAGGGCCTGGTGGATTTGAACTGCCGACCTTTTGGTTAGCAGCCATAGTTATTAACCACTGAGCCACCAGAGCTCCAATTATGAATACAGCTGCTGTAAATATTCCTGCACCTCCTGGAGATGTAATGCGGAGGCAGAATATTTGCTTCTTGCCTTGGTGTAAAGTGTTTGGTTTGTTTTCTTATTCCCCTACTTCATCCTCGGTGGGTTTTCTCCAGTGCTCCACCTACAGTTTAAGGCTTTTCTTCTGTGCAGTCATTAGGGGACTGTAGTCTAGGTAAACTCTCAGTGAAGACTTCTGTTCTCCTTTCCCAGCTACAGTAGATTTACATGAGTGCCATTGGCTACAATCTTGCCTTTCCTGCTGCAGATTAAGATGTGTGTTCCTTTTTTTTTTCCCATGAAAAAGATAGCAGAAGTGGGTCTGGGCAGAGGCTACTATTCCCTTCTCCCAGCAAGCACCAGGAGAGTGAGTTCCCTGGTTTCTCCCCATCCTCTTGGTGTCTGGTGGTGTTCTGAAGAAAAAGCTTGCAAAAGTGTGACTTCCCTGCATCTGCACCTCCCTGGGGCTTCCCACTATCATGCTAATCTGTACTCTGGCCGTTAGCAATTTGTTAAATGATTCCAGCTGAATCCTCTGTCTAGTTTATACAGCTTTCAGTGACTTCTGTCCTCGATAAATAAAAGTTTGAGCCCCCTTTCTCCCTGCAGGTTCCTTCCTCTCACCAGATTTTAAGTTAGTTGTTGGTCCTGAGACTTCAGTTCTCTGATGGGTTAAAGAAAAATCATTACTTTGCAGTTTGCTTGGTGTTTTACTTGTTGTAAGGATGGGAGCCATGCTCTTTCCAGCTCTCTTAATCTCCAGGCTGAACCTATACCTTGAACGTATTTGTTATATTATGTATTAAACATTGTATTCTCAAATATTTTATATTCTGTCTTCTGTAATTTGTTCCTAAAGTGCTTAGGTTAGAAAATCATATCTTGTCCTGATGAGTCTCACTGTATCTTACTTTTTATGAATTCATATATTGCTAATGTTACTCCAGGTGCCTAATTTGGGACTAATTTCTCCTAAAGGGGATGTTTTTGCTTTTGGCATGAGACATAGAACCACTTTACACTACTTCCAGTTTTCTAGCAACGATCTAAGGTTAGGCTTTCTCATCTTTTGTAAGCACAGGATTAGCTCCCAAACCCAGAACTGGAACATTTTGTCCTCAGGCAAATTCCTACTTTCTTATTCTTATTTACCCAATGAGTCTTTTTCCTTCCATTCTTTTTTTTTTTTTTTTTAATTCTTAGCTATTTTCTTTACTTCTTGTGTATCTAGTGATGTACTCAAAACATGTTTTATTGAAAACTTAGTCCCATTAATTTGAACCATAAAAATTGCCAGTATCCCAGTATTTTTGAACTACAAAAATGGCATTTTCATATGGTTCAACCTTATATTTTAGCAATAGTTTTCTCCAAAATATCTCCTCTGCTATATTTCTAGAAAAGTATAGCTTTCCTTGTACTTTTGTATATCTAAAACACACAGTTCATGAAAATTTACACACAATTTCATAATAATACAATACTTTTTTAAAGAATAAGAAACTTACATGATTACAGTAATTTCAGAACAAGGGGATACTGTGTGGTTTAAAATCAGGAAAGGTATGCACCAGGGTTGTATCCTTTCACCATACTTAACTCAATCTATATGCTGAACAAAATCTGAGAAGCTGAACTACATAAAGAACACAGCATCAGGGTTGGAGGAAGTCTCATCAACAACCTTCAATATAAGGATGACACAACCTCACTTGCTGAAAGAGGACTTGAAGCACTTACTGATAAAGATCAAAGACCACAGCCTTCAGTATGAATTATACCTCAACATAAAGAAAACAAAAGTCCTCACAAATGAACCAATAAGTAACATCATGATAAACTGAGAAAAGATTAAATTTGTCAAGGATTTCATTTTACTTGGATTCATAATCAACATCCATGGAAGCAGCAGTCAAGAAATCAAATGAGGCATTGCACTGGGCAAATCTGCTGCAAAAGACCTCTTTAAAGTGTTCGAAAGGAAAGATGTAACTTTAAGGACCAAGGTGCACCTGACCCAAGCCATGGTATTTTCAAACGCTTCATATGCATGAAAAAGCTGGAAAATGAATAAGGAAGATCAAAGAATTGATGCTTTTGAATTATGTTGTTAATGAAGACTGTTGAATGTACCCTGGACTGCCAGAAGAACAAACAAATCTGTCTTGGAAGAAGTACAACCAGAATGTTCATTAGAAGGGAGAATGGCAAGACTTCATCTCATGTACTTTGGACATGTTATCAGGAGGTAACAGTACCTGGAGACGAACATCATGCGTGGTAAGGTAGAGAGTCTGTGAAAAAGAGAGATACCCCTAAGGAAATGGATTGACACGGTGGCTGTAACAAAGGGCTCAAACACAGCAATTATTCTGAGGATGGCGCAGGACTGGGCAGTGTTTTGTTCTACTGTACATAGGGTTGCCATGAGTCTGACCCAACTCTTTGGCACCTAAGGACAACAACAACATCTCTGTTACCTGTTATTTATATAAACTTTGAAAAAAATCACTTCAATTCTTAACTTCAGTATAACCCAGTACCAGTGCCGCTGAGTCGATTCAGTATACTTTTCTAAAAAAGGAAGAGATTGAATGGGATGTTCTCTAAGATTTATTCCAAGTCTGATAAACTTTTACAGACATTGTCTCTTTTTAGATACTAACATGTTTCTCTCTTTATTCATAATTACTCATGAGTTACTCACAGCCTCCCTTCATAAGTACTCAAGACATAGCCCCGAAGTCACTGTTATTACCACTAATTAATCTAATTAGGACCGTTAATTAACCTAGTAATCACTAATTAGTTATTCACATGAGTAATCATGTTACATATATTTCAAGAACTGGATTAGCTCATGAGGTATTAAAAAGATGCAGGCCTAAGACAAAATCTTTATTGACATAGAAAAGGTACATGTTCGGACTATTTTAATTTGGAGGTCAGTCCTCACAGGAAAATGTTTCACTATTTTAAAAGTTAAATGTTATAATAGAGCATCTGACACTTGATAAACACAGTATATTCTTTAATTCTCCCACTATTCTGATCTTAAGAAAGGCTAAAGGATATAATTAACCTATAGTGAGCAATCTCTGTCCTCACCTATCCAAGGAGTAGTCTGAAAAGGATGATAATGGAGAGTACTAGAATTAAGATAAGAAAATTGAAAGTGAAATAATTCAAGACTCTATACTGATGAGGATTATATGCCAGGATACTGAGAAAGTTTACAGATACAATCATACAAACATCAATGAAAAACTTTGAGAAATTGGAAAAAAGAAAAAAGGTACCAAGAACCTAAAGGAGCCCTGGTGGTGCAGTGGTTAAGCACTAGGCTGCTAACCAAAACGTGACTGGTTTGAACTCATCAGCCACTCTGTAGGAGAAAGATGCGGCAGCCTGTTTCTGCAAAGATTAGAGCTTTGGAAACCCTATGGGGCAGTTTTCTGTGTCCTATAGAGTTGCTATGAGTCAGAGTCAACTCCATGGCAAAGGGTTTGGTTTTACCAAGAACCTAAATATAAGCTACCCAAGGAACAATCCAATATTTGAAGGAAAAAGTTGAATTTTTATGCAAGGGGAAGACTTCTTGAGAGAGAGAGAATGAGACTATGGCTGATCGGCTTACTTTCAGAAATGCGTTTACTGAAGTGAGGCAGTTACTGATGGGCTGATTTTAAAAACATGATCACTGATTGTGGCTTTCAGAAGGCAATGGTTACTGGGGAAGATATCACGTGGGACAGCTTTAAACCCTATTTTGTTGGCAACTTGTTTTTGTGGCCAAATAACAATCAACATTTTCTTGGGAGAATAGAAATTTTTAATGCTCAAAGTTCTCTTTTTGTTACTTTGCTGATTTTATAGCCAGGTAATAAGAGTACTTTAATTACCTATCACTTTAGAGGATATATCTGTGCATTTTTGAAATATTTTAATAAGCTTGATATTTAATTCTAGAAAACTCGGAGTATATTATGAGAAAAATCCATGGACATTTAATCAAGAATTCTCTGGGACTATTTTGGCACCACTAAAAACAGATTTTACCAGTAATAATCACATTTTCTTTATTGATAAGCTAACTACACCAGGAGGTCAGGAATAGATTGAAAGGCCAGAAGACTAGAGTTTGCTTATGGTCCGGTTCCACAGTGATTGTAAAATTTTGAGTAGTTCAACTAATTTCTAAGCTGTATATCAAGAGACGTAGTCTCAGAAAGCAATTTGGACACATGACCATTTGTATTAATATCTAGGGCTCTAGCTCCAGATCTCTAATTGACCTGTGATGGTGAATTAGAATGGGAAATATATGAGCCTTGAGAAGCCTTGTTGTCCCATTTTCTTAAGATATATATAGTCTAAACTCATGTCTCAGTAGCCTGGCCCATATATCAATGCCTTGGTTTTCGTTTTGGTATTCATGAACTTCTATCTCTAAAAAGCAGAGCCTGAGACAGGAATTGAACTTCTGATACTTTATTTTGGAATGCCAAACCTAAGTTTGATTATATTACGTCTTGCTGACTTTCTTTTGGGATGTACCTCATGTGGGGTTCGATGAGCTCCTTGGATAGATATCTTCTCATCTTTCATGATATCGGGAAAGATTTCTGCCAATATCTCCAACAATTCTCTCTTTATTTTCTGTTATTCGTCCCTGTTCTGGTACTCCACTCACTTGTAGGTTATTTCTTTTGATAGAGTCCCACATAATTCTTAGAGTTTCTTCTTTTTTTTTAATTCTTTTATCTGATTTTTCCTCAAATAAGTTGGTGTTACATGCTTTATCTTTAATCTCACTAATTCTGACTTCCATTGCCTCAATTTTGCTCCTATGACTTTCTGTTGAGTTGTCTAATTCTGAAATTTTATAATCTTTTGGATTTCTGTTTGCTTTCTCTCTATGGATTCTTGAAGCTGGTTAAATTTGTTGTTTTGCTCTTGTACAACCTTCTTAAGTTCTTCTATTGCTTTGTGTGTTCCTTGGTTTGTTCTGTGTTTTGCCTGATCTTTCTGATCTCTTGAAGACATCTTTATATTACTCTTTTGAATTCTACATCTGGTAATTTCAATAAATTATCTTCCTCTGGAGGGTTTCTTGAGTCTTTGTTTTGGGCACTTCATGAAGCCATCATGGTTTGCCTCTTCATGTGATTTGATATTGACTGTTGTCTCCGAGCCATCAATAAGTTATTATATGTATTTATTTTATGTTTGCTTACTGTATTCTAGCTTCTTATTTTGATATGCTCATATAGGCTAGGCATGTGAGCTAGTTTGATTATTGGCATCTTTGAAGCTCTCACGTTCTGTCACCAGATGGTTAGAGCTGTTACTAGGTATGTGAGCCCAGGAGTCCATTTACTTTTCTAGTATGGATTCAGCTCGGGTATCCAGGTATCTGGTCACCAAGTGTGTGGGCAGGCTCTCACCTACAGTCCTAGATGGGCAGGGGTGATTGGAGTAGGCACAGGTATCTGGCTGCAGTATGGGTTCATGCACTGAGCAAGGTAGGAGGCTGTCAGCTGCCCCTGAGTATCTGGGAGGAAAACATGTCCCTGTTCCCTAAAGTGAGTAGGTGGGTGGGTTTTGTAGCTGGACTTTGGGCACCCAATGCTGTTGGCTGTAAGTACTGGGAAGCACCACTTATTCTCGGTTCCCTATTACTGGCAGCTAGGTGGCATGGGTAAAGCCACCAGTCCTCAGGCCCCTGATGTAGGTAGGTGAGGACCCTGCTTAATGGGCAGGGTGGTATCAAATGTCACAAATCTGCCACTCCTCCTTATAAATGATACAGTTGAAAATAGGCCTCAGGTATATACCCTGTTGTACTATGCTAATAAGGACCTATGCTGTTGAAATTGGCCCACACAGGTCTATGCAGGGGTGAAAGGCATTCAAAGTCCATAGACTACTTATGCCTATCCCTAGGCAAAGGGGTTGTGCCTGCCCTGACTTCCTAGTTTAGGGGAGCTGACAGATTATTTTTTCCTGTTTTTAAATTTGTTCCCTCTTCAAAGCCAGGAGAATGGCTCAGAGCATGCAATGGGTCCTATTTGTAGCCGGGGTGGGGGGCGGGGTGTGGCAATCACTGAAGCCAGACCAGGATCAGTGCAGAGCAGGGAGGGGCCAGACAAATGGGAGAGAGTTTCTTCCCAAAGGGGGTGTTTTTTGATCCACATAGTAGGTTAGATTCATATACTTACCTTTTGCTGATTGAGTGCTGCTTCTCACCTTGAGCAGACTCTCCACCGCTCGATCTCTCCTGATGTAGAAAACGCATCCCGAGTGCCACTGCTTACCTTGTCACGCACACCAGCTGATCCAACCTGCAGATCGCTGGTGCTGACCAGGTGAGGTCTAACAACTCCTTGCTGCTTCTGAACTGTCTCTCCCTCCCCCACCACTCAATCTGATTCCTCAACTTTGCCTTTGATATTCAGGGCTCCTAGATTGTCGTATATAATCAATTCACTTGTTTTTTTGGATGTGTGTTGTAAGAAGGACCCCAAGATGCATCTGACTACTCTGCCATCTTGGCCCCACCTCAGAGTCAAACCTAAGGAAATGAGAGTATTTAAGAAGGGAGAATTCAGGTAAAAGTGTAAAGCAATGTGCTTCAAGACAAAATTCAAAATTATCAGGTTACTCTACTGGTATTTTTACCTGCATGGTATTTGAAATGTTATTCAAAGATTTACAAAGAAAAAGTACACTTTGGCACAGTCCAAGGATGGGAGAAAGGAAGAGAGATTTAACTGCCTGGCTTCCTGTTTCCCATCATCCCTGGTTCACCCTATACTTCTGAGTTGCAAATACAGACAGACCTTGGAAATATTGCAGGTTTGGTTCCAGATCAACTTAATAAAGCAAATATAGCAATAAAGTGAGTGACATGAATTTTTTGGTTTCCCAGTGAATATAAATGTTATGTTTATACTATATTGTTGTCTATTAAGTGTGCAATAGTATTATATCTAAAAAAAATAACGTATATACCTTATTTAGAAAACCTTTTATTGCTAAGAAATGCTAGCTATCACCTGAGCCTTCAGCGAGTTGTAATTGTGGCTCTGGCAGTTTCATAAAACAAGATGATAATCAAGTGTGCAGCATCAATTGACCCTTCATGAACATTTCTCTGTAGTATACAATACTCTTTGGTAACATCTTACCCACAATATAACTTCTTTCAAAATTGGAATCAATCTTCTCACACCCTACCACTTCTTTATAAACTAAGTTTATGTAATATTCTAAATTCTTTATTGTCATTTCAACAATGCTCACAGCATCTTCACCAAATGTAGATTCCATCTCAAGAAACAACTTTCTTTGCTCATCCATGAAAGCAACTTCTCATCCTTTAAAGTTTTATCATGAGATTGAAGCATTCAGCCACATCCTCATGCTCCGCTTCTATTTCTAGTTCTCTTGGTATTTCCGCCACATCTGTAGTTACTTCTTAAGGTCATCCATGAGGATTGGAATCAACTTTTTGATATTTTGAACTCCTCCCATGAAATCACAAATGTTCTTAAAGCCATCTTAAAATACCCATTGCCATCGAGTCAATTCTGACTCATAGCATCTAGAATGAATTCCATCACAGGAATTACTATCCATGGCAGCTATAATCTTACAAATGTATTTCTTAAATAATAAGACTGGAAAGTCAAAATTACTCCTAGATCCATGGGCTGCAGAATGGATTTTGTGTTAGCAGCCATGAAATAAATATTGATCTCCTTATACATCTCCATCAGAGCTCTTGGAAGACCAGGTGCGTTGTTGAGTAGCAGTAATATTTTCAAAGGAATCTTTTTTTCTGAGCAGTAGGCCTCAACAGTGGGCTTCAAATATTCAGTAAACCATGTTGTAAACAGATGTGCTGTTATCCAGGCTTTGTTGCTCAATTTATAAAGCACAAGTAGAGTAGATTTAGTATAATTCTTAAGGGTCATAGGATTTTTGTAATGGTAAATGAGTATTGGCTTCAACTTAAAGTCACCAGCTGCATTAGCTTCAAACAAAAGAGAAAGCCTGTCCTCTGAAGTTCTGAAGTCAGGCATTCACTTCTCCTCTCTACCTAAGGAAGTCGTAGATAGCATCTTCTTCCAATATACAGCTGCTTTGTCTAGATTGAAAATCTGTGGTTTAGTATAGCCAACTTTATCAATTATCTTAGCTAGATCTTCTGGATTTACCTTGCACTGTTATGTTACAGAGATGGTTTCTTTCCTTAGACCTCATGAATCAACCTCTGCTGGCTTCAAACTTTTCTTCTGCAGCTTCCTCTCTCAGCCTTCATAGAATTGAAGAGATAGGGCCTTGCTCTAGATTAGGGTTTGACTTAAGGGAATGTTTTGGCTGGTTTGATCTGTTCAAACTGCTAAAGTTTTCTCCATATCAGCAATAAAGCTGTTTCACTTTATCACTTGTGTGTTCACTGGAATAGCACTTTTAATTTCCTTCAAGAACTTTTCCTTTGCATTCACAATTTGGCTAACAGTTTGGTGCAGGAGGCCCAGCTTTCAGCCTATTTCAGCTTTTGATGTGCCTTCCTTACTAAGCTCAATCATTTTTAGCTTTTGATTTGAAGTGAGAAATGATGACTCTTACTCTCACTTGAACACTTAGAGGCCATTGTAGGGTTATTGATTGGGCTAATTTCAAAATTGTAGTGTCTTAGGGAATAGGGAGGTTAAGAGGAGAGAGAGAGAGATGGGCAAATGGCTCATCAGTGGAGCAGTCAGAACACACAAAAAACATTTATTGATTAAGTTCTCTGTCTTATATGGGCACAGATCACACCCCCAAACAGTTACAGTAGTAACATCAAGGATCACTGATCACAGATCATCGTAACAGATATAATAATAAAGTTTGAAATACTGCAAGAATTACCATAATGTGACACAGAGACATGAAGTGAGTACGTGCTGTTGGAAAAATGGTGCTGATAGAATTGTTGGATGCAGGGTTGCCACAAACCTTCAATTTGTAGAAAAACAAAGTATCCAAGAAATGCAATAAAGTGAAGTACAATCAAATGAGGCATGCCTATATGGTCGCTGCACAAGCCTGCTAATGAAAGCAAATATCAAGCACACACGGCATGGTATTTCATCCACACTGGGAATCAGAAGGGTGACTAACTGCAGAGAGGCCCTGTGTGGAGCTGTGAGCTATGCAGTCCCAGAATTTCAACCCCAACATGGCTGATGATTCCAACTAACTGAGCTTCAGCGGGGAGGTGGCAGAGTGGTCAAAAGTTCTAGCTTACTTTTGATCAGTCACGTAACCATGCTGGGGCTTGAGGCAGTGTTGATGATGAGGTCTGATACCTCAGCAATAACTTTTGGAAAAAAGAGATAATAGAGGACATCCATAAAGTCTCATAAGTTTGTGTCTGATACACCTTACCACTCCAATGGCTGAAGTACTAAAGGAAAAGGAGCTTGCTTTGAATAATCCGTTTCATACAGCTCATTCCCTAATGCCCTCTTGAGTTCCACTTGGTCTGCTAAGGGCTGAGACATCTCCCAAGCAGGGCTCCTTTTCCAGACTTGTCCATACCTCACTGACCACATGCAGTAATACAAAAAGGGGAGGAAATTCTTCATCACCTCAGTCTTGCAATCTCTCACACGTACACACACTCAGCTTAGTAGCCTCGTTTTGTGTCTTTGAGGATTCCATTCTGTTCTTTAAACACCCAATTTTCCAAGAGAAAAGTGGAAGGAATTGTGGCTTTGATATCTTTTGAAAGTTTAGAATTTCTGATAAATCATGCCAACCAATGTAAGTATTGAAACAATAATAAATTAATTTTTGAACAACTGATTTTAGGTTTCTAATTATTGCTGTTATTACTATTAATAAAAATTAGATGGGAAAATTAAGACCTTTGAAATAACTGGGACTATATACAAAACAGTAGAAATTCTAGTTACTTTTTTTTAAATCACATGTTATTCTAATGCTTAGGCTCATGAACTTCCTGCACTTATGCACTTAATTAAGCTTGGAGAATAAAATTAAATGCCAATGTCAACTGTCAGTTAAATATGTTTGGTTACATATAACAGAACAAGCAATGCTCTTTGGCTTAAACAATAAAAGAAATTTGTTGGCGCACGTAATTGAAAAAAACTCCGTCAGTAGAGGGCCTGTAAGCCTTGCACTACCCACAGTTTCTTTTCAGACTGGCTTAACTCATAGTGACAAAATGGCTGCCTCTGTTTTGGATCTTACACTCCGATACCACACCTTTCAGAAAATTACAGAGCAGTTATGTTCCAGAGTTGTCAGAAAAAAATTTCCAAGATTTACTATGAAGAGGACATTTTATAAAAGGTTAGTTGCCAACCACTATATTAATGAATGTGTATGGGGTGTAGAGTGTGCTTATTTGCCTATTCTAGATCTTTCAATGGAAATCAGCAGCTCCTGGGAAGGAATAGAGAAGTCACGCATACTAGGACCATAAGAAGAATATTCGATACATTCATTTAATCCGATAAGAAGAGATTCTTTAAGTAAAAATTCCCAGAAACAGAATTGATTCAGTCATTCTCAAAAACAAAGCATAAGACTCTCAGAAGGCTCTTTCTGATTTACAGTTTATGAGTTTGCAACATTCTAAAAGTAAAGTATCATAATTTAATTATTTGACAGTAAGTTTATGAAGCCAGGGTCATTGTGACATACTCCTTTTTCTAACTTAGAGAATGCAGCAGGTGAACAGATCATGCTCTTGCAGCAAACCAGCTATTTTCCTGTAAATGTCAGTAAAATCGTAACTACTGTTTGAATAACAGTCTATTACAATCTAATCTAATTAGTTTGTAGACATCTGTTATTCCCTTAATTATGTTTACTTAAAATAGTTCCTATGTGCTTCTTTAAAAGTCTTCATTACTATTTCAGTGACCATTACATTGGTATCCCTTAAATAATCTATCCCAGAGAGATTTCAAATTTTCTATGGCAGTTAGCCTATGCAGATTAATCACTATAATCAAGGGGAAAATCAACAATAATTAATAAGTCTCTTAGAATATAAAAACTAAATATAATCCCCATGACATCTATATTGGGGGCTAATACACATTTATAAAGTAACACGAAATTCCAAAGCATTTAGTCTGGTTTAGTGTATTTTACTGATTCTAGTTGAGAGTCTCAGGCTTCTGAATCACAGAAAGACAAAAACGGATGTTTTAAAAATTAAAGGCTGTATTTTTTTTTTTTAAGGTTGTAATTAAAATGGCTTTAAAAGCCACTAATGACCTTTGAAGTTTGTTATGTCATCCACTAAGTCGGAATACAAAATAGCAATGCAAGGGAAATTGATGCTTTTTTTTTTTTAATCAAGAATTTGAACTCTTCTCAAATACCCTAGGGGAAAAACACGGTATTTGAAATCTCTTTATAAAGAAAGTTCTTAATCTTCTCAGTGGCAGTCCTCACATACTGGCTATGAAAAACCCAATAATCAACGTTACAGCAAAGTTTGTTTTGAAAAAGACTACGAAAAGAAAATTAAGGAAAAAATAATAAGTAGATACACAACATCCTTTACTGAATAGTGATTTCAAAGTTAAAACAAAACTTATCTATCTCCGCCTATTTATTTCAATCAATAATTATTTTGTAGGAAAACAAAAATCTTATATAAAATAAAAATCTTACAGGAGTGTTTTATGATTCTGGTCTTGAATAGGTTCCTGGGAGAAATGACATGTTTTCTACTTTCTTTGCCCTTTTAAATTCATTCATGTTTTTCCACATTTTCTAACTCAGTTGTTAGAAAGTAATCTGCTCTGAATATTAATAAGCTTAGTGTTAAACATTTTTAGTAATACAGCACTTCACACTTTACAAAGAACATTATATATGTATATAGACTTATTTAATGATGATACTTGACCTTTGGGTATATATATATTATTATTCCCATGATATCTAAAGGGAAAGAATAGTTTGGTTAAACCAAACTTCATCTAGGATAGGCTTAAATGAATAAGTTTATTCTGATTTATAAATTCTTAAATGTCCTTGATTGGTGGAAGTGTGATGTATTGGCATAAGAAAAATAGATTTTAATTCAGGCACAAGAAAAATGGATTTTAATTCTACTTGTGCTGCATGGCCCTGTGACCTTCACTATGCCAGGTTCCCAAACTGAGTGTTGGCTTTCCCCTGGAAACCCAAAACAAAAACCGGAGAGACAGCTATTATAACACAAACCCTGGATTTGAATCCCAGTTCTATTGCCTTTTGGCTGGACCCCTTTGTACAGTTTACCTGACCTCTCTATATGTCAGTTTTTTCATCTGTAAAAGGAAATAAGTGAAGGTATTAACTTATTAGGATATTTTGAGGATTAAAATGAATAAATGTCTATAAAGTACTGGAAACATTGCCTGGCACTCAATAATCACTGTATTAAAACCAAACCAGTTGCTGTAGGGTCGATTTCAACTCATGCCAGCCCGATGTAGAGATGCGTTCCATAGGGTTTTCAAGGCTGTGACCTTTCAGAAGCAGTTTGCTAGGCCTTTCTACTAAGGCAACTCTGGGTGAATTTGAACTGCAAACTTTTTAGTTCATAGTTTAATGCTTAACACTCAGGGACTCCAAGTGCTTCATTAGCAATTGTTAAATAAATAGGCTAGATTCTTTACATAAGTATACTCTTTAATTCTTATTTTAGTCTTGGGAAGTCAATAGAATTTGCTTTTTCCAAATAACAAACCAAAGTTTGGAGAGCTTAAATTACTGAGGAGTATTCATTTAGTGAGTGGTAGAGCTGGGTAGCGTGGTACAGTTCATCTCCGTTGAGCATTAAAGCCTGTGCTCTTTCCATTATATGGTCCATAGCCTCAAGAAGAGCAATTTCTAATGGGAGAAGCAGCTAGGACTAAAATATGATGTAATGTGTATCAGAATCTGTTATCTCCAATATTAGCACTACAGACAAAACGTCATGAGAATATTGAGGAAGAAGTCAGAAATGAATAAATGAGTTAAAATTTGAGTTTATTCTTGGGAAAATAAAAATAATATTTAATCATTGGAAAAAGGGTAGCTAGATTTTGCCAGTACAGATTTGCCTATAAGCTGTTTTTCCATTAACTCACATAGCAATCTCAAAATGAGCAGAATCACAGGGCACCTCTCCATGGAGGGCCAGGTTGTTCAGTGTGGAAGAAGCTTATGGTGTGTGGAAAGGGTGATTCTTTGTTGTTTATCTTACAAATTTGTGAGTATTACATGGAATACTCTCTGTATGCTTTACCAACTTTAAACTGCATAACATGACATTTTATATTAGAGAAAATTAGTAATCCTAGATGCTAAATCAATGTTTCCATTGCCACCAGACTGTGTTTGAAAAGCTAACATTTGGAGCTGCATTTGCGGTAAAACATTAGCTGTTAAGAACACATTTGATTACCATTGGCAGTTTCTTATTCAAAACTCATATGGGCTAAGTTGTAGCATCAACCCACGGAGAGTTAAGTCCTATGGAACTCCTCCAAGTCCTAAGAAATTGTACTTGGATAATTGTGTGTTCTACAATTCCATACTGGTTGTACTGTAATAGAAACAATGTGTTTTTTCTTAGAAATTTCTTTGAATTATAGTTTATTGGTTTAACTTGTGGTTTTATGGCTTTCCATTTTATTAAGGTCAAATTTCTATTAAGAGTAAAATTACTATTGGTAGCCTATTGTGTTCTAGAGGTGTAGAATACATCAAAGAACAAAACCAACAAAGATTCTTGCTCTTTGGAGTTTTCAATGTGAAGAGGGAAGAAATAAAATAAATAACAGATACAAATGCATAGTTCAGTGTTATAGGATGTCTGACATGACACACAATGTGAAAAATTAAAGGCACATAATAGGTAATTCTAAGTAATACTAGGTAGAGAAGAGATATGGATTGGGGTTTGAAATGTGGTGGTCAAGACAAGATTCACTGAGAAGGTATTATTTGGGAAAAACTTGAGAGACGTGAGAATGTTACTTGTAATGGGTTCAATTGTGTTGGCCCAAAATATGTACTGAACGCCTAACTCCTATACCTATGAACGTAATTCTCTCTCTGGATATAAGATTGCCTTTGTTTTGTTAATGAGGTCTTATCAGTATAGTTTGCCTGCTCTTTATAGTCACTTCTGAGTTATAAAGAACAGCATAGACACAGGACAAGCCAGCACAAATGGGAGGAAGATAGATGCCACCTGAAGTTCACCAAGGAACCCAGGAATACCTGGGCTGCAGAAGCTGAGACAAGGATTTTCCCTCAGAGCTTCCACTGTAGCCAGTGCCTTGAGTTCAGACTTCAATCCTTCTGAACTGTGAGAAAATAGATTTCTGTTCTTTAAAGCCCCCACTTGTGGTATTTCTGATATAGCAGCACTAAGACACTAAAACGTTGTTGTTGTTGTTGTTAGGTGCTGTCAAGTTGGTTCCCACTCATAGCGACCCTATGCACAACAGAACGAAACACTGCCCGGTCCTGCGCCATCCTTACAATCTTTGTTATGCCTGAGTTCATTGTTGCAGACACTGTGTCAATCCACTTCATTGAGGGTCTTCCTCTTTTCTGCTGACCCTGTACTCTGCAAAGTGTGATGTCCTTCTCCAGGGACTGATGCCTCCTGACAACATGTCCAAAGTATGTAAGACCCGGTCTCTCCATCCTTGCCTCTAAGGAGCATTCTGGCTGTACTTCTTCCGAAACAGATTTGTTTGTTCTTTTGGCAGCCCGTGGTATACTCAATATTCTTCACCAGCACCACAATTCAAAGGGATCAATTCTTCTTCAGTCTTCCTTATTCATTGTCCAGCTTTATCATGCATATGATGCGATTGAAAATACCATGGCTTGGGTCAGGTGTACCTTAGTTTTCAAGGTGACATCTTTGCTCTTCACTTTAAAGAGGTCTTTTGCAGCAGATTTGCCCAATGCAACGCATCTTTTGATTTCTTGACTGCTGCTTGCATGGCCATTGATTGTGGATCCAAGTAAAATGACATCCTTGACAACTTCAATCTTCTCTCCATTTATCATGATTTTGCTCATTGAGTTGTGAGGATTTTTGTTTTCTTTATGTTGAGGTGTAATCCACACCGAAGGCTGTGTTCTTTGATCTTCTATAGTAAGTGCTTCAAATCCTCTTCACTTTCAGCAAGCAAGGATGTGTCATCTGCCTAACACAGGCTGTTAATGAATCTTCCTCCAATCCTGATGCCCCTTTCTTCTTCATATAGTCCAGCTTCTCGTATTATTTGTTCAGCATACAGATTGAATAGGTATGGTGAAAGAATACAACCCTGACGCATACCTTTCCTGACTTTAAACCAATCAGTATCCCCTTGTTCTGTCTGAACAGCTGCCTCTTGATCCATGTAAAGGTTCCTCATGAGCACAATTAAGTGTTCTGGAATTCCCATTCTTTGCAATGTTATCCATAATTTGTTATGATCCACACAGTCAAATGCCTTTGCATAGTCAATAAAACACAGGTATACAGCCTTCTGGTATTCTCTGCTTTCATCCAGGATCCATCTGACATCAGCAATGATATCCCTGGTTCCCATTCCTCTTCTGAAACTGGGCCTGAATTTCTGGCAGTTCCCTGCCGATAGACTGCTGCAGCCGTTTTTGAACGATCTTCAGCAAAATTTTGCTTGCATGTGATATTAATGATATTGTTTTATAACTTCCACACTCGATTGGATCATCTTTCTTGGGAATAGGGCATAAATACGGATCTTTTCCAGTCAGTTGGCCAGGAAGCTGCCTTCCATATTTCTTGGCATAGATGAGTGAGCACCTCCAGCCCTGTATCCGTTTGTTGAAACATCTCAATTGATATTCCATCAATTTCTGGAGCCTTGTCTTTCACCAATGCCTTCAGAGCAGCTTGGACTTCTTCCTTCAGTACCATCGGTTCCTGATCACATGCCACCTCTTGAAAAGGTTGAACATCGATTAATTCTTTTTTGCTATAATGACTCTGTGCATTCCTTCCATCTTCTTTTGATGCTTCCTGCTTTGTTTAATACTTTCTCCATAGAATCCTTCACTATTGCAACTCGGGGCTTGGATTTTTTCTTCAGTTCTTTCAGCTTGAGAAATGCCAAGCATGTTCTTCCCTTTTGGTTTTCCATCTCCAGCTCTTTGCACATGTCACTATAATGCTTTACTTTGTCTTCTCGAGACGCCCTTTGAAATATTCTGCTCAGTTCTTTTACTTCTTCAGTTTTTGCTTTAGCTGCTCGACATTCAAAAGCAAGTTTCAGAGTCTCCTCTGACATCCATCTTGGTCTTTTCTTTCTTTCCTGACTTTTCAATGACCTCTTGCTTTCTTCATGGATGATGTCCTTGATGTCATTCCACAACTCATCTGGTCTTTGGTCACTAGTGTTCAATGCATCAAATCTATTCTTGAGAAGGTCTCTAAATTCAGGTGGGATATACTCAAAGTCATATTTTGGCCCTCGTGGACTTGCTCTGATTTTCTTCAGTTTCAGCTTGAACTTGCATATGAGCAATTGATGGTCTGTTCCACTGTCAGCCCCTGGCCTTGTTCTAACTGATGATATTGAGCTTTTCCATCGTCTCTTTCCACAGATGTAGTCAATTTGATTTCTGTGTGTTCCATCTGGCAAGGTCCATGTATAGTCGCTGTTTATGTTGGTGAAAGAAGGTATTTGGAATGAAGAAGTCATTGGTCTTGCAAAATTCTGTCATTCAATCTCTGGCATTGTTTCTATTACCAAGGCCATATTTTCCAACTACTGACCCTTCTTCTTTGTTTCCAACTTTCGCGTTCCAATCGCCAGCAATTATCAATGCATCTTCGATCAATTTCAGACTGCAGTAGCTGATAAAAACTTCTATTTCTTCATCTTTGGCCCTAGTGGTTGGTGCGTAAATTTGAATAATAGTCGTATTAACTGGTCTTCCTTGTAGCCATATGGATATTATCCTATCAGTGACAGCGTTGTACCTCAGGATAGATCTTGAAATGTTCTTTTTGATGATGAATGCAGTATCATTCCTCTTCAAGTTGTCATTCCCAGCATAGTAGGCTATATGATTGTCTGATTCAAAATGGCCAGTACTAGTCCATTTCAGCTTACTAATGCCTAGAATATCAATGTTTATGTATTCCATTTCATTTTTGATGATTTCCAATTTTCCTGGATTCGTACTTCGTACGTTCTAGGTTCCGATTATTAATGGATGTTTGCAGCTGTTTCTTCTCATTTATTTCTTCTGCCACATCAGCAAATGTCTGTCATTTGGTGATGTGGCATGTCTGTCAGTTTGTCGTGCTGTGGGGGTTTGCGTGTTGCTGTGACGCTGGAAGCTATGCCACTGGTATTCAGATACCAGCAGGGTCACCTGAGGACAGGTTTCAGCTGAGCTTCCAGACTAAGGCAGACTAGGAGGAAGGACCCAGCAGTCTACTTCTGAAAAGCATTAGCCAGTGAAAACCTTATGAATAGCAGCAGAACATTGTCTGATATAGTGCTGGAAGATGAGCCCCCCAGGTTGGAAAGCACTCAAAAGATGATTGAGGAAGAGCTGCCTCTTCAAGGTGGAGTCTACCTTAATGATGTGGATGGAGTAAAGCTTTCGGGACCTTCATTGCTGATGTGGCATGACTCAAAATGAGAAGAGACTAAAACATTAGCCATGTGAAACCTAGTACGAGAGCACTCCAGGGAGAAAAAACTGACAGGGAAAGGTCAAAAGTCATGCTTGAAGAACAGCTGGAAGCTAAGGATGACTGAAGAAACCTGTACAATGGGTATAAAAAACTGTAGGGGATGATGGTGGCAAAGAAACAGGAGACTGGATCCTTTAGGGACTTAGGGGTCTTTGCAAAGATTTTGGCTTTTACACTGAATGAGATGGAAAACCATTTTGGGAGGTTCACCAGATGAAGTGATCTGATTTGCATTTTAAAGAGTTGACCATGGCTGTTGGGCTGAGAATAGCCCAAAGGGGTCAGGACAGAAACAGACATAACCATTAGGAGGCCAGCATATGCCAAGGGGAACAACTGGCTTTCAGTTGTCCCATGCTCCTTTGTGGTGCTTTTTCTAATTATCAGTGTGACCTTGAGTAAATCACTGTATCTCTCTCAGCATAAATTTCCTTATTTATAAGAGAAAATTGGTTCAAAGGGATTTTAACTCTCCTTTAAGCTTTGGAATATGTTATTCATGAATCCACACATTTTGTTCTGAAACGTTTTTCCTCCAATACTCAATAAAGCACTGATTATTTGAAAGATCACTGTTTAATTTCCTAGGTTTTTGATGGATAATCATTGCTTTCCAATCTACAAGGGCCAGAAAAATTGCTGAGCACCTAATTATAATGTGATAAATACTTTCTCAGTTGAAACCGTTTATCTACTGAAAAGAAAAACTAATCTCATGGTTGTGGCTATTTTGCCAATGGAAAACAGAGGCAAGAGCATCCAATTTTAAGTTAATGAGTAAAAAAGGTTGTAAAGCACCTTGAAAGAGCTGAGAAGAAAGTAATAAAATGAATTAAAAGTCAAAATGAGAAATGTATTCCCATAGGTTAAAAAGGCTGTTCTCTTCAGGGAAAAGAAAGCGCTGCTAATTGATATTTTAAATGATTCAGGCCTGATATAAATATTAGAAGCGCTTTTCAGAATTTGAGAGGTTACCTACTTTGTATTATAACAGTATGTGCTTTACAAATTTTATGGAAGATATTACATATTTGTTTTTATAATGTCTTAATTATTAGAAAATCTTTGAATGTGATTTTTTCAATATGGTCAACATAAAAAATGATAAGATGATATACTTCTTTTAATAAAAACATATTCTATTTCATATTTTAAGTAAAATTTCAAAAGTACAAAAATTTGATTGTTTTGGATATTTTCTCAACAATTCCCTGATATTAAATAGTTACTTGGGTAAAAAAAAGATGTTTGGAAGAAATCACTTTGTTGAACTCAGGATCACGTACCAAACAGATTTCAGCTTAAATTAAAATTTACTTACTCATGGTCACTTGTTACATTGACAGAACTATTTATTTTTCTTTGAACATCAATTACCTTTAACATACATATGGCAGGATTAAATGGCATAAGGTGTTAAAGTGCTTAACAGTGTATCCCCAAGGCATTCAAAATGCTTTCTATTATAAAAACAAACAAAAAAAATACCTACTATTAATTCATTTCACCCTCTACACATCTGTCAGTTTGCCATACTGTGGGAACTTGTGTGTTGCTGTGATGCTGGAAGCTATGTCACCGGTATTCATATACCAGCAGGGTCACTTTTAGTGGACAGGTTTCAGCGGAGCTTACAGACTAAGACAGACTAGGAAAAAGGACTTGGTGGTCTACGTCTGGAAAAAAAAAAAAAAAAAAAAACTAGCCAGTGAAAACCTTATGAATAGCAGTGGAACATTATCTGATACAGTCCCAGGAAATAACCTCCTCAGGTTGGAAGGCACTGAAAAGGTGACTGGGGAAGAGCTGTGTCATGGACTGAATTGTGTCACCCAAAAATATATGTATCAATTTGGCTAGGCCATACTTTCCATTATTGTGTGATTGTCCACCATTTTGTCATCTGATGTGGTTTTCTGTGTGTTATGAATTCTAATCTCTTTCCTGTAGTTAATAAGGCAAGAACAGATTATGTTAAAGAGGATTAGGGTGGGAAATAACACCCTTACTCAGGTCACATCACTGATTCAATGTAAAGGGAGTTTCCCTGGAATGTGGCTTACATCATCTTTTATCTTACAAGAGATAAAAGGAAAGGGAAACAAGCAGAGAATGGGGACCCCATACCACCAAGAAAGCAGCTCTGGGAGCAGAGCACATCCTTTAGATCTGGGGTCCCTGTGCGGAGAAGCTCCTAGTCGAGGGGAAGATTGATGACAAGGAGTTTCCTCCAGAGTTGACAGAAAGAGACTTCCACTGGAGCTGATGCCTTGAATTTGGACTTCCAACTTCCTAGATTGTGAGAGACTAAATTCTCTTTGTTAAAACATTCACTTGTGGTATTTCTGTTAAAGCAGCACTAGATGACTAAGACAAGCTGCCTCCTCAAAGTAGAGTCAACCTTAATGTTGTGGATGGACTCAAGCTTTTGAAAAATTCATTTGCTATTCCAAAGAAAGGTGATCCTACCAAATGTGGAAATTATCAAACAATATCATTAATATCACATGTAAATAAAATTTTGCTGAAGAGCATTCAAAAATGGTTATAGCAGCACATTGACAGGGAACTACCAGAAGTTTAAGCTGGATTCAGAAGAGCATGTGGAACAAGTTATATCATTGCTGATGTCAGATGGATCCTGGCTGAAAGCAGAGAATACCAGTAAGATATTTACCTCTCTTTTATCGACTATGCAAAGGCATTCGACTGTATTGATCGTAACAAATTATGGATAACATTGGGAAGAATGTGAATTTCAGAACACTTAATTGTACTCATGAAGAGCCTGTACAGAAATCAAGAGGCAGTTGTTGGAACAGAACAAGGGGATACTGCATGGTTTAAACCAGGAAATATGTGTGTCAGGGTTGTATACTTTCACCATATTTATTTAATCACTATGCTAAGCAAATAACCTGAAATGCTGGACTCTGTAAAGAAGAACTTGGCATCAAGATTGGAGAAGGACTAATTAACAACCTGCATTAAGCAGATGACACAACCTTGCTTGCTGAAAGTGAAGGAAACTTGAAGTTCTTACCGGTGAAGATCAAACAATACAGCCTTCAGTATAAATTACACCTCAACATAAAGAAAACAAAAATCTTCACAACTGGACCAGTAAGCAACATTACAATAAACAGAGAAAAGTTTGGAGTTGTCAAGGATTTCATTTTACTTGGATTCACAATCAACACCCATGGAAGTAGCAGTCAAGAAATCAAAGAATGTATTGCATTGGGCAAATCTACTGCAACACACCTCTTTCAAGTGTTAAAAAGCAAAGATATCACTTTGAGGACTAAGGTGCCTCTGACTCAAGTGATGGTGTTTTCAATTGCCTCATACATGTGAAAGCTGGACAATGAAAAGAAAGATGGAAGAACTGATGCCTTTGAATTGTGTTGATGAAGAATATTGAATATACCATGGACTGCCAAAAAAATGAACAAATCTGTCTTGGAAGAAGTACAGCCAGAATGTTCCTTAGAAGCAAGGATGACGAGACTTCATCTCACATACTTTGGACATGTTATCAGGAGGGACTAGTCCCTGGAGAAGGATATGATGTTTGGTAAAGTAGAGGGTCAGTGAAAAAGAGGAAGACCCTCAATGAGATGGATTGACACAGTGCCTACAACAATGGGCTCAAGCATGACAATGATCATGAGGATTGCACAGGACCGGGCAGTGTTTCATTCTGCTGTACCTGGGATCACTATGAGCAGGAACCAAATCCATGGCACCTAACAACAATGACAACCACATTAATTATTTTAAACCCTTTTTTGACTTTCATCGCTGTCTTTATGGAAATAGGATCCTTGCAAGATACAAGAAAAGGAGTTTTAATGTTTTTCTCCTCTTGTTGTCTCATCTATTGGACGTTTTTGTTGTTTTTTTAAGGTAGATTATAGAATTCAAAGTGAGAGAAGAGATAGCTAACTTTAAGGCTAACATTTTACTTCACACGTGATGGTAGCTACAAATAATGTAGATAGAAAGAAGAGTTGAACATGACAGAAAATAAAGAATGTTGACCTCTTTACCACATGAGAGTAGTCATTTGATACGTTTTTACTTCATGGGGTATTAAATATGGCCAGATTCAGTTTTTCTTCATGTACTTTTCTGGATTTTTTGTATGTTTAGTTCTTCTCAAGTTCTCTCACCACCAGTACGTCATAGGTTGTATTTTTAAAATAATCATTTAAAGTCTAGTTTTAACCAATATTACAATAAATGTGTTGCAATTTGTTTGAGGGCATTATTTCATGACATTCAACAAACGTTCAGAGAAATATGCAAAAGAGAAATCTGACTAAGATATAATAACTTGGAGAAGACAATATTACTAGTAAAATGGGTCACACAAAAGGAATCATATTTTATAAAGTAATATAAAGGAACTTAAAACATTCATTAATTCAACAAATCTTTTATTAAACACCTAGGATGTTCTGGGCAAATTACTAAATGCTAGGAATATAGTAGTGAATAAAATAGGCAAAAATTAAAAAAAATCTATTCCTCATGGAGCTTATGTTCTAAGGGGAAACAAAGACAATGCACACAAGAAATAAATAACACAATATTAGAAAATAAAAGTCCCGAGGAAGAAGAAAAAAAATACAAAAATCAGTTGATAGAATACAAAATAACCAGGGGAGGGAGGTGATACAATTTAAAGGTGGTAGCCAAGAAAGGTGTCACTGAGAAGGAGACTGTGGAGACAAAACCTGAAGGAAGAGAAGAGCTAGCCTTATGGATATATGAGGGGACGAGTGTCCAAGCAGAGGCCACTGCAAACCCAACATTCCTGACGTATTTGTCATGTGGCCATAGTGGCTTTTGTGGATAGAGTGGAAGGGAGATAGGGCAGGAGATGAGGCAGATGGATATCCAAAGCTACGTTGTGTGGAGGCTTTTAGACCCAAATAAGGATCTAATTTTTTTTCTTTCTTTTTTGTCTCTGAGTGATTTGGAAACCCACTGGAATGCTTTAAGTAGAAGAGTGACATAACTTAATCAATGATTTAAATATATCACACTGGTTGTTTTGTTAATAAGTGTCATGGATTGAACTGCATCCCCAAAAAATACTTGTATCAATTTGGCTAGGCCATGATTCCCAGTATTGTGTGATTGTCCACCATTTTGTCATCTGATATGATTTCCCTATATCTTGCAAATCCTATCTCTATGATGTTAACGAGATGGGATTCGTGGCAAGTATGCTAATGAGGCAAGGCTCAAATCTACAAGATTAGATTGTGTTTTAAGCCAACCTCTTTTGAGATGTAAAAGAGGGAAGTGAACAGAGAGACATGGGGACTTCATACCACCAAGAAAGAAGCTCCAGGAGCAGAGCATGTCCTTTGGACCTGAGTTCCTGTGTAGAGAAGCTCCTAGACCAAGGGAAGATTGATGACAAGAACCTTCCTCCAGAGCCCACAGAGAGAGAAACCCTTCCCCTGGAGCTGGCACCCTGAATTTGGACTTCTAGCCTTCTAGACTGTGAGAGAATAAACTTCTCTTTGTTGAAGCTATCCACTTGTGGTATCTGTCATAGCAGCCCTGAATAACCAAGAGGGAAGCAAGCAAACCTGTTCCTCTAGAAAGCCACCTGAGTGGAGTGATGGGGAAAGCTGACTACAGACTATGCTAGGTATCAGAACTCACTGTGAAACTACCATAGGGATGGTGGGGAACTTGTCCACCGAGAGGTGCTGTGGCTGGTCAGGTGCCATGTTCTGCCAGGGGCGGGGAGAATGCACACCAGGACCAGGAAGAAAAGCTCCTTCCTCCACCTGTCACGCCACCACACCCTCTACTGATAACACTTAGCCTTTGTGCTGGCTGGCAAAGGAGGAAAGCAACAGTATCCTAAGAAGGGCAAAACAGGGTGGAGTTAGAGTTGAGAGGTAAGAGATTAATGACTAACACAAAGTGCTTCTTCAGAACAGCAGTAACAGTAGTACCACCGTAGCCCCTTCATAGTGATGGGAGTCGTGTGTTTCTAGCTTTAGTGTTTCATACTACACAGAAGCTTCTGTTATTGTTCTTAGAATTCCTGTGGGCACACAATTCGTTTCTGTGGCACTTCTGAGGCAGGCAGCCTCAGAGCTCAACTTTTCTAAGAGACTCCTGCTCTGGCTTATCGTCCTACACAGAACAGAATAAACTGCACTGTCCTTTAGAAGATAACCACAGAAGGGGCCATAGATGGCCTCCACCCACCTCTGGGTGGAGACTTAACATTTTAAGGAAGGGAGATCAATCCCTTTGCTCCATCCTGGAGAGTGGAACACTTGTCTAGAGAAAATGCATAGTCATTCCCAAACTCTGAGTGCCTGTGTGAAGGTCAATCCTGAATATTCATGATGAATTTACATTTCCTTGTCTGCTCTCTGTAAAAGCCCAGCTCCCCAAGCTGCCTGCGAGCAGTCTTAGAAGAAGCAGCCCTGATTCTCCTTTCCTTGTCAATGAAATAAATTCGTCTTTCTCATCTCCAACCTCGGCCTCTTGTTTATTGTCTGTAACAAGTCACACCCAGCAGAACCTGGGGTTTGCAGAACCTGGCAGCATTTCGTCCAGCCATTTCTGCAACCTAAAACTATTTGTAGAAAGTACTATTGCCAAAAATTTTCATGGGTACAGACCTATGAAATAAAATGAGGATTGCAATACTAAGGTTTTTTCACTTTATGTCTTGGAGAAAGTATTAACCTGACGCTTTAAAAAATATTTTATGGCATTCTGAAAAACACTTTCTTGGATATTTGAGATGGTCCCATACTTCACAGACCTGTCATGGAACTCAACGTTGCACAGGATCAGAAAGCACTTGACTTTTCATTCTATACAAACTCTTTGGCAGATGTTTTTACAGACACAATGTCATTATATCATGACCAAAGCTGTTGCTGTCAAGTCGATTCTGACTCATAGTGACACTACAGGACAGAATAGAACTGTCCCATAGGGTTTCCAAGGCTGTGAATCTTTACAGAAGCAGACTGCTGGTGGGTTCAAACCACTGACCTTTCAGTTAGCAGCAGGGTGGTCAACCACTGCACCGCCAGGGCCCCTTTAAATCAAGACAACAACCCTATATACTAGTTTTTACTTTCTATTGTATAGACAACAAGAAGACCAAAGGAGACTTTCCAAGCATACATAAATCACAGTCAACGAGTGCTAAGCAGAGATTTGAACTTAGGTCAGCCAGATTTTGAAGTCCACGTGCTTTCCACTCTAACTTGGCTACTCAAAATCCCATCCATGGAGCAGTAGCTTTGGCATCACCTAGGGGCTTGGGAGACATGCAGAATCCCAGGCTCGCTCTGGACCTACTGAATTAGAAACTGAGTTTTAACATTTCCACAGGTGCTTCACGTGTATATAAAATTTAAGAAATACTGCGTCATGCCTCCTGGCCTTTTATCACCACTGTCAGTGTTTGTATATTTCAAGGTCACTGTTGAGGTCTCCTGATACTTGCAGCAAACTGCAACATCGAGCTAAAAAAGTTCAGGTACATGACTTGACTATGGTTTTTAGCACATACATACATAGTCAGGTGCGTGCACGCACACACACACATACATACATTTATCCTTACAGCTAAGGTAAGACAGAGGCAGAGAGACCTAACTGGAATATGTAACAAAAATATATAGATACTGGCTAGCCTGGGATTTTTTTTTTTCCACAGAGTTAAGATATGCAATTCATTGTGGTCAGGATAGCAACCTGCAAGCCTCTTCCTAATGCTTTTACTTGGAGAAATGCAAAACCCTATGGAAAAAAAAAATACAATACATTGTGGGTGTGGAAGCCTCACTTATTCCCAGATTACTGGTTGCCAGACTCTGTTATTCTCTACTTTATTAAAACTCCAAAAATATCAAAAGGACTCTGGGCATCATTTTACTCTGCTTCTAGAAAGAGCCTCCAGTGTCTAAGTATTAAACAAAGTTATTGCTTTAAAGTCATTGCCCTGTGAGGTTTGCATGCTTTTAATAAAGCGCTAAACATTGTGGAAATGATGAGAAAAGTTTCTGTGCAGGAGGTAAGCGAGTCTCACCTGGGCCTGAGGAAGTCCTACCTGCAGAGCAGTGTTTGGCTCAGAGAAGCAGTTGGTGGCTGGCACGTCTGCAGTATCTTTCTGCTGCAGAATCTTTCTGCTGCAGAGTTCTTGCTCTTCTAGGTCCTTTTTATTTCTTCCTCATCTATTTCTAAAATATTTCCTTTTAAAACTATTTATAACTTTGAGGTTTCTGAAACATATCCTCCTGCATAATCTAAGAAACTGTACAGAAGTATGAGTCCATAATCTTGACACATGGTATCTTATTTTTTGATGCATGGTTTACATAGACAAAGTCCATGAGTTCTTTCTACAAATATTTATTAGAAGTGTCTATTATGCGCCAGGCACTAGAGGTGAAGCTGTGGACAGTGTGGCTCTCCTAAAGCTTACATTCAAGTTACGAGGTGACAGAGAGGTTAGGGTTTCATCCAGGTGACATGATTGAGATTGACTGAAGGGACTACCAAGGAGTGGTATCACAGAGGACCTCTTAAGAGAAATTGGATTTTGTCTACAGCCTGACACAGTATGTTGGTTAACAGACTGAAGTATAGTCAGCCTTCCTATTCAGCTGTGTAATGGTGAACAGGTAACTTGATTTTTCTCGGCCTGCTTTCCTCATCATTAGAGTTGAACTAAAACTCAAACATACCAACAATCCTGAAGATGGCACAGAACCAGGCAACGTTTTGTTCTTTTATAAATAAGGTCACCATGAGTCAGAGCTGACTTGATGGCAACTAACAACAACATAGTTGAAATACATATAATGCCTATCTCAGAGATTGTACTGCATATTAAAAGGTAAAATGACATGTAGAAAAGCGCTTGGCATAGAGCAAGTAAGTACTCAGTAAATATAGTTATAATGATATTGCTCTTTTATTGGAATATTATGTTTTATTTTTTTCAGGTATGTGATTAAATATACTTTACAGATATGGTTTTTAATGTTTGTATAAATTTCATGGTTTGTTCATGTCATAATTTACATACACATGCCTTGTGTTTGTTGAACATTCAGAGAGTATCCATGTTTCACTATTTTAAACTAACTCTGGTTAGTTATTATGTATATATCTTTGCTCAAATATCTGACTATTTACTTTGAAAAAACATCTATTAAATGAAGTAAAGTAGATAAATATTTAAGACATTATTGTGAATTTGCCACCACTCAACTGTCAGTTTGTCATAATGCGGTGGCTTGCATGCTGCTGTGATGCTGGAAGCTATGCCACCAGTATTTCAATTTGCAGCAGGGTCAGATAGGGTGGACAGGTTTCAGTAGAGCTTCCAGACTAAGACTAGGAAGAAGGACCTGGCAATCTACTGCTAAAAAAATTGGCCAGTGAAAATCTTATGAATAGCAGCACAACATTGTCTGATACAGCACTGCAAGGTGAGCCTCTCAGGTTGGAAGGCACTCAAAATATGACTATGTCATATGGTATTTCTTTTTCTAATGGCAGTCACACGAATAGACACGTGCATACCCATATTCATTGCAGCATTATTCACAATAGCAAAAAGATAGAAACAGCCTAAATGCCCATGGTACATACATACGATGAAATACTACACAATGATAAAGAACAATGATGAATCTGTGAAACATCTCACAACATGGATGAATCTGGAGGGCATTATGCACAGCGAAATAAGTCAAACACAAAAGGACAAATACTGTATGAGGCTATGATTATAAAAACTCAAGAAAAAGTTTGCATACGGAAAGAAACAATCTTTGATGGTTATGAGGGAGGAGAAGAATGGGGAGGAAAACACTAACTAGGTAGTAGATAAGTGGTAACTTTGGTGAAAGGAAAGACAGTACACAATACTGGGGAAATCAGCACAACCTGACCAAGGCAAAGTCCTGGAATCTTCATTGGCAAATACAAAATCCCTGAGGGATGGAGTTACTGGGCTGAGGAATGCAGACCATGGTCTTGGAGGACATCTAGCTCAATTGGGAAAACAGTTTAAAAAGAAAATATTCCACGTGCTACTTTGGCGAGTAGCTTCTGGGGTCTTAAAAGTCCACAAGTGGCCATCTAAGATACATCTACTGGTTCCATCCAATCTGGATCAAAGGACAATGAAGAAAACCAAAGACACAAAGGACTAATGGACCACAAGAACCACAGCCTCCACCAGCCTGAGCCCAGAAGAACTATCTGATGTCCAGCTACCACCACCGACTGCTCTGACAGGGATCACAATAGAGAACTCCAGGCAGAGCAAGAGAAAAACAGAACAAAATTCCAATGCAAAAAAAAAAAAAAAAGGAACAGACTTACTGGTATGACAGAGACTGGAGAAACCCTGAGAGTATGGCTCCCGAACCCTATTAACTCAGAACAGAAGCCACTCCTGAAGTTCACCCTTCAGCCAAAGATTGTTTGTTGTTGTTATTAAGTGACGTTCAGTTGGTTCCAACTCATAGCAAACCTATGTACAACAGAAGGAAATACTGCCTAGTCCTGCACTAACCTCGCAATCGTTACGCTTGATAACATTGTTTCAGCCACAGTGTCAATCTATCTCATTGAAGGTCTTCCTCTTTTTCACTGACCCTCTGTTTTACCAAGCATGACATCCTTCTCCAGGGACTGGTCCCTCCTGATAACATGTCCAAAGTATCTGAGACTTAATCTTCCCATCCCTGCTTCTACGGAACATTCTGACTGTACTTCTTCCAAGACAGATTTGTTCATTCTTTTGACAGTCCATTCAATATTCTTCGCCAACACCACTATTCAAAGGAGTCAATTCTTCTTAGGTCTTCCTTGTTCATCGTCCAGCTTTCATATGGGTATGAGACAATTGAAAACACCAAGGCTTGGGTCTGGCACACCTTAGACTTCAAGGTGTCATCTTTGGTTTTTAACAACTTAAAGAAGTCTTTTGCTTCAGATTTGCTCAACGCAATGCAGTTTTTGAATTCTTGACAGCTGCCGTGATGGGTGTTGATTGTGGATCCAAGCAAAATGAAATCATTGACAAGTTCGATCTTTTCTCTGTTTATCATGACGTTGCTTACTGGTCCAGTTGTGAGGATTTTTGTTTTCTTTATGTTAAGGCATAATCCATACAGAGGCTATGGTCTTTGATCGTCATTAGTAAGTGTTTCAGTCTTCTTGTTTTCAGCAAGCAAGGTTGTGTCATCTGCATATTGCAAGTTGTTAATGAGTATCCCCCAATCCTGATGCCTCCTTATTTTAATTTTATTAATATGGTGAATTAAATTGATTAGTATTTAAATGATAAACTAATCCTGAGTTACTGGAATAAACCCCACTAATCATGATGTATTATCCTTTTTAGATAGTGTTGGACTCAACTGCTAAATATTTTTTAGAATTTTTACGTATAAGTTTACTGTGGATATTGGTCTGAGGTTTTCTTTCAAAAGCCTCATCTCGTTTTGTTTTCATGGTAATGCTCACCTTGTAGGATAAGTTGGGAAGTTGTCTCTCCTGTTCAATATTCTGGAAGAGTTTGTGTAGAAATTGGTACTATCTTTTCTTTAAATGTTTGGTATAAGTCACTATTGAGGCCATCTGCTCTGTGAGTTTTTCTTGTGGAGAAGTTTTAAAAACCAGGTTCAATTTCTTTAATAGACATAAAGTAGTTCATGTCATCAATCCTCTTATTTAAAATTTGGTAGCTCATGTTTTTCAAGAAACTTGTCCATTTCATTTGTGTTAAAAATCAGCATAAAGCTATTCGTAATGTTAATGTGTTATCCTTTTAATATTGCAATGTCTGTAGCTATTTCATTTCTTTCATTCCTATTCACTAATAACCTTCATTATTTTCCTGATCAGCCTAAGGGAGGTTTTATTAATTCAAGTGAATTGCTCAAAGAGCAAAAGTTTTAGTTTTATTATTTTTCTCTATTTTTACCTATTAATATTTTATTGATATCAATAATAATAATAAGTATAAGAGTTTGGCTGTTAACCAAAAGGTTGGCAGCTTGAGTTCACCAGCTGCTCCTTGGAAACCCTGTCAGAAAGTTCTACTCTGTCCTGTAGAGTCAGTATGATTTGGAATTGACTCAACAGCAATGGGGATAGATAGATAGGTGATAGATGATAGATAGATAGATAGATAGATAGATAGATAGATAGATAGATAGATAGATAGATAGATAGATAGATAGATGATAGGTAGAGAGAGAGAGAAACAGACAGACAGACAGATAAATAGATAAAATGATTAGGAATACTATAATAATTACTATTATTATTATTTCATTGCTTCTGTTAGGTTTGGACCTTTCTCTTCTTTTTCTAATATCTAAAGCTAGACAACTGAAGTCATTAATTTAAGACCTTCTAATTAGCCCTGGTGGTGCAGTGGTTAAGTGTTAGCCAGCTAACCAAAAGGCTGGCAGTTCAAATCCACAGTCTGCAACTTGGAAGCCCTATGGTACAGTTCTACTCTGTCCAATAGTGTCACTACGAATCAGAATCAATTCAATGGCAATGGGTTTAATACAGGTATTTAACACTATAAATTTCCTCCTTAGTACTGTTTTTATATCATAAAACACATTTTCATAATTTTCATTTTCATTTTTATCCAATTAAAAGTACTTTATATTTTCCCTTTTGATTTCTTCTTCTATGGGTTATTTAAACCTATGGGGTTTGGTGTCTAAATATCTGGGGTTTTTTGACAGATCTTTCTGTTACCAATTTCTAATTTAATTCTGTAGTTGTCCAAGAACATACTTTATGTGACTTGAATACCTTTTAATTGACTGATATTGGTTTTGTGATTCAGAATATGGTCTATATTCATAGATGTTTCATATGTTTCATATGCACTTCAAAAGAATTTGTATTCTTCTGTCGTTGAATGGAGTGCTCTACAGAAGTCAATTGGGTCTATTTACTTGATAGTGATACGGAAGTATTTTACTTTCTTATTGATTTTTTGCCTATTGTGTCTATAATTAATTGAAAAAAGAGGTATTAAAATCTCTAGCTGCAATTGTGAGTTTGTTTATTTGCTTTTTTACATCTACCTGTTTTTGAAACACAAAAACAAATAAACCCAAACAAATAAACCGCTGCGTGGTTTAAAGTCAGGAATGGTGTGCATCAGTGTTGTATCTTTTCACCATACCTATTCAGTCTGTATACTCAGCAAATAATCCAGAGCCTGAACAAT
Organism: Loxodonta africana; assembly: GCF_030014295.1. NCBI lineage: Eukaryota > Metazoa > Chordata > Mammalia > Proboscidea > Elephantidae > Loxodonta > Loxodonta africana. The sequence continues at coordinate 223,268,486 of NC_087342.1, read as the reverse complement.
ATGAAGAAGAACAAGGCATCAGGATTGGAGAAAGACTCAGTAACAGCCTTCGCTATGCAGATGACACAAACTTCCTTGCTGAAAATGGAGAGGACTTGAAGAACTTACTGATGAAGATCAAAGACCACAGCCTTCAGTATGGATCGCAACTGGACCAATAAGTAACATCATGAAAAATGGAAAAGAAGCAAAGAGACCAAGATGGTGGATCCATGCTGCGTTAGCTGATGGGCCCCTCCACACATATCTGTCCTAGCTCTCTGTCCTGTGTCAGTTTCTTACTCCATTTGATGCTTGTCTGAGTTCTTTATCTCTTCATTTGGCACGTCAGGTTCCAGGAATGACATTTGTCTCTGTTTTACTTAGTTTTTCAGATCTTTGCTGTGGAGGGATGGCATGCTGCTTCTGTCTATGGAGCCATGTTGGCCGGAAGTCACTAACATAATTTTGCTGAAGATACTTTAAAAATGACTGCAGTCATACATCAATAAGGAACTGACAGAAATTCAGCTGGATTCAGAAGAGAGAAGACATGCAATGATGGATATTATTGCTTTTGTCTAATGGTTCTTGTCTGAAAGCAGAGAATACCAAAAAGATGTTTGCCTGTGTTTTACAGACCAGGCAAAGGTATTTGCATGTGTGGATCATAATAAATTATGAATAACATTGTGAAGAAAGGAAATTCCAGCACACTTAAGTGTGCTCATGCAGAACCTGTGAATGGATCGTTCAAACAGAACAAGAGAAAACTGAGTGGTTCAAAATTGGAAAAGATGTGTGGCAGGGTTGTATTCTCTCACCTTACTTACTCAATCTATATGCTAAACACATAATCCAAGAAACCATACTGTATGAAGAATAACATGGCATCAGCGTTGGAGAAAGACTCCTTAACAAACTGACATACGCAGATGACATGGTCTTGCTTCCTAAAAATAAAGATGACTTGAAGCACTTACTGATGAATTCAAAGTCTACAACCTCCGGTATGGATTACACCTGAAAGTAAAGTAAAAAAAATTCTCACAACTGGGCCAATAAATAACATCATGATTAATGAAAAAGAAAAGCTGAACTTATCAAAATTTTATTCTAGTTGGATCAATAATCAACATCCATGGAAGTAGCAGTCAAGAACTCAAAGGACATATTGCATTTTCAAACCTGCTGCAAAAGACCTCTTTAATGTTTTAAAATGCAAAGATTTCACTTTGAGGATTAAAGTGCACCTTACTCAAGCTATGGCCTTTTCAATCACCTCAAATGCATGTGACAGCTGGACAACAAAAAGGAAGACTGAAGAAAGTTGATGTATTTGAATTGTGGTGCCATGGACTACCAGAAGGATAAACAAATCAGTCTTAGAAGAAATATAGCAAGAATGCTCCTTAGAAGCGAGGATGGCAAGACTTCAGCTCATTTACTTTGGACAAGTCATCAGGAAGATCAATTGCTAGAAAAGGACATCCTGTTTGGTAAAGTAGAAGGTCAGCAAAAATGAGGAAAACCTCCAATGAGGAGTGACACAATCCCCACAATGGTCTTAAACATACCACTGATTACAAAGATGTCACAGGACCCAGCAATGTTTTGTTCTATTATATATAAAGTCACAAAGAGTTGGAGTTGAGTCCATGGCAACTAATAACAACAAAGATTGTTCCTTTTCTCTCTAAAATTGTAATATTGAACATGAAGGCAAGGAAATAAAAATAAGTCTCTTTAAGGAGGGAAAAAATAATCAGAGGTGTCTAATGCTGCTGAAACGATCAGTAAGATGAGGAATGTTAAGAGTTTATTCATTTTGGCAAGACGGGGGTCATTAGTGTTCTTCATAAGAGCAGTTTCTGTGGGAAGAAGCCAAATTAAAAGCCTTTCTCTCTGTCTCCATTATCACAACCCGGGTACTCTCAAAACAGATCTGATATCTTTTAAATCTTCCACCCATCTTTCACTTTCCTGCTTAACCATGTTACATTTCTTAACAGACTCAGACTGACCAGTTTTTGTGAGATTTGCTTTTGCTGCAAGACCAAAAGAAATACCAGGGAATAATTGGATGCTTTCCTAAATCTATAGGAGCCAACTCTATTTTCAATTTGATACAGCAATAAAATTAATTTAATATTGATTTTAAAGTATGATTTTTAAATTCCTCCAATATATTCCACACATATTAACATTGATCAGACTAGTTTGGTTGCAAAAGTAAGGAAAAATTTATTGCTGAGACTAAGTCATATTAAATTTTTTTTTTTTTATAATAACTTTTATTAAGCTTCAAGTGAACGTTTACAAATCCAATCAGTCTGTCACATATAAGTTTACATACATCTCACTCCCTACTCCCACTTACTGTCCCCGTCTTGAGTCGGCCCTTTCAGTCTCTCCTTTCTTGACAATTTTGCCGGCTTCCCTCTCTCTCTATCCTCCCATCCCCCCTCCAGACAAGAGTTGCCAACACAATCTCAAGTGTCCACCTGATATAATTAGCTCACTCTTCATCAGCATCTCTCTCCCACCCGCTGACCAGTCCCTTTCATTTCTGATGAGTTGTCTTCGGGGATGGTTCCTGTCCTGTGTCAACTGAAGGTCTGGGGAGCATGGCCGCCGGATTCCTCCAGTCTCAGTCAGATCATTAAGTTTGGTCTTCTTATGAGAATTTGGGGTCTGCATCCCACTGATCTCCTGCTCCCTCAGGGGTCCTCTGCTGAGCTCCCTGTCAGGGCAGTCATCGATTGTGGCCGGGCACCAACTAGTTCTTCTGGTCTCAGGATGATGTAGGTCTCTGGTTCATGTGGCCCTTTCTGTCTCTTGGGCTCTTAGTTGTCATGTGGGCTTGGTGTTCTTCATTTTCCTTTGCTCCAGGTGGGTTGAGACCAATTGCTGCATCTTAGATGGCTGCTTGTTAGCATTTAAGACCCCAGACGCCACATTTCAAAGTGGGATGCAGAATGATTTCATAATAGAATTATTTTGCCAATTGACTTAGAAGTCCCCTCAAACCATGTTCCCCAGACCCCCGCCCTTGCTCCACTGACCTTTGAAGCATTCATTTTATCCCGGAAACTTCTTTGCTTTTGGTCCAGTCCAATTGAGCTGACCTTCCATGTATTGAGTGTTGCATATTAAATTTTTGAAACTAAAGATTTTGTTTTGTGCACTGTTTTCAGTTTCATTAAAAAAATGACATCTTTTTGTTGTTGTCATGCTTTAACCTCTTGATAGAGAAGAAGCCATGGTTTTTATAGAGGCAATAAAATTTATGAATCTAGGTGTTACTGTTTTCAACTCTTGATCTTCCATAAAATTAAATGTACCTTTCAGGACTACATCAAGGGCAAAATTTCCTAATATGTGCTGAGATAGTGAAAAGGCGGAAAAGCCTTTAGCAAATACAACCATATATACTGCTTACTTGGCATATAATTGACATTAGTTTTAAGTGTAATGATGTGAGGAAGACCTATTCATGTTCTTGTTGGCTTTAAAGCCTTCATCACTATCGTAAATCGTGTTAATTATTTGGGTACGTGGTAGCCTATTTAATGCCTTTCAGCATGGAGACTTGACCTGAAATAAAAGTTGAAGCATGCTCAGTCAATGCAAGGATTTGGATCAAGAAAGCTGATGAAGTTTTGTGCAGAGTGGTTATATGAACTCTGCATTACTATGGTGAAAAATAATACCTCAACGAGCACTGTTAAAATACTATGGGAAACAAATGGAGATGACTTTAATTGCTCCTCAACATGTTTAAGAGTCCCTGAAATAATAGCAAACTATTTTACCTGGGACTATTCCCCCAATCTCTTCACCCAATCACCAACTAATTGACGTCAAGTAGATTATGATTCATGGTGACCCCATATCTTTCAGAGCAGAACTATGATCCATGGAGTTCTCAGTGGTTGTGAACTTTTGAAAGTAGGTCCCCGTGCCTTTCTTACAAGGTGACTCTGGGTGAATTTGAATCACCAACCTTTCAATTAGTAGCCACGTGTGTAACTGTTTGTGACAGACAGGGACTCCATACTCTATACCCCAACCATACTACATCTTAAATGTATCACATTATGATTTTATGCTAATTATTAAAAATTAAAAAATATTATTTAAATTTCATATTATGAGTATATAGAATATATAAGGAGGGTTTATCAGGTAAAAATAAAATGAACTTTACAATCTGCTTGTGTACCCCAAACAATAAAATAAACCATAATTACTCACAGAGGAAAATATTATTCTGAATATTGTATTAATCATCCCCTGCTCTGCTTTACAGTTTTATCACCTATGTATATATAAATAGGAAACCCTGTGGTTAAGCGCTACAGCTGCTAACCAAGAGGTTGGCATTCCAAATCCGCCAGGCACTCCTTGAAAACTTTATGGTGCAGTTCTACTCTGTCCTATAGGGTCGCTATGAGTCGGAATCGACTCTACAGCAGTGGGTTTGGTTTTTGGTATATAAAAATAAATAATAAAGAGGAGGCGGGGCCAAGATGGCTGACCAGGTAGACGCTACCTCGGATCCCTCTTGCAACAAAGACTCAGAAAAACAAGTGATTTGATCACATACATGACAATCTACGAACCCTGACCATCAAACACAGATTTAAAGAGTTGACCTGAATGGCAGAGACTGAGAATGAACAACCACAGGGAAGCAGTGACTGTTTTCGGAGCCTGGAGCCAGCGTCCCAGTCTGGAAACTTTGGTGCCGGGCTTTGGATTGGGTGCAGGGGAGCTAAGCACGGCATCCTGAGACGGTGCAAACACGGGGTGTAGCCCTAACCCCCTGAACTGACATCTGGGGAAACCCAGCCAGTGACGCGGCAGATAGGAGGAGAAGTCACTGGGAGACAGCGACTGGTTTTGGAGCCAGGAGTGCAGCATCCCAGCTGGGGAAGCTTGGCGCTGGGCTTTGGACTGGGAGCGGAGGAACTAACCACGGCTTCTGAGACAGCGCAAGCAAGGGACATGGGCCTGACCATCGGGGACAATCTCTACCCAGCCAGCGCACACAGTCAACGTGCCCCTCGGGAATCTGAGATAAAACAGTCATCCCAAGCAAGATAAGTAACTTTGTCTATATTCCGGGGTGCTACTCTCACCTATTTATCTGAACCCTCCTCTCCCCTTCCCAGGCGGCTTCATTAACATTGGAATTTCCTGAGCCAGAGACTGATCTGCACTGCGGTTTTTCTTTTCCCTTTTTTTTTTTTTTTTTTTTTTGGTCTTTTCCTAATCCATTCTCCTGGCCTGAGATAAGCAGCTACAAAAAACCCAGGGACCAAAAATCCTTCCCTAATTGGACTAAAAACACAGAACCAGCTCCAGCCAAGCATATGAGATCCACAGTCTTGGGCTTTCATCCCTACAGGGAACAAGGTGGCTATTATAATGCAAAGGCATTTCTGATAGGGATCTGACTGCAATTGTTTTAGCGGATTTACTGGAAAGACAAGTTTCCCAGGTCTGATATCTCTGCATATTCAACAGAGCCTCACTGAGCAACAACAGGGAACTGAGGGCTGAAGCTACCCCCAGACCACCTAGCCTCCTGCCTTAGGGGTCTAGGGAGGGTGACACCTACCAATCTGTAGAGGTACATGCATTGGGGGCCTAAGGTACAGCTGCAGAGTCCACCAACCAAGGTGCTTTAGGAATAGAGACACACCTACCTTACTGACACTTGGGGGAAGCCTGTCAGCATCCTGACCCCCTCTGGAGTGTGAACCCCAGCTGGTACTAGAATCTGGTGCACACAACTATCACCACTACTTCTCTGGGTGGATAGGTGACAGTCTGCATCACACACTTGATGACCCAAAATCAGATTCTACTCAAGAATAGCAAATGGACTCAGACTTATATATCTGGTAACAGCCCAAACCAGCTGGTAATAGGACATAAGTGAGTCAAGGGCTACAACAATCAAGACAGTGCAATCTAGTAGCCCATCTACGTATATTGAAAGAAAACAAAACAAGATAAGACTCAGTAAGCAAATATAGAATAAATCACTATAATATCTTAGTGATGGCTCAGAGACAGCAGTCGATATCAAACCACATAAAGAAGCAGACCATGATTGCTTCTACAACTCCCCAAACTAAAGAATCAAAATCTTTCCCAAATGAAGATACAATCCTGGAATTGCCAGATACAGAATATAAAAAAACTAATTTACAGAATGCTTCAAGACATCAGGGATGACCTCAGAAATGAAATAAGGCAATCTACAGAAAAAGCCAAGGAAAACACTGATAAAGCAGTTGAAGAAATCAAAAAGATTATTCAAGAACATAGTGGAAAAATTAATAAGCTGCAAGAATCCATACAGAGACAGCATTCAGAAATCCAAAAGATTAACAATAAAATTACAGAATTAGACAACTCAATAGGAAGTCAGAGGAGCAGAATTGAGGAATTGGAATGCAGAGTGGGAAATCTGGAGCACCAGGGAATTAACACCAATAGAGCTGAAAAAATATCAGATAAAAGAATTAAAAAAAATGAAGAAACCCTAAGAATCATGTGGGACCTATCAAGAAGAATAACTTGCGTGTGATTGGAGTCCCAGAACAGGGAGGGATAACAGAAAACACAGAGAGAATAGTTGAAGATCTGTTGGCAGAAAACTTCCCTGACATCATGAAAGACGAAAGGATATTTATCCAAGATACTCATCGAACCCCATTTAAGATTGATCCAAAAAGAAAATCACCAAGACATATTATCATCAACCTTGCCAAAATCAAAGATAAAGAGAAAATTTTAAAAGCAGCCAGGGATAAAAGAAAGGTCTCCTACAAAGGAGAAGCAATAAGAATAAGTTCAGACTACTCAGCAGAAACCATGCAGGCAAGAAGGCAATGGGATGACATATACAGAGCACTGAAGGAGAAAAACAGCCAGCCAAGGATCATATATCCAGCAAAACTCTCTCTGAAATATGAAGGCGAAATTAAGACATTTACAGATAAACACAAGCTTAGAGAATTTGCAAAAACCAAACCAAAGCTATAAGAAATACTAAAGGAAATTTTTTGGTCAGAAAACCAATAATATCAGATACCAGCACAACACAAGGTCACAGAACAGAGCATCCTGATATCAACTCAAATAGGGAAATCACAAAAACAAATTAAGATTAATTAAAAAAAAAAAAAAGCTCATAACAGGGAATCATTGAAGTCAATATGTAAAAGATCACAATAATCAAAAAGAGGGACTAAATACAGGTGGCATAGAACTGCCATATGGAGAGGGATACAAGGCAATATAGCACAATACAAGTTAGGTTTTCACTTAGAAAAATAGGGGTAAATATTAAGGCAACCACAAAGAGGTATAACAACTCCATAACTCAAAATAAAAACCAAGAAAAACGTAACAACTCAGCAAACATAAAGTCAAATACTATGAAAATGAAGAACACACAATTTACAAAGAAAAACATCTCAGCACAAAAAAGTAAGTGGAAAAATGAAATTGTCAATAACACACACAAAAAGGCATCATAATGACAGCACTAAACACATACTTATCTATAATTACACTGAATGTAAATGGACTAAACGCACCAATAAAGAGACAGAGAGTCTCAGACTGGATAAAGAAACACGATCCGTCTATATGCTGCCTACAAGAGACACACCTTAGACTTAGAGACACAAACAAACTAAAACTCAAAGGATGGAAAAAAATATATCAAGCAAACAATAAGCAAAAAAGAAGAGGAGTAGCAATATTAATTTCTGACAAAATAGACTTTAAACTTAAATCCATCACAAAGGATAAAGAAGGACACTACATAATGATAAAAGGGACAATTGACCAGGAAGATGTAACCATATTCAATGTTTCTGCACCCAATGACAGGGCTGCAAGTTACATAAAACAAACTTTAACAGAACTGAAAAGTGAGATAGACACCTCCAGAATTATAGTAGGAGACTTCAACACACCACTTTCGGAGACGGACAGGACATCCAGTAAGAAGCTCAATAGAGACACGGAAGACCTAATTACTACAATCAACCTCATTGACTTATACAGAACTCTCCACCCAACTGCTGCGAAGTATACTTTTTTTTCTAGTGCACATGGAACATTCTCTAGAATAGACCACGTATTAGGTCATAAAACAAACCTTTGCTGAATCTAAAACATCGAAATATTACAAAGCATCTTCTCAGACCTCAAGGCCATAAAAGTGGAAATCAATAAGAGAAAAATTAGGGAAAAGAAATCAAATACTTGGAAACTGAATAAAAGACTGGGTTATAGAAGACATTAAGGAGGGAATAAAGAAATTCATAGAATGCAACGAGAATGAAAACACTTCCTATCAAAACGTCTGGGACACAGCAAAAGCAGTGCTCAGAGGCCAATTTGTATCGATAAATGCACACATACAAAAAGAAGAGCCAAAATCAGAGAACTGTCCCTACAACTTGAACAAATAGAAAGTGAGAACAAAAGAATCCATCAGTCACTAGAAGAAAACAAATAATAAAAATTAGAGCTGAACTAAATGAATTAGAAAACAGAAAAACAATTGAAAGAATTAACAAAGCCAAAAGCAGATTCTTTGAAAAAATTAGCAAAATTGATAAACCACTGGGCAGACTGACTAACGAAATAGAGGAAAGGAAACAAATAACCCAAATAAGAAACAAGATAGGCCACATCGCAACAGACCCAACTGAAATTAAAAGAATCATATCAGATTATTATGAAAAATTGTACTCTAACAAATTTGCAAACCTGGAAGAAATGGATGAATTCCTGGAAAAACACTACCTACCTAAACTAACACAATTAGAAGTAGAACAACTAAATAGACCCGTAACAAAAAAAGAGATTGAAACGGTAATCAAAACACTCCCAACAAAAAAAAGTCCTGGCCCGGATGGCTTTACTGCAGAGTTCTACCAAACTTTCAGAGAAGAGTTAACACCACTACTACTAAAGGTATTTCAAAGCATAGAAAATGACGGAATACTGCCTAACTCATTCTATGAAGCCACGTATCCCTGATACCAAAACCAGGTAAAGTCATCAAAAAAAAAAGAAAATTACAGACCTATATCCCTCAGGAACATAGATGCAAAAATCCTCAACAAAATTCTAGCCAATAGAATTCAACAACATATCAAAAAACTAATCCACCACGACCAAGTGGGATTTATACCAGGTATGCAAGGCTGGTTTAATATTAGAAAAACCATTAATGTAATCCACAATATAAATAAAACAAAAGACAAAAACCACATGATCTTATCAATTGATGCAGAAAAGGCATTTGACAAAGTCCAACACCCATTTATGATAAAAACTCTCACCAAAATAGGAATTGAAGGAAAATTCCTCAGCATAATAAAGGGCATGTATACAAAGTCAACAGCCAACATCGCTCTAAATGGAGAGAACCTGAAAGCATTTCCCCTGAGAATGGGAACCAGATAAGGATGCCCTTTATCACCGCTCTTATTCAACATTGTGCTAGGGATCCTAGCCAGAGCAATTAGGCTAGACAAAGAAATAAAGGGCATCCGGATTGGCAAGGAGGAAGTAAAATTATCTCTATTTGCAGATGACATGATCTTATACGCAGAAAACCCTAAGGAATCCTCCAGAACACTACCGAAACTAATAGGAGAGTTTGACAGAGTCTCAGGTTATAAGATAAACATACAAAAATCACTTGGATTCCTCTACATCAACAAAAAGAACATCAAAGAGGAAATAACCAAATCAATACCATTCACAGTAGCCCCCAAGAAGATAAAATACTTAGGAATAAATCTTACCAAAGATGTAAAAGAACTATATAAAGAAAACTACAAAGTACTACTACAAGAAACGAAAAAGGACCCGCTTAAGTGGAAAAACATACCTTGCTCATGGATAGGAAGACTTAACATAGTGAAAATTGCTATCCTACCAAAAGCCATCTATACACACAATGCACTTCCGATCCAAATTCCAATGACATTTTTTAAGGTGATAGAGAAACAAATCACCAACTTCATATGCAAGGGAAAGAAGCCCTGGTTAAGTAAAGCATTACTGAAAAAGAAGAAGAAAGTGGGCGGCCTCACTCTACCTGATTTTAGAACCTATTATACAGCTACAGTAGTCAAAACAGCCTGGTACTGGTACAACAACAGGCACATAGACCAATGGAACAGAATTGAGAACCCAGATATAAATCCATCCACATACGAGCAGCTGATATTTGACAAAGGCCCAGTGTCAGTTAATTGGGGAAAAGATAGTCTTTTTAACAAATGGTGCTGGCATAACTGGATATCCTTTTGCGAAAAAATGAAACAGGACCCATACCTCACATCATGCACAAAAACCAACTCCAAGTGGATCAAAGACCTAAACATAAAGACTAAAATGATAAAGAGTACGTAAGAAAAAATAGGGACAACTTAGCAGCCCTAATACAAGGCATAAACAGAATACAAAACATTACCAAAAATGACTAAGAGAAACCAGATAACTGGGAGCTCCTAAAAATCAAACACCTATGCTCATCTAAAGAATTCACCAAAAGAGTAAAAAGACCGCCTACAGACTGGGAAAGAATTTTCAGCTACGACATCTCCGACCAGCGCCTGATCTCTAAAATGTATATGATTCTGTTAAAACTCAACCACGAAAAGACAAACAACCCAGTCAAGAAGTAGGCAAAGGATATGAACACACACTTCACTAAAAAAGATATTCAGGCAGCTAACAGATACATGAGAAAATGCTCTTGATCCTTAGCTATTAGAGAAATGCAAATTAAAACTACCATGAGATTCCATCTCACTCCAACAAGGCTGGCATTAATCCAAAAAAACACGAAATAATAAATGTTGGAGAGGTTGCGGAGAGATTGGAACTCTTATACACTGCTGGTGGGAATGTAAAATGGTACAACCACTTTGGAAATCTATCTGACGTTTTCTTAAACAGTTAGAAATAGAACTACCATACAACCCTGAAATCCCACTCCTCACAATATACCCTAGAGAAATAAGAGCCTTCACACAAACAGATATATGCACACCCATGTTTATTGCAGCTCTGTTTACAATAGCAAAAAGCTGGAAGCAACCAAGGTGTCCATCAACGGATGAATGGTTAAATAAATTGTGGTATATTCACACAATGGACTATTACGCATCGATAAAGAACAGTGAGGAATCTGTGAAACATTGCATAACATGGAGGAACCTGGAAGGCATTATGCTGTGTGAAATTAGTCAGAGGCAAAAGGACAAATATTGTATAAGACCACTATTATAAGATCTTGAGAAATAGTATAAACTGAGAAGAACACATACTTTTGTGGTTACGAGGAGGGGAGGGAGGGAGGGTGGGAGAGGGTTATTTACGGATTAGTTAGTAGATAAGAGCTACTTTAGGTGAAGGGAAGGACAATACTCAATACACGGAAGGTCAGCTCAACTGGACTGGACCAAAAGGAAAGAAGTTTCAGGATAAACTGAATGCTTCAAAGGTCAGCGGAGCAAGGGCGGGGGCTTGGGGACTATGGCTTAAGGGGACTTCTAAGTCAATTGGCAAAATAATTCTATTATGAAAACATTCTGCATCCCACTTTGAAATGTGGCATCTGGGGTCTTAAATGCTAACAAGCGGCCATCTAAGGTGCATGAATTGGTCTCAACCCACCTGGATCAAAGGAGAATGAAGAACACCAAGGTTACATGATAACTATTAGCCCAAGAGACAGAAAGGGCCACTTACATCATCCTGAGACCAGAAGAACTAGATGGTGCCCAGCCACAACCGATGACTGCCCTGACAGGGAGCACATCAGAGAACCCCTGAGGGAGCAGGAGATCAGTGGGATGCAGACCCCAAATTCTCATAAAAAGACCAGACTTAATGGTCTGACTGAGACTAGAGGAATCCTGGCGGTCATGGTACCCAAACCTTCTGTTGGCCCAGGACAGGAATCATTCCCAAAGACAACTCATCAGACATGGAAGGGACTGGACAACAGGTAGGAGAGAGATGCCGATGAAGAGTGAGCTACTAGTATCAGGTGGACACTTAAGACTGTGTTGGCACCTCCTGTCTGGAGGGGAGATAGGAGGGTAGAGAGGGTTAGAAACTGGAAAATTGTCACAAAAGGAGAGACTGGAAGGGCTGACTCATTAGGGGGAGAGTAAGTGGGAGTATGGAGTAAGGTGTACATAAGCCTGCATGTGAGAGACTGACTTGCTTTGTAAACGTTCACTTAAAGCTCAATAAAAATTATTAAAAAAAAAATAAATAGTGAAAAGTTCATTATTGCCTGCATTTTTCTATAATTATTGTTTCATACTCTACATTATGTCTTTTAGAGTTATTCCTCACAGGAATATGGATGTAGTTTTTTTTTTTTTTTTTTTTTTAAGTTACCATTGTATAGTATTCTACTCTTTAAACAAACACAATATACTTATCCATTTTTATGTTGTTGGATTTTGGACTATTTTCAATTTTTTGCTTTTGTAAATAATAATTGCTATACACATTCTTATATGTGATCTCAGTGAAAAATACATGAACAACAATTTTATAGTTATGTGTACACGAGTGTTCTAAATACATATTCAGAACTGGAATTGCTGGTGCATGAAGTTTGTCCAGGTAAATCAACTATATTTCACCAGCTTCTGAAGTGGCTGTACCAATTTACACTAAGACCAACACTGAGTGAAAATTTCTATTGCTATTGACTGATTTAATTTTGGCAATCGAGTGAGTCTGAGGAGTGAGTCTGATGTTGTTAGGTGTCATCAAATCAATTCAAACTCATAACGACCCCATGAACAAGAGAACAAAACATTGCCTGGTCCTGAACTATCCTCACAATTATGTTTGGGCCCATTGTTGCAGCCGCTGTGTCAATCCATCTGGCTGAGGGTCTTCCTTTTTTATGCTGACCCTCTACTTTACCAAGCATGATGTCCTTCTCCAGGGACTGGTTTCTCCTGATAACATTTCCAAAATACATGAGATGAAGTCTCGCCATCCTTGCTTCTAATGAACATGCTGGCTGTACTTCTTCCAAGGCGTATTTGCTCATTCTTTTGGCAGTCCATGGTATATTCGATATTCTTCGCCAACACCGTAATTTAAAAGCAACAATTCTTCAGTCTTCCTTATTCATTGTCCAGCTTTCACATGCACATGAGGTGACTGAAGATATCATGGTTGGGTCAGGAGCACCTTAGTCCTCAAAGTGATATCTTTGCTTTTCAACACTTTAAAGAGCTCTTTTGCAGCAGATTTTCTCAATGCAATATGTTCTTTGGTTTCCTGAATTGCTGTTTCCATGAGTGTTGATTGTGGACCCAAGTAAAATGAAATCCTTGAAAACTTCAGTCCTTTCTCCGTTTATCATGATGTTGCTTATTGGTCTAGCTGTGAGGATTTTTGCTTTTGTTATGTTGAGGAGTAATCCATATTGAAGGCTGTAGCCTTTGATCTTCATCAGTAAGTGTTTCAAGCCCTCTTCACTTTCAGCAAGCAAGCTGGTGTCATCTGCATATTGCAGGTTGTTAATGAATCTTCCTCCAATCCTGATGCTGAGTTCTACTTCATATAACCAAAAAAAAAAAAAAAAAAAAAATTGCCACTGAATCTATTCTGACTCATACTGACCCTATAGGATAGAGTAGAACTGCTCCATAGGGTTTTCAAGGAGTAGCTGGTGGATTTGAAATGCTGACCTTTTGATTAGCAGCGGTAGCACTTAACCACTGCACCACCAGGACTCTTTCTGCATATAGTCTAGTGTAAAAACAGTTTGGGGGTGGTGTCTGACCTCCTCCAACCCCACAAGGGAGAAGGAGAACCAAGATCAACAGCACAAGGCTGACTCCCATGAGGTAGAGGCCAGAGAAGTGTCTTCTTTTTGCCATCTTTACATGTTCTGACACAAACCTTCCCTGGCACAGCACTCTCTACTTCTCTACTGGGCTCAATAATTCATTGCAATGGCCACACAGAACTCACAGACCATATTCACAATTATGAAGTTTATAAGGGAAGTAATAGTTAAATTCAGGCTCAGGAACACCCAGGTACAGTTCTTCCATCAGGATAGCCTCTTCTCAGCTATTTCTCAGGCAGGGCTCTCCCCAGACCTCGACCTCTGCTCAAAGGCACTCAATTTTCTCTCTCCATGAACTGAAAAGCCCACCACTCTGTCTCCTGCTGTTGGGTCTCTCCTGCCACTGCTTCTCACCATCTTCAGGGTTATAGCTCTCTCTGTCTCCTGCTTCCAGAAACTTGTCAACACAGGAATTCCCGGTTCAAATAATGCACTCTCCACTCCTGACTGTTCTTCCTTGGCAGTGTTAGGATCCTCCTCTCTGCTCTGGAATTGGTTCTTTTTTAAGGCAAAACTGATCTATCTCATTGGTAGGACAAAATTACCCTACCACACAATCAGCTGAGTGGGAGGTTACAAGATCATGCCTAGAAGGGCCACACATAAAAGTAATTAATCACACTGCATCCAGTTTTTTGGATTATTTGCTCAGCATTCACATTGAATAAGTATGGTGAACAGATATAACCCTGACACACACCTTTCCTGATTTTAAAACACCCAGTATCACCTTGTTTTATTTGAAGGACTAACTCTTGCTTTATGTACAGGCTCTGATTGAGCACAATTCTGGAATTCCCGTTCTTTGCAATGCCATCCATAATTTGTTATGACCCACACAGTCGAATGACTTTGCACAGTCGATAAAACACAGGTAAACATCTTTCTAGTATTCTCTACTTTCAGCCAAAATCCGTCTGACATCAGCAATGATATTCCACATTTCACGTCCTCTTCTCAATCTGGCTTGGATTTCTGGCTGTTCCCTGTCAATGTACTGTTGCAACTGCTTTTGAAGTTTCTTTAGCATACTTTTACTTGCATATGATATTAATGATATTTTTCAATAATTTCCACTTTCTGTTGGATCACCTTTCTTTGTAACAGGCACAAATACCAATCTCTTCCAGTCGGTTGGCCAGGTGGCTACAATCCACCTGACAAATTTCTTGGCGTGGAAGAGTGAGCACTTTCAGCATTGCATCCATTTGTCAAAACATCTCAGTTGGTATTCCATCAATTCCTGGAGCTTTGTTTTTCATTAATGCCTTCAGTGCAGCTTGGACTTCTTCCTTCAGTACTAT
Source organism: Loxodonta africana (assembly GCF_030014295.1). Taxonomy (NCBI): domain Eukaryota; kingdom Metazoa; phylum Chordata; class Mammalia; order Proboscidea; family Elephantidae; genus Loxodonta; species Loxodonta africana. The sequence continues at coordinate 223,253,255 of NC_087342.1, read as the reverse complement.
TGGTACTCGGTAATATGGCACCTCGTGAAAAGGTTGAACATTAAACAATTCTTTTGCTGCCGTGACTCTGTGCATTCCTTTCATCTTCTTTCGATGATTCATGTGTTGTTCAATATTTTGCCCATAGAAGCCTTCAGTATTGCAGCTTGAATTTTTTCTTCAGTTCTTTCAGCTTGAGAAATGCCAAGCATGTCCCTCACTTTGAGTTTTCTAACTCTAGGTCTTTACACATTTCGCTATAATACTTTATTTTTCTTCTCAAGTTGCCCTTTGAATTCTCCTGTTCAGCTCTTTTACGTCATCATTTCTCCTGCAGGTTTTAGCTATGTTGTGTTCAAGGGCAAGTTTCAGAGTCTCTTCTGACACCCATTTTGGTCTTTTCTTTCTTTCCTGTCTTTTTAATGGCCTTTTATTTTCTTCATGTATGATGTCATTGGTGTCATCCACAATTCATCTGGTCTTTGGTCATTAGTGTTCAGTGAGTCAAATCTATTCTTGAGGTGGTCTGTAAATTAAGGTAGGATGTACTCAAGGTCATACTTTGGTTCTCATGAACTTGTTCTAATTTTCTTCAACTTCAACTTGAATATGAATATGAGTAATTGATGGTCTGGTCTGCAAATGGCCACTGGCCTTGTTCTAACTGATGATATTGAGCTTCTTCATCATCTCTTTCCACCAATGTCATCAATTTGATTTCTTTGTATACCATCTGGTGAGGTTCATGTGTATAATCAACATTTATGTTGGTGAAATAAGATATTTTCAGTGAATATGTTTTTGGTTTTCAAATTTCTGTTGTATGGTCTCCAATGTCATTTCTGTTAGAAAGGCCATATTTTCCAACTACTGCTCCTCTGTGGGGCAGTTCTACTCTGTCCTATAGGGTCCCTATGAGTCGGAATCGACTCGACAGCACTGGGTTCGGTTTCGGTTTTGATCCCACTACTTTGTTTTCAACTTTAGCATGCCAGTCACCAGTAATTATCAATGCATCTTAATTGCATATTTGACCAAGTCCAGACCACAGAAGTTGGTAAAGATCTTGAATTTCACCCTTGGCATTAGTGGTTGGTGTGTAAATTTGAGTAATATTCATATTAACTGGTCTCCCTTGTAAGGGTTTGGGTATTATCCTATCGCTGACAGTGTTCTACTTCAGGATAGATCTTGCAATGTTCTTTTTGACAATGAATGTGATGCCATTCCCCTTCAATTTTTCATTCCCAGCAATGTAGACCATATGATTGTTCTGTTCAAAATGGCCAATACCAGTTCATTTTAGCTCACTAGTGCCTAGAATATCTATCTTCAAGTGTACCAATTCATTTTTGACAACTTCCAAATTTCTTAGGTTCATATTTTGTACATTCCATGTTCTGATTATTAATTGACGTTTGCTGCTGTTTCCTCTCATTTTGATTCGTGTCACATCAGCAAATGAAGGTCCTGAAAGATTTACTTCACCCCTGTCATTAAGGTAGACTACTTTGAGGAGGCAGCTTTTTCCTCAATTGTATTTTGAGCGCCTTCTACCCTGAGGGGCTAATCTTTTGACACTATATCAGACAGGGTTGCACTGCTATTGATAAGGATTTCACTAGCCAAGTTTTTAGAAATAAATTACCAGGTTCTTCCTCTTAGTCTTTCTAAATTTGGAATCTCTACTGAAATCTGTCCATCATAGGTGACCATGCTGGTGTTTGAAATTCCAGCGGCATAGCTTGCAGCATCATAGCCACACACAAGCCACAACATTAGGAAAAGTGATGGTAGGTCTGATAATATATGTCATTATGGTTATGATGTAAGTTTCCCTTATTAATAACAAAGTTATACATATTTTCATCTCTTTATAAGACATTTGTGTTTCCTTTTCTGTACATGCCTGTTTATATCTTTAGCCTATTTTCCCATTGGATTTTTTACCTCTTACCTACAGATTGGGGAGAGCGTGTTCATGTATTGAAGTTACTAAGCTTTGATGTTTATAAGTGTTACAAGTAACTTCTGTAAAGCTGTGCTTTGTCTTGACATGCTCTGATCTTGTCTTGTGATAAAAATAAGTTCCCAATTTTAGTAAAGTTGAAATGATCGACCTTTTAATTCATTTTAAAGATATCTGTGTCTTCTTTTTAAGTATCCTGGACACTCCACAGTTCACGAAGGTGTTCTTTTAACTTGGCTCTAAAATTTTTTATATATCTGTCTTTCATATCTGTGACTTCTATCTCCCTTGTTTCTTTGAGTAATGCCCCACTCAAAAATAATGCACCTTCATTTTTTTTTCTCATCTAGATAACTGATCATCCCAGCCCATCTTTTCCCCATTTATCTGCAGTTGTTTTCTTAGAATTCTTACATTCTTAGTTTTGCTTCTAGCTCTCTATTGTTATATTGGTCCATCCTTTTGTGCTGTCTAAAATGTATAGCTTTATAATAGGTAGTGATACATGCAAGTACAAATTCTGTCTGCTTCTTCTGTTTCAAGAATGTCTTGTTTATTTTTGACTGTTTGCCTTGCTATGCATACTGTAGTGTCAGGTTGCATTAAAAGATCTCATTCAAATTTTATTGAAATTATATTGACTCTATAGAGCAGCTTAAAACCAAAAACTAAACCCATTGCCGCCAAGTCAACTTTGACACATAACGACCCTATAGGACACAGTAGAACTGCCCCATAGGATTTCCAAGGAGCATCTGTTGGATTTGAACTGCCAACCTTTTGGTTAGCAGCTGAACTCTTTTTTTTTTTTTTTATATATAAATTTTATTGTGCTTTAAGTGAAAGTTTACAAATCAAGTCAGTCTCTCACACAAAAACCCATATACACCTTGCTTACACACTCCCAATTACTCTCCCTCTAATGAGACAGCCAGCTCTCTCCCTCCACTCTCTCTTTTCCAGTCCATTTCGCCAGCTTCTAACCCCCTCCACCCTCTCATCTCCCTCCAGGCAGGAGATGCCAACATAGTCTCAAGTGTCCACCTGATCCAAAAAGCTCATTCCTTACCAGCATCCCTCTCCAACAGATTGTCCAGTCCAATCCATGTCTGAAGAGTTGGCTTCGGGAATGGTTCCCGTCCTGTGCCAACAGAAGGTCTGGGGGCCGTGACCACCAGAGTCCTTCTAGTCTCAGTCAGAGCATTAAGTCTGGCCTTATGAGAATTTGGGGTCTGCATCCCACTGCTCTCCTGCTCCCTCAGGGGTTCTCTGTTGTGTTCCCTCTCAGGGCAGCCATCGGTTGTAGCCGGGCAGCATCTCGTTCTACTGGTCTCAGGATGATGTAGTCTCTGGTTCATGTGGCCCTTTCTGCCTCTTGGGCTCATAATCGCCTTGCGTCCTTGGTGTTCTTCATTCTCCTTTGATCCAGGTGGGTTGAGACCAATTGATGCATCTTAGATGGCTGCTTGCTAGCATTGAAGACCCCAGATGCCACTCTTCAAAGTAGGATGCAGAATGTTTTGTTAATAGATTTTATTATGCCAATTGACTTAGATGTCCCCTGTAACCATGGTCCCCAGACCACTGCCCCTGCTACGCTGGCCTTCGAAGCATTCAGTTTATTCAGGAAACTTCTTTGCTTTTGGTTTAGTCCAGCTGTGCTGACCTCCCCTGTATAGTGTGCTGTCTTTCTCTTTACCTAAAGTAGTTCTTAGCTACTATCTAATTAGTGAATGCCCCTCTACCACCCTTCCTCCCTCCCCCCTCTCATAACCACAAAAGAATGTTTTCTTCTCAGTTTAAACTATTTCTCAAGTTCTTATAATAGTGGTCTTAGACAATATTTGTCCTTTTGCAACTGACTAATTTCACTCAGCATAATGCCTTCCAGGTTCCTCCATGTTATGAAATGTTTCACAGATTCATCACTGTTCTTTATCAATGCATAGTATTCCATTGTGTGAATATGCCATAATTTCTTTATCCATTCATCCGTTGATGGGCACCTTGGTTGCTTCCATGTTTTTGCTATTGTAAACAGAGCTGCAATAAACATGGGTGTGCATATATCTGTTCGTGTAAAGGCTGTTATTTCTCTAGGATATATTCCAAGGAGTGGGATTTCTGGATTGTATGGTAGTTCTATTTCTAGTTTTTTAAGGAAGCACCAAATCAATTTCCAAAGTGGTTGTACCATTTGACATTCCCACCAGCAGTGTAGAAGTGTCCCAATCTCTCCAAAGCCTCTCCAACATTTATTATTTTGTGCTTTTTGGATTAATGCCAGCCTTGTTGGAGTGAGATGAAATCTCATTGTAGTTTTGTTCTGCATTTCTCTAATGGCTAATGATCGTGAACATTTCCTCATATATCTGTTAGCTACGTGAATGTCTTCTTTAGTGAAGTGTCTATTCATATCTTTTGCCCATTTTTTCATTGGGTTATTTGTCTTTTTGCATTTAAGTTTTTGCAGGATCATGTAGATTTTAGTGATCAGGCACTGATCAGAAATGTTATAGCTAAAAACTTTTTCCCAGTCTGTAGGTAGTCTTCTTACTCTTTTGGTGAAGTCTTTGGATGAGCATACGTATATGATTTTTAGGAGGTCTCAGTTATCTAGTTTTTCTTCTACATTCTTTATAATGTTTTGTATACTGTTTATGCCATGTATTAGGGCTCCTAACATTGTCCCTATTTTTTCTTCCATGATCTTTATCGTTTTAGATTTTATATTTAGGCCTTTGATCCATTTTGAGTTAGTTTTTGTGCATGGAGTGAGGTATGGGTCTTGTTTCATTTTTTTGCAGATGGATATCCAGTTATGCCAGCACCATTTGTTAAAAAGACTGTCTTTTTCCCATTTAACTGTTTTGGGCCCTTTGTCAAATATCAACTGCTCATATGTATATGGATTGATGTCTGGATTCTCAATTCTGTTCCACTGATCCATGTATCTGTTGTTGTACCAGTACCAGGCTTTTTTGACTACTGTGGTGGTATAATAGGTTCTAAAATCAGGTAAAGTAAGGTCTCCCACTTTGTTCTTCTTTTTCAGTAATGCCTTATTTATCCAGGGCCTCTTTTCCTTCCATATGAAGTTGCTGATTTGTTTCTCCATCTCATTAAAGAATGTCATTGGGATTTGGATTGGAATAGCATTAAATGTATAGATCTCTTTTGGTAGAATAAACATTTTTATAATGTTAAGTCTTCCTATCCACGAGCAAGGTATGTTCTTCCACTTATGTAAGTCTCTTTTGGTTTCTTGCAGAAGTGTACTGTGGTTTTCTTTGTATAAGTCTTTTACATCTCTGGTAAGATTTATTCCTAAGTATTTTATCTTCTTGGGAAAAAAAAAGGGGGGGGCTACTGTAAATGGAATTGATTTGGTGATTTCCTCTTCAGTGTTCTTTTTGTTGGTGTAGAGGAATCCAACTGATTTTTGTATGTTTTTCTTGTATCCTGAATATCTTGTATCCTGATTCTCTTTTGAACTCTTCTATTAGTTTCAGTAGTTTTCTGGAGGATTCCTTAGGGTTTTCTGTGTATAAGATCATGTCATCTGCAAATAGAGATACTTTTACTTCTTCCTTGCCAATCTGGATGCCCTTTATTTCAGCAGCTGAACTCTTAACCACTATGCCACCATGGTTTCCGTTGTTGTTGTTAGAGGTCCCTAAAAACCAAATGAAACTCATTGCCCTCAAGTAGATTATGACTCACAGGGACCCTATGGGACAGAGTAGAACTTCCGCATAGTGTTTCCAAGTTGGTTGGTGGATTCAAACTGCCAACCTTTTGGTTAGCTGCTGAGTCCTTAACCACTGTACCACTAGGGGTCCCAGAGGTCCCTAAGTGGTACAAAAATTTTATGCTGGATTGCTAATCTAAAGGTTGGCGATTCAAACCCACTCAGTGACACCAAAGAAACAAAGGCCTGGAGATCTGCTTCCATAAAGGTTACAGCCAAGAAAACCACATGGAGCAGTTCTACTCTATAACAAATAGGGTCGCCATGAGTTGAAATCAACTCGATGACAAGCAACAACATACAGCAGCTTATGATGAAGTGGCTTCTTTAACTAGACTTCTGTACAAAAAAAAAAAAAAGGCATATTTATGAGTTTTAAAGGGCTTTTTTGATGTCGTTAAGTAACATTTTATAATTTTCTTAATATAATGTTTTTACACACAGTTGTTCAGATTTATTTTTAAGTACCGTATATATTTGTTACTGTTAAAAAAATAAACTGCGTTTTCTTTCTGATAATTGCTGCTGTAAACAAAAAGAATTGTTTATATTTCTAATTTTTTTCTTCTAGCAAAGTTGATAAGGTGTCTTATTAATTCTAATTATAATTGGTATATTTGGAGAGATTTCTAAATGGAAAAATTTCAATTTTTAACTATAAAAGTAGTGTTATAGCTTCCTTTTGGAACTTTTTAAATTATATCCCTATTGAGAAATAATTCATATACCATAATATGGATGCTTTTAAAGTACAGTTCAGCGGTTTTTAGCATATTGCCATAATTTTGCATTCATTGCTAGGATTCCCTGGGTGGTTTCTGACTCCAGTGCCTTACCTTCTTGTTAAGCAGGCTTCAGTTGCTTCTCTCTGGATTCACCTGTCTCTCCAGGTTTTGGGGTGGTGGTTTGTCCAAGAAAGTTGTTGATTCTCACTTTGTCTGATTTTTCTTGCTGTAAGCATGACGGTGGTGACTTCCAAATTCTTTACATGTCCTAACGAAATTTTACATTTCTACCAGCACATCCTTGTCATTTCAAAATTTTGATTCCTTTTTCTACTCGTTTCTTACTGCAATACCTAAGATCCCTGTCGTAATATAAATATAAATGGTAGAGAAGCATTAACTTATTGCTGATTTAAGGAGAACGTGTTCAACAATTCACCACTAAGTATGATGTTGCCTGTAAGTTTGGAGGAAAAAAGCCAACTTAATATAATAATTTAAAAATGGTAAATTTCATGAAAAGATTTATGTTATGTTCAACTAACTTATGTCCATGACCCAAATCTTAGCTACTTTATGATTGAAAAATATGAGAATTTGAATTTAATTTAAAAATTTATGAAATCAAGATAGCTTTTACAAGTATAATTGCTCATTACCTTCCTAAAAGGATAGAATAAATGGATTTTAGGTGTTTTCTGTTCTAATACTTTTTAAAGAATTCTTACTAACAGCACCAAACTCCAGGACCTGAGAATCTTTCCTCATTTAATTAATCCTTTAATCTCCACTGAAGAATGTGTAAAAAGGATTATATCACTATGATAATTTCAAGAACTGCAAGAGAGGGGAAAATAGGAAAAATAGAACTGTGTCTTCAGTAATTATTTTTGGGTAAAAAACACATTCACAAAATAAAAGGGCATGTACAAGAATATAAAAATAATGGCTAGACTATAACTATTGCTTTATTGGATGCTTTTGCAACTACAGTCATAGTCAAAAAAAAAAAAAAACACCCATTGCTGTCAAGTCTATTCTGACTCATAGCGACCCTATAGGACAAAGTAGAACTGCCCCGCAAAGAGTTTCCAAGTAATGCCTGGTGGGTTTGAACTGCTGACCTTTTTGTTAGCAGCCATAGCACTTAACCACTATGTCACCAGGGTATCCCAGTCATGGTCAAGACTGCTGAAATAACCATTTTAGCAGTATAAACATTATAAAAAGATAATTCCATGCTGAAAAGATTTATACCTTTTTTTTTTAAGAGATGGCTGGGAAAATTTACAACTAGATAAAAGCAATGTAAACCAAGTTGTTTTTATTAAATTGCCTTCTAAGCTCATAATAATATGGCGAATTACTTGTTTATTAGATCATTCTGTAGCAGTGCACTATTCACCAGTGTAATTTTCCAGCTCTATGTCCTGTACTCTGGATCACTTTCATCTTTTCAACTTAATGGGTTTAGCTTTAAGGTAAATTGAACTCCTAATCCAATCTCTTTCTTTTTAAAACAATTTTCTCCTCAACTGACTTCATTTTACATCCTTTCACACTCTTCACTGACTGTGTATATTTTATATTGTTGGCAAAATACAATTAATAAAGTCAATAATTTTACCCTCACATGGTTAAATAATGAGAAGTTATTTTATGCCCTATAATATAAACTGTGCCCATCTAATTAACAGTAGCTGGATGCAGAGAAAGGAAAAAAAACTAAGTATGTAATAACATAGGTTTACTTATTCAACAAATATTTCTCAAGTACACAGTATGTTCCAGAATGTTGTTGTTGTTAGGTGCGATCGAGTTGCTTCCAACTTATAACAACCGTATGTAAAGTAGAACTAAACACTGCCCTATCCTGCACCATCCTCACAATCATTGTTATGCTTGAGCCCATGGTTGCAGCCACTAAGTCAGTCCATCTCATTGATGGTCTTCCTGTTTTTTGCTGACCCTCTACTTTGCCAAGCATGAAGACCTTCTCCAGGGACTGATCCCACCTGCTAATATGTCCAAAGTATGTGAAACAAAGTCTTGCCTTCCTTGCTTTTAAGAGCATTCTTGTTGTACTTCTTCCAAGACAGATTTGTTCATTCTTTTGGTAGTCCATTTTATATTCAATATTCTTCACCAATACCACAATTCAAAAGTGTCAATTCTTCTTCTTATTATTCATTGTCAGGCTTTTGCAAGCATACTAGGTGACTGAAAACACTATGACTTGGGCCAGGCACACCTTAGTCTTCAAGGTGACTGCTTTGCTTTTCAGCACTTTACAGAGGTCTTTTGCAGATGATTTTCCCAATGCAATGTGTCATTTGATTTCTTGACTGCTGCTTCCATGGGCGTTGGTTGCGGATCCAAGTAAAATGAAATCCTTGGCAACTTCATTCTTTTCTCCTTTTATCACAATGTTGCTTATTGGTTCAGTTGTGAGATTTTTGTTTTATGTTGAGGTGCAATCCATACTTAATACTGTGATCTTCGATCTCCATCTGTAAGTGCTTCAAGTCCTCTTTACTTTCAGCAAGCAAGGTTCTGTCATCTGCATAACACAGGTTGTTAATGAGTTTTCCTCTAATCCTGATGCTCCATTCTTCTTCATGTAGTCCAGGCTGAATAAGTATGATGAAAGGATACAACCCTGATGTACACCTTTCCTGACTTTAAACCATGCGCTATCCCCTTGTTCTGTTCAAACAACTGCCTCGTGATCTTTGTACATGGTTCCTCATGAGCACAATTAAGGGTTCTGAAATTCCCATTCTTCACAATGTTATTCATAATTCATTATGATCCATGCAGTCAAATGCCTTTGCATAGTCAAACACAGACAAACATCTTCCTGCTATTCTGTTTTCAGCCAGGATCCATATGACAACAGCAACATCTCTGGTTCCACATCCTTTTCTGAATCTGGCTTGAATTTCTGGCAATTTCCTGTAGATGTACTGCTGCAGCTGCTTTTCCCTAATATATTAGCTCTAGAAATTAAGCAGTGGAAAGACAGACACAGCTACAACTTTAACAAGACAATTAACATACTACAGCACATTAATTTAAAAAAAATACTCTGTGTATGATTATGTCAGATATTAAATTGAAATGAAACATCACAAAGTGAAATTACTTTATGTTACCAATAGGGAAATGCATGTTTTTTCCTAGAGAATATATAAAAGGAAAACAATGAAATTACTTGAACAAAAGAACGTATTATTTACTGTGCTTTAAGAATTCTGAAAAACTATGCATTCTAAAAACTTGTAGGAAGTTAAGCAATGTTTTAAGATGCTTTTAAATCCCATTGTAAGTAGAAAAATTGTATCTGTATATTAAAATTGTAGGAGGATATGGTATAAGTATGATCAGTAAATTGCTGTTTGAGTCTAGAGTTGGTAAATATATGGATACAAAACAAGATTAGTGTTTGTCAGAGGATAGAGGGAGAAGTGGATAGGATATGGTGAGATACAAACATTCATTGAAAGCATATGTTGTTATTTATATTTATTACCCTAAATAAATGGAGAAAACATTTAAGTTGTCAAGGATTTCATTTTATTTGGATCCAAAATCAAAGCCCATGGAAACAGTAGTCAAGAAATCAAACAATGCATTGCATTGGGCAAATCTGCTGCTAAAGACCTCTTTAAAATGTTAAAAAAAACAAGATCTCACTTTGAGGACTACTGCTTAGTCATGTAGTGCTGCTGTAACAGAAATACCACAAGAGGATGCCTTTAACAAAGAGAAGTTTATTTTCTCACAGTAAAGTAGTCAGAAAGTCCAAATTCAGGGTGTCAACTCCAGGGGAAGACTTTCTCTCTCTGTCGGGTCTCTCATCAATGTTCCCCCAGACTAGGAGCTTCTCTACGCAGGAACCCCAGGTCTAAAGGACACACTCTGCTCCTGACACTGCTTTCTTGGTGGTATGAGATCCCCCTGTCTCTCTGCTTGCTTCTTTCTTTTATATCTCAAGAGATTGCCTCAAGACACAATCCAATCTTGTAGGTTGAGTCCTGCCTCACTAACACAACTGCACCCCAACCTCCCTCATTAATATCATGGAGACAGGATTTACAACACACAGAAAAATCACACAGTACTGGGAATCATGGCCCAGCCAAACTGATACACACAATTTTGGGGTGACATAATTCAATCCATGACAATTATGGTACACCAGATTCAAGCCATGATATTTTCAATGCTTCATATGTGTGGTAAAGCTGGACTATGGTTGAGGAATGAATAAGAAAGACCAAAGAAGAATTGATGCTTTTGAATTGTGGTGTTAGCAAACAATATTGAATATACCGTGCACTGCCAGCAGAATGAACAAAGCTGTCTTGGAAGAAGTACAGCCAGAGTGCTCCTTGGAAGTGAGGATGGCAAAACTTCATCTCAGGAACTTTGACCCTGTTATCAGGAGAGACCAGTCTCTGGGGAAGGACATCATGCTTGGTAAAGTAGAGGGTCAGCAAAAAAGAGGAAGATGCTTGATGAGATAGACTGACACAGTGGCTACAGCAATGGACTCCAGCACAACGACTATTCTAAGGATGGCACAGGACTAGCCAGTGTTTCACTCTGTTGTACACGAGGTCTCTGTGAGTTGGAACTGACTCGACAGTGCCTAACAACAATATTTATTCTCTTTGACTGTTATAATTACAACTGCTACGTGATTACTACTAGTATTATTGCTGCAAATACTTCTGTTACTATTACTACTACTGTCTCTCTTATGCAGAAAAGTTACGAAGCCTCTCTGAACATCAACTTTTTCGTCTTTAGAAAATTATCAGCTAAAAAGATTGTTATCTGAGAGCATATATTGTTTGGCTAAGAAAAAATATACTATTCAGCAAACAGGAAATAAAAATAATAGAGAGGAGTTTAGTATCATGCCTGAGTAAGCAATGCTGTCCAAAACAAAACAAAAAACTAAAAACCCAGAATCAATGTGTATGGCCTTAGAAATTTGATCATAATATTTGATTGAAAGCCAGAAAGGGGTCGACAAACTTTTTCTGTGAGGGTCAGATAATAATTAAATAGGGAAAAGTGGGTGTTGGGTATATGGAAACCGCTGTATTGTCTTTGCAATTTTTCTATGAATGTAAACACTGAAAGAGGAGGTCCATCGGTGCTGGAGCAGCTGTGGGCCTCGCTGCTGCCTCCGCCAACAAGGTGCATCAACAAATTAGCAGAGATATGCCTGGGCTGCCACGGTGCCTGACAGCCCAGACTTACCTTGTAAGTGTGACGCTGCTGCTTCATTTCTAGCCTCCAAACCTCACGCAACATTTCTCTCAAGATCAACCCTAACTCTGAACCAAACAAGGAAAGGAATTCTGAGAAAAACAGTTCCAGCTTAATGAACTTGATACAATATCATCATCACATTTTCCTTAGAGCAGTGAATTGACTAGAGGTAGGTAAAGTGGAACTTTACGCTCATTTGATCTAGAAAGCACTGCTTCATTAAATATAATTGCCAGTTGTTATGGATTGAATTGCCTCCTTCAAAAAATATATGCGCAAACCTTGACCCTTGGTACCTGTGAATGTGACCTTATTTGGAAATAAAATTTTTGCAGATGTAGTAAGTTAAAATGAAGTCATCAGGTCAGGCTCGTAACTAATATGAGTGGTATCCTACAAGAACAGGAGAAGATACAGAACACGCAGGGAGAGTGCCATGTGAAGAGAGACACAGAGGAAAGCCAGCCATGTGGAGATGGAGGCGCAGATTGGAGTTATGTGCCATAAACCAAGGAACACCTGGGATGACCAGACACTGGGAGAGACAAGGAAAGATCATCCCCTAGATCCTTCAGAGAGGTCATGGCCCTGCCAATACATTGATTTTGGACTTCTGGTCTCCAGAACTGTTTTGTCACTCAGTTTGTAGTATTCGGTTATGGCAGCCCTAGGAAACTGATACTCCTGTCAATAAGTAAAATTACATTGTGTGCATATAATTGATGGTTGTATCTATTTAATTTACTAGGTTTCCCTATAGTACTGGTGAGTTTCTTGACTGTTTTGTAGCACACACAGAGAAGGACAGTTTTTCCAGAATCTTTTCTTGATGCCTAAAATTAAATTCAGTTCTTTAAGAGATACAGTAATGTGTAGTGGTGAACAGCAAGGCTCTGGAGATGTATTGTCTGGAGATGAAACCCAGTTACCTTATGTATTAACTGTGTGATCTTGCACAAGTCATTTAACCTGTCTATGACCAGTTTTCTCTTCTGTAAAACAGGGATGATAGACTCACCTATCTCAGAGTTGCTGTGAGAATTAAATGATTATATATATGTATGTGAGTGTGTGTATACACGCCATTTTAAAATGGCCAATACCAGTCCCTTTCTGCTAATACCTAGGATATTGCTGTTTATGCTTTCCATTTCATTTTTGACGATTTCTAGTTTTCCTAGATTCATACTTCGTGCATCCTATGTTCTAATTATTAATGGTTGCTTGCAGCTGTTTATTCTCATTTTGGGTCATGCCACATCAGCAAATGAAGGTTCTGAAAGCTTGACTACATCCACAACATTAAGGTCAACCCTATTTTGAGGAGGCAGCTCTTCCCCAGTCTCATTTTAAGTTCTTCTGACCTGAGGGACTCATCTTCTGGAACTATATCAGACAATGTTTGGCTGCTATTCATAAGGTTTTCACTGGCTCATTCTTTTCAGAATTAGACTACCAGGTCGTTCTTCCTAGTTTGTCTTAGGCTGAAAGCTCAGCTGAAACCTCCCACCATGGGTGACCCTGCTGGTATTTGAATACTGGTGGTGTAGCTTCCAGCATCATAGCAACACACAAGCCCCCGCAGTATGACAAACTGAGAGATGCCTGTAGGTTTTGAATTGGAAAATCATGTGGTCTACTATATCAGGAGTGATAAATCAAAGAGGAATGGTGTAATGTTCATCTTCAAAAAGAACATTTCAACATTTATCCTGAATTAGTACAATGTCAGTAATAGGATAATAATCCATATGCCTACAAGGAAGACCATTTAATATGATTATTATTCAAATTTATATACCAACCGCTAAGGCCAAAGATGAAGAAATTGAAGATTTTTGCCACCTTGTGCAGTACGAAATTGATCTAACATGCAATCAGGATGCATTGTTAATTACTGGTGGTTGGAATTGGAAAGTTGGAAACAAAGAAGAAGGATCGGTAGTTGAAAAATATGCCCTTGGTGATAGAAACGATGCCAAAGATCACATGATAGAATTTTGCAAGACCAACATCTTCTTTATTGCAAATACTTTTTGTCAACATAAACTATGACTATACATGTGAACTTTGCTGGATAGAATACACAGAATCAAATCAGCTATATCTGTGAAAAGGGAATATGGAAAGCTCAATATCATCAGTGAGAACAAGAGCAGGGGCAGACTGCGAAACAGACCACCAATTGCTCATACACAAGTTCAAATTGAAGCTGAAGAAAATTAGAATAAGTCCATGAGACTTAGTGTCTTGAGTATACCCCACCTGAATTTAAAGACCATCTCAAGACTAGATTTGATGCACTAAACACAAATGAACAAAGACCAGACAAGTTGTGGAATGACATCAAGGACATCATACGTGAGAAAAGCAAGAGGTCGTTAAAAAGACAGGAAAGAAAGGAAAGACCAAAATGAATGTCAGAAGAGACTCTGAAACTTGCTCTTGAATGTCAAGTAGCTAAAACTAAAGAAAGAAATGATGAAGTAAAACAGCTGAACAGAAGATTTCAAAGAGTGGCTCCAGAAGACAAAGTATTATGATGATATGTGAAAATACCTCCAGTTAGAAAACCAAAAGGGAAAAATATACTTGACATTTCTTAAGCTGCAAGAACTGAAGAAAAAATTGAAGACTTCTGTTGTCATAGTGAAGGATTCTATGGGCAAAATATTGAACAACGCAGGAAACATCAAAAGAAGATGGAAGGAATATACAGAGTCATGGTACTAAAAATAATTGGTGGATGTTAAACCATTTCAGGAGGTAGCATATAATCAAGAACAATGGCATTGAAGGAAGAAGTCCAAGCTGCACTGAAGGCATTGGCAAAAACCAAAGCTCCAGGAACTGATGGCATACCAATTGAAATGTTTCAACAAATGGATGCAGTGCTGGAAGTGCTCACTTGTCTATTTCAAGAAATTTGGAAGACAGCTACCTGGCCAACCAACTGGAAAAGATCCATATCTATGCATATTTCAAAGAAAGGTAATCCAATCAATTATGGAAATTATCAAACAATATCACTAATATCACACACAAGTGAAATTTTACTGAAGGCCATTCAAAAGCTATTGTAGTAATGCATTGACAGGGAACTGCCAGAAATTCAAGCTGGATTCAGAAGAGGACATGGAACCAGGGATCTCATTACTGATGTCAGATGGATCCTGGCTGAAAGCAAATACCAAAAAGATGTTTACCTCTGTTTTATTGACTATGCAAAGGCATTTGACTTTGTGGATCAGAACGAATTATGGATAACATTGCAAAGAATGAGAATTCCAGAACACTTAATTATCCTCATGGGAAGTCCGTACATGGATCAAGAGGTAGTCTTTTAAGCAGAACAAGGGGATGCTTTGTGCTTTAAAGTCAGGAAAGGTGTGTGTCAGGGTTGTATCCTTTCACCATACCTGTTCAATCTGTATGCTGCACAAATAATCCAAGAAGCTGGCCTATATGAAGAAGATGGGGCATCAGGATTGGAGGAAGGCTCATTAACAACCTGCAATATGTAGATGACAGAACGTTGCTTGTTGAAAGCGAAGAGGACTTGAAGCACTTACTGATGAAGATCAAAGACTACTGCCTTCAGTATGTATCACAACTCGATATAAAGAAAACAAAAACCCTCACAACTGAACCAATAAGCAACATCATGATAATCAGAGAAAAGATTGAAATTGTCAAGGATTCCTTTTACTTTGATCCTCAATCAATACCCATGGAAACAGCAGTTAAGAAATAAGGGATGCATTGCATTGAACCAAACCATGGTGTTTTCAATTGCCTCAATTGTATGAGGAAGCTGGACAATGATTAAGGAAGATCCAAGAAGAATTGAAGCCTTTGAATTATGGTGTTGGTGTAGCATATTGAATATACTCTGGACTCCCAAAAGAACGAACAAATCTGTCTTGGGAGAGGTACAGCTAGAATGTTCCTTTTGAGAAGAAAGGATGGGGACACCAGGTCTCACATTCTTTGGACATGTTATTAGGAGGGTCCAGTCCCTGGAGAAGGACATCATGCTTGGTAAAGTAGAGGGTAAGCAAAAAAGAGGAAGACCCTCAACAAGATGGATTGACACAGTGGCTGCAAGCATATGGGCTCAAGCATAACAACGATTGTAAAGCTGGCACAGGACTGGGCAGTGTTTCGTTCTGGTGTACATAGGGTCATCATGAGTCAGAACCTACTCAACAGCACCTAACAATAACAAAGGAAAATACTATAAATCAAAAGAAGGGGAGAAATATGCCCTGCATATAAATTTAGTTTTTATAACATTTTTTGCCTCACATTTAAGAAAAAGTAAGATTTTTTTTTAATTAAAAAAATACTAAATATTGCTACAAGTGAGCAAGCTTGATACATACATTGTCATTAAAACAGAAGTAATGAAGGCCAATTGTGAACAAAGCTGTAAAAGTATTAAGGAGGCAAGTGTCCAGCAGTAGACCTGGATCTTTGATTAATTCTTCAGGCTAAAGTGAGTGAGAGCATAAGAAAAAAAGAAAATCACAGCTCAGTAAATGCATAGGAAAGTCACTACAACAGTTGGAAGTTCTTCGCAGAAATAAAATGGCTGAGCAAAAGGCTATCAAGAATCATGCCATACTCCAATTTCTTCACTCACTCCTGGCTTGTTCAGAGAACCTGCTGTGGTAGTTGCTCTCTGGATAAAACTGCAATACCACAAGCAGCCAGAGGAGGGCTGGTGGTCCTGGTGTGGATTTAGGTGCCCAAAGAGTAAAATTCTCCTTTATTTCGTACAGAGAAGGTGAGGAAACCTACCCGCCTGCCTTAATGTAAGCCAACCGTTTGTATTCTCCACCCAATACACAGATCTCACAGATGCACCCTGCTTAAGGGAAAGAAAAGACCTATGTAACAAAAAAAAAAAGTACAAGAGAAAATCCTCTTCTTTTGCTGTCCATAATCTTCAGCCTAGTTTTTCATATATAACCATGGCTTAAAAAAAAAAAAAAAAAAAAAAATTTTTTTTTTTTTTTTTTTTGACCAAGTATTACTGAATATTTCATAAATTCGATACCAAATGACTCAGACTTGGTTTGGGGACTTTATTTTTCATATACTTTTTGAAGTATACTTTATATACAGTGAAAATCACTCTTTTGAGTGTGAAGTTCTATAAATTTTGACAAATGCACATTGTTGTATAAGCACCGCCAGAATAAAAATGTGGAAGAATAGTATTACCCCTTAAAGTCCCCCACCACCACCGCAGCTTTGTAATCAGCCCTGTGAAGTCCCTACTCCCAGCTTCAGGCAACCACTGACATGTTTTACCTTTATATAGTTTTGCCCTTTTGAGAAAAAGCATGTAAATGGAATAATAAGGTATGTAGTCTCTCTGAGTCTGGCTTTTCATTCAGCATAATGCATTTGAGATTTAGTCATGTTTTCTGTATCTATTACTCATTCTTCTCTATTGCCGGGAACCCTGGTGGTGTAGTGGTTAAGTGCTACAGCTGCTATCCAAGATATCGGCAGTTGAAATCCACCAGACACTCCTTGGAAACTCTATGGGGCAGTTCTACTCTGTCCTATAGGGTCGCTGTGAGTCGGAATCGACTACCGCAGTGGGCTTGGGTTTTTTGGTTTTTCTCTATTGCCTGGCAGTATTGTATGGATGTACCATAGTTTATTTACTCATTCCCCAGTTGAGGGACATTTTTCACCATTATGAAAAAAAGTCACTACAATATTTACATGCAGGTTTTTTTGTAAACAGCATATTTTGTTTTTGCTTTATTATTGTTACTTCTCTTGGTAAAATATCTAGAAATAGAATGACTGAGTCAAATGGTAGGTGTATGATACCTTTCTAAGAAACTGACAAATGCCTTTCCAAAGCCATTTTTTAATTTTAAATGTCCACCAGCAGTGTGTGAGTTCAGTAGTTTTACCTTCTTTCCAACACTAGGTAAAAGTGATCTTTTTAATTTTAATCATCCTAGTGGGTATGTAATGATACTTTATTGAGATTTTAATTTGTATTTTTCTTAAGACTAATGATGTTGAACATATTTTTGTGTGTTTATTATCTGATTATCTTCTTTGGTGAAAGGTCTTTTAAAATCTGTCGTCCATTTTTTATTAGTTTGCTTGTCTTATTGTTGTTAAAATTTCTTTATATATCCCAGGTAAAAATTCTTTGTAGGATATACGTTTTGCAAATAACTTCTAGGCTGTGTCATGCTTTTTCATCTTCTTAACAGTATCTTTGGAGAGGCAAAGTTTTTAACTCTGATAAAATCACATTCACTGTGTTTGTTATTGTTGTTGTTTGTTTGTTTTCCTTTGATAGTTAAGCCTTTTCGTGTCATGTTGAAGAAATCTTTGCCAAACCCACGATCATAAATATTTTCTCCTATGTTTTCTTCTAGAGGTTTTGTAGTTTTGGCTCTTGAGTCTAGGCCATGATTCTTCTCAACTTAATTTTCATACACGGTTTGAGGTAAGGGATGAGGTTCGTTTTTTTGCACGTGGTTACAAATTTGTTCTAGCACAATATTTTTTAAAAAAGGTTATCCTTTCCCCATGGACTAACCAAGTAAGCTTTGTCAAAGCGTAATTGACCATATATTCGTGAATCTATTTCTGAACTCTCCCTTCAGTTGTATTGATCGATTGTTTATCTTGACAGCAGTTCTGCTGTCTTGATTACTGGAGATTTACAGTCAGTTCTGAAATGAGATACCGTAAGCCCTCTCTTTGTTCTTCTTTTCCAAAGTTATTTTAGCTATGCTAGGTCCTTTGCATTACCATATACATTTTAGAATCAGATTGCGAATGTCTGCCAAAAAAAGCATGCTGAGATTTTTATTAGGATTACATCAAGCCTGTGGATCATTTTGGAGAAAGTGACGTGTGAACAATCGTGAGCTTTTGATTCGTACATACAGTGTACCTGGCAATGTAGTAGGTGTTCTTTAACTTCTCTCAGCAATGCTATGTCATTTTAAGTACACATTTTAAGTATGTAAATTAAGTACAGATTTGTTCAAACATTTTCCTAGGCATTGCATACTTTTGATACTACAGTGAAACCGGTGAGACCCAGAACTCCATGGGACTGCCTTGTTTTTTCTGGTCTCACAAGTTTTCTGCCTTTGTGCAGTCTTACCACTTTCCTATCGTGCTCTATTAGTGGAAAGTATTTGAGTTTTTCTTCTCTGACAAGTTTCTGCCTTACACACGTTTCGGCTTTTGCTGTTTTTACTATATTTTAAATGCTATTTTTAAGTTCCAATTTCTGACTGTTGCTAGCATATGGGAATAAGACTGACCTCGTTTTGTTGATTTTGTTCATTTGTCTCTATTTTTAACCTAATTGGTTCATTATATTTAAACTATTTACATTTAATTTGAATATTGATTTGGTAAGGCTTATCTACCATCTCTTGTTTTCTATTTGTTCGATCTGTTCTTTGTTTCCTTGTTCTTCATTTTCTGCCTTATTTTGGATTAACTAAATATTATTTATGATTTCATTTTATCTTTTTTTGTTGCCTATTAGCTAAAACTTTTTAGTGTGTGTTTTTAGTGAATAATTTAGGCTTGGTGGCATATATATTCAGCTTTTTTTTTTTTATCATAGTTGACCTTCGAGTGGTGTTATATTGTTCCATATAGTATGAGAATCTTAAAACCATATCATTCCATTTCTCCAATATTCTGCACCCTGCCCCAGCTTGGCCTTTATTGTTCCACATTTTATAAACCAAAACCAAAACCAAACCCACTGTAGTCAAGTCGATTCTGATTCATAGTGACCCTTTAGGACAGAGTAGAACTGCCTCATAGAGTTTCCAAGGAGCGCCTGGAGGATTTGAACTGCTGATCTCTTGGTTAGCAGCCATAGCACTTAACCACTATGCCACCAGGGTTTCCTCTACATTTTATATATGGTATAAATACTGTGCTATTATCTTTGCTTTAAACAGTCAATTATGCTGCAAAAGATTTAAATAAAAGAAAATATATTTTATATTTGCTGACATAATTGCTGTTTTTGGTGCTTTAATACCTTTGCACACACTTAGACTTCCATCTGGCATCTTTTTCCTCCTGCCTGACTGATGTTATTTAATATTTCTTATACTGTGGGTCTGCTGATGATGAAGTTCTTCAGCTTTGTTTGTCTGAAAATATTTTTATTTTATCTCTGTTTTTGAAAGATACTTTCCCCAGGTATAAGTTGTAAGATGACTTTTTTTTTTTTAATTCTGTACATTAAAGATATTGCTACCCTGTCTTCTGACTTCCATTTTTCCCAGCGTATAGTCTGCTGTTATTCTTATATCAGTTCTTCCATACATAGTATCTTTTTTTATTGCTGCTTTTAAGTTTTTTTTTTTTTCAATCATTGGTTTAAGAAATTGTTTATAATGTGACTTGGTGTAATTTTGTCATGTTTTCTGTGCTTGGGATTCATTGAACTATTAGAACTGGTAGATTAATATTTTTTATTTAAATTTGCAAAAATATTAGCCATTATTTCTTCAATTACTTTTTCTACTTCATCCACTCTCTTTTTGGGCCTTCAATTGTGTCTATACTAGGCTGATTTAGTTTACATCAGAGTTTAATCATTTTATATTTATTTTTTTCCAGTTTTTCACTCTCTGTTTTATTGCATATGATTTCTATTGCTATGTCTCTAAGTACATTTATCTTTTCTTCTACAATGTTTAATCTACTGTTGACATCATCCAGTGTATTTTAAATCACATATTTTGTAATTTTTCTCTAGAATTTTTATTTTGTTTTTGTTTTACATTCTCCATGTCTTTACCTAAAATAATAATAATAATAAAAAAACTTGTTGCTGTGGAGTCTATTCTGATTCTTAGCAACCCTATAGGACAGAGTAGAACTTGCCCCCATAGAGTTGCTAAGGAGTGCTTGGTGGATTCGAACTGCCAACCTTTTGGTTAGCAGCTGTAGCTCTACCAGGGTTCCCATTGTTACCTGAAGCATTCAGTATTTCCTGTAGCATCTTTTTTTTCATAAAGCAATAATAAGATATACTTCACACACCACAAAATTTACTTTTTTAAGGTGTACATTTGAGTATTGAGTTGTGCAACACTCAAACTATCTAATTTTAGATAGTTTGATAGTGAAACTATCTAATTTTAGAACATTTTTATTACCTAAAAATGAAACCAGGTAAACACTAATTTATTTTATGGATTTATGGATTTGACTATTCCAAATATTTCATATAGATGAAATGATATAACATGTGGTCTTCTGTGTTTGGCTTCTTTCACTTATCCAAGTTAAACCATGTATCAGTACTTCATTCATTTTTATTGCCTAATAACATTGCACGGATATGCCACATTTTGTTTATTCTTCAGTGGATGGACAGGTGGGTTGTTTCCATTTTTTGGTTCTCAGTAATAATGCAGTTATGAACATTTGTATACAAGTGTATGAGTGGACGATTCTCATGACTATATCAGCTCTATGTTTAATATTTTAAGCAACTGCCAAATTGTTTTAAGAAGAGGCTGCAATATTTAACAATCTCACTAAACAAAAGGATACCCATTTCTCCACATTCCCACCAACACATTATTGTCTATCTTTTTAAATTTAGCCATTCTAGTGTGTGTGAAGAGAAATTTAATTGTGGTTTTCATTTGCATTTCCTTAAAACTAATGACCCTGACTATATTTTATGAAATTACCTACTATCTAGATATATTACTTGATGAAGTATCTATTCAAATACTTTACCCATTTTTAAATGGGGTTGTCTTTTTATCATGGAGTTTTGAAAGGATGTAGAAAATCTGGATACAAATTCCTTATCTGAAATACAATTTAAAAAATTTTCTTGTAGTCTGTAGGTTGTCTTTTCATTGTCTTGATAATATCTTTGAAGTACAAAAGTTTTGAGTGTATGTGTGTGTGTTTTTTCTTAAATTTTGATGAAGTTCAATTTTGTTTTTTCTTATTCACATTTGCTTTTGGCTTCATATGTAAGAGACCAGTGCCTAATGCAAGGTTATGAAGATTTATGCCTATATTTTCTTCTAAGAGTTTTACAGCTTGTTCTTAAATTTAAATCTATGATCCAGTTTCCATTAGTTTTTATTTATGGTGTGAAGTGGAGATTCAACTTCATTCTATTTCATATGGATATCCAGTTGTACCAGCACCATTTTTTGGAAAAACTCTTTGTCACTGCTGTTGAATATCAATTGACCGTAACTAAAAGGTATTATGTCTGAACTCTCAGTTCTATTTCATTGATCAGTAAAAGCAAACCTGTTGCTTTCCAGTCAATTCCAATGCATGGTGACCCCATGCATGCAGAGTAGAACTGTGCTGTATAGGGTTTGCAATGCTATGATCTTTTGAAAGCTGATTGCCAGGGTTTTCTTCTGAAAAGCCTCTTGGTGTGTCTGAAACACCAGTCTTTTGATTAGTATGCAAGCACTTAACCATTTCTTTGCACCACCTAGAGTTTTCTAACAACTTTAACATTAGGCTAATCTTTTTCCCTCCCCCCCGCCCCATGAA
Source organism: Loxodonta africana (assembly GCF_030014295.1). Classification (NCBI taxonomy): domain Eukaryota; kingdom Metazoa; phylum Chordata; class Mammalia; order Proboscidea; family Elephantidae; genus Loxodonta; species Loxodonta africana. Next base: position 223,230,973 of record NC_087342.1, on the reverse strand, counting down.
CCTCTCAGGTTTCCATACTGTGGGGGATTTCATGTTGGTGTGATTCTGGAAGCTATGTCACCAGCACTCAAATACTGGCAGGGTCACCCATGATGGACAGGTTTCACCTGAGCTTCCAGAATAAGACAGACTAGCAAGAAGGACCTGGTGGTCAACTTCTGAAAAGAATTAGGCAGTTAAAACCTTATGAATAGCAGCAGAACATTGTCTGATATGGTGCCAGAAGTTGAGCCCCTCGAGCTGGAAGGCACCCAAAATATGACTTGGGGAGAGCTGCCTCCTTAAAGAAGAGTTGACCTTAATGATGTGGATGGAGTCAAATTTTCAGGACTTTCATTTGCTTATGTGGCACGACTCAAAATGAGAAGAAACAGCTGCAAACATCCAATAACAATCAGAATGTGGGATGTACAAAGCATGAATCTAGGAAAATTGGAAGTCATTAAAAATGAAATAGACCAGATAAACGTTCATATCCTAGGCATTAGTAAGCTGAAATGAACGGGTATTGGCAATTTTGAAATAGAAAATCATATGGTCTACTATGCCAGGAATGACAACTTGAAGAGGAATGGCGTTGCATTCATCCTCAAAAAGAACATTTCAAGATCCACCCTAAAGTACAATACTGTTAGTGATAGGATAATATCCATATGCCTACAAGAAAGACCAGTTAATACAGCTATTGTTCAAATTTACACAACAACAACTAAGGCTAAAGATGAATAAACTGAAGATTTTTACCAACTTCTGCAGTCCGAAATTGATAGAAAATGCAATCAGGATGCATTGATAATTAACTGGTGATTGGAATTCGAAAGATGGAAACAAAGAAGAAGGATGGGTAGTAGGAAAATACAGCCTTGATGATAGTAAAAACGCCAGAGATGGCAGGATTGAATTTTGCAAGACCAACAACTTCTTCATTGCAATACCTTTTTTCAACAACATAAATGACTATACACTTAGACCTCGCCAGATGGAATACACAGGTATCAAATTGACTGCATCTGTGGAAAGAGATGATGGAAAAGCTCAATATCATCAGTCAGAACAAGGCCAGTGGCCAACTGCAGAATAGACCATCAATTTCTCATATGCAAGTTCAAGTTGAAGGTGAAGAAAATTAGATCAAGTCCATGAAAGCCAAAATACAACCTTGATACAGTATATCCCACCTGAATTTAGTGGTTATCTCAAGAGTAGACATGATGCGTTGAACACTGATGGCCTAAGACCAGACGAGTTGTGGAATGACATCTAGGACATCAAACTTGAAGAAAGTAAAAGGTCATTAAAAAGAAGAAAAAGAAAGAAAAAATCAAAATGGATGTCAGAAGAGACTCTGAAACTTGTTCTTGAATGTACAGTAGCTAAAAAAAATGGAAGAAATGATGAAGTGAGAGCTGAACAGAAGATTTCAAAGGGCAGCTCAAGAAGGCAAAGCAAAGTACGATGATGACATGCCACCACGTATCTGTCAGTTTGTTGTACTGTGGGGGCTTGTGTGTTGCAGTGATGCTGGAAGCTATGCCACCTGTATTCAGATACCAGCAGGGTCACCTATGGGAGACAGGTTTCAGCTGAGCTTCCAGACTAAGACAGACTAGGAAGAAGGACCCAGCAGTCTACTTCTGAAAAGCATTAGCCAGTGAAAACCTTATGAATAGCAGCAGAACGTTGTCTGATATAGTGCTGGAAGATGAGCCCACCAGGATGGAAGGCGCTGTCAATATGACTGGGGAAGAGCTGTCTCCTCAAACTACAGTCCACCTCCATGACATGGATGGAGTCAACCTTTCCGGACCTCTATTTGCTAATGTGGTATGACTCAAAATGAGAAGAAACATCCATTAATAATCGGAACCTGGAATGTACCAAGCATGAATCTAAGAAAATTGGAAATCATCAAAAATGAAATGGAATGCATAAACATCAATATCCTAGGCATTAGTGAGCTGAAATGGACTGGTATTGACCATTTTGAATCAGAAAATCATATGGTCTACTATGCCAGGAATGATAACTTGAAGAGGGATGGCGTTGCATTCATCATCAGAAAGAACATTTCAAGATCTATCCTAAAGTACAACCCTGTCAGTGATAGGATAATATCCATACACCTGCAAGGAGGACCAGTTAACATGACTATTATTCAAATTTATGCACCAAACACTAAGGCTACAGATGAAGAAACTGAATATTTTTACCAGCTTCTGCAGACTGAAATTGATCAAACATGCAATCAGATGCATTGATAATTACTGGTGATTGGAACTGAAAAGTTGGAAACCAAAAAGTATGGGTAGTTGGAAAATTTGGCCTTGGTGATAGAAACAATGCCAGAGATGGCATGATAGAAATTTTGCAAGACCAACGACTTCTTCATTGCAAACACCTTTTTTTCACTAACATAAACAGTGACTATACACGTGGGCCTCACCAGATAGAATACGCAGGATCACATCGACTACATCTGTAGAAAGAGGATGGAAAACCTTGATATCATCAGTCAGAACGAAGCCAGGGGCCGAATGCAGAACAGACCGTCAATTGCTTCTATGCAAGTTCAACTGAAATTGAAGAAAATTAGAACAAGTCAACTAGAGCCAAAGTACAACCTTGAGTATATCCCACCTGAATTCAGAGACCGTCTCAAGATTAGATTTGACGTGAATACTGATGACCTGAAACCAGGCAAGTTGAGGAATGACATCAAACATGAAGAAAACAAGAGGTCATTAAAAAGACAAGAAAGAAAGAAAAAACCAAAATGGATGTAAGAGGAGACTCTGAAACTTGCTCTTGAATGTTGAATAGCTAAAAAAATGAAGAAATGACATGTGCGAAGTCCTGAAGAAGCACACTTAGTATTTCTTAAGCTGAGAGAACTGAGTATAAGTTTCTCATACAAAAACTTATACGCACATTGTTATGAGACTTTAGTTGCTCTCCCTATAAGGTGACAGCACATTCCTCCTTTCCATTCCAGATTTCCTGTGTCCATTTAATCAGCTACTGTCCCTTTTTGCTTTCTCATCTCACCTCCAGACAGGAACTGCCCATTTAGTCTCATGTATCTACTTGAGCTAAAAAGCACCCTCTTCACATGTATCATTTTATGTCTTACAGTCCAGTCTAATCTGAAGAGTTGGCTTTGGGAATGGTTTCAGTCCTGGGCCAACAGAGAGTATGTGGGCCATGTCCTCTGGGGTACCTCCAGTCTCAGTTAGACTGTTAAGTCTAGTTTTTTTTAGTAGAATTTGAGTTCTGCAACTCACTTTTCTCCTGCTCCATTACGGATTCTCTGTTGTGTTCCCTGTCAGGGTGGTCATTGTTGGTAGCCAGGCACCACCTAGTTCTTCTGGTCTCAGGCTGAAGAAGTCTCTGGTTTATGTGGCCCTTTCTGTCTCTTGGGCCGTTACTTTTCTTGTGTCTTTGGTGTTCTTCATTCTCCTTCGCTCCAGTTGGGTTGGGGCCAATTGATGTATCTTAGATGACTCTCGCTAGCTTTTAAGACCCCAGACACTACTCACCAAAGTGGGATGCAGAACATTTTCTTAATGAACTTTGTTATGCCAATTGACTTAGATATTCCCTGAAACCATTGTCCCCAGACCCATGCCTCTGCTACTCTGTCCCTTGAAGTGTTTGCTTGTATTCAGGAAACTTCTTAGATTTTGTTTTAATCCAATTGTGCTGACTTCCCCTGTATAGCGTGTTGTCTTCCCTTCACCTAAGATAATTCATATCTACTATCTAGTTAAAAACCAATTTCCCTCTCTTCCCACCCTTGTAATGATCAAAAAATGTTTTCCTCTGTGTTTAAACCATTTCTTGAGTTCTTAATACTAGTGGTCTCATACAATATTTGTCCTTTTTCAGCTGACTAATTTCACTCACCATAATGCCTTCCAGATTCCTCCGTTTTATGAGATGTTTTGCAGCTTCATCATTGCTCTTTATCGTTGCCTAGTGTTCCATTGTGTGAATATACCATAATTTGTTTACCCATTTGTCCATTGATGGGCACCTAGGTTGTTTCCATCGTTTTGCTATCGTGAACAATGCTGCAATGAACATGGGTGCACAAATATCTATTCGTGTGACTGCTCTTATTTCTCTAGGATATATTCATTCCAAAGGGTGGGATTGCTGGACAATATGGTACTTCTATTTCTAGCTTTTTAAGGAAGGGCCAAATTGATTTCCAAAGTGGTTGTAACATTTTACATTTCCACCAGCTGTGTCTGTTGGCCAGGTGTCTGTCTTCCAAATTTCTTGGCATAGATAAATGAGCACTTCCAGTGCTGCAGCTGTTTGTTGAAACATCTCAATTGATATTCTTTGAATTCCTGGAGCCTTGTTATTTGCCAATGCCTTCAGTGCAGCTTGGACTTCTTCCTTCAGTACCATCAGTTCCTGATCGTACGCTACCTCTTGAAATGGTTGAACATCGACTAATCCTTTTTGGTATAATGACACTGTGTCTTCCTTCCATCTTCTTTTGATGCTTCTTGTGTCATTTAATATATTTCCCATAGAATCTTTCACTGTGGTAACTTGAGGCTTGAATTTTTCCTTCAGTTCTTTCAGGTTGAGAAATGCCGAGTGTGGTCTTCCCTTTTGGTTTTCTATCTCCAGCTCTTTGCACATGTCACTGTAATACTTTACTTTGTCTTCTCGAGCCACCCTTTGAAATCTGTTCAGTTCTTTTACTTCATCATTTTTTCCTTTTGCTTTAGCTGCTCAACATTTGAGAGCAAGTTTCAGATTCTCTTCTGACATCCATATTGGTCTTTTCTTTCTTTCTTGTCTTTCAATGACCTCTTGCTTTCTTCATGTATGATGTGCTTGATGTCATTCCACAATTCGTCTGGTCTTCAGTCATTAGCTTTCAACACATCAAATCTGTTCTTGAGATTCTATTCTCTAAATTCAGATGGGATATACTTAAGGTTGTACTTTGGCTTTCTTTAGTTTCAACTTGAACTTACATTTGAGCAATTGATGTCTGTTCCACAGTCGGCTCCGGCCCTGTTCTGACTAATGATATTGAGCTTTTCCATCGTCTCTGTCCACAGATGTAGTCGATTTGATTCCTATGTATTGCATCTGGTGAGGTCCATGTGCATAGTTGCTGTTTATGTTGGTGACAAAAGGTATTTGCAATGAAGAAGTCGTTGGTCTTGCAAACTTCTGTCTTTTGGTCTCCAGCATTGTTTATGTCACCAAGGCCATATTTCCAACTACTAATCTTTCTTCCTTGTTTCCGACTTTTGCATTCCAATCACCAGTTAATTATCAATGCATCCTGATTGCATGTTCCATCAATTTCAGACTGCAGAAGCTGATAAAAGCCTTCAAGTTCTTCACCTTTGACCTCAGTGGTTAGTGCATAAATTTGAATAATAGTCTAATTAACTGGTCTTCCTTGTAGGCATATGCATATCATCCTATCATTGACAGCGTTGCACTTCAGGAATAGATCTTGAAATGTTCTTTTTGGGGATCAATGAAACAACACTCCTCTTCAAGTTGTCATTCCTGGAATAGTAGACTATATGATTGTCTGATTCAAAATGGCCAATACCAGTACATTTCAGCTAGGATATCAACGGTTATGTGATCCATTTCATTTTTGACAAATTCCAGTTTTCCTAGGTTCATACTTCGTACATTCCACATTCTGATCATTAAAGGACGTTTGCAGCTGTTTCTTCTCATTTTGAGTCATGCCACATCAGCAAATAAAGGTCCTGAAAACTTCATTCCATCCACATTATTAAGGTCATTGTCTAGACCAAGAAATTTGGAAGACAGCTACCTGACCAACCGACTGGAAGAGATCCATGTTTATGCCTATTCCCAGGAAAGGTGATCCAACCGAATGCAGAAATTTTCAAATAATATCATTAATATCACACACAAACAAAATTTTGCTGAAGATCATTGAAAAGTGGCTGCAGCACTATATCGAGAGGGAACTGCCAGAAATTCAGAAGAGGACCTGGAATCAGGAATATCATTGCTGGTATCAGATGGATCCTGGCTGTTTACCTGTATTTTATTGACTATGCAAAGGCATTCAATTGTGTGGATCATAACAAATTATGGATAGCATTGCAAAGAATGGGAATTCCAGAACACTTAATTGTGCTCGTGAGGAACCTAGACATAGATCAAGAGGCAGTTGTTCAGATAGAAAAAGAGGATACTGCATAGTTTCAAGTCAGGAAATGTGTGTATCAGGGTTGTATCCTTTCACCATGCCTGTTCAATCTGTATGCTGAGCAAATAATCTGAGAAGCTGGACTCTATGAAGAAGAAAGGGGCATCAGGATTGGAGGAAGACTCGTTAACAACCTGCAATATGCCGATGACACAACCTTGCTTGCTGAAAGAGAAGAGAACTTGAAGCACTTACTAATGAAGATCAAAGACCACAGCCTTCAGTATGGATTATACCTCAACATAAAGAAAACAAAAATCCTCACAACTGGACCAATAAGCAACATCATGATAAATGGAGAAAAGATTGAAATTGTCAAGGATTTCATTTTACTTAGATCCACAATCCGCACCCATGGAAGCAGCAGTCAAGAAATTAAAAGATGCATTGCATTGGGCAAATCTGCCTCAAAGGACCTCTTTAAAGTGTTGAAAAGCAAAGCTGTCACCTTGAAGACTAAGGTGAGCCTGACCCAAGCCATGGTATTTTCAGTTGCATCATATGCATGTGAAAGCTGGCCAGTGAATAAGGAAGACTGAAGAAGAATCGACCCCTTTGAATTGTGGTGTTGGCAAAGAATGTTGAATATACTATTGACTGTCAAAAGAACAACAAATCTGTCTTGGAAGAAGTATAACCAGAATGCTTCTTAGAATCTAGGATGGCGAGACTGTGTCTTACATACTTTGGACATGTTGTCAGGAGGAACCAGTCCCTGGAGAAGGACATCATGCTTGGTAGAGTATCAGCCAAAAAGAGGAAGACCTTTAATGGGATGGATTGACACAGTGGCTGCAACAATGGGCTCAAGCATAACAATGATTGCAAGAATGGGGCAGGACCCAGCAATGTTTTGTTCTGTGGTACATAGGGTCTCTATGAATCAGAACTGACTCGACAGCACCTAACAACAACAACCAACAATGTAGAAGTGTTCCAGTCTCTCTACAACCTCTCCAATATTTATTATTTTGTGTTTTTTAGATTAACGCTAGCCTTGTTTGGGTGAGATCATATCTCATTGTAGTTTTGATTTGCATTTCTGTAATGGCTAATGATCATGAGCATTTCCTCATGTATCTGGTAGCCGCCTGAATGTTTTTTTTTTTTTGGTGGAGTGCTTATACATATCCTTTGCCATCTTTTAATTGGGTTATTTGTCTTTTTGTTGTTGAGGTTTTGAAATATCTTGTAGATTTTAGAGATTAGATGCTGATCGGATCTGTAGTAGCCAAGTTTTTTTTTTTTTTTCTCAGTCTGTAGATTATCATTTTACACTTCTGATGAAATCTTTTGATGAACGTAAGTGTTTGATCTTTAGGAGTTCCAACTTGTCTAGTTTCTCTTCTGGTGTTTGTGCATTGTTAGCAATGGTTTGTATTCTGTTTATGCCACGTATTAGCACTCTTAGCATTGCCCCTATTTTTTCTTCCATGATCTTTATCATTTTATATTTAGGTCTACCATCCATTTTGAGTTAGTTTTTGTGCATGGTGTAAGCTATGGGTCTTGTTTCATTTTTTTGGAGATGCATATCCAGCTATGCCAGCACCATTTGTTAGGGAGACTGTCTTTTCCCCAATTAACAGACTTTGGGCCTTTGTCAAATATCAGCTTCTCATAGGTGGGTGGATTTATATCTGGATTCTCAATTTTGTTCCATTGGTCTATGCATCTGTTGTTGTACCAGTACCAGGCTGTTTTAACTACCTTTGTTGTTACCTTAATATTTACCCCTATTTCTCAAAGTTTAAACCAATCTTTTCTTTCTTGATATCGCCTTGACCTCCTATCCTTATGAAAGATCTATGACTACATTTTTTAATCCCTCTTTTTTGTTTTAATGTTGTCGTCTTTTGCATATTGACATCTCTTTTTCCCTATTTTCAGTGTTTTAGTTTTAATTTATTTTTATGACTTCCCTATCTGGGTTTATATCTGGTTTCTCTATCCTGTGCTCTATTCTTGGGTTGTTATCTGATGATATTGACTTTCTAACTGGAGGACTTCCTTAAGTTTTTCTTGTAATTTTAATTTGACGTTTGCAAATTCCTTAAACTTCTGTTATCTGAATATGCCCTAATTTCACCGTCATATTTGAGAGAGAATTTTGCTGGATCTATAATTCTTGGCTGGCAATTTTTTTTCCTTCAAGGCTTCATATGAGTCATCCCATTGCCTTCTTGCCTACGTGGCTTCTGCTGAGTAGTCAGAGCTTAGTCTTATTGACTTTCCTTTGTAGATGACTTTTTGTTTATCCCTAACTGCTCTTAAAATTCTCTATCTTTGGTTTTGGTAAGTTTGATTATAATATGTCTTGGTGATTTTCTTTTGTAATATACCTGTGTGGAGTTTGATGAGCATCTTGGATAGCTAGCTTCTCCTCTTTCATGATATCAGGGAAGTTTTCTGCCAAAAATTCTTCAACAATCCTCTCTGTATTTTCTGTTATCGCCCCCGTTCTGGTACTCCAATCACTCACAGGTTATTCCTCTTGATAAAGTCCCACATAATCCTTAGGGTTTCTTCATTTTTTTTTAATTATTTTATCTGATTTTCCTCAAATAAGTTGGGGTCAAGTGCTTTTCTTCAATCTCACTAATTCTGACTTCCATTGCTTCAGTTCTGCTCCTGTGACTTTCTATTGAGTTGCCTAACTCTGAAATTTTATTGCTAATCTTCTGGATTTCTGTTTGCTGTCTATGGATTCTTGCAGCCTGTTAAATTTGTCATTGTGCTCTTCTATAATCTCAAGTTCCTCTATTGTTTTGTCTGTGTGTTCCTTGGCTTGTTCTGTGTTTTGCCTGATCTCTTTCCTGATCTCTTGAAGAGTTTAGTGTATTAATCTTTTGTAATCTACCCTGGTAATTCCAAGAATTTATCTTCCTCCAGAATATTTCTTGATTCTTTGTTTTGGGAGGTTGCTGAAGCCATGATGGCCTGTCTCTTTATGTGATTTGTTATTGACTGTTGTCTCTGAGCCATCAATAATTTATTATATTTATTTATTTTATGTTTGCTGACTGTGTCCTAGTTTCTTGTTTTGTTTTGTTATGCCCAAATAGGCTGTTCATGTGAGCTGGTTTGATTATTGTGCCTTTGAAGCTCTAATGTCCTGTCACCAGCTGGTTAGGTCTGTTACTATGTATGTGAGCCCAGGAGTCTGATTAGTTTTCTTGTATAGATTTAGCCCAGGTGTCCAGATGGTCAGTCATAAAGTGTGTGGTGTAGGCCCTTTACCTACAGCCCTAGACGGGCAGGGGTGATTGAAGGAGGCACAGGTATCAGGCTGCAGTAAGGGGTCAAGCTCTGAGCAATGTAGGGGGCTGACAGCTGCCCTTGAGTACCTGGGAGGAAAGTGTGTCCCTGTTCCCTAGAGCACATAGGTGGGTGGGTTTTGTAGCTGGACTATGGGCACCCAATGCTGTTGGTTGTAAGTACTGGGAGGCACCATTTATTCTTGAACCCCTATTGCAGGTGGCTGAGTGGTGTGGGTGGACTAGTCCTCAGGTCCCTGATATGGGTAGGTGAGGGCCCTGCTTAGTGTGCAGAGCAGTGTCAAACATCATGAATTTGCCATTCTGTCGTATAGCTGATACAGTGAAGTTAGGCTTCAGGTATATACCCTGTTGTACTGTGCTAATGAGGGCCTATCTTGTTGAACTGGGCCCACACAGGCCTATGCAGGGGTGAAAGGCATTCAAAGCCCATGGATCCCTTACGCCTATACCTAGGCAAAGGAGCTGTACCTGTCCTGAGTTCCCGGCTTAGGGGAGCTGGCAGATTATTTTTTCCTGTTTGTTAATTTGCTCCGTCTCCCAGGCTGGAAGAATGGCTCAGAGCAAACGACTGGGCTCTACTTCCAGCCCAGGGGAAGTAGCAATTACTGAAGCCAGCCTGGGACCTGGTGCAGAGCAGAAAGGGAGCAGGTAAATGGGAGAGAAGTTCTTCCCAAACAGTGTGTTTCTGGATCTGCATTGTAGGTTATACACATGTACTTATCTTTTGCCAATTGAGGGCCGCTTCTTGCTGATTCGGAAGGGTTGAGCAGACTTTCTGCCGCTCAGTCTCTCCCAACGTGGAAAACACGTTCTGAATGAACGGCAGCCAGTCTGGACTGCAGGTTTCCAGTTTCCCCCCGGGTCAAGCCTGGCAACTCTTTGCAGTTTCTGAACCATCTCTCCCTCCCCCTGCCACTCAGTCCAATTCCTTAACTTTGACTTTGCTGTTCAGGGCTCCTAGATTGTTGTGTATAATCGATTCACTTGTTTTTTCAGGTCTTTGTAGTAAGAGGGACCACCGGAAGCATCTGACTGCTCCACCATGTTGATCCCACCCCTACACAGTTCATTTTTAAGTCTGTCTCTTTCCTCTAGCATTTTACCGTGTCAAGGAGAAACCACACAGTTCGTTTAAGAGTTTTTTAGAAATCTCGTAAGCCAGATACTCAAGTTGTTTACTTACAAGTTCCACCTTCCACCAAACATTTGAAGATAATTCAGACAAATTTTTGCCACTGAATAAAAAGGATTACCTTTCTTCCATTGTCCAATCACATGTTCATCATTTTCTTTTAAAGCCTCACCAGAAGCACATTTAATGTCCATATTTCTGTCAATGTTCTGTTGCTGGTGTCGTATGTATTCTCTAAGATGAAAGAGACTTTCTCTATAGCTCTCTTCACTTCCTTCTGAACCCTCATCAGAATCGTCTTGACATCCATAATTCTACCAAGAGTCTCTCCTGAGAAATTTAGGCTTTTATTATTAAGCATCTTAAAATTCTTCCTGCCTCTATCCTTTACCCAGTTCCAAAATTGCTTCCACATTTTAGGTATCTATTTTTTATTAGAGTAGCTCCCCACTCTCAGTATCAAATTCTGTCTTAACTATCTAGTACTACTATAAGAGAAATACCGCAGGTGGATGGCTTTAAAAACATAAATGAATTTTCTCACAGTTTAGGAGGCTAGAAATCTGAATTCAGAGCTTCGGCTGTAGGAGAAGGTTTTCTTTCTCTGCCATCTCTGGAGGAAAGTCTTTGTCACTTAAGCTTCTGCTTCTGCTTCCTGCTTCGTTGAAGATCTCCATATGTCTTTGCATCTATCTTACCCTATCTCTCTTGCCTAATCTGCTCCTTTTATCTCTTGTAAAAGATTGACTCAAGATACACCTTACACTAAACTTGCCTCATTAATATAACAGAAAACGCATTCCTAAATGTGATCATAACCACGAACATAGAGGTAAGGGTTCGCAACACATGTTTTGGCGAATACAGTTCAATCCATAACAGTCCATTTCATTTAATTTGTTAAATTTGTTTGTAGAATTTTTTGTATTATCCTGTTTCATTCCTGTACTGATATTTATGTCTTTTCTCTTTTTTCCTTCGTCAAACTTGCCAGAGATGTGTCAATTTTATTAACCTTTTTAAAGAATCACCTTTTTGTTTTATTGTTTTTGTCTATGGTTTTTCTTCTTTCAATTTTATTAATTTCTGCATTTATCTGTATTATTTGCTTCATTCTTCTTATCTTGTTTTATTTTACCCTTTTTAAATTAGTTTTTGACATGGAAGCTTAAATGGTTGATTTCAGACTCTGCTCTTTTCTAATTAATGTAAGCATTAGGGCTAAATTTTTCCCTCAGCCTGATTCAACTGTGTCCCACAAATTTTGGTATGTTATAGTATCATTTTATTCAGTTCAATGTATTTTTCATTTCCCTTTAGACTTTCTCTATGACTGATGGATTACTTAGTAGTGTGTTGTTTAGTTTCCAAGTTTGGGAGATTTTCCTGTTATCTTCCCATTTCTGATTTCTACTTTGCTTCCATTTTGGTGGCAGAATACGTTGTTTATGATTTCAATTCTCTTACATTTGTTGAGGCTTATTTAATGCCACAGGATATGGTTTATCTTTATATAATTTCCATGGGCACTTGAAAAGAATGTGAATTTTGCTGTTTGGTGGAAGAACCTTCTGTAAATGTCAATTGGACTCTGTTGATTGATGGTATTGTTGAGTTCTATGGCATTGCTCATTTTCTCTCTGCTTGTTTTATCAATTTTTGAAAGAGGAATGTTGAAGTCTTTAGCTATAATTATGGATTTGTCTATTTCTGCTTTAGTTCCATTTGTTTCAAGGATGTTCATAATTACTCATTGATGCATTTTTATGATGGGTGCTTTAAAATCTTTTTCAGATAATTCTAACATCTCTTATCTTGCTGTTATCATCTATCAATTACCTATTTCCATTCAGTTTGAGCTCTCCCTGGTTACAGGTAAGACAAGAGATTTTTTACTGAAACCTGAACATTTTGGATATTATTATGTGGCTCATAAGGAGGGGTCACTCCCTGTTTACTGACGTGTGGAGCTGGAAGTGCAGGTTGCTACCTGGTCTTCATTGACACCTAAGGAGAGGAAGTCCTGATTATTGCTGGGTGAAGTATGATTCCAGCTCCCCACAAGGCCTCCACTTATAGTTACTTGGCTGGACAAATAGGTAGTGTCCTGTTACTGTTTCCCACTGACCTCTACTGACAAAACAGCTAGGGTGGAATTCCTACAGCTAGACAGTGGAGAAAGCCCTAACTTTCCATCAGGCTACCTCCATCATCATGGCAGTGAGGAGGGGCAGTGTCTCTTCATTACTACCAGGCGGAAGTAGAAGTTCAGCCTACCCGTATGCTCTCCCCTGATACTGTAGAATGGGCCTTATTACCCCCAGTGGAGATGAAAATTCAAGCTTCCTATTTGTACTTCACAACTTACTACAGCCTGGTAGGGATGGAGGTCTAGGTTCCCCATTTGGCCTTAGTTACGTTGGTAGGAATGGGTCCACAGTTTCCTATGGTGTCTGGCTGGAATAGAGCAATTATTGTCAAAAAGTCTCTGCCTTGTTAGGCTGGTTTTTCCTGTTTCTTTCACTAGAGAAAGCAGGCTTTTGATGAGGGTTTTGTTTGTTTGTTTGTTTGTACCCATTAATACTAATGGGTGACTAGCTTCTTTAGCTCCAAGGCAGAGATATATGAGACAAAAAGAAAACCCACAGAATGCATCACTGGGTTACTCTTAGGGGCTTGAATTTCTGATCTAGTCTACCTTCTCTCTCCATCTTTCTCAGTCCTTTTATGTTTATTTTGTATATAATGCCCAGAGTTTTAGTTGTACATAGCAGAAGGAATAGGAAAAAATATATCTACCCCATCTTTCCAGAGAAGTTTTTCCAGACACATATTTTTTTTTATTCTTAGATGCAACACTTCATTGCCTGATGGTGGAAGACAATCTGTAAATTTTTATGTAGTTGTATATCATCTAGAGATGTGATAAGGAAAAAGGTCCTGCTTTGAAACACCACCCATTGGAGATGAAAATCCCACCTCTCTACTGGACCCTCTTTGACACCACTCCTTACCACACTGTATCACTTTTTCTTCAGTACTAACAAATTTTGATAAATAAAAAGGTTGCCTAATTTAAAAGGAAATGATGGTTTTGTAAGTACCCTAAGTAGATACTTCTCAGAACTTGATAGAAACTTATTCTTCATAGTCCAAGACCTTTCTTCAATACCCTGCCACACTAGAGTTTGAAATAAATTGCAAATGCTAAGAAGCTATTTGTAGTTACTTGAAAAAATTTTTTCATTTACCCTGTAAAGTTATCAGCTTCGTAGTAGAGAGGAATAAACTCTTTCAAATCTATTTCAAGGAAATATATTTTGTCATGATTTCATGTAGATTACAAGACCATTTTAAACAATACACCTCTACAGGTAAGTGTTTTAGTTATCTAGGGCTGCTGTAACAGAAATACCACAAGTAGATGGCTTTAACAAAGAGAACTTTATTCTCTCACAGTCTAGGAGGCTAGGAGTCCAAATTCAGGGTGCCAACTCCAGTGGAAGGCTTTCTCTTTCTGCTGGCTCTGGGCTAAGGTCCTTGTCATCCATCCTCCCTTGGTCCAGGAGCTTCTCAGAGCAGGAACCCTGGGTCCGAAAGATGTGCTCTGCTCCAGATGCTGCTTTCTTGATAGTATGAAGTCCCCTGTCTCTCTGCTTGAGTCTCTCATTTATATTTCAAAAGAGCTTGACTCAAAATGCAGCCTAATCTTGTAGATTGAGTCCTGCTTCTTTAACATTACTACCTCTAATCCTGCCTCATTAACTTCATAAATGTAGGATTTATAACACATAGGAAAACCACATCAGATGACAAAATGGTGTACAATCACACAATACTGGGAATCATGGCCCAGCCAATTTGACATACATTTTGGGGGGACATAATTCAATCTATAACAGGGAGGTATTTTGTAGTCTTCTTTTTCTAAATTGTATAGTTTTTATCCTATTTATCTGAAACTGTTCCATGCTGATATTTTGAAATCTTTTGGAATTTCAGGACACCAAACTGGCTTCTTATCTAGGACTACTGCAAGTGTTCAAATGTAGATAATCTAAATCACAGACTGGTCATAAAATATAACAGGAAAAAAACATCCTCATGGTGAGTGGCAAACATTCCAAAGTACTTTCTCAAAGTTAAGCAATTTAATAAATCTTTTACAGAAGAAAGAAAAGGATTTCTCTAGTTCCAATGATAAACAAAATTTATTATCAGAGTTTTATTTAAATATGTACTTCCGTAAAGTATATATATTCGATACCATCAAGTCGATTCCGACCAAGTCAATTCCGACTCATAGCCACCCTATAAGAGAGTAGAACTGCCCCACAGGGTCTCCAGGGCACGCCTGGTGGATTCCAACTGCTGACCTTTTGGTAAGCAGCCAAGCTCTTAACCACTGTGCTGCCAAGTCTCCGGTATATATAAAGTCATTAAATTTAAAGCACTCACAGAACTCTAGAAACAAAGAGTTCATTTAAGAATTACATAAAGACAAATGCCCTAAAGCAATAATATTAAAAGTAACATTAATGAAATATGATCTGTATTATTGTTCTCCTGAAACTAATGTACCTACTTTGGATCAATACAGTGTCACTTTTAGTTCACTAAGGCTTTTTGATTGTTAGCAGATGGATTATAAATTTGAGCCATAGGCTCTACCATTATCATTGTTTTCTTCTTAATGCTTTACTCATTTTAAACAGACAATTCATTATTTCAATTGAGCTTTTAATTTGATCAATACTGAAAAAGAATATCCCTTTTATGAAATTTTGTTCCACTATGTAGTAGAGTTCTAACTATTTAACTGTTGGAATTTAGAAAATACGAAATCAGTATGTACATGCTGGGGAAATATAATTGGAAGCAAATCTACTTCCAACCCAGAAAAACCTCTCAACAAAAATAGAAGAAAAAGAAAAGTTTTATTACTGAATAAGCTTGAAAACAAAATGTGAAAAACGCATCACAGGTAATCTACCAAAGAGATTGCAAAGAAAGAAAGAAATCTTATATCTGAGTGGATAACCCATTATATTTAAGCTTTCAAGATAAAATTGCTGATTTTCTAGTATCTTTATGGCCCGATATCGGAGGTTATGCTAATCTCCTTCCAGAAAACTGGCGTGTAGGGGAGGGTTACCTGAAGTTACATTTTAAAGAGATGGCTTCCAGATCCTTAAGTTAACATAACACCTTAGATTTACATACTTTTTAAAGAGTCAGAGGAAGATTTTGTGATTACAAATTTTCTATAGTAAATCCTGAAAGAATGGGATGGGAGGCTCTTCCCTTATTTTCAACAGGGAAAATTAAAGCCTCTTATTTTCTATTTGTAGTTGTCCTTACACACCCACTGGCCATGCTTTACTAACAGCTGTTGTGCAGGTAACTAGTAATCAGTTGCCAGTGAACTGATTTCAACTCATGGCAGCACTGTATTTGTCAGAGTAAGGCTGTGCTCCATAGAGTTTTCAGTGGCTGATTTTTTGGAAGTAGATCACCAGGCTTTTCTTCTGAGGTGCCTCTGGGTGGACTCAAATCACCAACCTTTGGTTTAGCAGTCAAGAGCTTAACCTTTCATGCCACCTAGGGACCCTCGCTGTGTAGGTATTTGTGTTATTTTCCCCAGTATGTCACATCAAGTATGGCTTTTATTTAAGCCCAAGAATATAGTAAGAGGAGAATGCAGACAAACACCTATAGTCCTGGAGACATCACAGCACAAACTCCCCAAGGTCCTGTGGGCACACTTGGACTGAATTGAGTCTCTGTTTTTGTTGCCAAGGTCTGTGAGAGGAATCTTTACTCCAGAGAGCTCAGGCAGTGGAGTTCCATTATCAATTTCTTTGGTCATGTAATTAAGCCAGGGTTGTGAAACTGGTAAGACCAGTTGCCAACCTTCAGTAAAACCCAAACCCATTGCCGTCGAGTCAGTTCTGACTCACAGCAACCCTAAACCTTCAGTAAAGAGCAGGGTAATTCAGACCTTAACTAGAACATCACAAATCTCTCTGCCCTTGTGTTGGCCAAGGTTTAAAAATTAGATATCTAGGCGTTCCCCAAAGTAGACACCAAGCTTTTCTAGTCCACCTATAGATCAACTCTTATATCCACAGAACTTTTGAATAAATCATGACTATAGTAATTTTTCCTGATATAGTAAGACATTGTTTCCTTTGTCAGTGCCCCTAACGAAGTGAAAAATGGTCACAACATAAACAAAACCTGTGGTATTTTCTGCAGTATCAGTTATATGGTAGTCATCCAGATATCCTTCCTTTTAGAAAGATATCTCTTAAAATATTTCAGAAATAAATCAGTTGGTCACATTAGCATCCTGGGGTATTTATTTTATTTTGTTTGTAACTACAGACTTCTTTTTTTTTAATTTTCTTTTTCTTCCCTTTAGCTTTCTACTCATTGTTTTCTCCCCATACACATGCATATCACAATAGATGTAGAACGGGGGTTTAACAAAATTCTGCATCCATTCATAAAGTATTAAGAGAATAATAGGAATAAAATGGAGCTTTCTTTTCTGACTAAAAGCATTCTTGAAAAACTTTGAACTAACATCATGTAATAGTGAAATAATAAATACCCTTTAAGTTTATACTTTTTTTTTTTAAGTTTAGGACCAAAGCAAGGATGTCTACTGTCACAATTCTATCAATATAGATAAAACTATGAAGCTTCTAAAAGAAAGCATGGGAAAATATCTCTGTGAATCAGTTTCAACAAAGGGTGGGGATATGCTCTCTCTGCAGGCTCTAGGGGAAGAGCCTTTCTTGCCTCTCTAGGCTTCTGGTAGCCCCAGGAGTTCTTTGGTTTACAGGTGCATCTTTACATGGTAGGTTCCACTCTGCCTGTCGCTCTTCTCTTTGATTAGGACTCATTCAGATTGGATTAACACCCAGCCTACTCCAGTGTGACCTCATGTTAACAGATAACATCTTCAAAGACCTTATTTCCAAATAAGGTCAGTTTCACAGGTAGAGGAGATAAGGACTTCAAAACATCATTTTGGGGGGAAACAATTCAAACAATTATAATTAGCAGCCTTCTAATTAGCAAAGATTTTATAGGATAAAAATATTAAAAATAAAAATTGAGAAGTTATTATTCATCAAAAAATTTTTTTAAAAGGCCATCAAAATACACAAGAAAATGATTGGGCAAGTCACTGAATGGGAAAAGAAATGTTCACAATACAGATATCTGACAAAGGGCTTTAATCAAGAATGTATAAATAACTGAAAATAACAGAAATGGTCATTAATAAATTATGTATCATACAACAGAATACTAAACAATAAAAAATAGTAGACTAAAGGTATAATATATTGGTGGTGGCGCATGGTCAAATTCTCACCTTCCATGTGGGAGACCTGGATTAGATTTCTGGCCAGTGTACCTTATTCACAAAGCCCCTCTGTCGGTGGAGGCTTGCGTGTTGCTATGATGCTGAACAGGTTTCAGTGGAGCTTCTAGGCTAAGATGAACAAGGAAGAAAGGCCGGCTATCTACTTCTAAAAATCAGCCAGTGAAAATCCTGGCTCAAAACTGTGTGATTATGCAGCTGGAGCAGGACTGGGTATCTTTTCATTCTATTGTGCATGGGATTGCCCTGAGTTGGGGGCAGACACTATGCCAGCTAACAGTAACAATGAAATAATGAACAACAGGAATGAACCTCAAAACTTGATTTGTTTTAAACAATCTTTTAAAAAAACCTATTTAGATTTTTATCTGACTTATATTCTAGATCAGTTTGGGATTTGACATTTTTATATTATTTAGTCTTCTTATCTATAAATGAGGATTATATACCTATTTATTGTCTTATTTGATAACTTTCTAGAAGGGTCTGAACTTTCTCCATAAGGACTGAAGTATCTTTTATTTTTAGATTTATTACTAGTTACTTCTTATTTTATTGTTATGAGATAGAATTTTTATTATGAATTAAAGTCTCTGTTGCTGGTGATTATAAATGCAATTTTACTTTTAAATTAGGTTTGCATTAAACAGCCTTCCTAATTAATTTTAATAATATTTGGACCTCAATGTAAAAAATCATATCTTCAAACTATAAGTGTTTTATTTCTTGGTTTACAATTCTTAAAATTTTTATTTTCTTAACTTTTTAGGCACTGCAGTGCAATATAGAAATAAATCAGAGGTTAATGGGAAACCCAAAGTGGAGAGAGAGTGTTGACATGTTGGCAATCAATGTCACAGAACATTACGTGTATTAATTGTTTAATGAGAAGCTAGTTTGCTCTGTAAACCTTCATCGAAAGTACAATTAAAATAAATAAACCAGAGGGGGTGGGCATTTTCATTCACCATTTTAAAGGAAATAGTTGATATATTTCACCATTAGTTGTGATTATAAATGATGAGTATTTTCATTTTATTTTTCTGTTATAGATGCTTTTCATTGGACTAAATTTTTCTTAAATTCCTAGTTCTTATACTAAACGAATGACAACTTTATGAACCTTTTTTCTTCATATGGTTTTCCTCTGTATTAACGCTATGAGTTACATTGTTGTTAGGTGCTGCCAAGTCGGTTCCAACTCATAGCAAAACTACATACAACAGAATGAAACACTGCCTGGTCCTGTGCCATCCTTACAATCTTTGTCATGATTGAGCCAATTGTTGCAGCCACTGTGTCCACCCATCTCATTGAGGGTCTTCCTCTTTTTGGCTGACCCTCTACTTTACCAAGCATGATATCCTTCTGCAGGGAATGATCCCTCCTGATAATACAACCAAAGCACGTGAGACTTAGTCTCACCATCCTTGCTTCTAAGGAGCATTCTGGTTGTACTTCTTCCAAGAAAGATTTGTTCATTCTTTTGGAAGTCCATGGTGTATTCAATATTCTTCAGCAACGCAATTCAAAGGCATCAATTCTTGTTCGGTCTTCCTTACTCATCGTCCAGCTTTTGCATGCATATGAAGTGAATGAAAACACCAGGACTTGAGTCAGTGGTACCTTGGTCTTCAAGGTGAGCATCTTTGTTTTCAACACTTTAAACAGGTCTTTTGCAGCAGATTTGCCCAATTCAATGTGTCTTTTGATTTCTAAAGTGCTGCTTCCATGGCTGTTGATTGTGGATCCAAATAAAAGGAATTTCTTGAGAACTTCAGTCTTTTCTCCAATTTTCATGATGTGGCTTATTGGTCCAGTTGTGAGGGTTTTTGTTTTCTTTATGTTGAGGTACAATCCATACTAAAGACTGTGGTCTTTGATCTTCATCAGTAAGTGCTTCAAGTCCTCTTCACTTTCAGCAAGCATGGTTGTGTCATGTGCATAATGCATGTTGTTAATAAGTCTCCCTCCAGTCCTGATGCCCTGTTCTTCTTCATATAGTCCAGCTTCTCAGACTATTTGCTCAGAATATGAACTGAATTGGTATGAGGAAAGTATACAACCCTGATGCACATCTTTCCTGACTTTAAACCACGCAGTGTCCCCTTGTTCTGTTCAAACAACTGCCTCTTGTTCTGTGTACATGTTCTTCATGAGCACAATTAAGTGTTGTGGATTTCCCATTCTTTGCAATGTTATCCATAATTTGTTATGATCCACACAGTTGAATGCCTTTGTATTGTCAATAAAACACAGGTAAACATCTTTCTGGTATTCTCTGCTTTCAGCCGGGATCCATCTGACATCAGTAATGATATCCCTGGTTCTGTGTCTTCTTCTGAATCCAGCTTGACTTTCTGGCAGTTTCCTGTTGATATTCTGCTGCAACCACTTTTGAATGATCTTCAGCAAAATTTTACTTGCCTGTGATATTAATATTGTTCAATAATTTCCACACTCAGTTGGATCACCTTTCTTTGGAATAGACATAAATATGGATCTCTTCCCGTCAGTTGGCCAGGTAGCTGTCTTCCAAATTTCTTGGTATAGATAAGTGAGCACTTTCAGTGCTGCATCCATTTGTTGAAACATCTCATTTGGTATTCCATCAATTCCTGGAGTCTTCTTTTTTGCCAATTCCTTCACTGCAGTTTGGACCTCTTCCTTCAGTACCATTGGTTCCTGATCATGTGCTACCTCCTGAAATGGCTGAACGTTGACCAATTCTTTTTGGTATAGTGATTCTATTTATTCCTTCCATCTTCTTTTGATACTTCTTGCGTGGTTTAGTATTTTCCCCGTGGAATCCTTTACTATTGCAACTTGAGGCTAGAATTTTTTCTTCAGTTCTTTCAGCTTGAGAAATGCTGAGTGTGTTCTTCCCTTTTGGTTTTCTGTCTGCAGCAATTTGCACATGTCATTATAATATTTTACTTTGTGTTCTTGAGCTGCCCTTTGAAATCTTCAGTTCAGTTCTTTTACTTCATCATTTCTTCCTTTTGCTATAGTTTCTCGACATTCGAAGCAAGTTTCAGAGTCTCTTCTGACACCCTTTTTGGTCTTTTCTTTCTTTCCTGTCTTTTAAATAACCTCTTGCTTTCTTCATTTATGATGTCCTTGAGGTCATTCCACTACTTGTCTGGTCTTTAGTCATTAGTGTTCAATACGTCAAAGCTATTCTTGAGATGCAATTCTTGAGAGTCACATTAAACACATTTAACTTTTAAATTAAACCTGCTTCTTGGAATAAACCCAAATTTCTCATGGAATATTTTATTTTTATATTATTGAACATGATATACAAATATTTTAGCTTATAATTTTTTTTGTTTATGTGATGATTTTTTCTTGTACTTCTCTTATTTTGGGGTCAAAGCTATGCTAACCTTATCAGATGATTAAGGGCATCCTCACTCTTTTTCTATTTTTTACAGGATCTCATGTATTACTGTAATTTTCTTTTCTTTCAATGATTGATAGAACTGTGTATAATGTTTTCTGGGCACGGTTTCTCCATGAAACAGTTTTGAATAATGATTTAATTCTTTTACTGGTTATAGTATAATTCAGATTTTCTATGTCTAAGTTCCTTTTGCTAAGATATGTATTACTAGAGCCACAGTAGCTTTTCAGGGATTAATGTTTTTCTGGTATGGCTTTCTCCCCATTTTGACTTTTAATTGCATGGAAGCTTATCTTTTAGTTGAGGGTCTGTTGCAAGTAGAGCAGTACCTGGGTGGTGCAAACAGTTAAGAACTCAGCTATTAACCTAAAGGTTGGCACTTTTAATCCACCCAGAGGAGCCTCAGAAGAGAGGACTGGGAATCTAGTTCTGAAAGATCACAGTCATTTAAAACCCTTTGGAGTGCAGTGGATTGCCACGATTTGGAAAGCAATTAGTTTGGTTTCAGTTTGGTTGCAAGCAGAGGACAGCTGAATTTTATTTTTCTGAACAAAATGGTAATTTCTGTTTTTTTAATTTGAATATTTACTTAATTTATATTAATAGCAATTATTACTTATATATTTAGTTTTTTTATATTATATATTTTTGTGCTTTTCCTTTCATTACACTTTAGCTCCTTCTCTCTTGCTTATTTTGGATTAATTTCTTTTTCCTTTGACCTATATCAATATTTTTAACTTTCTATTTGTTGGAAGTTATATAATCTCTCCTCTTTTAGTATTTACTCCAACATAATAACAAGCATAGTTAAGAAAAACTGAAGTTAATCATTGTATTTACTCTTCTTTCAAACAATAGAAATACCTTAAAATTCTTTAATCCTTCCCAGATAACTCTTTCGCTAATCTAAGTCCAGACTGGTTTTTTCCCCTAGTATTAGTCTTTATTATTATTGTATTCTACAGTACAATCCAAATGATTGGATTTACTCTCAAATTTATCAGTATTTTCAATTCACTGTTCTGTTGTTACCTTACACATTCAAGCTAGGAACTTTCTTTTATGCCT
Source organism: Loxodonta africana (assembly GCF_030014295.1). Classification (NCBI taxonomy): domain Eukaryota; kingdom Metazoa; phylum Chordata; class Mammalia; order Proboscidea; family Elephantidae; genus Loxodonta; species Loxodonta africana. The sequence continues at coordinate 223,208,455 of NC_087342.1, read as the reverse complement.
GAAAACTCTTTTTAATGAGGTTTCTGTGGGTGATAATTCTCTCAGATTTGGGTTTTTCTTTTTTTTAAATGAATGTCTTTATTTCATGCTAATTATAAAAATCTTTCACAAGAATAGAATTCTAGACTAAGAGTCATATTTTCTCAGTTTATTAAATAATATTGGTTCACTGTTTTCTGGTTTTCATTTTTCTGTTGAGAATTCAGCAGTCAATTTTATTCCCATTTCCTTGTAGATAATCTATATTTTCTCTCTGACATCTTTTTGGTTCAGTTCTTTGTGTTTTCTGCTCTATGTTTTCATTATTATGTGTATTTCATCCATCCTGAATGGGAGTTTTCCACATGTGTAGTAAACATTCACATGTAATCCCTTCAGGCATTATCTCTTCTCAGTGGTATTTACTATGTCCTTCTGAAAGTCCAGTCAATGTAGATCAAATATTCCCTCTCTGTTCTATATGATAATCTCTCTTCCCCTTTCGTCTTCCAAAGGCTTTTCTCTCTGGATTGTATTCTGGATAATTTCTTTGAAGCCCTCTTCTAGTCTACCAATTCTCTTTTTTGGATGTTTAATCTTTGCTTTAATCTACTCAATGATTTTTAATAAAATTAATATATGTTAAATCACACAGAATAAAATAAGACTCTAAGAGTGCATAAAAATATAAATAAGTGAATAGACAAATAAATGAGGGAGAAAGAAAACTCTTCCTTACAGTATGATGCCAAGTAGTACATATAGAAGGCATTATGAAGTTAGAAATACATCATCAGGCAATCATATTAATACTTATTTTAGGCAAGAATCATTCAATATATGTTAAAACATAAAGAAAATTTGAGGTGCAATAGTATCTTTACATAGTCTCTAAGTAGCTTCTTAAAGACTATGTAAAGATACATAGATATCATTTACAAAGGGAAAAAAGTCACTACCATAGAAAAATTGGGTAGGCTGCACCTTAACCAGATGGTTAATGTTGACCTCACCAGTAAGGAGACAAATACTCATGTGCCCCTCTTATGATACTCTAAGAAGGATGAAGTATAACTTCTGCAGTATTTCTGTCAAAAGGCATAATCTAGCTTTATACATGAGGAGGTATCAGACATATCAAAATTGAGAATATTCTAAAAATAAAATGGCATGTTTTCAAAATCATGAAAAACAGTGAGGGACTGAGATTTTCTCAGTCTTAGAGAAGGAAATTCAAGACAGCTGACAAGTCAATGCATCGTTCAATCCTGGAATGGATCTAGAAACAGAAAAAATGAATTATTTGCTATGAAATACCTTAGTGAGACTTTTGACCAGATTTGAAGAAGGGTTTTAGATTAGAAAATAGTACGTAGCAGTGCTAATTTATCCATTTTGATAGTTCTGCAGAGGTTACATAAGAAAATGCCTTTGTTAGGAAATGCATAGCAAAACATTTAGGAGTAGGCACCTTCTTCTCAAACACCTCAGAACAAACCAAAGATGATAAATATATAGCGAAGCATACATGCACATAAACAGATAAAGAGATGTGACTATATAGACATAAATATATTATTTATATGTATACCTATAAGTATCCAAAAAAAAAACCCACTGCCATAGAGTCGATTCCGACAAGTGTATATGTGTATGTGTGTACATATATATGTGTGTGTATATATATAGGGGAAACACTGGTGGCGTAGTAGTTAAGTGCTATGGCTGCTAACCAAAGGGTCAGCAGTTCGAATCTGCCAGGCGCTCCTTGGGAACTCTATGGGGCAGTTCTACTCTGTCCTATAGGGTTTTTGGTATATATATGTAGAGAGAGAGAGCACACAAAAGAGAGAATGAGAATACAATTGTGGGAAATCTGGGAGTAAGAATTTACCTGGCATGGTTTTACTATCTTTGCCACAATTCTGTAAACCAAAATCTATTGCAAAATAAATAAAACAAAAAAGGGGTTAAAAAAAATTACTATCTTATATCATGCTAAATACCTGCTAGGTAACCATTTCTTTAAAAATTAACTTGGGAATCTAACACCTTCTCATCGTCTTCATTATCACCAACATGGTGCCAGCCACCGTTGTGTGATCACATCTGGATTACTGCAATAACCAAAAACCATTGCCGTCTCACTCAGTGACCCCATAGGACAGAGTAGAACTGCCCCACAGAGTTTCCAAGGAGCACCTGGTGGATTCGAACTGACAACCTTTTGGTTAGCAGCCGTTGCTCTTAACCACTCTGCCACCAGCATTTCCAAAACACTACAATAGCTAATTTTTTTTTTTAATTGTGGTGAAAATATACACAACAGAACATTTGAAAATTCAACAATTTCTACATGTATAATTCAGGGACATTGATTACGTTCTTCAAGTTGTACAACCATTTTCACTATCCTTTTCCAAATTATTCTACCACAATGAAAATAAATTCAATACCCCCTAAGCAAAAACTCCCTCTTATTTCCTCCCTCCCATCCCTGGTAACCACTGATAATCTTTGGTTTCTATATATTTGCTTATTTCATATCGGATAGATCAGACAGTGTTTGCCCTTTTCCCACTGATTTATTTTGCACAGTACAATGTTTTCAAGGTTCATCCACATCGTGGCATGCATCGGGACTTCATTTCTCTTTATGATGAGTAATATGCCAATGTATGCATATACCACGTCTGTTTATCTATTCATCTGGTCAACATTTAACCTTTCAGGAGGTAGCATATGAATAAGAAACGATGGTATTGAAGGAAGAAGTCCAAGCTGCCTGAAGGGACTGGTGAAAACAAAGCTCCAGGAATCAAATGTTGGAAGTGTTTCAACAGATGCAGCACTAAAGGTGCTCGTTTGTCTAGCCAGAAAAATTTGGAGGAGAGCTACCTGGCAAAGCGACTGGAAGAGATCCATATTTGTGCCCATTTCAAAGATAGGTGATCCAACAGAATGCAGAAATTATCAATGCAAGTAAAATTTTCCTCAACATCATTCACAAATGGTTGTAGCAGTACCTTGACAGGGAACCACCAGAAATTCAGACCAGATTCAGAAGAGGATGTGGAACAAGGGATATCATTACTAACGTCAGATGGATCTTGAATACAAGCAGAGAATACCAGAAAGATGTTTACCTGTGTTTTATTGACTATGCAAAGGCATTAAACTATGTGGATCGTAGCAAATTATGAACAATATTGTGCAGAATGGGAATTCCAGAACACTTAATTGTAATTGTGAGGAACTTGCACATCGACTGAGAGGCAGTCATTTGAACAGAACAAGGGTTTAAAATCAGAAAAGGCATGTGTCAGGGCTGTAGCCTTTCTTCATACTTATTCAAACTGTATGGTGAGCAAATAATCTGAGAAGCTGGGCTATCTGAAGAAGAACAGGGCATCAGAATTGGAGGAAGACTCATTAACAACCTGCATTATGCAGATGACACAACCTTGCTTGCTGAAAACCGAAGCTGAAGCACTTACTGATGAAGATCAAAGACCATAGCCATCAGTATGGATTGTACCTCAACATAAAGAAAACAAAAATCCTCACAACTGGACCAATAAGCCACATCATGATGAATGGAGAAAAGACTGAAGTCATCAAAGATTTCATTTTACTTGTATTCACAACCAATGCCTGTGGAAGCAGCAGTCAAGAAATCAAATGATGCATTGCATTGGACAAATCTGCGGCAAAGGACCTCTTGAAAGTGTTAAAAACAAAGATGTCACCTTGAGCAATAAGATGTGCTTGACCTAAGGCATGTTATTTTCAGTTGCCTTATATGCGGGGAAAAGCTGGACAATGAATAAGCAAGACCAAAGAATAATTGATAAATTGAATTATGGTGTTGGCAAAGAATATTGATTATACCATGGACTGTCAGAAGAACAAACAAATCTGTCTTGCAAGAAATACAGCCTGAATGCTCCTTAGAAGCAAGGATGGCAAGACTTCAACTCACATGCTTTGGACATGTTATCATGAGGGACCAGTCCCTGGAGAAGGGCATCATGCTTGGTAAAGTAGAGGGTCAGTAAAAGAGAGGAAAACCTTCAACTACATGGATTGACACATTGGCTGCAACAATGGTCTCAAGCATAAGAATTGTGAGGATGGCGCAGGACCAGGCAGTGTTTCGTTCTGTTGTACATAGAGTCATTATGAGTCAGAATAGACTCGACGGCACCTAACAACAGCAACATTAGTCGGAACTGACTTGAAAGCACCTGTCCACAACAACAATTCATCTGTCGATGGGCATTTAGGTTGTTTCCACACTGTGGCCATTGTGAAAAGTGCTACAGTGAACATTGGTGTACAAGTTCCTGTTCCTATTTTCACTTCTTCTGGATATATACCTAGGATCGACATTCTTCAACTTTTTGAGGAATTGCCAAACTGCTTTCCATAGTGGCTGTACCATTTTACATTTCTGCCAGCAATAGATGAGGGTTCTTTTTTTTTTTTTTTTTATCATTGCCATTCCAATGTGGTGAGGTGGTATCTCACTGTGGTTTTGATTTGCGTATTCTTTTTTTTTAATGGCTAATGGAGCCTTGGTGGTTCAGTAGTTTATAGCTCGGCTGCTAACCAAAAGGTCAGCAGTTCGAATTCATCAGCTGCTCCTTGGAAACCCTATGGAGCAGTTCTAGTAGCGCCCATAGGTTCACTGTGAGTTGGAATTGACTTGACAGTCACAAGTTTAGTTGTTTGGCTTTTAATGGCTAATGGAAGTAGCTCTGGTGGCACGGTGGTTAAATATTTGGTTGCTAACCAAAAGGTTGGTGATTTGAACCTGAGCTGCTCCACAGGAAAAACATGTGGCAATCTGCTTCCATAAAGATTTCAGCCTGAAAAACCCTGTGGGTAAGTTCTACTCTGTCTTGTAGGGTTACTGTGAGTCAGAATTGACTGGATGGCACACAACAACATCAGTGGCTAATAATGTTGAGCATCTTTTCATGTGCTTATTGACCTTCTGAATATTTTCTTTGGTGAAATGTTTGTTCAAGTCCTTTGCCCATTTTTATTGGGTTATTTGTCTTTTTTTGTTGTTGTTAAATTGTAAAAGCTATATACATATATATTTATATTTATGTATATATATATATGTATTTTGGATAGTAGACCCATATCAGATATATAACAACCCAAAATGCAACGGCTTCTTACCTTAGTTTCTTCTTCTACCCTTCCCCTTCAATCTATTTCCAAGAGATGACTCAATGTGGCCTATAGAAAATTAGAAAAATTATGTCATCCCTCAGCTTAGAACTCTTCCTTGATTCTCTACCTCAGAGTAAAAAGAAAAGCCATATTAAAGCTTATGGGGCTCTACCTAACCCCTCCCCCCAAAAAACACTTCTGCTCCCTATCTTAGTCCCCATTGCTCCATTGCCTTTTTTTTTTTTTTTTTAAATCTCTTCTACTAATCGTCTTCTTACTCCTTTCCAGGCAAAATTGCCTCCTAAGAATTCGTTTTTCTGTCTAGAATTCTTGTTTCCCAGATACCTGTAAACCTTGCTCTCATGCTTCTTTTGACCTTTATTCCACCTTTTCTGGCTACACTATCTAAAACTTCAGTTTTACCATTTCCAATTACCATTCCCTGGTTTATTGTTTTATCCTCATTGTGGTTGTTAGGTGCGGTTGAGTTGGTTCCAACGCATAGCAACCCCACGCACAAGAACGAAACACTGTCCAGTCCTGTGCCATCCTCACAATCTTTGCTATGCTTGAGCCCATTGTTTCTACCACTGTGTCAGTCCATCTCATTGAGGGTCTTCTTTTTCCTTATCCTTAGCGCTTATCAAAAACTTACAAAGTATAGACTATCGATACTTTTATATATTTTTTTGCCTTTCTACCTGGAGAGAAGTTTTTTTTGTGTGTGTGTGTTTACTGCTGTATCCATAGTATCTGGTACCTGAAAGGTGTCAAAAAATATTTGGTGACTGTTGAGCTAATTAATATTCATTCTTTTGCTGTACTTATTCGTCTGCTCATCTTCAAAGACACACAGAAGGAAGTTTGTCATCGGGAAAACGAAGAATTTACTGCCTACTGAATTTTCACAAGGACGACTTTGGCACAATTAAAGAAATTTCTGATTCATTGGCTATGGAGGGCACTGCTCACGATCCTGGGCATTTCTGGGAATGTACTGTGCATGACTTCTTTTCATTATGTTTCCTGTGTGGACGAGGTCAATCTGTTAGAAAATGTGTTTGAATGCATCAGATGTAGCTAGGTAGCCTTCTCTGCAGTTAGGAATATCTTTGTTTAATGTACCTGTAAAAAATTACCAAAATATCAGAAAAAAAGTAGTTTCTCAAATAGCTGTCTTATTTGAGAGAAAAAAAAGAAAGGAAAAGAAAATGGTGCTTGCTGTTCCAAGCAAGTAATACTTTGAAAGATTTGTTACATACTGCAGGTATTTGGAGGAAGAAGCTATCTAATTGCTTTTGCTCACCTGGGAAATAAATAAGCCTCATCATTTTTAGTTGCTTACCTGTTTATTGTTTTCTTCAGGGGGATTTAATTTAAATTTTTTCACTTTCAATAATTGCTCCTTTCTTAACCATGTCAATGAAAATGCTTCATGATCATTTTAAATTCAGGTTTCAGTGAAGGCATCCAAATTTATCATAGTTGGCGTTAATAGTTTCCTGTTATGAAACAGCCTCGTATTAAGAGGTTTCTAACTCAATCACTCATTTGCTCTGAGGAAAAAAAAAAAATTGAGTTAACACCATATTGTTCATCCTTTCTGGCCATACCTCAATTGCCATTTATTTTGCTCAATTGGAGGAGTCTCCCAACAGTAATATTGTCACCTGTAGGTCACTGTAATAAATCAGATTAAACCTGTGAAACATGTTTCTGATTTTGAATAATAATGGACAGCAAATTAATTCATTTACTTCCCAAATGTGAACAGAGTTGTTTGATCCCATTGTGATCAAGTTAGAAATGGTCTAGTGGATTCATTATCTGGGAAAAAAAATCTAAAGGTGTCAATGTGCAAGATGTTATATCTCTAAATTATAAAGTGAAGAGGGGGCGGTGGATGTGTATTAATTCACAGAAGGCGTTAAAATGCTAGTCATGATAACTGTAATTAGGCTTCCCGTGACAAAAGATTTCTTTAAAATTAAGCAATGCAAAACGATAATGTGGACTCTTAACTCAGAATATTACTTAACTGGAAAAGTTATCCAGGAATGGTGTATTTGAAACAAAGATGGAAGAGGTGGTTGCTAGACGTGAACAGGGCGAGATGGTACCTAGACACTGTGAGAATCTTCATGTGCACTGACAGGAAAAGAAACAAGTAGATAAATATCCCTTCTCTACTCACAGTTCTAGATCTTCGTGATAAATCATTATATCCCACATGAGCACGTTAATGTCGTAATAGCTTTTTTTTAAATTGTGCTTGAAGTGAAAGTTTACAGTTCAAGTCAGTTTCTCCTACAAAAACTTAAACACACATTGTTAAAACATATGGAATGCTTCACAAATTTGTGTGTCATCCTTGTGCAGAGGCCTTGCTCATCTTCTCTGTATTGTTCCAATTTTAGTACATGTGCTGCCGAAGCAAGCACTTTTTTAAATAAAATTGTTTATATAGAGAAATCTGTCTTCCACAAAAGATTTCCCAGGGTCCTGCACATCCAAAATACAGCCCTGGTTGAGGAAACTGGAAATTATTTCCTTCTGAATAAAAAAATATATATATTATTGTAACTAGAAGCCCCGATACATATTCCCCTTACATCTAATCATTTTGTTAATAAAAAAAGGAGTTAGAGTTTACTCAAAATTGTTTACATTACTTTTGGAAACAGTGTTTTTTTTTTTTTACTTTGGATTTAAATAATTATTTCCTGAAATGCATTTTAATGCAAATTTTAAGAATGAAAATGCCATAATTTAATATTTATTGAGACTAATTTATAATTATTAAAAATGTATGGAGGAGATTATACGATATTTGGTATATTTCAAGTATATGAATGACATAATTATCCTTGAAATACTAATTATGTGGTAATATAGATCTATAATAATTATTAGATTTATTTTCAATTTCAGATACAAATTATTAAGTAATTTTATACAATGACATTTATTATTTAAGTTTTTAAAACATGCTTACCTATCAGTGTTTTATTTTTTATTTATTTATTTTATTTGTTGTGCTTTAAGTCAGTCTCTCATGCAAAAACTTATACACACCTTGCTATGTACTCCTAGCTGCTCTCCCCCAGTGAGACAGCACACTCCTTCTCTCCACCTTGTATTCCCTGTGTCCATTCAACCAGCTCCTGTCTGCCTCTGCCTTCTTATCTTGCCTCCAGACAGGAACTGCCCACATAGTCTCAAGTGTTTGCTTGAGCCAAGAAACTCACTCCTCACCAGCATCATTTTCTATCTTATACTCCAGCCCAATCCCTGTCTGAAGAGTTGGCTTTGGGAATGGTTCCAGTCTTGGGCTAACAGAAGGTCAAGGGACCATGACCTCCAGGGTCCCTCCAGTCTCAGACAAACATTAATTCTAGTTTTTTACTAGAATTTGAGGCCTGCATCCCACTGCTCTCCTGCTCCATCAGGGATTCTCTGTTGTGTTCCTTGTCAGGGCAGTCATCAGTTGTAGCTGGGCACCGTCTAGTTCTCCTGGTCTTCTCAGGATGATGTAGTCTCTGGTTTATGTGGCACTTTCTGTCTTTTGGGCTCATATTTACCTTGTATCTTCAGTGTTCTTCATTATCCTTTGCTGCAGGTGGGTTGAGACCAGTTGATGGCTGCTTGCTAGCATTTAAGATCTCAGACGCCACTCACCAAAGTGGGATGCAGAACATTTTCTTAATACATTTTGTTATGCCAGTAGACCTAGATGTCCCCTGAAACCATGGTCCCCAGACCCCCATCCCTGCTACTCTGGCCTTTGAAGCATTCGGTTATATTCAGGAAACTTCTTTGCTTTTGGTTTAATCCTGTTGTACTGACCTCTCCTGTATTGTGTTGTCTTTCCCTTCACCTAAAATAGCTCTTGTCTACTATCTAATTAGTGAATACCCCCTCCCTCCCTCCCCACCCTGGTAACCACCAAAGAATATTTTCTTCCTTATCAGTCTTTTGATAAATATTGTTCTTGATGTTTTATTAAAGATATTTCTAGATGTTTGGTAATGTCAGTAGAGATGAAAATTTGATTTTCCTTAATTAATTTTTAAGAGAGTATAGAGAAAGAGCAATTGGCATCTAAAGAACATAAGATTTTCAAGTTGCTAAAAATTCCTTTTTAAGTATTTGAGGAAAAAATATAAACGTGATTCATTTTTGTACGTTAGATATTAATTTGAACTTGTTTATAGCAAAAGGCAGATTTTCTTTTCGGTGATGGTTTTGCTTTTGTTTTTTTTTCTTTCATTTCTAAAACTTTTTAAAGCTAGTCTAAAGCAGTTCCTAAATATAATCAAAGGCAAAATCGAGGCAAATGCATTCCAGAATTTATCCAAGAATTTTCAAAATTGCTATGTTTTTTATCTCAAAAACAAAGTACAATTTTTTTTTTCTGTTTTGCTTACAATTTCTTATCCTCTGCCAAGGAAGGAAGGGAGGAAGGAAAGAAGGAGAGGAAGGAAAGAAGGAAGGAATGACGGAAGGAAGCAAGAAGGTAGTAAGGAAGGAAGGAAGAACAGAGGGAAGAAGGGAGGAAGGAAGGAAGAAGGAAAAGGGAGGAAGGAAGGAAGGAAAGGAGGTAAGGAAGGAAAGGAAGGAGGGTGAGAGGAAAGAAGGTGGGGAGGGAGGCAAGAAGGAAAGAAAGGAGGGAAGGAGGAAGGAAGGAAGGAAAATGGGAGGGAGGGAGAGAGGGAGGAGAGAAGAAGGGAGGGAGAGAGGGAGAGAGAAAAGAGAAAGGTAAAGAAAAGGAAGGCTTCCAAAAGATCAAATGAGCACAATAAAATCGTTCTCTCTCATACTTACAGAGACATTTAGCAAGTCAATTCAGGTCGGTGTAATGAACCATTTGAAGCACAGACAGATGCAGATGAATGCAGACTTCTCCAGAGAAAAGACTGATAATTTTAACTCTGCTGAAGGGCAGAGCAAGCAAATAGATAATGGTCTGAAAGAGGGTTATAAATAATATGAATTCAAATCATAGAATGTCAAATCCATGTGTTCACAAGTTCCAGAATGAGAAATTGTCAGACTCAGAAGGAAAATAGTTATGTTAAAATGTTGCTTTTAATATATATACAATGACTTCTTTAATCTTGAAAAAGTGTAAAGACAAGTAATAACCTGTGAAGCACTTATTGAAATTTATACTAGAGATAGTTACTATATCCAATCTTAGAAACTAGTGACTCATAATTATAACTTACCTGAAAATATTAAAACACATTCATTTTAATAAAGTAGGCCATACATGCACATATATTATACATATAATGGTACATATATATGCAATTACTATGTTGAATTTTACAGCATTAGCCAGATACAAAGCTATATTATATTGGACTTCATAAGATGCCTTAGCAAGCTGTCAAATAAACACATTTTCAGGACCAACGTTTCCTTTTCTCTATATTTTCCTGTACTTTGAGTTATTTAAATTCTTCGTACTAATTCACTCTCTTCTTGATAAAAGATCTGTGTGGCTACTCCCTCAGAATTAATTCTTCATCGTCTTGTTTTAACATGCAAGTAGTAGCTGTTCTTCTTTTGGCTACATTAAACCCTGGCCTTTCATGTCTTGGATTTTAACACATCTCACTATCAACTTAGCAATCATAATAACTGATCTTTTCTTTTTTTCCATTATATGCCAGGCAATCTTTTAGGTGCTCTTTGTACTAATTCACTTATGCTCACAATTGCTCAATGAGATACATTCATTTCTCAGGCCCATTACAGATGAGGAGACTCAAGTTCAAAGGAACTAAGTGTATTATCTGGGATTGCACCGCTCATAATGGAGGCCCAGGTGGTGTGTTTCCAGGTCCCAATATTTAGCTATCATTGCACAGTGGTCAGGAGAGGTGTCAGGTCTGCTGCTTGCCAACAACCAGAGGTACAGACGGAATGCTTCCGGGGCAAACTGTAAGCAATAGCATATTTTGGCCTCACCTTTTTGAATGCAGTACAGGTTTTTCCTTCTGATGATTAGCATGATTCTTACGTCTCTGCTCTGTATAAATAACCACAATGTGCACAAGCTTAACACAGCTCATCTTTTTCTTGCAGGATGCTGCCTGATATGTTGAAAAAGGCTGTGAGCAGTGCTTCCAGAACTTTAACACTAATTGTCCATTTCACAGTGCACCACTAAAGCCTGGAGAGTAGTTTAGATGACAGATGGCTCTTCTTTCTCATGTCAGAAAAATAGATTAAACAAAATGTCAGTAATGTACTGCAGTTAGAAACTCCCCAGATCCAGTCTCAATACTGAATGTCTTCCAGATATACTCGAGACAATGGGATAACTATGAGTGAAATGAAAAAACCAAACCGTTGCCAGAAAGTTGATTCTGACTCATGGCGACCCCATATGTTAACATAGTAGAACTGAGCCCCGCAGTGTTTTCTTGGCTGTAATCTTTATGAAAGCAGATCACCAGACCTTTCTTCTGGAGCACGTCTGGGTGTATTTGAACCACCAACCTTTTGGTTAGTAGCCAAGAGCAAACCATTTGCACCACCCAGGGACATCATATTTTTAGGACAAAAAGAAAACAGTCTGTGATAATGTTATATTTTATCGTGAGCATAATGAAAGAAAGCTCTTCTTAGAAATGTTCTCTAGATATACTGATGGACGGGTTTTAAAAAAGTACTTTAAGATTATTCTCCTGCAAGTGTTCTAAAACCACACATTTGAGAACACGGCTCTAGAAAGCTTTTCATCAATCTCACTTCATTTGATTTTCTTAAGAACTCTTGGGAAGGAAAAATAATTTCCTATACAACATATGAATAAAATCACTTTCAGGAAGCTTACCATAACTCATACAACCTAAATGGTGGGCCAAGACTAGATGCTAGTGGTAATATATTGCCCAGTTATTGTGCAGGCTGGGCCTAATAAGCCAAATATTTTATAAACATCAAAATATACACTCTGAAAATTATAAATCACATATACATACATATATGTATATGTGTGTTTACATATGTGTATATATAAACATATATGTAAGTATATATATACACATGTATACTCATATATATGTTTATATATACACATATTCACATATATATGAATTTTCTTAACCTCTAATAAGAAGTTTATATTGCCTCAAATTTCTGAATTTCTGATTCATCTCATTTTCACCCAATCACCCTCGTAAAACACAATATGGTTTCAGGGATATTTACATATCTACATAGTCCACACATATGTACAAACGTGTGTTTATAACTGTGTGTATCATTGGCAACATTTCATTGTAATGGAAGAAGATTTGAAACCACCCATCAGTGGGGACGCAGATAAAATTTGGCCTATACTTATTTTAGATCACACGAATATCTAGAAAATTAAAAAAATCAGTCTATGAACAATTATAGAATGATCTTCTAATGATTTATTAGGTGAAAACAGTAATACAGAGAACAAAATATATAACATGGTATTAAAAAGGTACAGTCTGTATATCTCTAGAACGACCCACAAAGGAAGGTGCATTAGTGGTTGACTCTAGGAATCTAGGAAGGGGAGCTGGGGAACTGGGAGGCGTAAGAAGAGAAATACTGTTGTTTCTACTCTTTTTTTTATAACTTTTTAACTGTGTTACCTATTTAAAAATGAACTATAAAAGGGGAAAAACCCCAGGTAATAAGCACACAAATCTTGTAAATAACCAGAGTAAATATAATAGTCTATAAACCTGTATTTCCAAAACTGTTAGTTGTTAGGTGCTTTCGAGTCGGTTCTGACTCATATCGACCCTATGCACAACAGAACAAAGTACTGCCCAGTCCTGAGGCATTCTCACAATCGTTGCTATGTTTCAGCCCATTGTTGCAGCCACTGTATCAGTCCATCTCCTTGAGGGTCTTCCTCTTTTTCGCTGACCTTCTACTTTACCAAGCATGATGTCCTTCTCCAGGGAGACTGGTCCCTTCTGATAACGTGTCCAAAGTACCTGAGATAAAATCTTGCCATCCTCGCTTCTAAGAAGCATTCTGGCTATACTTTCTCCAAGACAGATTTGTCCGTTCTTCTGGCAGTCCATGGTATAATAAATATTCTTTGCCAGCAACATAATTCAAAGGAATCAATTCTTCGGTCTTTCTTATTCATTGCCCAGCTTTCACATGGATATGAGGCAATTGAAAATACCGTGCCTTGGGTCAGATGCACATTAGACCTCAAAGTGACATCTTTGCTTTTCAACATTTTAAAGAGGTTTTTCCCAGCAGATTTGCTCAGTGCAACATGTTGTTTGATTTCCTGATCGCTGCTCGCATGGGCATTGATTGTGGATCCAAGTAAAATGAAATTCCATTCAATTTTCTCTTGATAATCAGGATCAATCACATCAGCCAAAACAGTAACTCAAAACAAATGCATTGTTCTACTTGATACTGTTTAAATGCTAACACTGATTCAATAAGGGTAGGAAGAAAATGGTCTCCTTTTCCAGCCTCTAAATTTCTGATAAGCAAATTCTAAGCTTGCACTTTTTGTTTTTTATTTAAATTATTTTGTTTTGTTTTCTGTTTTGTTTTTATTTCTTCTTATTCATTGGGTTCAACCACAGCAAGAAAGACAAATAAGGTTGTTGGGTAAAAACACATTTCATCACTATTAGAATTTCATGGAGAAACAAAAATAAGAAAAAAGAACATTAAGTTTTCTGAGCCAAATGCATTTACCGTTTAATGGGACAAACATCAAGTTTTTTCTTACCAAGTTGTTGTTGTTGTTGTTGTTATTGTTGTTCGGTGCCCTCAAGTCGGTCCCGACTCATAGCGACCTTATGCACAGCAGAAGGAAACACTGCCCGGTCCTCCGCCATCCTTACAATCGTTGTTATGCTTGAGCTCATTGTTGCAGCCACTGTGTCAATCCATCTCGTTGAGGGTCTTCCTCTTTTCCCCTGACCCTGTACTCTGCCAAGCATGATGTCCTTCTCCAGGGACTGATCCCTCCTGACAACATGTCCAAACTATGTAAGACGCAGTCTCGCCATCCTTGCCTCTAAGGAGCATTCTGGCTGGACTTCTTCCAAGACAGATTTGTTCTTTCTTTTGGCAGTCCATGGTATATTCAGTATTCTTCATTAACACCACAATTCAAAGGCGTCAACTCTTCTTCGGTCTTCCTTATTCGTTGTCCAGCTTTCACACGCATATGATGCAATTAAAAATACCATGGCTTGGGTCAGGCGCACCTTAGTCCTCAGGATGACATCTTTGCTCTTCAACACTTTGAAGAGGTCCTTTGCAGCAGATTTGCCCAATGCAATGTGTCTTTTGATTTCTTGACTGCTGCTTCCATGGCTGTTGATTGTGGATCCAAGTAAAATGAAATCCTTGACAACTTCAATCTTTTCTCCGTTTATCATGATGTTGCTCATTGGTCCAGTTGTAAGGATTTTTGGTTTCTTTATGTTGAGGTGTAATCCATACTGAAGGCTGTGGTCTTTGATCTTCATTAGTAAGTGCTTCAAGTCCTCTTCACTTTCAGCAAGCAATGTTGTGTCATCTGCATAACGCAGGTTGTTAATGAGTCTTCCTCCAATCCTGATGCCCCGTTCTTCTTCATATAGTCCAGCTTCTTGTATTATTTGTTCAGCATTGAGATTAAATAGGTATGGTGAAAGAATACAACCCTGACGCACACATTTCCTGACTTTAAAGCAATCAGTATCCCCTTGTTCTGTCCAAACAACTGCCCAGTACTGATATTAAACCATGAAAATATTGTTTCTCTAAAAACAACAAAATCCATCATGAAATTTAGAGTGCTCTCCAGGGAATTAGGCAACTAGGGAAGCAGAAAGTATGCCCTTTAGACCAGAAAGAAGTAAATTAATCCAGATTTTGTAATATTCTAGTCAACAGGAGATCAAGAAATTTGAACTTTCAAGCAATGACAGCTCAATATAGAAACAGAGATAATTCTGTAGGTTATTTTCTCTGAAGAACTTTCAAGCATTATGTAGCCTTGTAGCTTTAAGCAAGCCAATGACATCCAATTAGTTTAGAGTCATTCATTTTCCATAAGGGAAAAGAGTGTTGGATGGGGAGGGGAGAATAACAACTGGAGATTTTATATATATATATATATATATACACACATATATATATGTGTGTGTGTGTGTGTGTATATATACCCATTGCCACTGAGTGGATTCCAGCTCATAGTGACCCTATAGGACAGAGTAGAGCTGTCCCACAGAGTTTCAAGGAGTGCCTGGTGAATTCGAACTGCTGAAAAAAAAAATATATATACATATGTATATGTTTATATATATGTGTATATATATTTGTTATTGGTTTGTTGCTGGTGAGTCAATTCCAACTCATGATGACCCCCAGGTAGATAGACAGATAGACAGACAGACAGATAGATGGACAGATAGGTGTGTAGGTGGGTAGGTAGGTAGGTAGGCAAGTAGGTAGGTAGAGACTGAGATATACAAACATATATTTGTAAGTCACAGTTCAGCACTAGGGAGCATATATCGCCCTGCAGTAAGTGACAGATTACAAAACAGATATAAAATTAAATCCACCTTTGCCTCTTGGTAGCTTTAAGACAGGGCTACTAAGCGTCTCTGAGCCTCAGATATTTTTTATCAAATGAGTTCAGTATCTATAATGTGACATGTTTTTGTGAGAATTATACAGTGCCTAACAGAGCACTTATATTTTGCAAAGTAATGTCACACATTCTTCTTCTTTAATACATGCACTTATAGGTATAAATTTTCTTCTAAGAATGAATTTTGCTCCATACCTTGTTTTTAAACGTGATGCATTTATTTCGTTCAATTCTAAATGTAATACAATTGTAATATTAATTTCTTATTTAATCCCAAATTTAAAATGTGTTTGCATAGTTTTAAAATATGGAGCAACTTCAGACTAATTGTGATTATATTTTTTTCCAATTTTACCTCTTTGTAGTCACAGAGCATGGTTTATACAATATCAATTTTTTTTTTTTTTTTGGAACTTGTTAAGACTACTTTTGGGGCCAAGAATATGGTCAGGTTTTGGTGTGTGTCGTGTGTGTTTTAATGAGTATTCAATCCGCATGTTGCAGAATCATGTATATATCGTTTGATCAAGCTCGAAAATTTTTAGATCTTTCATTTTCTAGCTAAATGTCATTTGATGCATTTCTTAATGGTATGTGTTCAAATTACCTATTATTGTCATGTTTTTCATAATTATGCTTATGATTCTGATCTAAGTGCATTCATGTTTGATGATGTTAAGTATTATTGGAGATTTTTCCTTTAACTATTAAATAATACCCCATTTGGCCTCAGTGAAAAATCTTAGCTTAAATTCTATTTTTTCTAATTAGTGTTGTGTGTGTGCTAGTTTACATTTTTTGTTTGTTTTTTCCCCACCATTTCTATGAAATTTTTTCCATGTCTCATAAAAACTGTTTACCCTTATATTTTTTAAATACATTTTTTTTTATCAAAGTCTAAAGATAATCATTTCTATTCTCTTACCAAAATGTGCAAAAACCTTGTAATGCTTTAATTCTGGCTTTTTCCTTACATATTTCACATTAGTCTCAAGTTGTGGTTGCTTTTTCTCTCAAATCCCCTTGTAGTCCATGCCTGGAGGTAGGCTCTGGAGGTGAGGTTGGTGTCCTCTTGGCTTCTCATTGCCCCTTACTGCCCATTCTTTCTTTCACCTCTATAAAAACATCCATCTTTGTATAGCATGTCATCAGAGTATGCCAGTAACCACACTTCTTTACTGCAGATTTTTACATCCTACTCCTAGAAGATTTTTAACTCCTGGATCACTATTGCTCTTTTCAATGCAACTTTTGTCATAGTTCTTGAAATGATTTCCATATCTTTTTTTTTTTTTTTTTAATTCCTTCCAGTACTCTGGACCCTCATGCCCGTATCTCCTCTGGCGATTATGTCCTCCATCTCAATCACTTTGGCCATTTACTCTTGTGTTATGCCTCTGACCTTACTATCATAAACATGTGCAGCCCATCCACAGTGCTCAACCCATCCCTATGATTACAGTGACCTCAAAATCACCTTCAATTCATTGACCCTACGAAGTTTTTACTGCCTCTCAGATCTCTAATATTTGTTTTCCTGTCTTTCTTGGCTCAAACCCTGTAATCAGTCATTATTATCTCTCCTTTTGATGTGTTCTCAACTTCTTTCCTGCATTTTGCATGTAAAAGGCACCTCTCATTAAGGCCTTATCTTTATATACACTGTTATTGCTGTCATTGTTAGGTACCACAGTGTGATAGAGCAGAACTGCCTGATAGGATTTTCTAGGCTGTAATCTTTACAAAAAAAAAAAAAAAAAAATTTTTTTTTTTTTTTAATCTTTACAGGTTCCAACTTCAGACCTTTTGGTTAGCAGCCAAGTACTTAACCACTGCACCACCAGGGGTCCTTCTAAATACATTACACAGCTGAATATCTGTGGCTCACACCACATTGTGAAATATGGCTTGAGAAAACACTCAACAGTGCTGCCTAATCTCACTTTAAATTCATAATTACCAGCTTCAAGGGAGCTTTAAAGCTACACTGTGAGCTTACTATATTTTTCTGTCATTCATTCTAATAGATAACATTTTAACTTTTTTAATTGTCTTTTAGATGAAGATTTACAGACCAAACTAGTTTCTCATTAAATAGTCAGTACACATATTGTTTTATGATATTGGTTAACAGCCCCACCAGGTCACCACTCTCCCTTCTCAGGCTCGGGTTCCCTATTACCAGCTTTCCTGCCCCCTCCTGCCTTCTAGTTCTTGTCCCTGGGGTGGTGTGCCCCTTTAGTCTCATTTTGTTTTATGAGCCTGTCTAATCTTTGGCTGAAGAGTGAACCTTGGGAGTGAGCGACTTCATTACTGGGCCATACTCTCGGGGTTTCTCCAGTCTCTGTCAGGTCAGCAAGTCTGGTCTTTTTTTTGTGTGTGTGCGTTAGAATTTTGTTCTACATTTTTCTCCACCTCTGTCCAGGACCTGCTATTGTGATTTCTGTGAGATCAGTCAGTGGTGGTAGCCGGGCACCATCTAGCTGTACTGGACTCAGTCTGTTGGAGGCCATGGACGATATGGTCCATTAATCCTTTGGACTAATCTTTCCATTGTGTCTTTAGTTTTCTTCATTCTTCCTTGCTCCAGAAGGGATGAGACCAGTGAAGTATCTTAGATGGCCACTCAGGCTCTTAAGACCCTGGGCGCTACTCACCAAAGTAGAATGTAGAACTTTTTCTTTATAAACTATGTTATGCCAATTGAGCAAGATGTTCCCTGAGACCGTGGTCCTCGCAGCCCTCAGCCTAGCAATTCAGTCTCTCAGGGAGTTTAGTTGTCTCTGTGGAACTTCCATGACCTTGCCTTGTACAAGTTGTGCTGGCTTCCCCAGTATTGTGTACTGTCTTACCCTTCAGCATAGTCACCACATATCTATTGTCTATTTAGTGTTTTTCCATCCTCACTCTTCCCCTCCCTTGTAACCATCAAAGATTGTTCCTTTTGGTGTGTAAACCTTTTTAACATTTTTATAATTGTGTCTCTTCAAACACCAACATGTCTTCCTCTATCTCATTCCCAGCCAATGACCTTCCTTCCTATTTCATTAAAAAAATATATAAAATAATTAGAAGAGCATTTCCAGAAACCAGTACCAACAGCTTTACACAAATAACATCAAGGGCATTTCTCTAGTATCTTTTTTCCCTGATTAACCTGCAACATCAATTTTTCTGTCTTTACTAGATCAATACTATTACCATATCAGCATTCTGTTATCTCTCCCATCAGCAAACCAAACATAAATACAAATAAACCAAAGCTCTCTTGAATCCACTTTCCACTCCAACAACAAACCTATATTTCTGCATACTGTAGAGTAAAACACCATGAAAAAGATTTTTATATTCACTTCCAATTTTCCTCTTCTAGTTTGAATTCCCTCTTCTAATTTTTCTATTTGAAAATATGCAAGTGATTTTTTTTTTCCAATCACTCTACCAAAATTATTCTTTTTTATTACCTCTACATTGTTAAATGGAATGATCAGTTTTAACTTAAAACCAGTGTTTAACACAAATCATCACTCTCAAAAGATTCCTTCTCTTGGCTTGCACCATACAACACCTGTCTGGTTTTGTTTCCTAACTTTCTGAAAATTCATTCTGTCTTATTTGCAGTTCTTTCTTGTCTCTCTGACTTCTAAAATTTGAGTAGCCTAAGGCTCAAGCTAGAATCTTGGAATAGTGTTTTGTTGTTGTTAATGCTGTGTAACAAATTACCACAAACTTGATGGCTTAAAAGAACACACATCTATTGTATCAGTTTCTATGTATTAGGACTCAATTTAGGTGGGTCCTCTGCTCTGCAACTCGCTAATCTTCTAGAAAAGCATCAGTCACTCTGTGTTCTCGTGTGGAGGCTTGCCTGGGTGAGAATCCACTTCCAAGCTCACTAAGGTTGTTGGCAAAATCCATTTCCTTTTGTATGTAGAACAGAGAAAATCATTTTTTGCAGGCTTCTGACTGGACCTCAACCTCAACAGTTAGGTGTTGCCCACGTTTTCCTGATGCATGACCATCCCCACAGACAGTCCACATTAGGGCTGTCTGTATTTCTTCAAAGCAAGAGGCAGAAAGTCTCACTCCACTCTGCTAAGATGGCATTATGTAACATAACATAACCATGAAGTGACAGCTCATCACCTTTCCCATATTCTGTTGGTGAGAAGCAAGTCATAGATCTCATCCACACTCAAGGGTAAGGGATTATGCAAGGGTATAAATACCAGGAGGCAGGGATCACTGGCAGAGGGGGTCTTTGGGATCTATCTGCTACAGCCTGCTCTCTGGCTTCCTACGATTCATTTCACTACCACATACACAATACCTTCAATCCCCTTCTCAGGTTCTCAAGAGTATCATCCCATTACAGCAGCAGTTCAAAGTCTAATCTCCTAACATCTAAATCAGACCCAGCTATGGATGAGGTTTCTGGCTGTAAACCATTAAGTACAGCTTCTGGGATATAATTTCTCTTGATTTTAGAACCCAGAAAACTAAAGAAACAAGTTGTTTTGCCCAAAACACCCAACCTAAAATGGAGGAACAGGCATAAGATAACGGCTAAAATATTCCAGTTTAAAAAAGGAGGGAACTAGAAGGTAAAAAAGGAGTTGCTTTTACACGGAAGTTTTGAAAGCCAAACCTGGAAAATGCTGGAAATTCATTGATTCAGTTTCAATGCCTGGGAATAATCCTTCCTGGCTCTGATTCCCCCTTTGAATAATTAGTCTTATCCAATTAGTCGTTCTTCCTTTTTCATGACAGGCATCACTCTTTTGCTGCTGAGTAGTTTTATCAGTCTGCTTCATCCCAGTAAAAAGTCTTGGGAGCTTATCAGTTTCCTTTCATTTCATATTCTCTCTGTCCATTTTAGTCCAAACTGGCAGTATGTCTGCTAAAGCTAGCTTCCCAAATACTTTGTGAGTCTCTTATAGATTTCAACATGCTTAAATCCATTAGACAAAAGCTGCACCTACAAATCTTTTCCAAATATCCCTTTTATACCTTCCTGATAGATGGCCAAGCTTCTAGGAGACTCTCAGGTTTCCTTGAGAGAGTATCTGAGGCACACACTAATCTCTTGAAAGGGTGCATTGAGTAAGGGTCTTCCTGAAGTTTTAGAAAAAGGTTATATAATCACAATCTTGGTCTTTTCTGTGGAGCATGCTTTGCTGACAATGAACCTCTTAATTTTAGTGTCATTTGCCACCTGAAAAGGCAAATAACCTTCAAAATCATCCAGTGCTGGTTACTTTTTTTTTTAGTAGTTCCTCCCTCGATTTATCTTTCTCTTTTTGCATTTTATTATAAGCAGCAGGAAGAAATCAGACGGCATCTTCAACATTTTGCTTGGAATAACCAAAGTCATCAGTACAAGTTCTCTCTCCACATAGCTACAGGAGAAAATGTCACTATGATTCTTGTACCCATATAACAATTTCCCTCCCTCCAATTTCCATATTACGTTCCACACTTCTTTTTGAGCCCTCAGTGGTAGCCTCCTCCAA
Organism: Loxodonta africana; assembly: GCF_030014295.1. Classification (NCBI taxonomy): domain Eukaryota; kingdom Metazoa; phylum Chordata; class Mammalia; order Proboscidea; family Elephantidae; genus Loxodonta; species Loxodonta africana. Next base: position 223,187,155 of record NC_087342.1, on the reverse strand, counting down.
GTCCAGATTTCTGTGAACAGTCTTTGCAAGGCAATTTAGACTTTTTCTCTCATGCTCCTCAAAATACTTCCGGTCTCCCATTTGCTGTCCCATGCAAAGCCTCTCCTGCATTTTTAGGTATTTCTTAAAGAAGCATCTCATTTCCAGGTATGTAAGTCTGTACTGAGTATATCACGCCTGAATTTAGAGACCATCTCAAGAATACATTTGACACGTTGAACATTAATGACCGAAGACCAGGTGAGTTGTGGGATGATATCAAAGACATCATGTATGAAGAAAACAGAGGTCGTTAAAAAGACAAGAAAGAAAGAAAAGAGAAAAATGAATGTCAGAAGAGACTCTGAAACTTGCCCTTCAACATATGGTAATTTGAGCAAAATGATGAAGTAAAAGAGCTGAACAGAAGATTTCAAAGGGAGGCTCAAGAAGACAAAGTAAAGTACTATAACGATATGTGCAAAGACCTGGAGTTAGAAAATCAAAAAGGAAGAAAATGCTCATCATTTCTCAAGCTGAAAGAACTGAAGAAAAAATTCAAACTCAAGTTGCAATATTGAAGGATCTTAAGGGCCAAATAAACAGACATGATGGTGCAGTGGTAAAGTGCTCAGCTGCTAACCAAAGGTTGGTGATTAGAACCCACCAGCTGCTCCACAGGAGGAAGTGTGAAAACTTCTTCCATAAAGATTACAGCTTTGGAAACCCTATGGGGCAGTTCTTTTCTATAGGGTTGCTATGAGTCTGAACTGACTCAACAGTAATGTTTTTTTGTTTGTTTGTTTATGCGCCAAATGTTGAACACTGCGGAAAGCATCAAAAAAAGATGGAAGGAATACACAGAGTCACTATACCAAAAAGAATTGGTCGACATTCAATCATTCCAGGAGTTAGCAAATGATCAAGAACTGATGGTACTTAAGGAAGAAGTTCAATTTGCACTAAAGGCATTGGCAAAAAAAAAAAGGCTCCAGGAATTGACAAATGATGAATACCGATAATATGTTTCAGCAAATGGAAACACTGAAAGCGCATATTCATTTATGCCAAGAAATTTGGAGGACAGCAACTGGACAACAAACTGGAAGAGATCCATATTTTTACCCATTCCAAAGAAAGGTGATTCAAGAGAATGCAGAAATTATCGAATAACATCATTAGTATTACACGAAAGTAAAATTTTGCTGAAGATCATTCAAAAAAAGTTGCAGCAGTGCATCAACTGGGAACTGTCAGAAATTCAAGCTAGATTAAGAAGGGGGTGTGGAATGAGGGATGTCATTGCCAATGTCAGATGCAACTTGGCTGAAAGCAATGAATGCCAGAAGTATGTTTACCTGTGTTTTATTGACTATGCAAAGGCATTAGACTGTGTGGATCATAACAGATTATGGATAACATTGTGAAGAATGGGAATTCCAGAACACTTAATTGTGATCATGTAAAACCTGTACATAGACCAAGAGGCAGTCATTTGAATACTACAAGGAGATCCTGCATGATTTAAAATCAGGAAAGGTTTGTGTCAGGGTTGTATCATTTCACCATTTTTTATTCAATCTGTATGCTGAGAAAATAATCCAAGAAGCTGGACTATATGAAGAAGAATGGGGCATTAGGATTGGAGGAAGACTCATTAATAACCTGCATTATGCTGATGACACAACCTTGCTGAAAGCAAAAAGGATTTGAAGTACTTACTGATGAAGATTAGAGACTACAGCCTTCAGTATGGTTTATACCTCAAGTAAAAGAATACAAAAATCCTTGTAACTGGACCAACATCATGATAAATGGATAAATGGGGAAAAGACTGAAGTTGTCAAGGATTTCATTTTACTTGAGTCCACAATGAACACCCATAGAAGCAGCAGCCAAAAAAATCAAACGATATACTGCATTGGGCAAATCTGCTGCAAAAGACCTCTTTCAAGTGTTAAAAAGCAAAGATGTCACTTTGAGGACTAAAGTTTGCCTGGTCCAAACCATGGTATTTTCAGTTGCTTTTCATATGCATATGAAAGATGGATAATGATTAAGAAAAACCAAAGATGAATTGATTGCTTCGAATTATGGTATTGGGCAAGAATATTGAATATGCCGTGAACGCCAGAAGAATGAACAAATCTGTCTTGGAAGAAGTACAGCCAGAATGCTCCTTAGAAGTGAGGACGGAGAGACTTCATCTCACATACTTTGGACATGGTATCAGGAGAGACAGTAGAGGGTAAACTAGAGGGTCAGCGAAAAAGAAGAGGACACTCAATGAGATGGATTGACACAGTGGCTGCAACAATGGGCTCAAACGCAGTAACAATTGTGAAGATGGCACAGGATGGGGCAAGGTTTTGTTCTATTATACATGAGGTCCTAATGAGTTGAAACCTACCTGAGGGCACCTAACAACAAGAAGTCTGTATTACTTTTCTAAGTCCTGTAATAAATTGCCATGTATGTAGCTGCTTAAGACAATGCATATTTATTATCTCACGTGTTCTGCGGATCAGGAGTCCAGGTTTAGCTGGATCTTCTGATTTGGGTTTAATGACGCTGCAATCAAGGTGTTGTCTAAGCTTTGTTCTCATCTGGAGACTCAACTGGGGAAGAATTTTCTTCCAGTCTTGTTGGCAGGATTTCATTCTTTATGAGAAAGGCCTGAAGTCTATTGTAGGAATGACGTCCCTTTTTATTTATGGCTGTGGACTGAAACTTCACTCATCTCCTAGAGTTCCATCTCATGGCCCTCTCTACGGGCAGTTCACAACATGCCCATCTGTTTTTTCAAGGCCAGCAGGACAGGAAGAGTGAGATTCATAAATATGGGAGAGACATCCCATCTCTTTTCACGTATTCTAAGTCTCGGGTTCTGTTCCCACTCAAGGGGAGAGTCTTATATCAGATCATGTGAATATCGAAAGATTGTTTCAGTGGAGAAAACACTAACATCTATTCAAAAGATCTGTGTTTTTTAACTGCAACTTCTCCTTAGATGCTCTTATGTAGTCTTATGGTTTTAAATACAATCTATATATTGATGACCTCCAAATTTCTGTCATACCCTGAGCCCCTGATCTCTAATAACTAAATGTTTATTTCATATAACTGCTTGGATACCTAATAGGCCTTTTACTCACAATGTCCAAATTCAATTCCAACATTTTTCCCTAAACCTGTTCTACTCAAAATATTTTTCATTGTAGCTGTTAACCTATGCATCTAGTTGTTCAGTCCCACACTTCCATATTGACTTCACTCCTGTCTTTTTCTCTCTTTCTTCCTATTCCCATACCCAGTTGCCAGCAAATTCTTTGTACATGATAATTCACACCAGGCTCATCGTCACCACTTTGGTTCAAGTCACCACTGTCTCACATGGATTATTGCAATAGCCACTACCTGGTCTCCCTGTTCTCCTTTATTTTAAACTCACAGCACAATCAATATGGTCTTGTTTAATATATGTGATTGCACAAAGCAAGTGCCAAGAGGATGATAGAACCCTAAACCTGGGACAAGTTTAATATCTGAATTCACACAAAGTGCATGGTGCAGGAATCATAAGGTAAGAAATTTACATGAGAATTGGTTCACCATTGGTCCGAGGCTAATGAAATATGGTAATAAACTCCCCAGTGGCTTCCAATTTCTTCTTTTTCAAATTGGCTATATAATTTAAAATAAAACACATTTTGATAGTATTCATGTATTAGAAATGAGGCAAAATATATTACTGACAAAATTTTTTTGTCTTTAATTCACCTAATCCCATATAAAATAATCTCATTGTTGTACAGTTTTAGTTTGAATTTGTTTAATCCTCATTTAAACATGCATTGTACTGTGTTCTGACTTCCAATGTGCCTGCTAATTGTGTATTATCTATGAAATTGTCTTCTCTTGTAAGTCACCAGTCTTTTTCTGTGGCTGCAGTTAGTGTCAACTGGGGAAAAAAAGAAAAAAGTTTAACTGGCCATCAATTATGCTTGAAGATCGGCATCTTAGGCATTAGTGACCTGAAATGGACTAGCATTGGCCATTTTGAATCAGATAATCATATGATTCACTATACCAGGAATGACAAATTGAAGAGGAATGGCGTCATATTTATTGTGAAAAAGAACATTTCAGGATCCATATTCTGCAAAAACCCACTGCCATCAAGTCAATTCTGACTCAAAAGGACCTCTTTAAACTGTTAAAAAGCAAAGATGTCACTTTGTGGACTAAGGTGAGCCTGACCGAAGCCATCATATTTTCAATCGCCTCATACACATGCAAAAGCTGGACAATGAATAAGGAAGACTGAAGAAGAATTGATGCCTTTGAATTATGATGCTGGCAAAGAATAATGAATAAACCATGGACTGCCAGAAGAAACAACAAATCTGTCTTGGAAGAAGTACAGCCAGAATGTTCCTTAGAAGGGAGAATGTACAGGCTTTGTCTCATGTACTTTGGACATGTTATCAGGGGGAGCAATCTCTGGAAGACGACATCATGCTTGATAAGGTAGAAGGTCAGTGAAAAAGAGAAAGACCCTTAATAAGATGGATTGACACACTGGCTGCAACAATGGGCTCAAATACAGCAAGGATTGTGAGGATGGTACAGGATTGGGAAGTATTTCTTCTGTTGTATATAGGGTCACTATGAGTTGGAACTGACTGGACAGCCCGTAACAACAAGAATATAAGCTCTGGAATAGTTTTGCTTGATTGTCTAAATAATCAATTTTATGATCCTTCTACTTGTAAGCTCTCTGAAGGCTAACTTCAGACATTTGATTGAAAATAAGTTCACAGGAATCTGTTTATAATGTATACAGTGAGAGAAAACAGTGTGCTGATCTTAAAAGTAAATTGAAAGAATGAAATTCACAACTGGTAGAGATGAAGTAAATATTTGATATGGCCTGAAATCAAATTTAAATATAGGTCCCTATTTTGTACAGAGGTGTGTCACTTCAAAAAACAATGTTTATAAAAAAAATCATTGCCAACATTAATCCAGTGCTAAAAAATAGAATACCATGTGAATGGTTTCCCTGATATTGTGCAATAGGGCACCCTGCGGGCTATTTTAAAAGTACTTTGTTAAATGAAGTCAATGTATTATTAAATTGAATAATGAAAATACTATGAAGTAAGTACTTTTATTATTTTCATTTTAGAGATGAACAACCTGAGGGGTACAGAGTTTAAGTAATTTGTCCGTTTTCCCACAATTGACATGTGAAAGAACCAGGTCCTGGTCAAGGTCACCTAGCTGCTATGTTATACTCTGTTCATAAGCCCAGAGCACTAATTTTCCTTATTGAAATCATTACCTCTGTGTACATAATACAGAAAATAGAACCAAATCCTCCAATCAAATTGAATACTAAACTAATTAGAAATCTAAGAACTAAATCTTTTAAACTCAGGTCTTTTAGATATTGCCATCCAAATAGCAGGCACGAATAAATTCGAGAACATAACCCAAAATGGACTGCAGAACATAAAGTCTGGTTGGAAACATATTTTCTCATGAAAATGCACACAATTTCAGAATTCGTCTTTTGGCCAAGATGGAGTCAAAGAGATAGAGTTACTTAATGTGTGAGACAACTAGAAAAATGTACAAAGCTTATGAAATAACAGTTACAGATATTGGACAACAGGTGGGACACATGTCTGTGATATCTGAGAGGGGAGAAATAAATGAGACGAGCCCTATAAATTTCCCCAGTTTTTGCCTGAAGGCACATTTAGGGCTGCAGAGTAGGGAGCTGAGAAAGGACACATTAACATTCAGGGGTCCAAAGTTGCCAGAAATTGCAGGCAGAGGTCCAGAGAGGAAGGAGCTATGCAGAATAAAATCTACTCAGCCATCCTATTTCATGTTTGATGAGTACTGAAATGTCCATTCATTGGGTAAAATTCCAGGAGGCTGGGCAAATAATGACCCAGGAGATAAGAGCTGAACTGTTTCTAAAGCTCACGTGGGATTGTTGTTGTTGTTGTTTGAATTCCCACTGGCCTGAGAACAGAATTCTTAACATAATGTGGACATTCAGTACAGACCCCAGAGGGGTTGCCACATCTTAACATTGAGTGAACCTATCTTTAGCATAAAGGTAGTCCTAGACACATACTAATAAATCATTTTTTAAAGCCTCCAAAGAGGAGAAAAATAAAAAATTAAACTGACTGGTGTAACAAGAACCAACATTCTGTAAAGGAGGACAATAAAATCCATATAAAAATACAGGTTATGAAAAATTTTAACATTTAGCATCCCATAAAAAATTATTCTATACTAAGAAACAAGAAAATGCTATAAGAATCAGGAAACAAATCAATTAAAAAGACACAGAAACGACAGAAAGTATGGCATCAGCAAGTAAAAATGTTGTAATAGTTGTTATATATTCAAGTATTTAAAATAAAATATGCACATAGTGAAGAAAGAAATAGAAGAGAGCAAAATAAACGCAATGAAAAATTCAGCAGACAAGAAAAGTAGCAGGTTAGACACAGTAGAAAAAAATGGTGAACTTGAAGGTATAGAGATCACAATGTTAGAAAGATGATGAAGAAAATGAATAGGCTCATTCTCCTATTAGACAATATCAAGCAAAATAACATGATAGAATTTTGCAAGACTAACGATTTATTAATTGCAAATACCTTTTTTCAACACCATAAAGGACAACTATCCACATGGACTTTATGAATCAGTGGGTGTATAGTTTATATCCAATTTGGGGAAATTCCTGACATTATTTCCTCAAATAAAATTTGTATTCCCCTTTCTCCTTTTCAGAAACCCTGGTGGGGTAGTGGTTATGAGCTATGGCTGTTAACCAAAGGATCGGCAGTTCAAATCTACCAGGCACTGCTTGGATACACTATGCGGCAGTTCTACTCTGTCCTATAGGGTCGCTATTGGTCAGAATTGACTTGACAGCAACAGGTTTGGGTTTTTTTTGGTTTTTTTGTCCTCTTCTTCTAAGACCCCAAACATGTCCATGTTTGCAGCTGTTTCTTATCGTTTAGAGTTGTGCCACATCAGCAATGTGGCAATGAAGACCCTGAAAGCTTTACTCCATCCACATCATTAGGGTTGACTCTACTTTGAAGAGGCGGCTCTTCCTCAGTCATATTTTGAGTGCCTTTCAACCTGAGGGGCTCATCTTTTGGCACTATATCAGACAACGTTTCGCTGCTATTTATAAGGTTTTCATTAGCCAGTTTTTTCAGAAGTAGTATCCAGGTCCTTCTCCCTGTCTTTCTTAGTCTGGAAGCTCCACTGAAACCTGACAACCCATGGGTGACCCGGATGGTATTTGAAATATCAGTGGCATAAATTCCAACATCACAGCAACATACAAGCCACGCAGCATGACAAACTGACAGACACATGGTGGAAATAATGTTTATAGGCAGACATTGGCCATTATGAAAGAGTTCACCATCATCACTAGAGTCCAGATCAGCATACAACACCAATAACATTCCTATACACTAACTTTAACAATATATGTTAAATTTCCAATAGTAATAGAAAATATTCTAAGCCCCCCAGAAATATTTTAAACCATAGATGAGTAAAAAAAAATTGTGGGAAAAATTCTAAATTATAATTAAATTATATAAAATTGAAACTTAATAAATGGAGATATACAATGCGTACAAGAAAGGAAGAGTTTACTATCACGGAAATGTAAAATATTTCCCCAGTTAATCTGTAAATTTAATGCAATTCCACTCAAAGTATCAATCAGTTTTTTCATGAAACTTAAAAAGCTGACTTTGAAATTAATATGGAAGAATAAAGGATGAAGATAGTAATAAATATTTTTTAAAGTATGGATATTTTTGCTAATAGATATCAAAACATTTTTTCAGCCTATAGTAACTAAAATAATGTTAACATTGTAGCAAAGTTATGTGTATATATATATATTTTATATATATATATATATATATCAAAAAGTGGGGAGACCCAAAACAGATGAAACCAAGGATCTCACAGAGTTAAGAGTTCTGACTGGGAGAACCCACAAAAGAGATAAATTATTTATACCAAAAATATTTAAAGAGTTTCTCAAATCAAGAAGAAAAAGAATAACTCAATTGAAAATATGGGGAAGATATATGAATAGACAATTAACAAAAATCCCTTGAAAATATTAACCTTGTTAGTAATGAAGATAATACGAATTTACTCAAAAAAATTACTAGCCCACATTCATCTGCTTCTCAAATTAAAAAAAAAAAACAATCTAAAACCAACTCGATTATCATTCTATTAAGTCTCCATTATCTTTGCTTGGTACGTGTTGGGTATCCAAGTGACCCTTACTAAAATGTAAAGATCTCTGTGAATCACATATTTTGTTAGCTAGAACCTTATCTAACTATTGTAGTCAGACTTTTATTCTTGGTATTCTGGATTAACTTGAGCACATATAAAATAATATAAAATATATGTATATATATAATATCCTTTATCTTTATTAAAAAAACAACAACAACAACAAATAAAAGATTGCAAAATCCCATGTGGATCCAAGCCTGCAAAGTATTGGTTATGAAGGAAGTAAACTGCACAAACTTAAACGAAACCATGAACAGAATATGATGACAGTTATGCAGTGTAAAGAGTTGTTTTCAGGCAATAAATTTAGGGTGGTATGAACACAGAGAAGCCCTGGTGACGCAGTGATTAAGAGCTCAACTGCTAATCAAAAGGTCAACAGTCTGAGTCTGCCAGGGGCTCCTCAGAAACCCCCCGGGGCAGTTCTACTCTGTCCTATAGGGTCACTATGAGTCGGAATCAACTCAATGGCAACAAGGTTAGCCTGGGGTTAGTGAGGTTGTTGTTAGGTGCCATAGAGTCAGTTCCAGCTCATAGTGACCCCACATACAACGGAACAAAACCCTGCCCAGTCCTGCACCATCCTTACAATTGGTGTTATGATTGGGCCCATCGTTGCAGACACTGTGTCAATCCATCTCCTTGAGTGTCTTCCTCTTTTTCACTGTCTATGTTACCAAGCATGATGTCCTTCTACAGGTACTGGTCCCTCCTTATAACCTGTCCAAAGTATGTGAGACAGAGTCTTGCCATCCTCACATCTAAGGAGCATTTTGACTGTACTTCTTCGAAGACAGAGTTGTTAATTCTTCTGGCAGTCCATGGTATATTTAATATTCTTTGCCAACACCATAATTCAAAGGCTTCAATTCTTCTTTTTTCCTTATTCATTGTCCAACTTTTGCATGCATATGAGGCAAATGAAAATACCATGGCTTGGGTGCACCTTAGTTCTTAAAATGACATCTTTGCTTTTTAACACTTTAAAGAGGTCTTTTGGAGCCCTGGAGACACAGTGGTTAAGAGCTCAGCTGCTATCCAAAACGGTCAGCGGTTCGAACCCACCAGCTGCTCCATGGAAGGAAGCTGTGGCAGTCTGCTTCTGCAAAGATTACAGCCTTAGAAACCCTATGGGCCAGTTCTGCTCTGTCCAATAGGGTCGCTATGAGTCAGAACCGACTTCATGGCAAACAACGACAACATGTAACAGCAGTACCTAACTGAAACTGTGTCTATTGTTTATTTGCTTGTTTTAAAGTTTTATATCAATGGATTCATCATACTTCTACAACATGCTTTTTTACTCAACAAAATATTAATGAGATTTACCCACTTAACTCTAGTTCATTCATTTTATCAGAGGTTTACAGTATTGGGGTGTATCTATACTATAAACTCAAACCAAACCCATTGCCGTCAACTCGATTCTGACTCATAGCGACCCTATAGGGCAGAGTAGAACTGCCCCATACGGTCTCCAAGGAGCACCTGGTGGATTCAAACTGCCAGCCTTGTGGTTAGCAGCCATAGCTCTTAACCACTAAGCCACTAGGGTTTTATAGGTGTTGCTTATTTTCCTATTTATGAACACTGAGGTTGTTTTCTTTTTTTTTTAAGTACCGTGATGTTGCTTTGTGAGGAGGCCTGGTGGTGCAGTAGTTAAGTGCTCAGCTGCTAACTACAAGGTTGGCGGTTCGAACCAACCAGCTGCTCTGTGGAAGAGAGATGTGACAGACTGCTTCTGTAAAGATTATAACCTTGAAAACCCTATGGGGCAGTTCTGCTCTGTCATATAGGATTGCTGTGAGTCAGAATCTACTCAATAGCAACTGTTAATGAGTTTTTAATGAGTTAAGTCTTTTTGTATACATGTGCAAGATCTCTGTGTGTGTAATTCCCAGATTCTTACATTTTAAAGCACTGTACTGATATTTACTAGATATTGTAACATTAATATCCAAAATATTTGTTCTATTCATGTCATAATTTTTCAAGGTCCAGCAATGCAGAGTGGGGAGAAGGTAAAGGGAGAGCTGTGTGTGTGCATAGGTGGCTTTGTTTTCTGGATTAAATGCCGTAGGATTATTTCCACATCGAACTATGTACAACTGGATAAGATTTGAGAAAATAGTTAACCCTTATAACTAATATTTATCCTAATTTTATAGAATGTTTCTTAACATTTGTTTGCCAAAATGACTGTTCTATTTCCTGATTTTTACAGAATGAAAAATATGGGGAAGTGTATGTATTTGTATGGATCTGCATGGAGGTTTGTTTTCTGGCTTAAACTCCTTAGGAATATTTTCATATGGGGCTGAATACAAAATTTTAAGATTCTGAATTATAACAGTCAATGTTTATAGGTTACGATTTGATAATATTCTAATTTTGCCAAAGATATATTAACTTGAAAGATATCTTGGGTGCAGCATAATGGTTTAATGTCATTTTTTACTTGATATTATTCCTGTTTAATGGAGGTGACTAATGGATGTAGAAGCAAACCACTAATCCTCCACAGTAAAACTGTACTGGGGGTATTAAATCTAATGTTTAATGATCATATGTTGGCTAGAAATATATAGAGCTCATTACAATAGGTAAATCTTCAAATTTATGTTCTGTGGACAGTGAAACACACACAAAGATATAAGACTGCAAAATAAATGCATTTGTAAAGATTTAAACTAATCTCCTGTTGTTTCTTCCTTTAGTATTTTTCCACCACTTTTCACACACCACACACAGGATAACTATCTGTCTATCTCCTTCTCTATGTATCTACCTTCTTTTCCATTGTGATGAACAGTAGCTTTTGCTAAATATGTTTTGAAAAGCCTTATTTCTTTTGGTTTGCATTTGAACCTATTCCATTATTTCTTATCTTTTTTGTGTTGTTAGTTATTGTTAGGTGCCATCAAGCCTACTCCGACCCATAGTGACCCCATGTATAGCAGAACAAAATGTCGCCAAGTCTTGAGCCATTCTCACAACAGTATGTATGTTTGTGCCCATTGTTGTAGCCACTGTCAATCAGTCTTATTGAGGATCTTCCCTATTTTTTTTTTTCTTTGACCCTCTATTTTACCAAGTATGATGTCCTTCTCCAGGGCTTGGCCCCTCCTGATACCATGTCCAAAGTAAGCAAGACAAAGTCTCATCATCCTCTCTTCTAAGGAAGAGCTGCACTTCTTCCAAGACAGATTTGTTTGTTCTTCTGGCAGTCCACAGTATATGCAATATCTTCAGCATTTTAAATATGGGCCATCAATTGAATGAATATAATATAGCTTTTGTTTTTTATCATTGCTGAGACAGTGCACAGTAAATATGATTCTTGTCCAAAGTGCTTAGAGTATAAAATAAAATCTCTGTTCCTGGCCTGTTAATAATACCTAGGCAGTCAGATTCAAAAAAACATTGAACCTAGAGATGATTCAAATATTACTTATTTTGTTTCATAGCTTTGAGTTGCAAAAGTAGTTATGACAGATGAAAGTAGTACAATAACTCAGCTTGGAGACATAGCAGCAAATATTAGAGGATATTTTGCAAAGATTGCATAAGGAAGTATGATTTTCAAAACTAAATTTATATTCTATTCAAATATTAGAGTCCATTATAGTATACATTGAGTCACTATGAGTTGGAATCAATTTGAGGGCACCCAACAACAACGTAGTACACATCTATGTTCATTGGCGTTATGCACACTGTACTGAAAAAATATGGAAATCTTTCTTTATATTAAAAAAAAAACCTATTGCCGTCGAGTCAATTCTGACTCATAGTGACCCTATAGGACAGAGTAGAACTGCCCCCATAGAGTTTCCAAGGAGCACCTGGTACATTTGAACTGCTGACCTTTTGGTTAGCAGCTGTAGTACTTAACCACTACAACACCAGGGTTTTCTTCTCCATATAGTAGATAATAAATTACAGGAGGTCTAATAAATAAATACAATAAATAGAAAACATTCTCTAAATTATGGATTTTTGTATAGGGCGCAAAACTTCAAATGTCAAAACCCATTGCTCTCGAGTTGATTATGACTTATAGCAACCCTATAGGACACAGTAGAACTGTCCCACAGGGTTTCTAAGGAGCGGCTGGTAGATTTTAAACTGCTAACGTTTTGGCTAGTAGCCAAGCTCTTTAACCACTGAACCAAATTGAGCAGATAAGATACCATCTCTGTGGGAATGAAATGCTAGAAAACAGTAACATATTTATTTTCTGTCCGTTCGTTGTACGGTGGAGGCTTTCTTGTTGCTGTGATGCTGGAAGCTGTATTCAGTATTCAGCTGAGCAGTATTCAGATACCAGCAGCATCACCCATGGAGGGTAGGTTTCAGCTGAGCTTCCAGACTAAGACAGACTAGGAAGAAGGACCCGGCAGTCTACTGCTGAAAAACATTAGGCAGTGAAAACATTATGGATACCAGCGGAACATTGTCTGATATAGTGCTGGAAGATGAGCCCCCAGGTTGGAAGGCACTCAAAAGACAACTGGGGAAGAGCTGCCTCTTCAAAGTAGAGTCGGCCTTAATGACGTGGATGGAGTAAAGCTTTTGGGACCATGTTCATCTGCTGAAGTGACAAGACTCAAAATGGGAAGAAACAGCTGCAAACATCCATCAATAATCGGAATCTGGAATGTATGAAGTATGAATCTAGGAAAATTGGAAATCTTCAAAAATGAAATGCAACCCATAAACATCAATATCCTAGGAATCAGGGAGCTGAAATGAACTAGTATTGGCCATTTTGAATCAGACAATCATATAGTCTACTACGCTGGGAATGATAAAGAGGAATGGTGCTGCATTCATCATCAAAAAGAACATTTCAAGATCTATCCTGAAGTACAATGCTGTCAGTGATAGGATGATATCCATATGCCTACAAGGAAGACCAGTTAATATGACTATTATTCAAATTTATGCACTAACCACTAAGACCAAAGATGAAGAAATTGAAGATTTTTACCAACTTGTGCAGTCTGAAATTGATCAAACATGCGATCAGGATGCATTGATAATTACTGGTGATTGGAATCAGAAAGTTGGAAATGAAGAAGAAGGATTGGTAGTTAGAAAATCTGGCCTTGGTGATACAAATAATGCTGGAGATTGGATGATAGGATTTTGCAAGAGCAACAACGTCTTTATTGCACATACCTACTTTCACCAATGTAAAAGGTGACTATACACGTGCATCTCACCAGATGGAACACACAGGAATCAAACTGACTACATCTGTGAAAAGAGACAATGCAAATGCTCAGTATCATCAGTCAGAACAAGGCCAGGGGCCAACAGTGGAACTGACCATCAATTGCTCATATGTAAGTTCAAGCTGAAACTGAAGAAAATCAGAGCAAGTCCACGAGAGCCAAAATACAACCTTGAGCATATTCCACCTGAATTTAGACACAATCTCAAAAATAGATTTGACGCATTGGATGCTAGTGATCGAAGACCAGACAAGTTGTGGAATGACATCAAGGACATCACACATGAAGAAAGCAAGAGGTCATTGAAAAGACAGGAAAGAAACAAAAGACCAACATGGATGTCAGAGGAGACTCTGAAATTTGCTCTTGAAAATCAAGCAGCTAAAGCAAAAGGTAGAAATGATGAAGTAAAAGAGATGAACAGAAAATTTCAAAGGGCGGCTCAAGAAGACAAAGTAAAGTATTATAATGACATGTGCAAAGAGCTGGAGATCGAAAACAAAAAGGGAAGAACAGGTTTGGCATTTCTCAAGCTGAAAGAACTGAAGAAAAAATTCAAGCCTCAAGTTGCAATAGTAAAGGATTCTACTGGGAAAGTATTAAATGATGCAGAAAGCATCAAAAGAAGATGGAAGGAATACACAGTCATAATACCAAAAAGAATTATTTGATCTTCAACCATTTCAAGAGGTAGCATATGATCAGGAACCGATGGTACTGAAGGAAGAAGTCCAAGTTGCCCTGGAGGTATTGGCAAAAAACAAGGCTCCAGGAATTGATAGAATATCAATTGAGATGTTTCAACAAATGGATGCAGAGCTGGAGGTGCTCGCTTGTTTATGCCAAGAAACATGGAAGACAGCTTCCTGGCCAACTGATGGAAAGAGATCCATATTTATGCCTATTCCCAAGAAAGGTGATCCAAGTGGAAATTATAGAACAATATCATTAATATCACACGCAAGCAAAATTTTGCTGAAGAGCCTGCAAAAAGAGCCGCAGCAGTATACCGACAGGGAAGTGCCAGAAATTCAGGCTGGTTTTAGAAGAGGACGTGGAACCAGGGATATCACTGCTGATGTCAGATGGATCCTGGCTGAAAGCAGAGAATACCAGAAGGATGTTTACCTGTATTTTATTGACTACACAAAGGCATTTGACTGTGTGGATCATAACAAATTACAGATAACATTGCAAAGAATGGGAATTCCAGAATACTTAATCGTGCTCATGAGGAACCTTTACATAGATCAAGAGAGAGTTGTTAAGATAGAACAAGAGGATACTGATTGGTTTACAATCGGGAAAGGTGTGCATCAGGATTGTATGCTTTCACTATACCTGTTCAATCTGTATGCTGAGCAAATAATCTGAGAAGCTGAACTATATGAAGAAGAACGGGGCATCAGGATTGGAGGAAGACTCATTAACAACCCGCATTATGCAGATGACACAACCTTGCTTGCTGAAGATGAAGAGGACTTGAAGCACTTAACTAACGAAGATCAGAGACCACAGCTTTCAGTATGTTTTGCACATCAACATAAAGAAAACAAAAATCCTCAAAACTAGACCAATGAGCAACATCATGATAAATGGAGAAAAGATTGAAGTTGTCAAGGATTTCATTTTATTTGGATCCACAATCAACAGCCATGGAAGCAGCAGTCAAGAAATCAAAAGACGCGTTGCACTGGGTAAATCTGCTGCCAAGGACCTCTTTAAAGTGTTGAAAAGCAAAGATGTCACTTTGAGGACTAAGGTGTGCCTGACCCATGTCATGGTATTTTCAATCGCATCATATGCATGTGAAAGCTGGACAATGAATAAGGAAGACTGAAGAAAAATTGACGCCTTCGAATTGTGGTGTTGGCGAAAAATATTGGATATACCATGGACTGCCAAAAGAAGGAACAAATCTGTCTTGGAAGAAGTGTAACCAGCATGCTCCTTAGAAGCAAGGATGGCGAGACTGCATCTTACCTACTTTGGACGTGTTGTCAGGAGGTCCATGGAGAAGAACATCATGCTTGGCAAAGTACAGGTTCAGCAGAAGAGAGGAAGACCCTCAAAGAGGTGGATTGACACAATGGCTGCAACAACGAGCTCAAGCATAAAGATTGTAAGGATGGCGTAGGACCAGGCAGTGTTTTTTTCTGTTGTGAATAGGGTCGCTACGAGTTGGAACTGATTCAACGGCACCTAACAACAACAACTACTACTACAGAAGCTATGATTTATGATTTCTAGTTTGAGATTTTTGCTACTGTCATTTTTTCCCCACCCTGAATCCTTGAACATATTTGGGGTTGTTGGAAGGCAGTGAGCAGGGGAAGGAGAACAAGTATCAAGGTTCTGAAGCTGAAAAGTTTATGAGATGTTCAAGACACAGCACAGAGTCTGATGTCATTGGGGTAGAATGAGGGGGAGGAGAGTTATAGACAATGAGATTAGAGAGCTAAACACGGGCTTAAGACCATTTTAAGAACCCTTTCAGCTGAGATGGTATAGCATTGGAGGTCTCTGAGCATACGAATGAAATGCTCTGAATTATTTTTTAACAGGGTTATTCTCACTGCTCTAAGGGTGTCAGGGTGCGAGGTTGGAAGCATGGAGAGCAATCCAGATGATACTATAAAAAGTGCTGGTGAAGTATGATGGTGGCTTGGATGGACCTAGGATCAAGGATTAGACACTGAGCGATGCCAGCATTGAGATGGCTCACTAGGCAGATATTTCCATTTGTGTTTTGCATTTTATACAGAGATATATTTGTTTTGTGTACATTTAAGTCAATTCCAACTCATAGCCACAGTATAGGACAGAGAACTGCCCCTTAGGGTTTCCTAGGCTGAAATCTTTATGGGAGCAGATTGCCAGGTGTTTTCTCCAGTGGAATACTGATGATTTCAAGTCACCAACTTTTCAGTTAGCAGCCAAGCACTTAATCGTTGTGCCACCAGGGTTCCACAGGTGTATATATGTCTATATACACACATATATATATATATTTGGTGATAGAGATGGATATAGAGATAGATAGTACAGTTACTATCTTTTATTATTGTATCTAATGCTTTATTAGTGCAAGTACAATATTTTATCATTATAAGTTGTATTAATTTATAATATAAATTATATTTATAATTAATACAGTGAGAGTCACAAACTAGGTATCCATTAATAAGCTGTCTAGAAATGCCAACATAAATGCTTGAAAAATTAAAAAATAAAATATATTTCCACCATAAACTTAAACTGTAAGAAATACTTAGGTCTCTGAGAGCTCATGATATGAGTTATACAATTTGCTCCATTTCTTAGACTGATAGCAATGGAACCTAAACTCAAAAGGGTCTATAAAATTCAGAATGAGAAAAACATAACAAAATGTCAAGTAGTTTTATCATTAACAAAGCTGTAAATAATTTTACTTCTAACATATGATTTTTCCTGGCAAGCAATAGATTAAAAAATAGAGCTTTAAATATGCACCCAGAACCATACTGAGTTATATACAGTAGACTCATTTTCTTTTCACTTAATTGATTTTTTAATTGAAAAATATTAAGGAGAAATAGATGCCTATTAAAAACATACTTCTGTTACAGAGAGTCATTAAACCTATCAAGATAATAGTTCTTTGTTGTTTTCACACACAGCTCAATACCATCTCTAATCACCATCAGAGGCCTGCACTGTCCTCCCTCCAATTCCTATGGATACCTCTGTCCTTCTTCGTTGCCACTGCACAATACCAGCAACAAAGTTGCTCACAGGTCAGAAAATTCCCATTGGGTATTGTAGTTTTATTAATTTTAATATAATAAAATGATGTACACTGGGCAGTTGCACTTTGTCCATTTCATCAGGATTGGTACTCTCATAATTTTTGTGTTCAAACAACTGGTGCCAATATAACATGCTTCAACATGGAGGAGAAACAGGTTACATGGGGGTAGGATCAGAAGCATTCCAGAAAGGTATCAATGACTAGACAATTTTATTGAATTCTTTTGTTCTACAGTTTGGCACACGCACTTATATATGCTTTGTACACTGATTTAGTAACAAAATCATTTTAACTTGCTTTCACAATGTTTCAGTGTTTCCCAGGCGGCACAATTTGTACTCAACTACTAACCTAAAGTTTGGTGGTTCAAACCTACTCAGAGGTACCACAGAAAAAAGGCCTGGTGATCTGCTTCCTTAAAGATTATAGCCAAGAAAACCCTTTGGAGCAATTCTACTCTGTAACACATGACTTTGCTCTGAGCTGGAATCAACTCCATGGCAATGGGTTTGGTTTTGGGGTTTTCACTAAGATAATTGTTACTGAATCTCTATTTATTTTAGGTATCTCACATATTATGATCACTATTTTATGTTATTGCAAAATCTATAATTTTGAACAATAAAAAAAAACCCTCTATTTATTTAACTTTATTATTTCAGCCACTATACTATCTACAGGATTACTGTGAGTTGGAATTGACTCAATGGCAACAGGTTGGTTTTGGTGGTTTTTTTATGCTGTCTATTTGAAGTAAGGGAGGGGTTGGTACATATTACTGGCAAATGAAAAGAATGAGGGGTGTGACGGTCTTTTGACGTGCCAACTTGGCTAAACTACTGTTCTAAGCTATTCAATCAAGTACTGATCTAGGTATCACTATGAAGGTATTTTGTAGATGTGATTAAAATCCATAATCAACTACTTTTAAGTAAGGAAGATGGTCTTAGGTAATCTGGGTGGGCCTGATTCAATCAGTTGAAAGACCTTAACAGCAGAGCTGAGGCTTTCCTGAAGAAGAAGACATTCTGCCTGTGGATAGCAACTTCATCCTATTCTTGAGAGCTCTAACCTGCCTCTCCTGAGTTTCTGTCTTTAGATGTTGGACTTGTCTGGCCAGCCTCCGCAGTCACATAAGGCAATTCCTTCCAATACAACTCTTAATATATACCTCCTACTGCTTCTGTTTCTGAGGCTGGACCCTGGCTGTACAGGGTTGTTTATTACTGGTCTGGCCACAT